>NC_136070.1:1279070960-1279748460 GCF_964261635.1 Lissotriton helveticus
AAGGTCATCTAAATGATGTGGCAAGGTCATCTAAATGATGTGGCAAGGTCATCTATGATGTGGCAAGGTTATCTGAATGATGTGGCAAGGTCATCTATGATGTGGCAAGGTCATCTATGATGCGGCAAGGTCATCTATGATGTGGCAAGGTCATCTATGATGTGGCAAGGTCATCTATGATGTTGCAAGGTCATCTATGATGCGCCAAGGTCATCTATGATGTGGCAAGGTCATCTATGATGTGGCAAGGTCATCTATGATGCGGCAAGGTCATCTATGATGTGGCAAGGTCATCTATGATGTGGCAAGGTCATCTATGATGCGGCAAGGTCATCTATGATGTGGCAAGGTCATCTATGATGTGGCAAGGTCATCTATGATGCGGCAAGGTCATCTATGATGTGGCAAGGTCATCTATGATGTGGCAAGGTCATCTATGATGTGGCAAGGTCCTCTAAATGATGTGGCAAGGTCATCTATGATGTGGCAAGGTTATCTGAATGATGTGGCAAGGTCATCTATGATGTGGCAAGATCATCTAAATGATGTGGCAAGGTCATCTATGATGTGGCAAGGTCATCTATGATGTGGCAAGGTCATCTATGATGCGGCAAGGTCATCTATGATGTGGCAAGGTCATCTATGATGCGGCAAGGTCATCTATGATGCGGCAAGGTCATCTATGATGTGGCAAGGTCATCTATGATGTGGCAAGGTCCTCTAAATGATGTGGCAAGGTCATCTATGATGTGGCAAGGTCCTCTAAATGATGTGGCAAGGTCATCTAAATGATGTGGCATGGTTATCTGAATGATGTGGCAAGGTCATCTAAATGATGTGGCAAGGTCATCTAAATGATGTGGCAAGGTCATCTAAATGATGTGGCAAGGTCATCCATGATGTGGTAAGGTCCTCTAAATGATGTGGCAAGGTCATCTAAATGATGTGGCAAGGTCATCTATGATGTGGCAAGGTTATCTGAATGATGTGGCAAGGTCATCTATGATGTGGCAAGGTCATCTATGATGTGGCAAGGTCATCTATGATGCGTCAAGGTCATCTATGATGTGGCAAGGTCATCTATGATGTGGCAAGGTCATCTATGATGCGGCACGGTCATCTATGATGCGGCAAGGTCATCTATGATGTGGCAAGGTCATCTATGATGTGGCAAGGTCCTCTAAATGATGTGGCAAGGTCATCTATGATGTGGCAAGGTCCTCTAAATGATGTGGCAAGGTCATCTAAATGATGTGGCAAGGTTATCTGAATGATGTGGCAAGGTCATCTAAATGATGTGGCAAGGTCATCTAAATGATGTGGCAAGGTCATCTAAATGATGTGGCAAGGTCATCTATGATGTGGCAAGGTCCTCTAAATGATGTGGCAAGGTCATCTAAATGATGTGGCAAGGTCATCTAAATGATGTGGCAAGGTCATCTAAATGATGTGGCAAGGTCATCTATGATGTGGCAAGGTTATCTGAATGATGTGGCAAGGTCATCTATGACGTTGCAAGGTCATCTATGATGTGGCAAGGTCATCTATGATGTGGCAAGGTCATCTAAATGATGTGGCAAGGTCATCTAAATGATGTGGCAAGGTCATCTAAATGATGTGGCAAGGTCATCTATGATGTGGCAAGGTTATCTGAATGATGTGGCAAGGTCATCTATGACGTTGCAAGGTCATCTATGATGTGGCAAGGTCATCTATGATGCGTCAAGGTCATCTATGATGTGGCAAGGTCATCTATGATGTGGCAAGGTCATCTATGATGCGGCACGGTCATCTATGATGCGGCAAGGTCATCTATGATGTGGCAAGGTCATCTATGATGTGGCAAGGTCCTCTAAATGATGTGGCAAGGTCATCTATGATGTGGCAAGGTCCTCTAAATGATGTGGCAAGGTCATCTAAATTATGTGGCAAGGTTATCTGAATGATGTGGCAAGGTCATCTAAATGATGTGGCAAGGTCATCTAAATGATGTGGCAAGGTCATCTAAATGATGTGGCAAGGTCATCTATGATGTGGCAAGGTCCTCTAAATGATGTGGCAAGGTCATCTAAATGATGTGGCAAGGTCATCTAAATGATGTGGCAAGGTCATCTAAATGATGTGGCAAGGTCATCTATGATGTGGCAAGGTTATCTGAATGATGTGGCAAGGTCATCTATGATGTGGCAAGGTCATCTATGATGCGGCAAGGTCATCTATGATGTGGCAAGGTCATCTATGATGTGGCAAGGTCATCTATGATGTGGCAAGGTCATCTATGATGCGGCAAGGTCATCTATGATGTGGCAAGGTCATATATGATGTGGCAAGGTAATCTATGATGTGGCAAGGTCATCTATGATGTGGCAAGGTCATCTATGATGTGGCAAGATCATCTAAATGATGTGGCAAGGTCATCTAAATGATGTGGCAAGGTCATCTAAATGATGTGGCAAGGTCATCTATGATGCGGCAAGGTCATCTATGATGCGGCAAGGTCATCTATGATGTGGCAAGGTCATATATGATGTGGCAAGGTAATCTATGATGTGGCAAGGTCATCTATGATGTGGCAAGGTCATCTATGATGTGGCAATGTCATCTATGATGTGGCAAGATCATCTAAATGATGTGGCAAGGTCATCTAAATGATGTGGCAAGGTCATCTAAATGATGTGGCAAGGTCATCTACATGATGTGGCAAGGTCATCTATGATGTGGCAAGATCATCTAAATTATGTGGCAAGGTCATCTAAATGATGTGGCAAGGTCATCTAAATGATGTGGCAAGGTCATCTATGATGTGGCAAGATCTTCCAAACTATGTGTCAGGAAAAGGGAATTAAGCAGCACTGTCTTTGACAGTATTATTTTATTCCATTTGAGCTGGAAATATAGTTGTGTTGTGTCATGTTATGTTGTGATTTGTTTATGGTTATGTGATGTAATGTTATGGGGTGTTGGTTTATGGTTACATTTATGGCTATGTTATTTTATGTTGTGTTGTGTCATTTATGTTATGTCCTGATATGTTATGTGATGTTCTATTGTTTAGTGTTATGCTATGTTGTGCTGTGTTGTTATGTTGTGCTCTGTTTTGTGTAAAGTTATGTTGTGTTATGGTATGTTGTGTTGTTTTGTGCTGTTCTGTGCTTATTTTTATGATTATGGTTATGTTATGTGATGTACTGTTACGTTTTGTTGTCTTGTGTTATGTTATGTTTATGGTTATGTTTACAGCTATGTTATGTTGTGTTATATCATGTTATGTGATGTTCTGTTGTATTGTTTTGTGTTATGTTGTTTTATGCTGTGTTATGTTAAGCTATGTTCAGTTATGTTATTTTATTTTTTGTTATGTGATGTCCTGTTATGTTGTGTTATGTTATGGGATGTTGTGTTGTGTTGCTTTGTGTTATGCTATGTTATGTTGTGTTGTTTTGTGTTATGTTATGATATACGATGTTGTGGTTTTGTGTTGTTTTGTGTTACATTATGTTGTGTTATGTGGTTTTATTTTGTGTCTTGTTATGCTATGTGATGCTTTGCTGTGTTGTTATGTTATGTTATGTTGTGGTGTGTTGTTTTGTGCTGTGCTGTCTTGTGTTAGATGTACATGTAAAGCATGCATCTTACCCAGGAGGGTATCTTGGCACTGAAGGGAGGGGTTGTTGCTTCCTTCTCTGGGACCTATGAGAAAAACAACGCTTTCAGGGGCATATTACCAAGGGCAAGTATCGCCGCTTTCTCGGCGAATTGTGCCGAGAAAGTGGCGATACTGCTAGAGCCCTATTAACAAGGGCAGTTTTAAAGCCTGCCCCAAGCCCACTTTGCATGTCGGCGATAAACATCGCTAATGACATGAAAAGTGGGCGTTCCCACGTCCAACCACATAAAAAATGTGGTCGGAGGTGGGAATACCCTATTACCAAGGAAGGCGATGGGAGGAAAAGACCTGCGATAAACTCATTTATCGCAGGTATCCCAACGCCTGCTCTGACCAGACGTTAGGCATTGATAACATGGGGGTGTGGATCATAAAGCTGAATGCACCCCCCATATTATCAAGGCCCACATTAGCGCGTGAAAACAACGTTTGTTTTCATGCGCTAATGTGCCATATCGCCGACTATCGCCGGATTTCTATTCGCCTGCCTGATGCGCATTGATAATTGCGCGCTAAAAATGCGACGAAATCCGGCGATAGCCGGCGATACGGGAATGTGCGTTGTGCGTTTTCCAACGCACTCCTCGGTAATATGCCCCTCAGTTTCTTCCTGAACTCTAGGACTGAGTTAGCGCCCTCATGTGAAGGTGGCGTTTGTTCCTGGCTTTAGGGGCTATGTACGAGAAAGCCCGTCCACCAGTTGTGGGTCATTGTATGTGGGGACAGTGGCGAGCAGGAGGCTGGCTGCGTGGGGTTGATAGGGGACCGAGTCTGGATGAATACCATGTCAAGGAACATAGAGTTAAGACCTTCCCAAAGAGTACTACCTTCGACTTGTTTAAGTTTTAGGCAGTTGCATATTGCATATTATGCAAATTATGTGGCAGATGCAGTTAATCCATAATTATGTGGCAAACACTGCAGCAACAGAAACGTGTAAATCTACTGGCCCTCCTTAATGTCAAATGTGCTGATAACTTTGGTCCTTGGGACAATTAAAGAGCAAACTTTTGCCAAAACAATTGGCATCTTTTGGTCTAGTATGAGAAAGCTAAGGGCCTGATTACAGGTTTTTAGATTTTTATGTAATTTTTAAGAACAAGAACATAGTTGTAAGATATGTACTTTGGAGTTACGAGTTTTCAAAGTCCAGAAAATATATCACTTTTGTGCACAATTACACACCATTGAAAAAAAAGGGAAAAAACTGAAAAATGCATATATAATGAGGCAATGCTTTCATGAGGTTCACCTTCTCGTTTTAGGTCGATGCGGGCCCAGGTCCAAAGTTCCAGCGGGAGAAGTTTGGGAGCGTCCCAGATCAGGCGGGAGCAGAGTGCCAGGGGTCTTGGAAGCTGGTGTGCTAAGACGAAGAGGGCCCCTTGAAAATACTTACAGGTAAGTGTGGTGGTGCTCCTTCAAGAGAGGAGGTCACAAGGGCTGGGGGATCAGGGGAGCACAGCTGGTTAGTCAGTGTCCGGCCGGAGGCACCGGGTGTTGACCGGAAAGGTTTGTCGTGTGGCGTGAGTCTTGAAATCCTCACGGTCGGAAGCTGGCAACTTGGAGAGGCAACCCCGGGACAGCTGGACCAATCAGGAAGTGTTTCTCAGGTGTCTCCATATCCCTTGATGGGTGGTGGCTTCTGGTGCTTAGGGTGTCCGGTGTTGACTCTTCTTCTTCTTTTTTGCTGTTGGGGGGCCGGTACCCCGTGTATTAGTGCGCTGCAGCTCCGGTAGGTCCTAGTGTCTCCAAACGTGGTGTGGAGTCAGACCTGACCCTCCGGAGCTGTTGTTGTATTTTCTCTTGCTTCTCTGCTGCGTCGAGGAGCAGCAAGTTGACAAAGAGGACTTCACGGGGTCGGTGCCAGCAGGTGCAAGGGAGCGATACCTTCACTCTGAGGGAGCTTCCTGGTGGTATCTTGAAGGCTGGAGGCGCTTTGGGGTTCTTGGAGTCCTTTCCGCTTCAGGATGACACAGCCGGCAGTGATTGTCGAGTCCTTGAGGCAGCAGGAAGAGTTTGGTGACTTTTTCTTCGGCAGCAGGGCTTCAGTTCTCATGCAGCGAGTCACCCTGTCCTGGTCTTCTCCTGTCCGTTGAATCAGATGTTCAGGTCTCGGGGTGCCACCTAAATACTGAATTTAGGGAAGTTACAGGTGAAGGCAGGTAGTAGCCAATGGGATACCTACCTTTAGGGTGTCTACTCCCTTGAGTGATCACGTGTGTGAGAAGGGGCACTGCCCTAGCCCTGATAGGTTGTTCTTCCACCACCCCAAGGTGGTGGAATTTCAGGAGAGGAGTCCAATCAATCAATCAATCAATCAATCACGGAATTTGTAAGCGCGCTACTCACCCATAGGGTCTCAAGGCGCTGGGGTGGGGAGGGGTACGTTACTGCTCGAAGAGCCAGGTCTTGAGCTGTTTCCTGAAGGAGAGATGGTTCTGGGTAAGTCGTAGGTGGGTGGGGAGGGAGTTCCATGTCTTGGCCGCCAGGTAGAAGAAGGATCTTCCTCCGGCGGTGGCTTTGCGGATGCATGGGACGGTGGCGAGCGCGAGGCTGGCGGAGCGGAGCTGGCGGGTGGGCGTGTAGAATATAAGGCGGTTGTTGAGGTATTTGGGTCCCACGTTGTGGAGAGCCTTGTGTGGGTAGGTGAGGAGTCTGAACGTGATCCTCTTACGGATGGGGAGCCAGTTCAGGTCTCTCAGCTGGGGAGTGATGTGGCTGAAGCGGGGGGTGTCCAGGATGAGTCGTGCTGAGGCATTCTGTATGCGCTGGAGTCTTTTCTGGAGTTTGGCTGTGGTTCCGGCGTAGAGGGTGTTTCCGTAGTCCAGTCGGCTGGTGACGAGGGCCTGGGTGACTGTCTTCCTGGTGTCGGTGGGGATCCAAAGGAAGATATTACGTAGCATGCGCAGGGTGTTGACGCATGATGAGGAGACGGCGTTGACTTGTCTGGTCATCGAGAGGGAGGAGTCCAGGATGAAGCCCAGGTTGCGTGCATGGTCCATTGGCTTGGGTGCAGAGCCCAGGGCAGGGGGCCACCAGGAGTCCTCCCAGGCAGAGGGGGATGTTCCCAGGATGAGGACTTCCGTCTTATCAGAGTTCAGGTTCAGCCGGTTGAGCTTCATCCATTCCGCGACGTCTTTCATTCCTTCCCGGAGGTTGGCTCTGGCGGTGACGGGGTCGCAGGTGAGTCCACATCACCTGCCCCACCCTAGGGATGGTGCAGACTAAGTGGGGAACCTCCACCGAATCTAACTAATTTCCCCGCCTTTCCTCCCAACAAACGTGAAGCAGGAAAGGGGGCTTGGCTTCTCCCATTATCTGGAGGTTCCAGAGTTGGAATTCAAAGATGGGATCACCTTTGAAGTGTCAGGGAATGTCCGGAACTATGTGGGAAACACAATCAGGGACGTGGGCAAGGACTGGGAACTGGGTAGAAAACGTACAGAGAAAGAAGAGTACAGCGCTGCCCAGGATCATACAGGGAGTCAGAGGAGAAAAAGGGATCCAAAGGGGAAGCCTGTACAAGTGAACAAGATGGGTAAGACTTAGAAACGAACGGCACTCACGAGGCAATTTAGCATTCAGAATAACTACACCCAGGACGAATGTGCAAGACATATATATGAAACAACATTTACAATAAAGGGGAGTGAGGGATAAAGCACCCATGTGCTCCACACGATAAGACTGAGCTCAGCAAGTTTCTCACCCACAATTGTTGTTACAGATACTGACTGTAAATACCCACATATAGGATATGCATGCAAAGGCAGGGTCTGTGGAGCTTATACCTAGGTTGATGTTATAAATGTAACTCAAAGACAAGACTCACAGTGAACAAGAAACACCACCTAGGTAGTCAGCTGATCCCACGGATCCTGGCGATCAAACAGGAACACGCAAGGCAGTAACAGCAAAGGGGTAGAACTAGATACAATCACAATAGACAAGGAGCTAGCAAGGAGGAGCGCTTAACAGGAAAGGAAGGAAATGACAGGGCACACGTGGCAGAAAGCAGGTAACAACCATACAAGGCAACAGAAGCAAGACAGCAGAATAGAAAGGCAGCAAACTAGGAACTGGAACCAAGGAAAAGGGGAGAAAGGCAGGGACTGGAAAAGGATATACAGAAGCGGAGGCTACAAGGGTATACTAGAACAGTGCAGGTTAAGGAATCAAGAAAACAAAGTAGCATAGAAGGCAGTGCTGGGGCAGGAACATAAAGTGAGCTAAGGCAGCACTGCAGACAGTGCTGCTTCAAGGAAACATGACATAGCCACAGCTCAGGAAACAAGGAGTCAAGAGAGCACTGCAAGCAGTGCAAATCAGGAACAAAAAATAGCTGAAGCCCCGTAACAGGAACAAAGAATAACTATAGCTCAGGAACTCAGGAAACAAGGTAGCACTGCAGGCAGTGCTAATTCAGATACAAGGAATAGCTATAGCTCAGGAACAAGGACTGGTCTCACTAGAAAACAGCTACAATAACTAACACTGGACCGAAGGGAGCTGGGTCTTAAAAGAGCTCACAGTAATCACATGCATCAGGTGTGAGCAGGCTAGCAGCAGCCAGCCACATGTGAGCTGAATTCCTCCACCCATCCTTGGCCTGCAGGGGTGGAGACAATGCAGTAAGCAGGGAATTCTGGGTAATGGAGTGTCAAACATCAGCAGGCTGGCTTCAAACATGAGCAGGCTGGATTTCACAAAACCTGGCATGGATTGGGAATGGATGTCAATTCCCCAATTGTGTCCAAATGTCTGGAAGTCAGGATATGCATGAAGGGGAGGGTCCAGTAGCTTATTATGACACTAGAGAGTCCCACAATTCAGCCCCCTGGTGGTAGACACAGGAACGCAGGGAGCAAGTGTGACATGAAGCTTCCTGCCCAGGAAAGTCGTCCTGTCCTGGAGGTGGTGTGAGGCACCTCCACCCAGAACAAGCTTTGTCTCTGTCCCCTGAGAGTGCTGGCTCTCACCCCATTAGCTCAGAAACATGTCTGTTGGTGGCAGACTGGCAAAGACAATTCAGGGACCACACCAGTGCTTGGTTGGTTTTCAGGGTACCCTCTAAAAGGGTCGCCTGTGTGAATTTATTAATACAACCCACACAGGCATCAGTGACAATTTATTAAGACAAGATGTGTGGTACCAAACATCTTTTAAATCAGTGAAGCCATCATGGAACTATGAAACCCCATGTTGACAACTATCCATCCCATGTATGCCTTATGGCATCCCTGTGCATGTACAACATCTCAGAATGGACTGGACATTGCAGGGGCATATCTGCTCATGCTGATATGCCCTCACATAGGATATACTGCACCCTGCCTTAGGGCTAAAGCCCTGCAGTAGGGGGTGACTTACCTATATCTTTTTCAGTGTATGGGTGGCATGGCACACAGAGCCATGAGCCATGTAGACTCCTGATTTCTCTACATAGCCTTGGTGAGGGGTCCTTCCGGTGGCACAACCAGTGCTGTAGCCTCAGAGGACCCTCTTCAGTACCCATGCCCTACGTACCAGGGGTACCATTTACTAGGGACTTACAGGGGTAGCTGAAGTGGTGTCAATCATGGTACAGTGTATGTTGGCCCGATTCACAGAACTAACTTAAGAAAAAATCCTAAAGTTACTACCATTTTGGTATTCACAGAAGGCACTTACTCATTTCTGCATTCACAGAAGGCACTTACTCATTTCGGTATTCACAGAAGATAGGAGTCCTAACTTTAGGACTCCTAATGCCTTCTGTGAACACCTAAAGTCTTAAAGTTAGGATTTTTTTTAGTTTAGGAGAAGTAAAGTTAGGACTCCTAACTTTAGGACTCCTAAATGTCTTCTGTGAATATCGAAAGTCTTAAAGTTAAGATTTTTCTCAGTTTAAGAGTCCTAAATTTAGGAGTCCTAACTTTACTACTCCTAAACTGAGAAAAATCTTAACTTTAAGACTTTCGATATTCACAGAAGGCATTTAGGAGTCCAAAAGATAGGACTCTTAACTTCTGTGAATACGGAAATGAGTAAGTGCCTTCTGTGAATACCAAAATGGTAGTACGTTTAGGATTTTGTCTTAAGTTAGTTCTGTGAATCGGGCCCTAAGAAAGAGATCTGACACTGTGAACCTGGTTAGCAGCGACCCAGTACACTTACAGTTCGATATCATATCAGGCAAAAAGTGGGAGCTAACCATGCAAAAAAGAGCCACTTTCCTCCAACAACTTCACTCTACTCTGAAACAGTCAACTCTGCGCCACTGCACTCTGCGCCACTGCACTCTGTGTCACAGCACTCTATGCCACACTACTCCTCTCCGCGCTACTCCACTCTAATCTGTGCGACTTCACTCTACACCACTGCAGTCAACTGTGCACAACTCCACTCTATGCCATTCTACTCTACATTGCACCACCGCACCCTACACCACTGTACTCTACTCTGCACCACTGCACTCTACACCACTGTACTCTACTCTGCACCACTGCACTCTACACCACTGTACTCTACTCTGCACCACTACACTCTACACCACTGTACTCTACTCTGCACCACTGCACTCTACACCACTGTACTCTACTCTGCACCACTGCACTCTACACCACTGTACTCTACTCTGCACCACTGCACTCTACACCACTGTACTCTACTCTGCACCACTGCACTCTATGCCACTGAACTCTACGCCAGTGCACCCAACAGTATGTTACTAAAAATCACTCTGCTCTTTGCCACTGCACACTACGCCACTCTACTCTGCACCACGGCACTCTACATCACTATACAGTACTCTGCAGCACTGTACTCTATGCCACTCTTTTCTAATCTGCTCTATGCCACTGCATTCCACGACAATGCATTCAACACCACTCTAATCTACAGCACCCCACTCTACGACCCTCTTCTTTACAATACTGCCCTCTCCACACTGAACTCTACGCAACTCTATTGAGGAGGTTCTGTATCATTGTTGCGGAGCGTCTATCTGCTTGACTCTGCCGGACCCACTTGGGATTCAAACACTACAAGACCACCTTATTTCTTGGGTCCAATCTTGCTCAGTAGAGAGATAGAAGATCACATTAAACCCTGATGAAGTTCGTCTCTGGACGAAATGTCTAGGCTGGGCTGGATGTTGATGTATGAAAAATAAAATCTATTTTTGATACCACATTATGGCTCTCATAATGAATTTAACCCCGTCGACGCTGATGACGAGCTCAGCTCGTCATGAGGTACACCTCTCGTACGCTCATGACGAGCTGAGCTCGTCATGAACCGCGGGTTTTTTAAAACTTAGCGCACAGCGGGAAAATGCGCCGCAGTGATGCGGTTAAAGAAGAATCGCTTATTTGATGGACAATGCTATCGAGTTCTACGCCACTCTACGCAGCATCACTGCACTCTATGTAACTGTGCTCTGCTCTGCACCACCCAATGCCACTCTACGGCAATGCAGTATGCACCATAACACTCTATGCCACTCGACTCTGCATCACTCCACTCTATGCTGCTGCACTCCACGGCAGTGCACTATACAATACACCAGTGCACTGTGTCCTGCACCACTGCACTCTACCCTGCACCACTCCACTATTAGCCACTTCACTTTACTCTACGACACTGCACTCTATGCCAACCGACTCTGCGACACTCCAGTCTACAGCACTCCACTCTATGCCACTGTAATCTACACTGTGTCACTCCACTCTTAGCCACTCTACTGTGCACCACTCTACTCTGCACCACTACACTCTATGCCACTCTACTCTAAACTACTGCACTCTATGCCACTACATTCTGTGCCACTCCACACTGCGGCACTCCAATCTGTGTCACTGCACTCTGTGCCACTGCAATCTATGCTGCATCTCTCCACTCTATGTAACTCTACTCTGCATCACTCCACTCTATACCACGGCACTCTATGCCAATATGCTCTGCATGACTGCACTCTATACCACGGCACTCTATGCCAATATGCTCTGCATCACTGCACTCTATGTCATCGTTCTCTACTCCTCAATATTTAAGTCTACGGCGCTGAACTCTACACCACTGCACTGCATGCCACTCTTCAGCATTGCACTTTATGTCACTGCAGTCTATGCCACTCTATTGTACTCTGTACCACTGTACTCTATGCTACTGCTGTATACACCATTCTATTCTACTCAAATGCATTCTACGCCACTCTACTCGACACCACTTCAGCCTACGATACTCTACTATGCAACACTGCGCTCTCCCACACTGAGCTCTCTGCCGCTCTACTCTGTACCACTGCCTCCTATGCCACTGCAGTCTACGCCACTGCACTCTACACCACTCTACGCCACTGCACTCTCTCCTCCACCACTCCACTCTACCCTGCACCACTCCACTATTAGCCACTTCACTTTACTCTACGACATTGCACTCTATGCCAACCGACTCTGCGACACTCCAGTCTATGCCACTGTAATCTACACTGTCACTCCACTCTTAGCCACTCTACTCTAAACTACTGCACTCTATGCCACTACATTCTGTGCCACTCCACACTGCGGCACTCCAATCTGTGTCACTGCACTCTGTGCCACTGCAATCTATGCTGCATCTCTCCACTCTATGTAACTCTACTCTGCATCACTCCACTCTATACCACGGCACTCTATGCCACGGCACTCTATGCCAATATGCTCTGCATCACTGCACTCTATACCACGGCACTCTATGCCAATATGCTCTGCATCACTGCACTCTATGTCATCGTTCTCTACTCCTCAATATTTAAGTCTACGGCGCTGAACTCTACACCACTGCACTGCATGCCACTCTTCAGCATTGCTCTTTATGTCACTGCAGTCTATGCCACTCTATTGTACTCTGTACCACTGTACTCTATGCTACTGCTGTATACACCATTCTATTCTACTCAAATGCATTCTACGCCACTCTACTCGACACCACTTCAGCCTACGATACTCTACTATGCAACACTGCGCTCTCCCACACTGAGCTCTCCGCCACTCTACTCTGTACCACTGCCTCCTATGCCACTGCAGTCTACGCCACTGCACTCTACACCACTCTACGCCACTGCACTCTCTCCTCCACCACTCCACTCTACGCTGCACCTCTCCACTATATGGTACTTCACTCTACTCTGAAACACTCTAATCTACAACACTGCACTCTACTACACTGCACTCTATGCCACCCCACTCTGCTCTGCGCCACTCCAGTCTACACCACTCCATTCTACGCCACTGCAATCTATGCTGTGTCACTCCACTCTATGCCACCTACTCTGCACCACTCTGCTCTACACCACTACACATTATGCCAATTCACTCTACTCCGAGACGGTCTACTGTACACTACTGCACTTTATAACACTGAACTTTATGCCAACCTACTCAACTCTGCACCACACCACTCTACGCCATTGCAATCTATGCTGTGCCACTCCACTCTACTCTAAACTACTGCACTCTACGCCACTGCACTCTACACCCCTGCACTGTATGGTAATGCACTCTACTCTACGTTACTTTACTTCACTTTATGACACTCCACTCTGCTCTTGCCACTCCACTCTCTGAGACCGTATGCCTACTCTGCTTTATGACACTAACGGGAATATGTACAAGCCCCTATCACCACGGGAATGTGACTTTTTGTGAAGTTTCCATGGGGATAGGGGCTTTGCCTTATTTACAAGGCAGTGGTAAACCATTTAACGTGGTTTAACGCCACGTAGTAAATAAGGCCCCCTTTCACGCTATGCTTAGCGTGAAAGTGGTGGGCGGTGGGTGTTGCGGTGGGGGTTCCACCGCAACACCCATTAATGTTGACGCTGCCCCCTAAGTAGAAGGGGGTTGTAAAAAAGGAGGCAGCTCCAAAATTAAGACCAGGGAAAACCTGGTCTTAACTTGGCGAAACGAGGAGAATTGCTTTCTTTCTCCTCGTTTTTGCTTTTTCCATGTGTGCTGCCTGGTGCAGCACACATAGAAAAAGCAAAATGCCTTGGATTATTAATGTTCAGGAAGGTGTCCCTTCCTTCACATAAACAATCCTTTGAAAAAAATGACATTTTGTAACTTCTATTTGTGCTGCATTCAGCAGCACACATAGAAATGACAAAACACCATTTAAAGATTGGGGCACCTTCCTGTACATCAACAATCTTCCCCTGCACGCAGACACCCTTGTACTATGGTGCAAGGGTGCCTGCATTGGCACTGCACTGCTAAGTGTAGCACCAGTGCAGGGGGGAAAGCAAGGCTGCACCATATCCTTGTAAACATGGTGCAGCCCTGCGTTCAGAAGTGGCGGGGTGAGGCTTTAAGCTATGATGGCCAACGCCTCACTCCGCCACCTCTTTGTAAATATCCCCCTATATGCTACTCCACTCCAAAACACTCTACTCCACTCTATGCCATTCCACTCTACTACACTGCACCACTCTATGAAACTGCACTCTATGACAATCTACTCTGCTCTATGCCACTCTACACTATGATGCTCTAATCCACTATATGCAACGACATCTACGCCACTCCCCGTTATTTTACTCCACTCTAGGCAACTCCACTCTGCTGTACATCACTCCACTCTATGACACTCTACTTCACTTCACTCTACTCTAGGACACTCTGCTCCACTCTATACCCTTCCACTCTATGACACTATATTCCCTCCACGATGTTCCACAACACTCCACAATACTCTATGCCACTCCACTCTACGCCACGCCACGACAATACACTCTACGCCACGCCACTCCATGACAATACACTCTACGGCACTCCACGCCATGCCACGACATCACACTCTACGCCACGCCACGCCACGCCACGACAATACACTCTACGCCACGCCACTCCATGACAATACACTCTACGCCACTCCACGCCACGCCACGACAATACACTCTACGCCACTCCACGCCACGCCACGACAATACACTCTACGCCACGCCACTCCATGACAATACACTCTACGCCACTCCACGCCACACCACGACAATACACTCTACGCCACGCCACGCCACGCCACGACAATACACTCTACGCCACGCCACTCCATGACAATACACTCTACGCCACTCCACGCCACGCCACGACAATACACTCTACGCCACTCCACGCCACGACAATACACTCTACGCCACGCCACTCCATGACAATACACTCTACGCCACTCCACGCCACACCACGACAATACACTCTACGCCACGCCACGCCACGCCACTCCATGACAATACCCTCTACACCATGCTATGCATCTCCATGCTACTCCATGACACTCCATGACACTCTCCTGTATCCTGTATGCCACTTACTTTTATCCATGCTGACCAGTGTCCACGCTGGTGCAAAACATGGCTAAAACACTATGGGCCCGATTCACAGAACTAACTTAAGACAAAATCCTAAACTTACTACTTTTGGTATTCACAGAAGTTAGGATTTTGTCTTAAGTTTGTTTTAAGACAAAATCCTAACTTCTGTGAATACCAAAAGTAGTAAGTTTAGTATTTTGTCTTAAGTTAGTTCTGTGAATCGGCCCCATTGACAAAGCCAATAGCTCTTGTATAAGCCAGACCATCAGCTTTGCCAATGCTTGTCTTTCTAACAAATAATCATCAGAAGACATAGCCTGACATTTGACCCCAGTCTTTAAAGCACAGCAGATGTGACAAGATAAATACAAAGTTTAAAGGCATCTTCATTTAATGCTGTACTTTGGCGACCCACCAAATTTTGGGCAGTGACCCTCAGTTTGGGAAACACTGCTTTATGCCGTTTTCAAATATTGTAAATATGTAACAAAAAACTGAAAGTACAAATGGCGTGCATTGTCTCAATTCAGCAGTATGAAGGGAATAAATATTTGGTACAGGTAAAAATTAACCTGACACATTCTTTTTTTCTTCAGCCCTGAAAGCACTCTTCTTGAACCTTGTTTTTTAATTACAAATCAACATTTTGCAGTTGAAGGTGACATATTCACAGACTTACAGATCATATTTTTAGGGCTCGCCTAGCGTTGCAGCGCATGCGCTGCTCGCTTTGCGAGACATTCTGTATGAGGGTATTTTTTAGAAGTGGTGTGGAAGTCCCGCCCATATTTTTCATTGGCTGGCGTCATTGTACATGGTAAACGCTGGCTTCCGATTGATAATGAGGCTTTCGTAGTCCCTCCTTGTTACTGCCCTTTCTCCTTTTGGAACCGCCCATCAGGACTGGATCTTTTACTTGCGGCGTTATACTGTCTCCTTCATTTAGTCAGTAAGCACTATGTTTTTTTCATTCAGCTTTGGCAATGGTGACAGCTTGTTTTATAAAGCACATATGGAAGAGCACAACTTTATTATCGCACGTGCCATCAAAATGCTTTTCTTTTAAAATGTATATGTTTTTATAAAGTGTGGCACGCCAAGCTTTGTATTCATGGTGGCTGCACACTTCTCTCTCCGCTTTGGCATTAGCCACAGCCCTTCCCTTCTGCCCCGGCATCGGCTAAGACAGAGGTGGGGACAGCGAGACTAACAAAATTGTTTTTGCTACATATTTTTTTTTTTAAAACAATCGGAACGGCCCCCTAGTGACTCATGAGTCACTCCCAGCAACCATGTGACCATTATTTACAACATTGCTGGGAGCGTTGCCGCCGACATTGGGTGCAAGTGTGAGGGGCTGCAGGGGTCATAAGCAGTGGCAAACCGGGCTGCTAGAGGCAGCCGCAGGGCAAGGACAGCACATGGGTGCAACGGCAGCCAGGCCAGCTCTGGGGTGCCAATACTTTGCCTGCCTTCCTCATTCTGCTGAGCCAGGCCTGCTATGTCTCTGGGCTGCTTGTCTCTTGTTGTAATGGGTATTATTCACTTCCCAGAGTCCCCCTGCTGCAGTGACATCTTGGTCTGCTGACCTCCCTGGGTGACTTGGCAGGCCCGAGTCACGCCCTGCTGTCACCGTCACCTCTCGATGACTCGGTGAACTGTAAAATAGGAAGCGTGTACATGGCTAATACGTCAAGATCTATGGGAGGGGGCCCTTCAGAGTCTGAAAGGAGGGGTGTGAGGAAAGAGTTAGGTTACAACAGATGAATGCTGATATCCAAGGGTGAGACCCCGTTAAGATGTTCACGACCGTTGAGACCAGTCAGAAGTGGGACGGTGCTCCCCACCGTGGGTCTCGCGCCCAGGGAACAAGTTTGGAGGTGCCTGCTCACTATACACTACACTGTCTATTGGAGCTGAGCAACAGACGTGGCTAACAATTTGAGTTAAAACATGTCATTGTTGTCAATACAAAAACTAAATTGTAGTGAGACCTGAAGGTGGCAGGTGTAGTTTCTGGCCATGGGGAAGGGTGTGTGTTTGTGTGTGTGGGGGGGGGGGGGGGTGGAATCATTCCTAGGTACTGGCGATAAATAGTTGGTCTGCCCAGAGGTGTCACCCAGACCCACCTTGCCCAGTCCATCCCACACAAGCCCCATTAAATATCCGCACTCCACGAAAAAGAAAAACAAGCATTTGCAATGCAATAGGTCTTGCGTTTACACGAGTTTGAGCTATTGGCATGGTAAATGACAATGCCTTTTATTTATGTTTTGGTTTCTAAAACACATAAATAAAAAGCATTGTCATTTACTATGCTAATAGCTTAAAGTCTCACAAATGCGAGACCTATTGCTCTGCAAATGCTTGTTTTATATTTCAGTAAGATTTAATGTTATGTTATGCTGTGTTAGCAGATTGTGGGTAGTTTTATTATGTTTTACTGTGCGGTTTTCTTGGGCCAGGATTCTACCATATTATGAACTAGCTCTCAGCCACTAAAAGGCTGTCTGCTCCTGCTGGCCACACATAAACCGCACACATGTATCTAGCATGCAACATGCAAAAGTCCATTTCTCTATTTCAAAGGCATGCGTTCGTTCAAGAAAAGTGTCCCCTGCTTTAAAAAAAAAAGTGATTAGTTTAATTCAGTCAAACATATAAAATGTGGTATTGTAGGAGCAAGCATATGAGGACAGTGGATTTATCATCATGTGTGCATAAATTCAACAGTTGGAGCAAAGCCTAAGTGGGCGTTTCCAGGACATCAGTTGAGTGGTCCCTAAAAATCTGGATAATATCCAAATTTAGGAGTATTCACACGGGGGCACATTTATAAAAAAAATCACGCAGTCCGAGAAGGCACCTTCCTGCGCTGCGTGACAGAGAAAGGGCAGGAACGCGCTGTATTTAGCACATTCCTGTCTTTTTCCTGCTCTGGCGCACAATGTGTTGCCCAGCGTCAATACAGGCATGCTCCTACCATGGTGCAAGGGTGCCGGCGTTGTAGGCAGGATTGTTTTTGTGCAGTAAGTGACACCTTCCTGCACAAAAACAATCCCCTGAGGTGTTTTCCTCTTTCTATGTGTGCTGCAGAATGGCGCTATACATGCTGTTTTTCCTCAGAGCTGCCGGCGGAGGTGTTTGTCTGAGAGCCCATTCCCTCCAAGCACCCCAGGTATGAGATGGGTTTCACAAGCTTCCTAGGGATAATATCCAAAATATCGGATCCTGGAAAGATCCAGTTGGGTGGAGGGCTTGAAAAAGGGGTGATGCATTGGTCCCATTTATCAGCGATGTGCCTTAAAGGGGTATTGTTATAAAAATCAAAGGAACATGTTGAGGCTTTTGAGAAGATTTATTGTCAGCAGCACAGCAACAGAGAATGCAGCTTCTTGGCATCCAGGAACAGAATAACTGACCTGATGCCTAGGAAACAGAGGTGTTCTACAGAACACTCAAAGAATAATAACAGAAACTTAAAGGTACAGTGTAAATTACATGTCAGTGAAAATGTAACACATCTCCCTTCAATAAAAAGAAATAAACAATAACAGGTTATGAAACATAGCCAGCAAATTTCCTGGGAACATATCTTGGTTGAACAGACATCTTAACTCTGGAGGCAATTGAATCCTTTTCTGCTTGTTGAGTAAAAGAATTCATAGACTGATGAACACTTGGACATTTAGCAACACGTTTGATGTTCCACAACTTGCCATCTTGGGTTATAACACTATTACTAAACACTCTTACCACTTTCATTGGCTTGCCAAACTTATCAGAACATGTTGTTATCAAACCAGGTCTTTTGATCCTAACTAAATCTCCCACTGGAACATTGGGAGTTCTGACATTCCATTTATTGTCATACCACAATTTAGTTTTTGCTTGTTTATTCTCCACTTTCTGAGCAGCCTGTTCAACCAATTCCCATGAAAAAGATTTATTTGAACATTTATCTCTGAACCACCAAGAACAAATAGTTGAAGCTGGATCATGTCCCTTGAGAAGACGGAACAGACTCACTTCTGTGGTTGAATGGGGAGTAATTCTATAAAACCAAAGTTTTTCTCTAAAAATAGTTTTCCAACCACTACCCGACTTACACACATCCGTAATGAACCCTTTCAAAACCCTATTAAAACGTTCCACTAATCCATTTTCATGTGGTTCATAAAAAGACACGGTATGATGTTTAATACAATGTAATTTAAGGAAATTCTCCATTTCTAATGAAGTAAGTTGAACCCCATTATCAGTGACAATAGTCGAAGGACAACCCTCTCTGGAAAAGACTTCTTTAAAGAACTCTACCACCATGTTAGTAGAGGCAGAAGAAACAAACTTAACCTTTGGCCATTTAGAATGATAGTCTACAAGTACAAAGGCATAACGAGAATCACTTGGAAGACACAAAAATGGACCAGAGATATCAAAAGCTAATTTTTTCCAGGGAGCAGTAGGCCAAGAGGTTGTCTTCAAAGGAGGAACACTGACTTTTAGCATGTTTTCATTTCCCATGCAAACTGTACACTCTCTTACTTTGTGATCAACCAAGCGATCTAAACCCGGCCACCAGAAATAGTTCCTTATTAACCTTTTCATGGCGGACATTCCTGGATGAGATCTATGTGCCACATCCAAAATCATATTTTGCATGGCAAAAGGTGGTACACATTTACCTGACTTGAAAGCCAAATTGTTCTCAAGTTCTAATTCATTGGAGACATTGAATATTGGCATAAAATCCTCTTTTGAATGCTTTTTATCAGGCCAACCCTCTAAAATATATTTTTTGATGGTCTGTAATGTAAGATCTTGGTTATCAGCAGATTCCCACATTTCCTCGGAAATTTCATCAAAAGAAGTAGATAAAACATCCTGTAAACAAGTAACAACTTCAGTATCATCCAACATTTTGCTATCTGAAGTTAAACACGGATGACGAGACATAAAACCTGCAACTACATTTTTTTTCCCTGGAACATACTCAGGAGTGAAGGAATATTCCTGAAGTCTAGAAGTTAACCTGGAAATGAGTGCCGTGGAATTCCATCCTCCACCTGGAGAAAGAATATTTACGCTTGTGATCCGTTCTCAGCACAAATTTACTGCCCCAAATAAAATTCCTGAAGTGCTCAATCGCCCACACACAAGCCAAAAGCTCCTTTTCTATGACTGCATATCTAGGCTCCGTTTCATTAAGTATGCGAGATGCAAAACACACATTCCACTCCTCCTTACCTGACCTTTGAGACAACACCGAGCCAACACCATACATACTGGCGTCAACCGTGATTACACACATTTTGTTCAGACAGAAAGGTCTAAGGGTAGGAGCATGCAAGATCTCTGACTTAATGAGCTCAAAAGCCAATTGTTGTTCATTCCCCTAAACAAAAGAATGTCCTTGTCTAAGAAGCTTCCTGAGGGGTTCCATCTTGGTTGCAAAATTGTTGACAAATTTACTATAATATTCGCACATACCTGCAAAGGACAGTAACTGATCTCTATTAGTGGGAGGGGGAGCTTCACTTATACCATCTACATTTGATCTTTTAGGTACCACACCATCCCCTGATAATGTGTGACCCAGATATTCAACCGAAGATTGAAATAATTTGCATTTACTAACCTTTAAAGTCAAACCATTCTCTCACAATTTTTCACACACACAACGCAAATGTAGCACATGTTCTTCATTACTACTAGAAAAAATTAAAATATCATCTTGAAAACACATTACAAAAGGATCCACATCTCTCAAAATATTATACATGACTCTTTGGAATACCGAGGCCGCCGAAGCCAACCCAAACGGCATTCTTGTATATTGGAAAAGGCCCTGAGGGGTAATAAAGGCTGTGAGGCATTTTGAATCAGCAGTAAGGGGAATTTGGTGATAAGCCGATCTTAAATCGAGAGTGGAAAAAACTTTAGCACCTTCCAGCATCGAAACTACCTCATTTATGTTGGGAAGAGGATGCCAGTCCACATTTATAGCCACATTTAGAGCCCTGAGGTGCACACACATTCTCAAAGATTTATCAGGTTTCCTAACCAAAACAATCGAAGAAACCCATTCCGCAGAATCAATGGGTTCAATGATTTTCTCTAAAACCAATTCATCTAATGTTTTTTTGAGATCTTCCCTAACATTAATAGGCACACCTCTTAACCTTTGTTTAACCGGAACCACCCCAGATTTAAGTTTAATCTTATGAGAATAATTTCAAATCATACCTAACTTGTCTGAAAAAACATCCTTAAATTCTGATTTTATTAACTCAGTTCCTTTATCATTGACAATAGAGGAAACATTCTCAACATCAAAAATTTCACCGAGCATAACAGGATCTCTGGCACGGGGATTAAGTATAATGCCAAATCTCCATTGATCCTTCCAACCAATCACATTCACACCCTTAACTGCCACATACAGTTTAACCTCAACACATCTGGATTTGAAAGTAATCTTCACAACAAAATAACCTAACATCTCTACCCTTGAACCATTGAAACTCACAGCACAAATTTCAGACGGAAGGATATCTGAGAAGTTGTCCTAAACGTTCATCAAAATATTCTTTAGTAATGATCGCCCAAGGTGAACCTGAGTCAGGCATTAGGTTAAGACTTACACCCAGCACAAACATTTCACAAATAGGTTTCTTAATGACCTGACAATCAACAGAAACATCAACAATAGAAATTTCTTCACTTAGATAAACCACAAACCCCTTATTTTTTGTAGCACAATTTTCTCCCCCATCACAAACACAACTGCAAACTTTTGAAGGTTCCTCTGTAACAAAAGCTACTTTACTTATAGGATTTTGAACAAATTTCCTAACGTCCCTACATACAGTTGAAAAATGTCCTAATCTCCCACACTTCCTGCAATCTTTATTTATAGCAGGGCAACCAGCATACAAAGCAACATGCATTCTACTACCACATTTATAACATATCACAGATTTATCAAACCTCTTAAAATTCACCGGATTATTCAACCTGTTGACATTAAAAGTAGGATGTACATTATCATTAACATGCCCATCTTTATGTTTAACCAAACAAACTTCGTCAGGAGAATCTGATTTGTTTACACTATGTTTTTGAACAGTGAGCATCCATTTCTCAGACTGCTCTAAAGATTTCGCAATAGCAATAGCCTCAGACAATTTAGGATCCCCAAGTTCCCAAAGACGTTCTTGTGTTTTTTTGCTCTTAACATGAACAATGGGCCCGATTCACAGAACTAACTTAAGACAAAATCCTAAACTTACTACTTTTGGTATTCACAGAAGTTAGGATTTTGTCTTAAGTTTGTCTTAAGACAGACAGTTACGATTTTGTCTTAAGTCTGTCTTAAGTCTGTCTTAAGACAAACTTAAGATAAAATCCTAACTTCTGTGAATACCAAAAGTAGTAAGTTTAGGATTTTGTCTTAAGTTAGTTCTGTGAATCGGGCCGTGAGATTTGATCTCTCAACATCTCATGACACATGCTTCCAAAGTTACAATGTATGGATAACGATCTTAAAGCAGTCATAAACTCATAAAACGATTCTGTATCTTGTTGTGCACGAGTGTAAAACTTATATCTATTAAGAGCTATATTAGAAACAGGCTTAAATCTTTTTTCAATCCTAAGAAGTGCTTCCTTATAGACATTAGTACCTTCACCTTCACCATCCGCAGGTGGAATGGGAGGTAAAGCTCTAAAAACCATTTGTCCTTCAGAACCTAAACAATGTAACAGTATACTTTTCTTTCTTTCCGCACCCATGCGTTCACCATCAATTGACTTCATGTAGTTGAAAAACTCTTCCTTCCAACGTGTCCATGGAATTGGAGGATCTCCTTTGTTTTGCAAAATTTTTACTGGTGGATCGAATTGCATGTTGTAAATATGGTAAAAGCACTAAATATGGTTCGGAAAGATACCACTCCGAAGAACAGAAATATATTTAAAAGATGTATTCCTTTGCTCGTGGCAAGCGCATGACTTTCCTTCTTGTATAATGAATGGATCCAGAAAACGAACTTTTGTAAAAATGATCAAATACTTCCTTGTTATGCCAGTGTAACCTTCTTCTGTATCGTTATATACTTAAATTGAGTTAAAATCACTTACTTGCAGAGGTATACGTTTTATAATTCAAAGAAACATCAAAAGTCTCGAAAATCACCAGCACTCGGTGAAACGTTGCTATGGTAATAAAATCAAAACAAATCCAAAATGGCCACCACACAGCGCAACTACGTCATGCTGCACTGAGCGTAGTCGCGTAATAAGGAACTTGTGGCACAGCTTTCGCGCTACTTCAGGCTTCCAATTTGTGACGCTTCATTGCAACAACAACACTTGGTTCCGTTCTTCCTCCGATGACGCTTGGAAGAAGGCGCAGTGACGATGTTGTGTCTCGCGTCGTCAACCTTGAAAAACGCTCCTGAAGCCGGTGCACAGGATTCAAAGGTAAACACTACTCCAAAATACTGCAATCTGTTTAAATTCAGCCATTCAGTGTTGGTAAGAGTTATAAAGACGGCGATTTCCTCAAGGTAAACTGAATATCTTCACAAAAAGAAAATTAACGATCCTTTTGATATTCAATCGAAAAATTAAAAATTTCCACAAATAACTCCACACCTGTGCTGCTGTATATCCAAATAAAGATGGTTTTTCCCTCGTCGCCAAAATTTGTTATAAAATCCACAGGAACAAGTTGAGGCTTTTGAGAAGATTTATTGTCAGCAGCACAGCAACAGAGAATGCAGCTTCTTGGCATACAGGAACAGAATAACTGACCTGATGCCTAGGAACCAGAGGTGTTCTACAGAACACTCAAAGAATAATAACAGAAACTTAAAGGTACAGTGTAAATTACAAGTCAGTGAAAATGTAACAGGTATTTTGTGTTTTTATTGAATGGGCGGTAGGTTGATCCCTTAAGAAAGTTCTAATTCATTCCAAAGGAAATATTTAATTTGTCTTTGAATGCTTTAGCTGAGTGAGAAGCATCTTTGGAGCTTAGACCCCTTGTTGGTCAATAGCACGTGACCACAATTTGTAAATGGATAGTATTCTTTACATGGAAGCGTTTGTCTACGGTACGTATTAAATTGATCATGTGGGGAACAGGAGGCAGGGGAGGGATATCACAGCATGTCTGAAGAGGTTGTGCGTTTTTAGATTTAGGTAGGTTGTGGCTGCCTGACCGTGGATCCTTTGCCAATGTTTGTTTTAGATTTAAGTAAGTTGTGACTGCCTGACTGTGCATCCTTCATACTTTCTATATTTGTGTTTTAGGCCAGTATAGCTGGTGTTAGGTTGTCTAATCTTGATACGACTACGGCTCTCAGAGGTTCATCGCAAATGGTTATCTGTAGAAGCGGGAACATGCTTTTATCGTGGGTGGTTGGTATTAAGGACATCTCAGCGTCAAAACAATTCATCGTTTTTTTTTTGTTGCTTTTACTTATCGGGATGGGCCTTGTCCCAGTGCAGATATCAAGTACAAGTCTAGTACTGGTTTGCTTCAAGATCACTTCTGCTTTTTCCCCACTCAGGAGGAGGAATCTTTCCTGCATTCATGAAAATGAGTGTTCTTGGCCATCAGCCCTGACACTTTGGACACAAGAGTTCTTCTTTTTCTTCTGCAGCTGGACATTGGTGTCGGTGGTACACATCATGACCTGGAGGTGGGAGACTGGTGGCATCGGCGCACTGGGGCGCAAGGGTACATTAAATATGGGGGAGGGGGCATAGTGAGGAGCCCTAGAGAATCCCACCAATGACTGGTCTCCATTTGGATTCAGATGCAGTGATCCCGGTCCGCTGGATTCTGTTGCAAGGGTCTGATCCAGGCCAAAGCTGGGCATCACACTCCAGTCCACTCCTTCTGCCAGCTTACGAGGGTCTGTTGAGACACCAGGTCAGTCAGATGCAGCAAACCGACCCGTCAGAATCATGGCCGGTAACCGAGTGGACAAGAGAAGGCTTCGCAGGATTTTCCTTCGGACAGATTTGGGGCCTCTTCCAGATCTGAGATTTATGCTAATTACACAGGGATATTGTAGGAAGCTGGCTTTGTGTTTGACACATCACAAATCAAATATACAGTGTAAAGAGTCCAGGAGTTCCCTTACTAGTGGACAGGGTTTGTTATACAATCCCAAAGTGCTCTGTTAGGGGTTGTGTGGTCGAGCAGCCTTAGGCTTAACACAGAGAAGTGCGAGACATTTGCAAATACACACAATGATCAATAAATGACGCACACGACGCAAGGATACCCACACCAATGTATAAAAATACCAGGTACCTTTATATATGTTTAGGCCTCAGAAAAAATAGTTCGGGTAAGTGCGTTTTTAAATATAAATTCTTTTCACTTTAAAAAGTGGGTGCAGTGCAATTTCTGAGTTCTGCAATGTTATCCTATGGAAGAAAGAACTACTTCTGCAAACAGGTACAGTACAGCGACTTACAGGACCAATCTCTAGGAGTTAAGGTGGGCAAGGTCCAAGGCAGCACCAGCGGTGCGTCATCAGCGGCACGAGGGCAGCCGCGTACAGGGTGCAAAACAGCGTTGAGAGCACAGTGCGTTTCAATGGCGATCGGTCACTGTAAGAAGAGGCTGCAGGCCTTGGCTAGGAGCTCAGTGGGTCTGAACAAGCAAGTGGGCTCAGGCCTTGCAATGCTTGGGGAACACCTTTGGTCCTCTTTTCCAAGGCCCAGGGGCGACGGACGCATGTGTGTCCTTAAGCACCATGTTTTTCCTTACCGGGGCAGTTGTGGTTGAGGGGGCCTGCGTGCAGAGGCTGTAGGTGACGTTGGGGAGTGCAGGAGGGGTGAAACCGCAAAGGACTCGAGCTGTAGAGGGCTGGGGGACCTTGTTGACACCGGTGACGACGGGTGCAGTGGTGGCTTCAGATGTCATGTTTTGGACGTTCCAGGAGGCCTCAGAGTATTCTCTTTTGGAGTTTCTTCAGAACAGGTCTGCTGTTCACGGGAGGTCTTGAGTCTTTTTCAAAGGCAGCCAGTCCTTCCAGTTTTCTGGAGTCAATAGCTGCAGGACGAGTCGACTTTAGTGCAGTTTTCGATGATGGATGAAGACAGGCCGGCAGGGTTGGTACAAAGTCAGCTGCTTCTTTTCTCCTCTCTGCTTTTGCTTCTCTTCGGTGTCTGCTATATTCTTCTGTCATCAGGATCTGCTTTTCTTGTGCCAAGGGTTCCCCTAAATACTGAATTTAGGGGCGTTAGGGGATTGTAAGGTAATAGGCAATGGGTTACTGACCCTTGGAGTCACTATGCTCCCCATATGACCACTTCCAATTGGAAGTGGGCATAACTCAGTCCAAGAATCCCTAAGAATGCCATCACAAAGATGGCTACTTCTAAAAAATCATGTCTACCTCCCAGTAGCCCACCTTAGGGGTGGAACTAGCCTGGAGACGGCACGCTGACCTGACAAGCTATTTTTCTCACTTCCCCAAGTGTTATGGGGGTCCTGGACAATGGGGGGTGGCTTCATCTCCTGTGAGGGGAGCCAGATTAGCATTCCAAAGGCGGCAACTCTTTAAAGCTTGCTGGCCCCAGGCGGCTAATCAGCAGGTCATCCTGCGGGAGGGGGTGTTACACCCTCCTCCTGGACAGGCTTTTGTTCTGGGCCTCCTGAGAGCAAAACACTCTCACCCTAGGAGGTCAGAACAGCATCTCGGGTGGAAGACTGGGAGAAACCAGTCAGCAAGGACACCAGAGGCTGGTAGGTTTTCAGGGGGCAGCCTCTGGGTGCATGTATTGGTAAATCCATCAATGGCTTCAGTGTGGGTTTATCCATACGAGCTGCTTGATACCAAACATTCCTATTTTCAGTGAAGCCATCATGTAGCTGGGGAACGCATGTTTCACCGGTGTCCAGCACATGTTTTAAAATGGCTACCCTGGTCACTTGCACAGGCAGAAATAGGACTGACGAACACAGGGGCATATCTGCTCATGCAGGTATGCCCTCACATGTAATATTCATCACCCTGCTGTAGGGCTGTATGGATGTCATGCAGTATTAGGGACATGGCACACTGTTCGGGCTGGACTGTTCCCATGAGGCACAGGGTCAAGACTGATTTGCATATAGCTGGGTCTGAACTGAGGTGGTGAAGTGAGCTAAAGAATGATGATGGATTCAACCCAGATCTGTGACTGGGAGTGAGTGTCTGAAAAGTTTCTGCGCTCCGTCCATCATCTCCTTGTGTTTACACAGGGATGTGTGCCGTGTTGTGTTTTCACTTTGGTCTGCACTAAGACATACAGCCTACAATGGCATCCTTGCACGTGCTTGGAGAGGGGTCCCTTAGGGTGACACAATTTGTGCTGCAGCCCTTATGAGCCCTCTTTAGCACCTCAGGCCCTAGGAACCAGGGGTAACATTTACCAGGGACATACAGAGGGTGCTAAAGGTTTTGCTCATTGGGGGAACAATTGTACAGTTTTGGGCCAAGAGCTTTAGCACGGGGGACCTGGTTAGCAGGAACCCAGTGCACTTTCAGTCAAAATCATATCATTTACCAGTCAAAAAGTGGAGTTAATCATATCAAAAAAGGCCACTTTCCTACATATATGATATGGTCATTTGATATTTCACTTTATAGTTGCATTTTATGCTTCCATCATGACACCCGTGCTTGCGAGCTTGTTAGATGACTTTAGTTGCTTGAGACAATGAGATGTGTGGCCATGTCCGGCTCACACTCTGGTGCCGAAGGGGAAAAAGCCTTTGCTCTGAAGTTTTAACATCGTACCACATTTGTCACACATTTTGTAGAATGAAATGACTGTTTTCACGCAGGCCTTTGCATCTCAAGACTTTAACCTACCATAAGGAACAGAAAGTGCTGCTAAGACTGGCTACTTGAGGATGGCGCGAAGAGCTGCCCAGGGTCTGCTGAGGGCTCTGGCCTGCTGCATCTTGCAAGACAGCATGTCTGAGCATGTCTGTAGGTGGTTTCCAAAGTGACACGTCCTCACTTGTAGTCGTGGTGATGCACAGAAGCCCGGAGGCAAGTCCTGGTTTCAGAGGTGACTTGTTCGAAGGACCTTCAGGAATTCTCCTACACGAGAAAAAGGTTTGAATCGTAGGTGACAGCAATTTTTTTATTATTTGTTTACTTAGAGCCTCTATCAACTTAGCTGCGAGAATCATCACAGGTTCAAAAAGAAACTCTCACATCTCTCCAGACCTTAGAGCCCCCGACTGGCTACCGTTCGAGGCTAGAATTCATATAAAAATCGCATGTATGACGCACAAGGCCTTACATTATAAAACGCCATGCTATCCTAGCTCAGAAACTGGTCCTCTCCTCTGGTAATAGAGCCTCCAGGAATCTTCGCCAGAGACCACATCAATTTGCCAAGAAGAAAACTTACAACCGGACCTTCTCGGGAATGGCTCCCAGGATCTGGAATGCTTTGCCCTCCGAAACAAGACTGAACCCATCCACTGCCGCCTTCAAAAAAGAAGTGAAAGCGATTCTCATGGCTAAATTCACTCGATTTACTTACTCATTACTGTAATATAATTACTAGTCTGTATTATTGAGCACCTTGTATTGGAATCACCTATATTTAGATTTTTATGCTTGTACCTGTTTCCGTCATTTGCCATGTGAAGCGCTCTGATACCCGCAAGGGTATTGTTCGCGCAATACAAAACCTTCAAATAAATAAATAAATGAAAAAGTGAATGACACATCTGTTGAAGCAACTCAAATATGTAAAAAAATTAATTTTTTCAAACAAGAAAAGCAGGTTTTCCAGGAGAAATTCCTAAAAGGCCCTCTTTTATCATTTCATTTTCATGTGTGTTGCTTCTCAATGACAGGAGGTCAGTGACATACATGGGATGACCTCCTGCCCACACATGAAAACTGCAAAAACGTTACTTTTTGTTTCTGTCACAAGCTTCATGGTCCCTGGGCAGGGGTGGCAAGGGCAGTATCAGGAATACCAAAGGGCAATCTAGGGCGGGGCACAGAAGCTTTTAGCCCTGAGTAATCCTAACTGATGACCAACAATCTCACAACTTCACGAGGTGCAAAAAAGTGTGACTTCTCAGAGCTTTGCAAGTGGGATTTCAATCTCACCCACAGCTTCACCCTGGGCCAAGTGTTAGTGTAGGTGCTGTTCACTAATAATTAAGCCTGGGCGGGTAACTACGCCCTGTCAGCGTATTTTACGTAGTTTTGCCTACTCTGTGTTCCATTGCAAACGCGGAGTTTAGGCAGAACTAGGACTCCGTGGCGGAGTGTAGTTAGCCGGCCCCTCCACCAACCCAAAGTAATTATAAAGTTATAAAAAGGCACTTACCTGCCATGGCTGCCTCTTCCTCGCCATGGCCGCGCTCCTTCCTTCTGCTCACCGTCCTTCTTCTCTGATAAATTCTACGTTGTACGTCTTGCGAGTGCTTTATAATTACTTTGGGAGGGCGCGTAGTGGGGCGTAGCGGGGCGGAGCGAAGTTCCATGGACTTGTTTTCCAACTCCATGAAACTTTGCGTAGAGACACTCCGCCTGCTCCGCCCACCGTTACTAATAATATGAAACTGACCGGGTCTCCCAGTCACAGACCCCCCTACTTTTATCTCTTCTTCCTGGGGTTCGGCACCTACAAGAGAGGAAGGCAGTTCCTGGCCTTGTTTGGTGGTTGAAGAGGAATGACACAACACCAGAGGCGGACAGCAACATGTTTCGGTCACGAGGCTTTCCGCAGGACACCCTGCGAGGTGATGGTGCGCGCTGCAAATCTGCAAAACATGTATTACTCCCAGGGTGACAACAAAAAGACAATGTTCAGTGCTCATCATCAGAAAAAAGGTGAACGTCAGTCTATACGCTTTGGGGCACATTTATTAAGGAGTTGCGTGGCCCTCGTGCAACGGGCGCAAATGCGATGCAACTGCTAAGTTTGATTTATCAAGCCACACGAGGCCACCTTGCGTAGCTCTGAGTGGTCTGATAAATCCGGAGTAACACAACGCAGCGCAAACGCTGTCTTGTGTTACTCAGCCCCAGGGAGGCGGCCCTTGGGTGAAGCGTAGGCGTTCCCACACAACGCTCATGGATTGTGGCGCATTCACAGATCTGCCAACAATAGTAAACCTGGGAAAGCGTCAAAATGCTACGTCTGGGGAGGCGTAAAGAGGAGGAATATCTTTATTTCTCCTTTTTTTGTTTGCTGCATTCTGCAGCACAGATAGAAAGAGGAAAATGCCTCAGGGGGTTGTTTTTGTGCCAGAAGGTTCCCCTTCCTGTACAAAGACAATCCTGCTTACAACACAGGCACCCCCAGCACCATGGTTCAAGGGTGCCAGCATTGGTGCTTTGCAGCCACAACGACACCAGTGCAAGGAAAGGGCATGAATATGACATAATATGTTAAATACAGCGCATTCCTGCCCTATCCCTTTCACACAGCGCAGCAGGGTGGCTTGCTGCGCTGCGTGATCGGTACATAAATATCCCCCTTTGTTCGGCACCTCACTTCACACAGGTACCCCTGAAGTGAAGGAGCACTCTTCTGTTGTGATGGAAACAACCAGGAAATGGATAACAGGGGAGAGGAAGTGACATCATGACCAGAGCAGCCGACCTTGGAACTGGAGAACCAGGCTCAAGTCAAGGTGATTGCTCACAATCCTGTGATTCTGGACAAATTACTTAATATCCTGGTGTCTAAAGAACAACAAGCAATGGCAAAGTCAATAGGTCGTGCCTACAAGACCTTCAGGCACATGCATCAAGGTAGGATTTTGCGAGTCCTTAATTGCGATAATTAAGGAATCGCAGTAAAGGACTCACAAAAGCCTATGCATGTAGGAATCGCTGTAAAAATAGCGATTCTTCAACATTCCTTATTTGCGACTCGCAATGTTTGCATTTGGGATGATGCATACCGAATGCCAATATACCGGTCTTAAAATGGAAGATTCTGAGAATCTGCCCATTTGCGACCGGTTTTTCTTTTGATGCATGGGGCCCTAAGTCAATTTTTGTTAGTCACGCTGAACAGCATCTTGGCTGCTGAGAAACTTCGCTGAAAGCTGTTTTTAAAAAGCACTCTGACGCGGCAGTACTTCGTGTCACAGCACACTCTTTGCCATGTTGTACGCATTAAAAGAACGCGAAGGGAAATTGTGAAGCTTGAAAGTTATAGAGGAAGACAGAGATATTTAGTGGTTGTTAATAACTATTAATAGAGTAAATAGCACCTCGTATGCAGGAGGAGATCAAATGCACGGAGAGAGAAGAGTGTTGCGGAGCCATCGCACCTCTTTCACCAATGTTACCTGTTCCCTTGGAAATGTGGGGCAAAGACTTGGGGTGGGAGAGGCCTATGTATATGGGTGAACTACAGCAGTAATCTTGATCGAGTGGGTTTGTGTGGGGCACGGTGCCACTGCACCGAGTGCATAGAAGGAAGGCGTGGTTTAGTAAGCGTAGTTTCAGAGGCTACAGGGGGAAGAGAGAGCGGTGGGTTCAGGGTTGTTGTCCTGTGAAGGGGATGATAGATGGAGGCGTTACAACAGCACAGGCATGAAGCATATTTTCAAAACCAGATAACTATTGGTGGCAGGGTACATACACTGCCGCACCACTGCCTGTGTTTTAAATAGACTAACAGCCACAGCGAATTTCCAATTGAATCTCCAAAAAATGCCCACCTCTAAGAACCAGCCACCATTAATGGTCCTTAATATAACGACATGAAAACACAAATAAGAGAGGCACTAAAGTAGAGATATTCAAACAATATCCTTGGGCGACTCCCCAAAACAGCGAAATCACGATGACAGAGGTATTCGTACTTGTTATGCCCTTAATTTCCTTTTATTCATTTCTCGGCACTACACACGTATTTTATCCAAAAACATCCAATGCGTTTCGCCCACACTTCGGGCTTCTTCAGGGCGAGATATTACTGGATAAGCCCCAAATCGGGGTATCCTGGTGTTGATATAAATATCCACTTCAAAGTTCGATCCAACAGGGTTACAGCAGAATCTCTGACGGCTGTACACGGCATCTCTAATGTTATGTGTTAAAGTTTGTAGAGCGCTCACATCACCCTGGGGCATCACAGCGCTATCCAGGCAGACATACACCTTTGGAGAAGGCATAGAATGTAGACCAGCCAAATTTCTAGAACAGGTACGCTCTCAGCTGTTTCCTGAAGACGTTGTAACTTGTGATTTTTCGTAATTCTTGCGGGAGTTGGTTCCAGTACCTTGGCGCCAAGAATGAGAAAGCTCTGCCTCCCGTACGGAGCAGCCGAATTCGGGGAATCTGTGGAAGGTTGTGAGCCCTAGATCTAAGATTCCTACACGGAATGTATCTGTGTAATTTTTTCCGTAAGTTCGGAGGGCCTCTTTCATTGACCGCGTTGTGCGTTAAACAGCAAATCTTGAAGAAGGATCTTTTCTTTCCTGCCAGCCAATGCAGTTCCTTCAGGAGGGGAGCTGAAGGTGAACCTGCCGGTTGATTCAGGATCATTCTGGCTGCTGTGTTCTGCACTACCTGAAGTTTGGCCAGTAGTGTCTCTCCGACTTCCGCCAATAAGGCGTTCCCGTAATCCAGACGACTAGAAACCATTGCTTGTACTAGTGTTCTCCGATAAGGTAACATTTTCCTCAAGAGTTGGAAGGCATAGCAATGCATGGATGCTCTTTTAATTTGTTCCCGCATACTTTGGAAACACTAATTAAGTGATTGACAAGATGTGGTAAGATTTGGATCAAGCACAACATGAGTGGTTCGAGATCAAAAGCACACGTGGGAGAGAAAAAGTATTGTGGCACCACAGCACCTGTTGCACCAATGGAAGCCATGCACATGGAAATGTGGGGCAAACTCTAAGGACGGTAGAGGAAAACGCTTATGGGTGAAATAAAGCAGTAGTGTTTGGTTAAAGGGTTTGTGTGGGGCACGGTGCCACTGCACCTTTTGCACCAATGGAAGGCATGCCCATGGAAATGTGGGGCAAAATCCAGGGACAGGAATGTAATATGTATATAGTTGAATAAAGCAGTAGTGTGTGGTTAACAGGTTTGTGTGAGTGCACGGTGCCACTGCACCTGTTGCACCAATGGAAGCTATGTCCATGGAAATGCAGGGCGAATTCTAGAGATGGGAGAGGAATTCGTATATGGGTGAAATAAAGTAGTAGTGTATGATTAAAGGGTTTGAGTGGGGGTACGGTGCCACTGCACCTGCTGCACACAAAAAAGTTATGAGACCGTAAGTGTAGTTGCGTTGGCTGCAGGCAGGAGAGGAAGACAGACAGGTGTGTTAAGGATGGGATGCAGCGACAGGGGCAGCGGTGGCTTCTCCGCTATGGTGACGGTGCGTCGCCCCCCCTGCCAGCACCCTAAAAAATGTACGAAACAAAATGATAATAAAATGGGTTTAAAACCTGTTTTATTATTGTTTTATCACTGTGTGGTGAGTCTTGGGGGTGGGTCCAGGCGGGGAACAGCCTTTACGACGCGGCTGTTACACCGCTTGCCGTTACAACGCGTTTTTTTCAATGCAAGTCGTTACCACGACTTGCGCTGGAGGGCGCTGAAGGACAAGGAATTTTTTAATTTACTATCCAACACCTTCCCTACTGTACGTAGGCTGGTGTTAGAATAGTAAATTAAAAAATTCCTAAGTCCGCACCCCTCCAACGCAAGTCGTGGTAACGACTTGCGTTGAAAAAACAGCGTTGTAACGGCACACGGTGTAAAAGCACACGTTGTAAAGCCGTACAACCGTCCAGGCAGGCCAATGGTGGGGCCAGGGAGGTGTCTCCAACCCGAGCTGCATTGCCAGGTAGGAGAGAGCAGGCACAGGCCCCCAGTATGTCTGGGGGTGCAGATTCATGGCACTCAGGCCAATCTTGAAGCTCCTGTCATGCATGAGAGCAGCTTCAGGATTGGCCGCAGGTCAGTCTGTGAGCCTGTGCCTGCAGTGGAGATGTACATGTACACACCGTGTGGCAGTACGTGGTGGAAAAGGCAGTGCGTGATGCCCAGAGTGCAAGGAAGGAAGTAGGCTTCAGGAGTCCTGTTTAAAATAAAAAATGAAGCCCTTAATTTGGGTCAGTGCTCAGTGCCCTGGTGCCACTGCCCCTGCTGCACGCCTGGAAAGTGCCCCAGAGGATGTGCAGCTGCAAAGGGTCAGGGTGAAGTGGGAGGGGCATGGTAAGGGGGCTAGAGGAGAGCATTGATTGGGGAGTTGTCTGAAAAACACTTACATAGGTTTGAGGTGATCACTCACAAAGCCACAAATATTTTTGAATAGTACACAGTGCTTTAACTAGTGTGACATTGGTTGTAGTGCAGGGAAGGAGGTGGGCAGCTGTGCTCCTGGTAGAACTGTGAAATATACCAGGAACCTGGGTTGGTTGTTCAGGGTCACGGTTGCATGCCCCTGCTGCACATGGTGAACTCACAGCCCAGTAAATGTTGTTGTGAAGGGTGGGGCAGTGAAAGGAAGGCAGAGAGGCATGTTTGGGGGCAGGCAAGGCTTAGGTGGCTTTGTACATTGAGCAGACTGACGTGAATGAGTGTAATTAGCATTTTAGAATGGGCTGGAAGGGCCCCTGGGATGGGGGGTCATTGGTATGGTGCATAATTCAACAAAAGGTGAAAGTACTCCAGGAACATATGGAGAACGCAAATATCAAAACAATGTGATCCAAACACAGTGGCGGCAAAAGGATTAGAAGGACACGAAGGGAGATTGTAAATGTAGGAAGCTGGCTCTACAGATAATATACCAAAGTAAGGGATAGTGTGCACAGAGTCCATGGAGTCCCCAGAGGGGCAGCAGAGGATAAATTAGGTAAGTACTAACAGCTCTCTTTGTGGTAGCGTGCTTGAGCAGTTAGGCTTATCAGAAGGGTGTGTTAAGCATTCATTGTGTTCACCCAATCAAGGACTGATGGCACACACCAAGAAACAGAATCCAGACCAATTAGGTAAGTATAAAAAAGGTATACTTATGATTCATTTTAGAACCAAGCAGGACTTGGCACAGGTAAGCAAAATATACTCTCAAGTGCAAGACTGTTCAAGGAAATGCAGTTGGGGTTGAAGTTACAATCGTTACAGGTTTGTATATGCTTTGGAAACAGTTAAAATTACACAGTAATTACTTCCAGATTACTTTTTAGTTACCTCTGGCTTATGTTGAGTAATGGGGGTGGTATGCCTAGATACCACACCTTTGGATCTTGCAATACACAGTAAGTAAGACTTTTTATACATTTAAAGTTTAGTTCTCTTTTGTCCATACAAACATCAGTTCAACACTGGCCATTTTTCGCCCCAAATCTCTTAACATGGGTTCCTATGGGGGAAAAGTGTTAGCGGTTTCTCAGGTAAGTAAACGTCTTATGAGTGGAAGTTTCAGGGATTAGGAGGACCAAGGTGTCCCAAGGCCTAGATGGACCGTTGAGTTGCACCACCAACGGCACTGGGGAAGCCGGGAGCAGAGCGCAAGGGCCCAATGTTAGCCAATGGGCCTAAGGGCGCCTTCAGTTAGGGACTGCTGATGAGTAGACCACACGGGTGTGGGAGCAACACTCCTGGACTTAAGGTCAGCACTGCAGGGGCCTTCAATCAGCACATGAGCTGCACCACCAGCAGCACTGGGGCACTCGGGTGCAGGGTGCAAAAAGGTCATCGGGGACACTGTGCGTTTCAATCGAGACCTTCGTTTTGCACAGTTGCTGCAGGCTCGGGCGGGGAGACTTTCTGAAGGGCCCACCAGCTGGAGAGGCAATTTTGGATCCTGGGGAATGCCTGGACACCATTGGTTGGGTCACCCAAGTCCATGGGGCATTGGGTGCAGGGGTGTCTTCTGGCATCAGGTTTTCTAACCAGCTCCGGACACGTTTGGGTGCACCCTTCAGGTTGAAGCTGTTGGTGTCATCTTTAGGCTTGAGGGAGGTTGGGATCACCAGATCCCAGGTCAGGATTGCTGGGGAGACCTCCTTGTGGTGTTGGACCATTTGAACTCGGGCCGTGGGCATCAGGTGCAGTGTGGTGCAGAATTGGGGAGTAACCTGAATCCGGATTCTTGGCTTGGAGTCTTTGTTGAGCAAGTCCGGTGCTCACGGGAGACAGAGTCTGTAAGGTGAGTGAAGAGTAGGTCCTCCGGGCTCTGGGGGGGTGCTGGACACACTGGGTTCTTTGCTGTAGGTAGGTCGGAGTCAGGACAGGCCAGTAGGGCTGGGGCCAAAGCAGTTGGTGTCCTCTTCTTCTTCCTGGGTCAGCACGGCTCCTCGGTCCTTCTTCTTTCTTCCTTGAATCTAAGGAGGCAAGGTTCAGGGTTGCCCCTAAATACTACATTTAGGGGCATTAAAGGGGTGTGCAGGTCGGGACCAATGAGTCCCTTCCTTGAGGTGGCTGTATTATGCCAACCCTCCAGTGAAGGGGGCATGAGCATCTCCCTAATTGGCTGAGTCCCCCCTTCTTCATGATGGAGGGACTGAGATGTGTGCTTCACCTCGCCTTCCCTACCTGAGGGGTGGTGTTGGCAAAGGTGGGCACACCTATCTTCCTAGCATGGGTTTCCCGCTGACTCTCCAACCCAAAGTGGGGGCCAGAACTGGAGGGAGCCAGTTGCTGGGGGTAGCAAAAGGCAGCGACAGCTTGCAAAGGTGGCAGGACTTTGAAGCTTCCCCTTTAGTGGAAGAGGTGTGGCGCAGCGGCCAGGGTGCCTGACTCCAGACCATGGGGTTCACAGTTCGATCCCCGGCTCCGGCAGGAGGTCAGCCCAGCACCATGTGACTCTGGGCAATAGCTCATTTAATCTTCCAGAGGGCCCCCAGCGCCGGGAAACCACTTCGGAGATAGCTGTGCGCTTTACCAATTCAAGGTTTTTATTATTATTCGTGGACCCAGCCCATCGTGGGGGGGGGGGCATGACACCTCTGATCAGGATGGCCTTTGTTTCTGGACCAAGAGAGCAGAGGCCCTCTACCCAGGGATCCAGAACCTGTCTGGTGGTGGCAAATGGTGGACAGCCATTCAGGAACCACACCTAGGCTGTTCGATTTTCAGGGGCATCTCTAAGATGCCCTCTGAGTGCATTTTAGATTAAATCCTACACTGGCATCAGTGTGGGTTCAATGGAGCTGTGGCATTCATAATGACCAACACCAGACCATATACTTATACTCTTTAAGGATTTACTACACTTACAATGTCTAAGAATTGGCTTATACACTATAGGGGTACAGGGCTATGCCACTGTACCGTCACCTTAAGTCTAGTGCACCCTGCAAGAGGGGTGACTTACCTAGGCCTCAGACAGTGGGTTGCAGGCATGGCACACAAGGGTGTGTGCCATGCTGACTCTTCACTTTGTTCTGCACCAAGACACACAGCCTGCAAAGGCAGTGTGTGTGTGTCAGGGTATAGGGCCTCGAAGGGTGGCACAATAAGTGGAGGAGTGTGGCTCACTGATTAGAGCGGCAGACCCTGATGCAGAGGTCTGGCCCGGGACCAGGGTTCAATTCCCGACGCGGCAGGGTACTGAGCCCAAAATGTCCACGGACTCAATAATTCTCGCCTCAGTGCCTATTCTAATCATGGGGTCCTACACTGCAACTCTGGGCAATAGTTGCTTAATCTCCACTACGGCGGCCCACCCGCTGCGGGATGCCTGGCTTTCACCCTGGGGATACCCAGTAGGGGTTATCTCACAGGGAAAAGCCAGGACGGGTTCCCAAAGCAAGCGCCTTGATGCCTTCGGGTGATACGTGCGCTATATAAATCGCAATAAATTTACATACATTTACATACATAAGTGCTGCAGCCCTTTGAGGTCTTCCATGGTCACAGTGCCCTGGGCACCTGTGGTCCCATTTACCAGGGGCTGACATGTGGCCAGAAATGCCAATTGTGCGTACAAGGGTAGAGTCTTGGGAAAGTACACCAGCCCTGGTAGGCTGATTGGCAGGGACACAGGGCACATAAAGTCAAAGTTGAATCAGATGTCAGGCAAAAAGTGGGGGGTAACCACGCCAAAAAGAGGCACTTTCCTACAGTGAAGCTTTGAGGTGGAAAAGGAAGGCAAAGAGGCGTCTGCACGGAAAAAGGAAATGATCGGCGCATGTGAAAGCACGTGCACTCTCATGAAGTGCTTCTACAAAAACAAAAAGTCAATTATCAAAAAGAAAACAGTTGTGAAAGGAGCCAGTTACAGTTGTAAACATGCTGTGCTCCACAAGAGGGACAAATGGAAGACGGGCGGGCTGAAACAAAGAAAAGTAGCAAATAGAAAGCGAGAAAATAAAAGTGACAAACAAAAGCGAATAAAAAGCAGTGCGCGGAGATGCTTTCCAGGTCCGACACTGACATGTCCACACGCAGGGGCCGATTTACAAGCCCCTTGCGCCTCTTTTATGCCGCCGTTGCATCACTTTTGTGATGCAGCGGCGGCGCAAAAGATGCTCCTTGCTGTGGGGTATTTACAACGTGACGCATCTGGGAGATGAGTCGCGTTGTAAAGCTCTGCACCAGAAGGAGGTGTTCCTGTGCAGGGGGGGCAGGGGGGGTCCTGCGCAGGAACGTCTCCTAAAAGTGGCTGAGTGAAATCTACAAGATTTGACTCAGTCACTTTTGGGCCCATGCTGCATCAAAACCCTGCGCCTGCTTGAAGCAGGCGTAAGGATTGACGCAGCATTGCCAGAGCATTGCTGGAGTTGTGTCGTGCTTGCGACGCAACTCCAGCATTGCACCGCCTTTACGGCACAGATGTGTCACGCATCTGTGCCGTTTTTGCCCCATGGTGCGCCGCATTCTAAATGTGGCGCATCCATGGTGGCGAAGGCATGGTGCACAATAACTGGCGCATCCCTGCTGATATGCAGGGATGCGCCACTTATTGTAAATTTGCCCCGCAGTCTTTGCAACCAGACAGGTGTACTCTCTGGCAAGCTTCGATCTAAAATGAATGCGTCTTTGTGTAATGTACCTCGTGCTCATGTAAAGTGCTCCAATACCTTTGGGATGAGTTCACACTATATAAAACTGCTGCTGCAAAAAAAAATATATAGATGTTTGAAACGGAAATGGGAATAAACTGAACCACAACATTTCTTAATTGGGAGTAAATTCAACTACATCTACTTTAATGCATTGAGAAGGCTTTTGTGAAAGTTCAAAACTCACCTGGGAGTCTTATTAAGGGATCCTTGTCTGCGGGAGGGAGGAAATTGAGGGCCGAGTTGGTGAGGCAGTTGTAAAATATAAGCACCATGGGGTATATTAGCAATGCTTTGCGATAACTATCGCAAAGTGCGCTTAGCGCTTATTTTTTTAACGGCGGCTATCGCAGGTTTTTATCGCGGAGATATTGCGTTATTAGCAACGGGTATCTCCAAGTCGATAACAATTCCTGTGATAGCGGGGAAATCGCCAATTTGCAGCGATGTTCCCTGCAGAACAGCGATAATCTTGCTGATACGACCCTGTGGTCGTATCAGCATAATCCACCCTCTATGTTTGGGATGGCTAAATCAGGATTTTAGCAGACGTTAGATGTTGGCGTAAACCGCCGTTTTCGCCAAAATCTAAGTCTGCTAAAATTCTGTGGGCTGCCTTGTAAATAATGCGATGTGTACATCAGCGATATTTTACAAGGTAGTTCATTGGGGTACACCCAGTGATGCCCACTTTGCAGAGATGCAAAGGGGTGAGTCGGGAAAAAGGGTGCTAACATGTGATTATGCATGTTAGCACCCTCTTGTAAATAGGGTGATGGTTTTATCTCCGCTTTTTTGGCTTTAAAGCCCTTGTAATATGCCCCCATGTAAGCCGCCCTCAGCCCCCATGCAGAAGAAACACTCTGCTCCGACGAATGGCAAACACATGAATCTTGTGTCAGGAGATTTCCAGTGCTGACTCAGCAAATCATTGACTGCTAACATTTTTTTTTACTGTAAGTACTCTGCATTGCAAAGTGAGTAAACGGTAAATAAAAGTGAACTTCGGGAAAACTGGAGTAACAGGTGTGTGTGCGAACTACACCTGCCGCACCCTGCTCAGTCTGTCATAGGCACGAGAGAGGTGGTGAAAATACGACAACTGTGTGAAGAACACAATAAGATAACACAGCCTGTTTTACACACTCAATGTCACTCTCTTTATGGACCTCGCAAGGATGAATGGCAGGGTCAGCCCCAATAGGCTTCAAAGCTGCACCTGGCAGATATGGGTAGGTCTCTGCAGCAGATGCATTAACCCTTTCTGATGTTTCACCTTGGTTTCTTGATGTTTCATGTCTCATCTCAGCCTCGTTTTATAAAGCGCCGATAATATGAAATAAAATCAGTACAACCATGAAGGTTCACTGTGGGCTGTTCCCGTGAGGGCTCCTGGGGGTGTGGGAGGGGCCCTTGTCCTCAGCTGCTCGTGCACAGCAGCTGCCAGGGGGCGGTCCCCAGGGCTTGCTGCTGCTCCTAGGCGCTAGGGTGGGGACGTGTTACCTAGGATAGACCTCTGGGGGACGCAGCCAGCACACCTGTCCCTCTCCTGTGTATAGGCACCAGGGCTGCGCGAGCCACGGTGTGTCACAACACAAGTAAACAAGCCTGCAAGAAGCCGGTGAACTGCACACCCACAGCAGAGGGCCACCCGGCAGCTCGCCGCTTTATGTTATCGCGATGTATGGAGCGCACGAATACCAACTGATATCTTGGCGCTAGCAGTCCTGAGTGAACGAAACATGCCCGAATTGCAAAAAACTAGGGGGCATATTTACAACGGCTGTATCTACGCTTTTTGGATTAGAAAAGCCAAAATTGGAGATAAAACTATCGCCCTATTTACAAGAGGGTGCTAACATGCATAATCGCATGTTAGCACCCTTTTTCCCAGCGCCTCCCTTTGCATCTCTAATGAGATGCAAAGTGGGCGTCACTGGGCGTACCCCGGATGGAATATCTTACAAATATCGCTGATGTTCACATCGCGATATTTACAAGGCTGCCCAGCATTTTAGCAGACGTTAGATTTTGGTGAAAACTGCTGTTTTCTCCAAAAACTAATGTCTGCTAAAATGCTGACTTACCTATCCCTAACATAGAGGGTGGATTATGCTGATACAACTCTGTGGGTCGTATCAGCAAGGTTATCGCCCTTTTGCAGGGAACATCGCTTGAAAACCAGCGATGTTCCTGCAAAACAGCAATTTTCCCGCTATCTCTGTAACTTTTATCGACTTGGAGTAACACGTTGTTAATAATGGGCTACTAGGGCGACAAATTCCATAGGTAGACGGCGATAAATAACAAAGCGTAAGCACGCTTTGCGTTTATTTATCGCTGTCCTTGTAGATATGCCCCCAGGTTTTGAGTCCTTTCTTATAGGTTGGGAGAGCTCTAATAGAGTTTAGGAGACTATTCCAGAGTGTTGTGGCCCCTACTGTGAAGCTTCTGCCGCCCCAATTGGCTTTCCGTGTCCTGGGAAGGAGCATCAGTTTCGCCGCTTCTGAGTGGAGGCCTCTGCTGCCATTTCAGTGACCGCCTCCGAAACCTAGGGCCAGTGCCGTGCAGTGCTTTATAGGTGATGTACAAGACTTTAGATTCGATGCGGCTTTTAATCGGAAGCAAATGAAGATTTTCAATGTGTTTTTCCACCGAGTGAAACTTAGGGACACCTGGAAGCATCCTTGCTGCAGCGTTCTGAATCATCTGCAGCTTTCGTAACTGTTTCTCGGGCATGTTGAGATAAAGTCCATTACAATAATCCAACTTAGATAGAACTAGGGAGGTGATTACGATCCTCCTACTGTTCTCGGGAATATAGGGCAGGATTTTTTCATCACTTTGAGTAAATAAAAACTGGAGGTAGTGACAGCGTTGACTTGAGGCTCGAAGATAAGTTTATCGTCAATAATCACTCCAAGATTTTTCACCTTTGTTACTGGGGTGGGTACTAAACCTAGTTCCTCCGGCCACCAGGCCGACGACTAGTTAGGGAAGCGATTACCGAACAAAGTTATCTCGGTTTTTCCTGAATTCAATTTGAGGCAGCGTGAACGCATCCAGGAGCTGACGGCCAACATGCAATCCCGGGATCGACTAACAAGAGACACACTGCTTTTATAAACAGACAGGACGATTTGGGTGTCGTCCACTTTGGACGTCAATGACAAACCAAAGGATCTGATCAAAGGTGTCCGTTCTGACACATAAATATTGAAGAGAGTGGGGATAATTGATGAGCCCTGCGATACCCCATAAGGCAGTGAAAAGGAGGGGCACTCATATGTGCCAAAGGCTACAAACTGCAGTCTGCCTGATAGGAAGGAGGAGATCAAAGATAATGCTTTATCCTTGATTCCCAAAGAACTCAGGCGATAGATTAGCCGCTTGTGGTCGACCGTGTCGAATGCTGCCGACAGATCGAGCAGGATGAGAGCTGATGCGCCCCGTCATCTAGTACAGCCCTGATTTCGTCAGTGGCTTTAATCAAGGCCATTTCTGTGCTACGGCCTGGCCTAAAGCCAAACTGGGTCTCGTCCAAGAGATTGTTTTCATGCAGGAAGTTAGGTAGCTGAGTATTCAAGACCTTCTCCACCAACTCGAGGGTCCGAACCGCCCCAGAGTTGATAGCTGCCTCCTCGGTCGCGTGGTGGAGCCGCACTGTGGTTGCGGCGCTGAGCCTTGTTCTGAGCGAGGAAATCGCGGGAATGACTGTGTCGGGAGGCAGAGGACACGGCAGCCGCCATTCCTGGCACCATGGAGTAAACTGGTGAGGTGAGCGGAGGCTTGGTGGGGTGAATTTCGGACGTCTTGTAGCAGCGGGAGGCGCTGCCAAGGGCTTCCCTTGCTGGCTATGACCCCCCTGAGGCCCGATAGCACTACTTAGTTTACCCTGTGGAAGAACTAAAAATCAGCGGTTGCTTGACTCTAACATGGCGCCCGCGGTGGACGTTGATGGCGGTGCCAGCCCCCATCTTGAATTTGGGGGGCGATTTTATCCTCTGGCAATCTCCTGTCTGTGACCAGACGCCCTGCCAGTGTCCTATGTTATTACCTGCCCGCTACCTCAGTGGACATGCCAGCTTTTCTGCCCTAAGCCTCTGGTTGCTGAAGAAGTGAGGCAAGCGACCCCCTCCTCCCCTCACCCATACCCGAGGCCAAATGGCGGTCCCCACTGTGTCCCAGCACACCTACATGGCAGGGTGCCCAGGGACGCCAGGAATGTTCTTTGTTGCCTGTCTTACAACTAATGGACGCCCCCAACCCGGCAAAGATCCGCCGCTCTCGACACTCTTCTATATGGAACAGGGTCCAAGGATGCCTGACCCCATCATGGCCTTTAAAGATGACTTCGTCCCCCCCTGCTGAACTTTGACTTACTCTACCTATCTAGGACTACGCCTACCCTTTTGAGAACATCTGTAATTCTTTCTTTCCTCCCCGCTCTACTACTCTCCCCTTGCCTGCTACTGACCTCACCTTGTCCAGGCCCTAGTCCCCACCATGTTTACCTGTGAATTTTCCCTTGTCATTTGAGATCTAGCTATCTTGTCTGATGCCCGATGGAGCTACCTGGTTTAGCTATAGGGGAGAAAGGTTGAGGATTTCCTCCTTGGACGTCACCTACCCAGTCGGTCTTTAGCCAGACTTCCTTTAATCTCTCCTGTCATCTCTTCACGCATCCTCCCTCCAGTTATGTCTCTCCTTCTCTCCTCTCTCAATGTTTTGAGACTGAACTATTTTGTCTGATGCCCGATGGAGCTACCTAGTTTAGCTATAGGGGAGATGAACTTTGGACTCCCTCCTTGGTCGTCACCTACCCAGTCGGCCTTTAGACAGAATTCTTGTCGTCTCTCCTTGTTGTCTCTTCCACCTTCCTCCCTTTCTCACCCTCCCCTGTATGCTCTATTATTCTGCCCTCCATGTTCTTTAAATATTTCCCATTGAGACCTAGCTTTTTGGCAAAAGCCCGGGGGAGCTACCGAAAGCTATAGAGGAGATAGGTTTTGGGACCTCCCCCTCGAATGTCATGTACCAGCCGGATTTTGGGTAGACCTTCCTTCGTCTTTCTGCCTTTTCTCCCTCTCTCCCCTTTACCCTTCCCCCCTTCCCCTCTACACCCCACTTATCTCGTTCTCTATGCTCCTGTAATTGTTTGTCTAGCACTGTTGTAAATCGAAACTAATGTAGTCGTGTAAATTTTGTGAAACCTCATGTAAAGCGCTCTGATACCTCTGGGTCTAGCCAGCGCTATATAAAACTCTTGAAATAAAATAAAAATAAATAAATAAACTTGGCCGGAAGTGGGAGACGCAAGATAGGTCTATAGTTGTTGGTTTCAGCTGAGTCAAGGTTAGGTTTCTTCAGAAGAGGCAGAATTGAGGCCCTTTTCCACATGAAAGGAAAAACTCCTTCCTTGAGCCTAGAGTTGAAAATGGTGGACAGACTGCTTCACAGAGTTTCAGAGACCTCTTTGAAGACCATTGGTGGGGGGGGGGGGGTCTTGCAGGTATCCAGATTTCGCCTGCTTGATCAGAGCTGTTATCTGATCGCTAAAACCTGGGGCGAATTCTGCAAAAGCTGGGGAGCTAGAATTTAGCAGGTCATTAGACTCCCGTGCAGCGGGCCTAGGAGTGATTTCAAAGATGGAGTAAATCTGCTCAACTTTCTTTTGAAAATTCGAAGCTAAGGTATTGCAGAAAGCTTGGGAATTCTCCTTTACAGCTTTGTCTGAAAGGGTGGTGAGTTTAGCTAACACCTGAAAAATGTATTTAGTGGAATTCTGTGCCTCATCAATTAACTTAGAATAGTAGGTGCATCTGTCTTTAAAAATAAGGTCTTTGTATGTAGATAGCAAAATCTTGTAAAGAGAAAGCTCCTTCTCATTGTAATGTGCTTTCAAGCATCTTTCATGTCTTCTACAGTTTTGTTTTTCAATCCTGAGAGCTTCCGAGAACCAAGGAGCCAATGGGATTTTTCTTTTACTAGAGGATTTTTTATAAGGTGCTAATCTGTCAGCTACCATGTGTAACCAGCTATTAAACTGGGAGGAAGCAAGTTCCGCATCGTCCGGCAGGTTAGTTTTGGGAAAGCAACATATGGTGGCTGAAAAAGTTGTGATCAACATACTTCCAGTTTTAATAGCGCGAGGAAGAGCTACTTTGAAAGTTAGCATGATCAAGAAGCAAGGCCTTAAGCTCAAAAATAAGAGCTTAGTGGTCATAAGGGTAGGATCTCCTTCATGTTGGTTAAAGTAATTTTGGTGAATATTCCGTCTAGAGTATGTCCAGCCAAGTGCGTAGGCTCCTTGACCCTTTGAGTAAGAATTGCTACTCTCATGATATCTAACAATGAGGTGGCGGTGTTCTCTGCTACAACCTCCAAATGAAAATTGAAATCGCCTAAAATGTGATTGTTATTTTCGTGAACGCAAGATTCCAAAGGGAGCTGAAGTTAGTAAGAGAGGCATTTTTGGTGCCTGGCGGGCTGTAAAGTGCATCCCTTTGAAAGAGAAATGGTTAGTTATTTTTACGTTGAAAAGGAAAGCTTGGCAATCCTGAGAAGGAATGGATTCGAAGTTAGCCTTGTAGGTATTGTGATACATCAAAGAAGTCCCCCTCCCCTTTTGTGCAGTCTGTCCTGTCTATGCACTGAGAAGCCAGGAGGGACAGCGATACTGAAATCTGGACTAGCTGCTGGGTCCGCCCATGTTTCCGGGATCAGGAGCAGGTCTAGTCTCTGGGACTCTATCAGCTCAGAGATTTCAAGTTGATGCTTGGGGAGAGAGCGGGCGTTAATGAGCACCCCAGCGCAATTATAGGAGAGCTTGGAGCACGGGACGTAGTGAGGGCATTGAGATTGAAGCCACAGTTTTGACAAATGGCAGGCTTCTTTGGATGTAGTAAGCATAAATGAAAACATAGTCATTTGCTTAACATAGATGTACATATAGTATTAAAATTACATAATTCTTTACATTGTATGCTGTAGTGCTAGAGGCACTCTTGTGGTCTGACATCCTGTGATGACATTTGACTACCACTATTTTAATTGATTTTGGTGTGTTATTTTATCCTAGCCTGAATGTACGATGTCCTGCATATGCCTTGCTTCTCTTAAAGTTTTATTTCTTGTAATCTTGCAGTCTTTCAGTGGGAGCTGTCGCAGAGTAGGACAGCCTTGCCAAGAACAGAACGTGCGGGATGTGCATTTGAAAGCATGAGAGGGAGAGAGATGTGTGGAATGTACTTTTTGGTCTCAAAGTGCAGTGTTGTGAGCAGTGGTGCACAAATGCGCCCGTGTTGTATATTGAGAGATGAAGTATGTGATGCTATAAGCAGTGGTGCACAAATGTGCATTGTGTTGTACATTGATAAGTATGATGAAGTTCTTACTATTGGCTTTGACATGGCCTCATGTCATCCTGAATTCTGACTCTGCCTGGCTTGAGCTTTATCTGCACGCATAGCAACTCCTGCAAGTTGTTTGAGTTCATCACATTCAAGGATTGTTTTTGTGAGTGATTGTTTACTGTACCCTGGAAGGCTTTCGTGAGCTTCGCCAAGATAAAGGCTGGAACATGCGAGATTGTAGAGGGAACGTGGCAACTCCTTCCTGCCATGGAATGCTTGCTTGGAAGCTGGCCAGTCCTGGTAAGATTCCTCTGGTGCGGGGGAACGTTTTCCCGAACCTTCTAGTGTGTTTTGAGGCTATAAAGCTGAGGGTTGTTGACTTAGAAACCGGGATTTTGGAATCCGAATGGGGATGGATGCGTCTACTTCGGTACAGCGGAACCCTGGTTGGTGAGGCTCTTATCCACGGCTGTTTAATCCCCGTTCAGGAGTGGGCTAAGATGCAGTGTTTGCACCAGGTGAAGTGTTGAGTTTTGATTATTGCCAGTGTGATGTGGGGCCAGTGGCTTTGATCATTTGAGATGTTTTCTAAAGGTGTTGGTGCGCCGTGGGTTTAGGCCATCTTGTGGGAGATTCTGTGTTATCTGAAAGGTGAAGCAAGACATATGCCAAGAGCGTCTGCACCTGGCTAGGAAAAAGGCCAGCTCTCTGGTGCTCGGCGTTATCCAGGCGCGGATGGGCGCAGACAGGCTTGTCTTTGGCGCACCAGCTGCTGTGCTAAGTAGCCCTCCCTTGGAGGAGGCGTGGTCATGGCGTGATCAAGGTTCGAGGAAAACAGGTGGGCAAAGCAAAAGGGACTTAAAACCGGGGTCCAGCAACCCCCAAAGCTGTTACAGGCTCCCCTGTACGAGCTGTGTACTGGTAAAGTAAATTCAAGCAAATAAGCAGTGAGGAAATAAAGTCATAAAATTATTAACAACTCAGGAGGATTACTCCCTCTAAAGATTTTAAAACATTTGAAAGACTTTAAAGCAATCACCACACCTAAACCGGCCCTTAATATCCAACATTTAGTTTTATTAAAAAAAAAGAATAATAAAAATGGTCCTTGTGGCAAAGGAAAACGAGGCAGCTCCAAGTTCACACTGCAATGCACATACACACCTAGGCAGACACACAATCAGAATGCGTTGTTTGTGATGGTACTGGGGAGGTCTCCCTGTCCAATGGGGCATTTTGAGCTACATTTAAAGTGCTGGGCCTGACCCACAACCCCGCAGACTGTGACGGAACAAGCGCGTGATATTTTAATGGAGGGAGCTCTTTTAAAATCCAGAGGTAAAAGGATGGACTGAGAGATACACGGCCTCTCAGGTGGTCGCTGCCACTGAAAGGACATGAGGGAGAGGCATGGTCAGTTCAGTGCAGGGCTTTACCCAGACAGCATTTGACTCTTCCCAGAGCCTGTCTAGACGTGTCCATGTGTCGTTGTCGATGGGTCTCCTCAGGTTCAACCTGCAGATGAAAGAAGTGACTGCTACATATCTGGTCATCAGATGCAGAGATCTCCAGGAGACATCCCGCCCTTTGAGCCGCATCAGTGCGCACGTGTCATCGGAGCTGCCACATAAAACGTTTTCCTGGTGATTGGCCCACGTGACCCTTGGCCGCCATTTTGGAGCAGTGTTATTATCCCAAGGAGGAAAGAAACTGTCATGGCCGACTTCTGTACATCATCCATTCATTTAGGCAGCTCCCAGCTTACTCCCAGCCTAGCAGCCTTCTGGTGCCCCAGGCTCTGCCTGGGGCTGCTGAGACATTGAAATGAGGCTTTTAAGCTCACATTAGATATGGCTTTTCACATAAGACGAGAAAAGTCTGCCCTCCTGCTTCTTTGTAAACCAAGGCTCCTGGCTGCTGAGGTTGACCAGCAGATGCAGCTCGCCCCATCATGGTGCGTGAAGCAGCAGGCCAATTCCTGGTTAAGCCGAGCCCTGGTCTGCTAAGGCGTATCCTGCAGGACCAGATCTTCGAACATCAGGTAGCCCTTCAGGGAGAGCGGGAGGTCGAACCTCTCAATGGTCCGTAGCCTTTGGTGGCCCATAGCGTCCCGGATGGCGAGGCGGCTGAGATGCTTCAGGGAGCGAGGCTGGCGGGAGAACGTCTCGATCCAGGAAATGAAGGCCGTCTGCGAAGCCAGGCGCTTGGGAGGCAATCCCGTTTTCTGGAAAGGAAAGAGAAGAGGCAGGTTTATATTTTGAGTAGGCTCAATCAGGACATAAAAAAATTAGAATATGAGTGTCTTGAGATGGCTATCCTCGCCACCCCACACCTGTGCTAGGAAGGCTAGCATGTAACAGAATGTGCCTGGTGTCCGTCACCTCCATGTGTAACTAGTGGACCAGGCTAGCCTTCACTCCAGCCCTCTCACACACAAAGCTCTTATTTCCAGCAATGCACAGAAACCTATTAGAAACCTATGAAAACACAAGAAGCCTGATTTATCCTACTGAACACCGGAAACCTGCAAGAGCCTATAAAAACACTGGAAGACTGCTAGATCCTATTAAAACATCAGAAACCTGTTAGATCCTATAAAAACACAAGAAGCCTGCTTTATCCTATTGCACCTCTTAAGCCTAATTGAGCCTATGGAAGCACCGGAAGCCTGCTGGATCCAATTAAAATACCAGAAACCGGCTAGATTCTAATGAAAGCACCAGAAACCAAGGTAATTCGTTTTAATTATTTATTTATTTACCTAACTCAGTTCTGCTGTATGCCAGTGTTTACTTCCCCTCGCCGTGCCCCTCCCCTGCCCCGTTTCACCGCCCCACAGCACACACTCGAGGAGCCGCCACTGAAATTCATGGAGACCCCATTCTTTGACACTACACTGGTAGCGCCCCTTTCCTTTTAAGGCCTTATTCTGAGTGCTCTGGTGTAGCACCTGGTAATACCGGGGATTCCACATCCCGTAGATACTAATACGAGCGTTACCAGTAACTATGGAGAGCAGAGGTAATAGTTGCTTAAAGTTGAGCCCTAGTCTGTCTGCAGCTTTTTCTAGGTGGTGGTCTATCCACCACAAGGTCCCCGCCGCCAGTACGTCAGAGAGGACTGCCCTATTTTAGGTGGGTTTATTGATGCAGACCCCTGTCAGAGTCTGCCATGCCAGGCAGGAAAAATCAACACTGGCTGCCACTTATGGGGGGAAAAAACTCACTTTGTCGAGGCCACATTTCTTTTGGTTTTCATTAACAAGTGGGTGTCTATTCTAGTCAGTGGCTGGGTGGGCTCAGCCAACATTGATGGCAAACCCATTCCATACTAAGTGGGAAAGGGGGGTAAAGAGAAGTCATTGTTTATGACAGAGATAAAGCTGCCAAGCCCCTCCCTGTTAGAGAGAGGAGACAGGACAAACAGACCAGACAGCTTGTAACTGTGATGCCAGGGCCAAGATCGACACCACATCATTTAATCTATTGCATGTTTATTGTTCTGATTTTACGTCACTATTTATTTATTAAAATTAGGGAAGGAGAGTGAACAATTGTGATTGGAGTAAATATCACTGGCGTGTGGATGGTGGGGGCACGACAAGCTGCGTTTGAAGATCTTCAAGATACCGACTCTGTGGGTATTTACCCATCCATGCTGCCTACTCTCACCTATCTCTTAGGATTCTAAAGTCATTAAGAAGGCGGATTTAAGGTTTACCATTCCCAGCTGCCTTTAGACCTGGGGTAGCGATGGTGAAAGTGTTAGCAGGACTTGTGGACACTTTCCTAAAGTTATTGAAGAACATGTGTGAAGCATGCAAGCCTGTTGATGGAGAGGTAGGGCACATCTCAAAGATTAAAGGCATGTATGCTTCTTAAATTTGTATTCCGCACTGTCTTGTAGCACTAGCGGTGACTCTCTAGTAGGTTTTGTGGACACTGGTAGATTTGGTGCTGCTAAAATGCTGGTAAGGCCGGGGCAGAATAGGTTATATGTAGGAAGAATCCACTAGGGTTGATTACCTTGACTCCAAGTCTAATGGCCTTTCAGAGATACCAGCAAGTTGTGAAAAAACTCTGGATTTACATTCAGGCCAGCTTGCCTCAGATGAAAGTGACCACTCTGCTACTGACTCCAAGACCACGCCCTGTCGATGATGCTTCCTAATTTAATTTATGGCCACTTGCTAGCAGGCGGATGAATGTTTAGCAACTTGCACATTACCCTGGGACCTCATGCTATTAATCAGGTTCAGGAGGGACATGGTAGGCCTTAAGAGGGATCTTAGGTATTAAGGGGCAGATTTACAAGCCCCTTGCAACACTTTTGCACCACCGTTGTATCACTTTTGTGACACAGCGGCGGCGTAAACAATGCGCCAGGTTGCGACACATTTACCACGTGAAGTATCTAGGGAGATGCATCACGTTGTATAGCCCTGGGCCACATTATACCTGCGTCAGGTATAATGTATGCAGGGTGGGCGTTCCCACGCAGGTAAGCCTCGTAAAAGTGATGCAGTGAAATCTACAAGATTTCACTGCACCACTTCTACGACGCCACTGCGTCAAAACCTTATGCCTACTTGAAGCAGGCGTAAGGAGTGGCGCAGCATAATAGGTATAGGCTTTTCTGAGCATTGCTGGAGTTGTATCGTGCTTGCGACACGACTCCAGCAATGCGTAACCATTGCACCAACAGATGCGTGACGCATCTGTCAATCCTTGCGCCATGGTGCACCGCATTGTAAATGTAACGCATCCATGGTGGCGCAAGGCTTTTTTTGCGTGAAGCAAGTAAACTGACGCATCTCTGCTATAATGCAGAGATGCGTCAGTTTCTTGTAAATCTGCCGCTCAGATTCTGAGAGAGCAAGGCCCCCTGTGTGTCAAAGACACACTTGCTCGGAAACACACACAACGCATGTTTACCCTACAGGCTGAGCTTGTGTCATCTTTGAGCTTTGATAAAGGCTAGTCCTTTAATTATCCTGTTTTTGAATCTCATGGTGCATGCTTGTCCCACAGCTTCTAATGCATTTTATGTGTAAATCACACTTTGCGCATGCAGCCCGGCTGGGATCAGGGCTGTGTCTCCTCTGGTTAGAAGGTGTTATTTCCTTGCAGTGCAGAGCAGTCCTGTGGCAAGGGTGTCATGTTAAGGCCTAATGCAACTAAAGAAAAATGGCTGGCTTGCACCTAAGGTCTGAATTACCCGGGCAAGCAGGGACTGGATACGTTTACCGAAGAGGAAACACTGGCTATACCCTGCAAACAGTGCAGTCCTCGGCCCAGACCGATAGGGCATAGCTGACCACCCACCCGGTTGGACAATAACCAGTACAACCTGCTTATGACCAAACATGTTAAATTAAAGTGGGGTAGGTAATTTATCCCTGCTCTTGGTCCTGAAGAAGCACCATGGATCTTTTTTAGACCATAGAGGCTGAAACATGTCAACCTGCACTTTATTGCACTAGCTACTTAGGCACCTCATTGATTTTATAAGTAGCACCAATGTGTTTTTTAAAAACCCGACAGGGGAGTCGACAGAAAAGTTGAGTCTGACATCTTTCTCAAAGATTTTAATTTTTCAAAATGTTAACTTGTGCTCCTGGGTGAAATCTGCGAGAGTGGAAAACTACCAGTAAAACAGAAATTAGGCGGATTTTCTCTTTAAGCAAACACTAGAAGCCGGTCAGAACTAAAGAAAACACGAGCTGACTGGCAGCTCCAACGGAGACACCGGAAACCTGCTAGAACCTATGGAAAAACCAGAAGACTGCTACATCCTATTAAAACACCAGAAGCTGCTAGATCCCATGAAAACACCAGATGCCGAAACACCAGAAACCTGCTACATCCTATGGAAACACCATATACCTGCCGGTTCCTATGAAGACACCAGATGCCTACTAGAAACTATGACAACAGCATCAGAAGCATGCTATATCCTCTGAAAACATCAGAAACCTGCTTCATCCTAAAAACAACACCAGAAACCTGCTAGAGCCTATGGAAACACAAGAAGCTTGGTAGATCCTATGGAAACACCAGAGGCCTACCAGATCCTAAGGAAACACCAAAGGCTACTAGATCCTATGGATACACCAGATGCCTACTAGATCCTATGGAAACACTAAAGGCTACTAGATCCTATGGAAACACTAAAGGCTACTATATCCTAAGGATACACCAGAAGCCTGCTAGATCATATGGAAGCACCAAAGGCTACTAGATCCTATGGAAACACCAGATGTCTACTAGATCCTATGGAAACACCAAAGGCTACTAGATCATATGGAAGCACCATATGCCTACTAAATCCAAATGAAACACCAGGTGTCTACTAGATCCTATGGAAACACCAGATGTCTACTAAATCCTATGGAAACACCAGAAGCCTGCTAGATCATAATAAAAAAAACACAAACCCGATAAACATCAGAAGAATGCTAAATCCTATTAAAACACCAGAAACTGCTAGATCTTATGATACACCAGATGCAGAAAAACCAGAAACCTGCTACATCCCATGGAAACACCATATACCTGCCAGTTCCTATGGAAACACCAGAAACCTGCTAGAAACTATGACAACAGCATCAGAAGCCAGAAGCATGCTATACTCTCTTACAACATCAGAAACCTGCTAGAGCCTATGAAAACACAAGAAGCTTGGTAGGTCCTATGAGAACACCAAAAGACTACTTTATCCTAATGAAAACACCAGAAGCCTGCTAGATCCTATGGAACAACAGAAACCTGTCTGAGCCAGGAAAACACCAGCTACCTGACAGATCCTATGGAAATACCAGACACCTCCCAAAGCCTATGGAAACAAAAGAAACTTCACAGATCCTATGGATACACCAGAAGTCTACTGGATCATATGGAAACACCAGAAGCCTCCTTGTATCATGTGGAAAAACAGAAGCCTACTAGAGACTGTGGAAACACAAGAAGCCTCCCAGGTCCCTTGGAAATAACAGAAGCCTATGGAATCCTATGGAAACACAAGAAGCCTGCCAGAACAAGTGCAAACACCAAATGCCTGATAGAGCTTGTTGAAACACCACCCACCCACCTGTTCCTATGGAAATACCAGATGCCTCCCAGATCCTATGGAAACGCACAAAGCCTCCCAGACCCTATGAAAACAACATAAGCTTCCCAGATCAAATGAAAACACTAGAAGCCTCCCAGATCCGGTGACGTCTGCTTCCGGCCTGGCCGGAAGTGCTGCTCACAAAGCGTGTTACCCTCACGCGACTGCCCCGGTTCGACTCCAGTGCCCGATGGTTGGCACGAACGACCTACCTTATTTTTGTATGTGACGTCAGCACCGGCCAGCACGAGCAGCCGGATGCACTCCGTCTGTCCACTGCATGCTGCCAAGTACATGGGGGTCACCCCCCAGTTATCCTGCAGGTTCACGTCTGCGCCGTGCTGGGGAGAAAAGCGAAGAGGGGAGTTCAGAAAACAGTCACAGCAGCACCTTCAAGGCGTACACAACACCACACAACAAGGGCAGCCGGTAGAATATGCAGGTAACTACACAAATAACTGTGTTGGGCACACACAAGAGTAATCAACTATTACTTCTTTCACAGGTAAAGTATGTGCATTGATTCAAAACTATAGTACACACTATTAGCGGATTAAAGGGGGCGAGACCCTGAAGTCCTGTGCGTTACGTCACACTGACAAGTCCCAAAGAGGCAAAATGCATCTGTGATGTAGCTACTCGCGTTATATATTAATGGCCATATTTATCAAGTAGTTGTATCACACCTGTACCACACAACATGGTGCAAGCGTGACACAACTACTAAATGTGATTTATCAAGAAAGGCAAGGCCACCGTGTGTGGCCCTGAGTGGCTCGATGAATCTGTAGTAACGCAACGCAGCGCAAATCGCTACGTTGCGTTACTCTGCCCCAGAGAGGCGTAACATGGGAGGAGCGTGGGTGAAGCGTGGGTGGAGTGTGGGTGGAGCGTGGGAGGAGCGTGGGTGGAGCGTTGGTGGAACGTGGGTGGAGCGTGGGTGGAGCGTGGGTGGAACGTGTGTGGAGCATGGGAGGAACGTGGGTGGAGCGTGGGAGGAGCGTGGGTGGAGCGTGGGTGGAGTGTTGGTGGAACGTGGGTGAAGCGTGGGTGGAGCGTGGGTGGAGCGTGGGTGGAGTGTTGGTGGAACGTGGGTGAAGCGTGGGAGGAGCGTGGGTGGAGAGTGGGAGGAGCGTGGGAGGAGCGTGGGTGGAGAGTGGGAGGAGCGTGGGTGGAGCGTGGGAGGAGCGAGGGTGGAGCGTGTGTGTCCTGTGCATCCATCCATGGATTTTGGTGCATTTCCAGATCTACCATAAAGGGTAGACTTGGGAATGTGTCAAGACTGCCACGCCTCCCCAGTGAGGTGTAATGAGGAGAAATATGTTTATTTCTCCTCGTTGTTTCCTCTTTCTAGAGAAAAATGCCTCTTGGGATTGTTTTTGTGCAGGAAGGTACCCCTTTTGGCACAAAAACAACCCTGCTTGCAACCCAGGCACCCTTGCACCAAGGTTGGTTAAGGATTGCAATTAGGCCAGAACATTCACCGATCGTGCCCTTTCATGAAACATCTTCTGGACTCATTTTTTAGAGAAATGTTTGGTAACCTAAGAATTTCAAAGCCTATAGAATCAGTAAGATTGGGGAAAACGAGAAGCGCTGCATTTTGGCCAGGTGGGCGAGATGGAATAAAATGCCCCGAGGGCCACAACACCTAATCTGGCCAGGGTTGCCCACTGGGCCGTTCTTTTACCGACATGACCTGAGTTTTAATATCCTGGACTGGGCATAAATGAGGAGAATCACAGAAAGTCTGCCTTTTTTATTCTGATCAGTATGTATTTTAAACAGTCAACATAAGGTGAAACCACTTAAAAATGTGTTCTAAAGCTGCTTTACTCATCCGTGACTAATAGCTACACTAAATAAAGATAGAAAATCCTTTTTTTTTTTTTTAAATGGATATTTTTATATAAAGAGTGCTCTATAATTATCATGCGCTGGCCTTTGCAGAATCTTGTAACATGAATAAATTGCTGTAGTAAACTGCCCCTAAAGCGGCGATAATGGGCTTGATAATACGCCGTAGAGAATTCCCATAGAAGCCCAGGTTCACACCAGAACATGGGCTTGTTAGGAATTCACAAGGGCATATTATCAAGCCCAATATCGCCGCTTTAGCAGCAGTTTTCTGCCGCTAAAGCGGTGATAATGTAAACGCTGTGTCTTGATAATATGCCTCCAGGTTTCCTACTTCCAAATTCAGCATGTGTGGCTGTAACGCCACCTCCTCTCGGTTAATAAAAGCTTAATAAATAAAGGTTGCCTCACAGCGAGACTTATGCAGATACACACACACCCTCCAGGAAGACTTCTCTCCCTCCCCAGTCTCAGCGCCATGGCCTTGCAGTGATGGGGCCAAGAAAATTGACACAAGTGCTGCTGCTCCAGTGAGGGCTGACATGTAGATGGCCCATTCCAGAAAATCCTAGCTGCCCCCAGCATACTTCCACCCTCCCCCATCCACCATTGCCTGAATATGATGGCCTGGTAGGGGAGGGGTTAGGGGCAAGACACTGCTTCTGGGCCCCACTGGTATATGAGGGGGGCAGGGCTTCTAATGGATGTTTTATGTCTCAAATTGAAGGAACCGCGCTGGAGGACCGCCCTACTCACATGGGGGGCCACCTGAAGTATCAACAGGTATAAGGGTCATAGCACACTGGGGTCAGTGTGCTAGGGTCTGGGACAACCAGGTTCTCCCCAGGTGTCATTAGTGTCCCTGTTTTTGGGTGTTCTGACGGAGACCGCGCTATTGCTTTCTTGCCGGCGGGCCGGTGCATGGGGGTCGGGGCGCGCAAATGTTTCTTTCTTCGTGCGCCTCGTGCGGGAGAGCACAGGTTCCAACCCATTAGCAAATGTAACTGGAACAAGGAGCGATAACTCAAGGGTAAGTCTTGTGCCTATGGTTATGAAGACTCTCACAAGACAGGGGTTTGAATCCTGCCATTGCCGTCATGGTAACCTAATGTGGTAAATTTTGAGGCTACTTTTAGGCAACGGGGGGGCGAACTTTCCGTTCTCCTTGCGCTTCGCCTGGGGGGCATGCGCAGGTTACACCCCATGGGAGTAAGACATTGGTAGTCCACGGGTGAGTCTGAGCGCAGCAGGTGTTTCCTGTGCAAGAATTGGATGTTTTCTCTTGTAAAACAACTGATGAGTCGGGCAATTTGTTGATTTACTGGGCAATAGTTGGTGTGTTCTCTCGGTAAGCAAGGGCAGAGTGGGCAGAGTGGGCAGAGTGGGCAGAGTGGGCAGAGCATGCATCCTCTGTGACAAAATTGAAATGCGTTTTCTCTTAAACAACTGGTGAGTCTGGGCATATCATGCATCCCATGTGCAATAATGGAATGTGTTCTTTTATACAGCAACTGGTGCTCCAGTAAGGGGCTCTGATCCTGACGATCGAGCTAGCAATATGCTTACCTGTCCATGCTGGTTATGGGCTGTTTTCATGGATTTGTTCTCTCTTCCAGAAACGCACGGGTTTCGTTCTATAGTGGTCAAACCACGCCTAGCAGGCTGGCCTGCCAGTGCTCGGAGCAGGTACAGAGGCCTGTGTGTGGGGTTCTGGGTAAGCACATCTGGGAATGGAGTGTAACCTTTTTTCTAATTTCAGGACAATCGGATCAGGTACACAGGCACCACTCTGAGAAGGACAGGTGGGAACGGAGGCAGGAATGGCCAGGGCGTGCTCCGGGCTCGGAGCCTGAACGCTGTTCCTGGTTAAGTGCTCTTGGGGGGCAAGGTGACAACCCGGTTCTGACTTCTTGTAGGGGAGAGTAGAAGCAGTGTTAACTGTCGGGAATAAATGCAAGGTTGTGGGCTACACATAAATAGGCCTTTCTGTGAGCAGGGGGCGTGAGTGAGCCATTCCCATTACTGATACAGCTCACAGGCCTGATAGGGGCACAGCTGTCCAGAGTGGGAAAGGACCTTTCCTTGGTTGATCTGAGGGAGGCCTTTGAATCAATAGGCTGTAGGTAACTAGGTCTATAGTGGTGGGGGGCCCTGGGGTGACGGTGGCCACACCCAGTGCTGTGACGGAGTTACAGGGCGAACCAAAGGCTGTAAGGTACAGAAGGGTACCCTCTACAGGAGCACAGTAAGGGTGCTAAAGCCAATTATCCCCAGGGAGGTCCTCGCGTGGGATCCTGGAGGAGCGACGTCGCCCCGTTAGTCCTACAGGCGGTTGTGGACCTGAGCAACCGGGGGTTGCCTGCAACTCTCCGCCCCCCGGTAGCGGTGAGGGGCGTGAGTAAGGGGTGGACCGGAGGTCCGCCGGTGGGAGGGGCTATCCCTTCCGCAAAATTGACAACACCCCGCGGTTAATACCACTGGGTTTTGATGGCTCGTCAGGTGGGTAGGTGGTGAGGGGCTTCCGGCCCCGGGATCGCCCGTAAGATAACCCAACATGTTGGCATATTGTTATGCAAATAAACCTGCAGCAACTTTCTCCACCTAACAATTGTGTTGTGTCTGTTATTCAGTTATTGTTGAGGGAGGGCTGGGGTATGTGCCGATGTTGGCACTAAGGTTTGTGGTGATGGGTAAATTCATGAAGAGGACACATGACGAGACTAGAGTTGCTAAGGCAGGTGGAAAATAAACATGTGGAACGTGAGTGGTGTAGTGAGAGCAGGCACTGGGACAAAGAGAAGGTGCTGGTGGAAAACTGGCCAGAGTTTCAAAATGGTGCCAGCAGGGAGCATAGGTAAGGTCGCCATGGCGGGCAGCGATGGATGAATGAGCAGATGAAACGAGTGCTTTGATACTGGCTGTAAATACTAGAATACAGGTTTATGGGGGTGATCATGTTAGCTCCTTCGTTCTGCCTTCTCCTCGTGCACGATTGCGGCTAAATTGTGAGTCAGTGTGAATATGTCTGGCTGGAAGGATACATAGATATTGTACGTTGTAAACAAGGAGGCCACCTTGGAGTTTAGGAGGCCACGTGTGCTTTGTATAACATTGCCTTTACCCAGAAACGTTTTAAGGTGTGAGCAAAGTGGGCAATCGGCCAAGGCCCCCACCCTCCAAGGGCCCACTGGGTAAGGGAACTCTCTCTTTGACATCTGTCTATTCAATTTCATGTCTAAACCTCTCCCCCATGTGCCTAACTCTACCTTTGACTATACCACTGAAATCAGCATTGTGTAGACACAGCGCAGACCTGCCAAACCCTACTATCAGTAGGGCGCGAGTAGGACTAGTGCTTCCGATTCCTGGCCAGGAGCACTCGAAGTCGGTACGTGCCAAGATTCTATTTTTTTACAGTTTTATATATCGCAAACTAAACCAGAGACATCGGGTATCAGAGCGCTTTACATGAGCACCAGTTTCGTTACAGACGGACACATTAATTTTTGTTAGGCACGGGGAGATTATGGGGCAGATTTACAAGCCCTGTACGCCACTTTTGCGCCACTGTTTTGTGTCACTTCTGTGATGCAGCGGCGGCGTAAAGATGAAAACTGCGTCAGGTTTTATGTGGGCGTTCTGGTGCGGGGGGGCGTTCCATCGCAGGAATGCTTCGGAAAAGTGGCTGAGTGAAATCTACAAGATTTCACCTAGTCACATTTCCGACCCCGCTGCGTCAAAACCTTGCACCTGCTTGAAGCAGGCGTAAGGCTTGACGCACCATGTTATACACAGGCAGGGTTTGCACAGTGCTTGCTGGAGTTGCGTTGCACCCGTGACACAACTCCAGCACTGCGCCAACGTTACGGCAGCAGATGCAACACGCATCTGCATTTCCTTGTGCCATGATGCGCCGCATTGTAAATGCGGCGCATCCGTGGTGGCGCAAAGATTGAGATGCGTGTCGCAAGTTTCCTGGCGCATCCCTGCTCATTTGCAGGGATGCGCCAGGAAACATAAATCTGCCCCTCAGTGATTTGCCCAGAATCACAGGATGTTGAGCGTCGTTGCCGGGATTGGAATCCGGTTCCCCAGCTTCGAGGTCCACCGCTCTAGCCGTTAGGCCACATCCTTTCCTCTCCTCTATTACAAGACCGTAGGCTCAATCATGACGTAACTTCTTTACTTCCAGTTCTAGCAGCAAAGCTCTAGCAATTACATTCCTCTAGAAATGGCCAGGTTCAGAGATGCAGCTATGGTCAGGAGGAGAGAGTTCAAATGCAGGGCAGCACTGACTTCCCACCTAATGAGGCAGGCATTCACCAGAGCTGTCAGAAGTATCTTATCTGCTTGATAAATGTGGACTTCCAGCAGGATTGAAAAACAGGGAAGTGAAGGGCTGCATGAAGCAGAATGACACTGCTGGGTGAAGCCAGGGGCAATGCAAAGGATATTTATTCAAGAAGGAAAAGGCACATTTCACTCAATGACAGTTAGGTTCAAGATACATCACAACTCAGTGCAAATTAACATGCTGCTCAGAAGGGACAATTATTCCAGAGACTATCCACTGATTGGCGGATCCCAAATGTAAATGTAAATGTAGTAGTACTTGTATAGCGCCCGAATCGATCCCCGAAAGGGCATCAAGGCGCGTGTACTCATACCGCTGTGGAACCCATCCTGGCTTTCCCTGTGAGGTGTCCACTCCTGGGCACCCCCAAGGTGGAGGCCAGGCATCCTTAGCGTTGTGGGGGCCGTTGTGGAGATTAAGCAAGCTATTGCCCAGAGTCACAGAGTGGGGCTCATGATTAGAGTAGGCACCGAGGCGAGAATTGTCGAGTCTGCGGACATTGAGCCCGATACTCTGCCGCGTCGGGAATTGAACCCTGGTCCCAGGACAGACCTCTGCATCAGGGTCTGCCGCTCTAACCATTGAGCCACACTTCCCCACACGTTGCAGAATACGCTGTGAGTACATGCGCCGGGCTTGTAATTAATACTGAGCTCTTCTGTTGTGTAAAATTTCGCGTTACAAAATGACAAAATGGCCTTGCATCACTGGGATACCACATTCCTGTTTGAGCTGCTCATTGCAAGAACTGGTGCATGCTGGGAGTTGTAGTGCTGCTTTGTTTCAGTTTGAACAACTGATCGAGACGATCACGCCCTGAAAATATTGACTTGTGCAAGGAAGGTCGAGGAGAGATAAGACAGTGCCTCGGTGACATGGAACCGTCGGCCACTCTAATGTGCACGTTTATGCGGTGGTATGTGCTTAACTCCTGTCTGCGGAGGCTTTGCTTCTTTCTATGCACCGAGCATTGCCCCTTATCTACATGTGCCCGAACTGCCCCTGTCCCCTACAATTGGCTCAGGTCTTTATTTAAGAACACCATCAAAAAAGAAGTTATAAACACCCAAACAGAAAACTACTGCATTATTATTAACACTTTATACCAATGCACTTCCACCCGAAAGGGCTTAACACTGCATCCCCATCAAAGAAACTGGGCCACGCTGTGTGTCACCAGATGTAAATGTAAATTGATATTTGTATAGCGCACTACTCACCCGCAAGGGTCTCAAGGCGCTTGTACGAATACCGCAAGGGAACCCTTCCTGGCTTTCCCTGTGAGGCGTCCACTCCTGGGCACTCCCAAGGTGGAGGCCAGGCATCCTTAGCGTTGTGGGGGCCATTGTGGAGATTAAGCAAGCTATTGCCCAGAGTTGCAGAGTGGGACCCATGATTGGAATAGGCACCGAGGTGAGAATTATCAGGTCCGTGGAATTTTTGAGTCCAAGACCCGCCGAGGCGGGGAATTGAACCCTGGTCCCGGGCCAGACCTCTGCATCAGGGCCTGCCGCTCTAAGCACAACAAATACCTCAAAAGGGGCCCTGATGCAAAGCAAAAACCAGAAAAAAGAGATAGCCCATACCTCTCCTACCGTATAGGTAGGAGAGGTATACTGGTCCTACTATACGCGGACGACGCGGTACTCCGGGCCCGCACAGCCCGGGGACTACAATCCCTCATTGACGGCTTTGTCAGCTTCATGGAGGATATAGACCTAACACCCAATCTTACTAAAACCTATATTATGGAAACAGGGAAAAGACCGCCAAGAATTTTATTTTTACAATCGGGACTCTCAAACTAGAAAAGGTGCAGGCTTTTAATTATCTAGGGATTTTATTTGACAATCACCTTAGTTTTAAAACATTGATTAATGATAAATGTAGATCCCAAATTTGCTCGGTGGGATCAATCATGAATTTTGCTAAAAGACTAGGCCGTTGGTCACCAAAGGAAATCACGCACCTGTAGACATCAGTATGTTGTGCTAGGACCTTGTATGGAAGCGAGGTTTGGGGTTTTAGAGATATCTCGTTGCTACAAAATGAGGAAAACAAATTCCTGAGAAGGGTTCTGCAGGTATCGCAAAGCACGCCTTCCCATATGGTTCACGAGGAGTTAGGCCTCTCTAATATAAGCGACAGACTAAGACTCAAACTCATAACCTGTTGGATTAAAATATGGACGAATCCTGAGGCCACTCTAAGCGGGCAAATACTAACGGACTGCATTGCCCTGGATAGGGGACTAACGATACCTTGGCTTAAATATGTAAGGGATACCTTGAAAGGGCTGGGCTACGTTAAGTATTTTGATGAACCTGTTACACTCAGACACAAAGACAAGGGTATCATAAAGATGGAATACACAAGGCAAATAGCTTCGGAAAGGGAGGATAGAGAACTGATGAAATCATCGGTGAGAGCCCACTTGCTAACCAAATCAACCCCAGGAATGGAATTTTATCTGTCTAATATGTACAATAAACATGACAGATTCCTAATGCCCAGATTCAGGCTGAATCTCTTGCACCACATTTTATCAGTTCCAGCAGGGTACACACTAGATATAGACACAAAGGGATCCTGCGGCTGCGACCAGTGGTCTCCGCAGGACACTCTTCACTTCGTTTTAATATGTCCCTTTTATGAGTACCCCAGGACAATGTTTTTAAAACAACTTTTAAGGCAAGCTGGATTCAACCAGGCAAAGGTGGCTCTACTGTTTTTGAAACTCTCAGCGGATCCTCTAACATTGTTTAGTTTGGTAAACTTCTTGAGATCGGCTGTGAGACTAAGGAACACTAGAGGCGATGAATAATTGTTTCCGATTTCCTCTTGTGATCGAAGGGTTGGCTGCACTAAAATGGCCCAGGATTCTTTTTACTGTATAAACTATTCTCAACCTGGCTTTTAGATATGAAATATTCATTTTCTGATTGTTTATATATACTCCCATTTTATCATGTAATATTGACCAATTGTAATGATTTGCTTTTTAATAAAATAATGCACTTTGTATGGTATTGCTTTTATACCGAATAAAGTATTCTTGATTGATTGATTGATAGCCCAAACAAAGCAGAGAAATAGCTGTGGCCTGGTAACTCATTCCAGGAGCAAACCATGGTAAACATCGTTTACAACAACAGCGTTGTTACATCGCATGCCATTACAACGCAAGCCGTTACAACAACTTGCTGTAGGGGGGGGGGCGGAAGGTCTTGGATTTTAAATCCAACACCTTCCCTACTGTTGCAGAGACAGGAGTAGGAATAGTAAATTATACTGTTCCAACATCCAGTGCCCCCCTCCCCCCCACCCCATACAGCAAGTCTTTGTAATGACTTGCGTTGTAATGGTCTGCGATGTAACAACGTTGTAATGGCATGCGTTCTAAACGCATGCGTTGAAATGTGGCATATTCACAAACAATACGGGCCTGGCAGCTCATTCCAGGAGCAAACCTCAGTGCCTTGTGCATGTCCTGGCTGATGCTGTGGGACCTCTGTGAGAGTTCTCCGGCCAAGGAAAAGCAAGACCCCTCACAACACATGGACCTTTGTCCCCATCCGGCCTTCTGAATACTACTTGCCATTCCCCCAAAATATGGGCCAACCCGAAAAATGTACAGGAGAACTGGAAACAGCATTTGAAATGTATGATTCTAACTTGTCGGAATTTAATCAATTGCTATGTGATTATACCAGGGGAAGGAAGAGGCAGGTTGGTAGTTAAGGCAACTTGACCAGGATAACTACCCGCATAAGGTGCTGCTTTAATGGCAGATAGAGATGCCATGGTCGATGCTTTCATTTAAGTGTCGATAAAACTGATTGGACTGAGGTTTATTCTCGTAAACAGAACAGTGGGGAACCCTTGCTGGTTTCTCTGCTTGTTTAAAGATATATGTGACCACTCTTCTGCAGCAGACAGGTTTGTTTAAAGGGGTGTTGCCCAAGGGACAGGAGCAGTAAAGAACAAAATGTATTGGCACATTTCATTGTTTTTGTAGCAAATCATTGTGTGCCTGTTCAAAGGCGCCTAGAAGAGACCAGCAAATCTACACTGATAGCCTTGCAAATTCAACAGTTCCAGCAAATGATCAATCAGTGGCAGGGGCTGGGGCGGAGTCAGGAGGCGGCAGGGTGTATAGGGAGGCGGGAGAGGGGGAGGAGTCAAGTACAGTGAATGGGAGCGTTTGCTCCACCTGGAAGCCTCTTATGTTTTATCTGTGACAACTACAGCTCTGGGCCAAGACTGCCTAAACCTCAGGAAGGGCTCACAGGGTGAAGTAGAACAGTCTGACTTACTCGAGGGAAGCTCCTCAGCGCCTTGAGACCCTCACGGGTGAGTAGTGGCGCTTTACCAACCCTTCATTCATTAATTGAAACTGGCCTCTCAGTACATGCTTCAACCTCTGCAGATCAGAAAGGGCTGTATATATATCACGTCATTAATTAAAAGCCAGTCTCATGGCTAATCAATCCTGTGGTCGCTGATCAGACGTAAAACCTCAGAATTTCCTACTCTATCTCTCTCGGGCAAAACAATACATGTAGCTGGCATTACTAACACATGTTTCTCATCCTATTACTGATCTGTTGCCTGTTTTCTTAGGTCCAATTAAAGACTGACACACCTTCTGCTTGTGTTCCACCTTCCCTGACCATGGTACTTTAGAGTGTTGATTTATTTATTTATAAAGTTTTATATAGCGCGAACTAGACCCCAGAGGGTATCAGAGCGCTTTACATTTAGGATCGTTGCATTACAGGTTACATCATTTACAAGAGTAAGGTAGGGTACAGTAAACAAAACAATGTTGCGAGAAATCGAAGGAGGGAGACGAGGAGGAACTGTGACTGATGACCGGCTGGGTAGGTGACGGTCAAGGGGGAAAACCAGGGCCAATCTCCTCTTTAGCTGTCTAGCAGCTCCACCAGGCATCAGCCATGTTGCACAGGTCTCAGCGTTCAGGAAAGAAAGTATTTAATATAATTTGAAAAGTTTTATAGAGCGCTGGCTAGACCCGGAGGTATCAGAGCGCTTTATCGGAGGAATGTTGCGTTAAAGTTACATCAGTTACAATTGAAACGTTTTATAAAGCGCAGGCTAGACCCGGAGGTATCAGAGCACTTTACATGAAAACAGTAATTGCATAGTTACATTGGTTAAAAGAGTAATTGCATAGTTACATTGGTTAAAAGAGCATAGCATAACACAGAAAAAGAAATAAGTCCCAATAGAGCATAGAAGGTAGTGGGGATATGGGGTTAGAGTCAAGGGGCTGGAAAAGCAGATAGTAACTGAAAGACCGGCAATGGTAGATAGTACATCAGAGGACCCACAAAAGTCCGACTTAACAAGGCCACAAACCGGTAGGGGTCACAAAGTCAACTCAACTAGTGCGGGATTTACTCACTGCCTCCAATCACCTTTGGCAAATGGAGCGGGTCCAAAGGGGATGCCAAGCAACAGAGGACGAGCCCAGAAGGTAGGTGGTGGCCGATGGGGAGATGCTCCAGCTCATCTCCTCTCAGCAGCAAAGGCAGCTCGACTGAAGGAATGGCCATATTGAAAGTGGTTCCACAAGTGTCCAACGTAAGAGAAGGAGGTTGAAAAAGCAGGACGACAAAAATTCACTTTGGGTGGGAGGAAACGCCGGAAAGCAGTCAAACAATCCCAGAAGGTGTATGTGGGGGAAGGGAGGGGAAAATTCCCGGGACTGATGCCAAAGGCAATCCCCAGTTTTAGAACAACTATTTCCTGATATTTGGGTTTCATATTTTCCCACTTTTAATATTGTGTTTTATTTTCACAGATTTTTGTATTTGATAAAAAAAAATTCCCTTCCACTCATCAGGGTGGCTTCACGTCTTTTCTTTTGTATCATATGTATTTTTATATCGGGCATCCCTGTGTAGATTTTTCAGCAGGTGGCAGGCCGCTGCAGGAAGGTCACTTCCTTTCACAGCTGCACAACATTTGACCATTTCTGGCTCTCGGCTCCTATCGGCGTCTGTATTCACTTCGACTGGACCAAGTGCTTGTGTCTCAAGAATCCACTTGAACGGATATTATATGGCTGCGTCTAGCTGCAGAATTGTGCTGGGTGTGACTGAGCCCCTCCTGAGATAACCACTCACAGGCCCTGACGCTCGGCTCACTGTTTGAAGTGCTTTCCATGATGTGTTAATCTCAGAAGGACGTGTGGCTTCCATGGAGAGGAGTGCGTCACCAGCAACACATTGATGTGCGGGCCTCGGCATGGAATTCAAACCCTGGTGTTAGGTCCATTGAAAACGTTCACACATTTACTATCTCAACGGCTTCAGAATTCTGCTCCATTGCAAACACCCTTTGGGAGCATTGAGTAGGGCACGGGACACTGAAAAGCTGGCAGCCTGGAGAAATATTGAAAAAGGAGCCACTCAGGCATGGTATCATTACAGCCACGCCCCTGGCATAAGGCGGGACTGGTCCACATTTCCTGAACAATAGAACTTCCCGTCATGTGCAGAGGAGGTCAGATTGTTGCTAAATAGCCCATTCCAGAAGTCACACCTGTGGGACCTGCTTATTGTATTTTGTGGGTAGAAAAATATCCCTGTCCACGAGTTTAAACAGTGTCTTTTCTGTGTTAAATAATTATTAGGCATTAAGTATACACACCAATGTTCCTGTGAACTGAAACTAAATATTCACATTTCTGTAAAAATATAATTTAAAAAAGAAGAAAAACACCTGAAGATTTGTGTCCAGTTCTGGAGAGCAGTTCTGGAGTAATGCTTTCAGTCCTGGGGCCATGTTTTGAGTTCTGTGTCCAGTTCTGGAGTAGTGCATGCATTCCTGGGGGCCAAGTGTTGAGATTTGTGTCCAGTTCTGGAGTAATGTTTGCAGTCCTTGGGGTCAAGAGTTGAGTGCTGTGTACAGTTCTGGAGAGCAGTTCTGGAGTAATGTATCCAGTCCTCAGGCCAAGTGTTGAGTGCTGTGTCCAGTTCTGGAGACCAGGTCTGGACTGAGGTATGCAGTCATCAACGATTCCGTAACTACCGGAATATTTCCAGAAGAACTCAAAAAGTCACACATACGCCCTTTACTGAAGAAAACAAACTTGGACCTTTCCTGGGCAAACTGATAGAAAGAGATTCTGTCTGGGAAGAGGCACTGAAACTTCCCTCCTTGCCATTGGGGATGATCTGAAGAATACAGTAGACCGCAACGGGGTAGCTGCGCTACGCCTCTCGGACCTCTCGGCTGCCTTTAACATGGTTGACCATGACACTCTGAAACAAAGACTCTATGAAGCCGGCATAGAGGGGACTGCTCTAGACTGGATCGCGTCCTACCTTCGAAACAGAACTAATGCCATCCATACCTCACCTTTCTCGTCCAAACCATTCTCCACAAAAGCAGGGGTTCCCTTAAGGCTCTATCATCTCGCCCATGCTTTTCAACATCTACATGAAGTCATTACCGATACTGATTAATCAATTTCACCTCATCTGCTATAACTATGCAGATAACATGCAAATACTCCTTCAACTGGAATGCCCCAAAAACATTGAAAAATCCCCAATTTTCAGTTCTCAAAGCCGTGGATCAGTGGATGACTCGGAGCCATCTCAAATTGAATGCTTCTAAAAGGGAAATACGCATGTGTGTTGAAATTGGCAATGTATATACACATAAGCGGCGTTCATTTGTGTTCACTGTACCACTTGTCGTAAGCAGAATGGACATTGCAAAACACTGACTGTGTTATCCCGCCAGCATAGACCCATGCACACATATATACAACAGCCATTTTAGGTACCATGGTCTCTCTGTTTGCGATCGATCATCAGCGCCCTTCCCTGACCCTGCAAGCTTCCCCCATGCACCCTGACTGCCCCCCCCGCTCTCACATGCACAAGTCATGAGCCCTCCCCTCCCGCATGACTCTGTCTCTGAGAATCACACCCCGCGCCTGACCAACACTTCCTTTCCTTCCATGAATACCCCCCTTCTGATAAACCCTTTTCTCTACGCTCGATTTTCCACACTGATCCTTCCTTTCATGAATATCTCTCCTTTGATGACCTCTTCCTCTGAACCTAATTGTCTACATGGACCGCTGGTCATCCCTTAGCCTGAGGATACAGTTTATTGCCCACTACTGTATGCACTCGCCTCTCTTGGAAGGGGCTACTATTGATCATGACCGCCCCACCCCCTGAGATTCGATCAGGCGCACACATTCCAATGGAATCAGCAGAACACTCAGCTGCGTGACAGCCCCCTCCTATTGTATGGAGGATAAGGGCCCCTACTGTAGCCACGTGTTGGAATATCTTCATACTTCACAATGTCTTGATTGTAATGAAGGATGTCTGTGTGCCATAAACCTGTGTATAAAAGACGAAGCCTCAGAGAAACTTGTTAGAGCACCTCCTGAAGACACTATGAGAGTGTCCGAAATGACATGCTCTCCTCATGAGAAATAAACTCTGTTCTTGTTTTCCTGCTTCCAGTGCCCGTCTCTTTATTTGGTAATTATTTACGATGGGAACTAAGAGGTGCCTTGCGCCAGCAGCCTGGGCATCCGGTGCGTTATGGGCTGACTTTTCCTCAATTGGCGTCCCAACGCGGGGTCCATCAGCGACATAAGGTCCGGTAAGAGAGGTCCAGACGATGGGGTGAACATCTAAATGATTGGAGTATACCTGCCTTGAGAGGGCCCTCGTCCGGCTGCCGATTGAATGAACTTCACCGATTCCGAACGGACCTCTCTCTCAAGTGACCTAATGTCCTGACTGGAATCCCACAGGAATGCTGCGGTAAAAACATGGAGAAAGAGAACGATCGGGCGCTGGAGAAAGGAAGACGAAGAACTGTCCACACGGTCCGGTCCGGGTAAGGTTAAGTAGGACGTCTTTACGTCTGATTGGTAGGATGGCTTTATCCATCTGATTGATTGATTGATTGTTGATATTGGAAACGGTATTTAGATACTGGTATTGTTCATTGATTGGTTCATTTAGCCTTGGGTGCTACTTGAAGTATTGGTTCTCTTGGAGACATTCTCTGTTTGCAAACAGCGACAGATAGGAACGTCTCTCTCTCTTTGCAAATAGTGAAGGATAGGTAATGCAGACTTTTGTCCCCATTGTAATCCGTCATACCTATTTTTCTCCCCATTGATTGATTGTTTGATCGAGCATTGAATTGTTCGAAGTTGGCTCTCTTAAGGATCTTCTCTGCCTACAAACGGGGAAGAATAGGAATATTCTCTCTCCCTTTGCAGATAGTGAAGGGTAGGTAACGCAGGCTTTTGCCCCCATTGTAACCCGTCGTGCCTATTTCGTTCCTCATTGATTGATTGGTTGTCCGAACATTGACTGTTTGGAATTGTTCTTTTTGGAGGTATTCTCTGTTTGCAAATAACATAGAAAAGAAATACTCTGTCTAGTCTTTGCAAGTAGTGAAGGGTAGGTAATGCGGACCTTTGTCCCCCGTTGTAATCTGTCATGCCTATCTACTCCCCACTGATTGATAAACCAGTTCCACCCGGACCATTTACTAGAGATAGGTCATCTGGCCCGACCAGAGAGTACCCCTAGTGAAAAGGACACATGCAATAATAACGAAGTGATCACTGTATCCTGTTAACAGAAACTTTAGCATGAAACAAACTAGAAAGAAAGGAATAGGAAAACGAAATCAGTAGGCCACTGATGAAATTTTTATTAAATAACGAATAAGGAAACAATAACAATACTTAATGATAAAACATATGATTGTTCTAGAAACAAGAAACGTTAGAAATAAGCCCGTAATAAGAAACATGAAAATGATAAGAGAAGCCAAGCTTGACATTGCGATGGCCACGAGGCAACGAGGCTTCATCGCCCCTCACTGCTCCAAACATGTCTGTCCCACCGCCTGCCACGCCCCAATAACGGCAACCTGGGAAAGATACAAGTCAGCAGACATCCGCCCCCATTCTGGAAACTCCCAAAGTGCACCAGGTTTGTGGCTACGCCCAGCCGGAAGACGAGATCTTCAACACATGTAGGGCGGGTCCTGCTGCCAGCCGTCGGTCGGAGGTCATCGCATGAGGTGGGCCTGAGGAGAGGCTGGGGCCGACGGGATCCGGCCGCGGTGGCGGCTGCGACAACCCTGGAGAGTTGTAGGGGGGGAATGTCCATGCCCCCGACCCCCCCTCTCAGGACAGTCTGGACCAGCTTCCATAAGAGGCCTGGGGGTGGAGAGGCCACTGCGCAAATAGCCCGAAAGCTGCACCACGCGCCAAGGTCTGTCCCCCGGATGAACCAAGGGACCCGTTCCTGGGGCCGTGGCGAAGAGCGTCCGGCCGCCATCAACCGGAGGCCCGGCCCGAAACGTACTAGGCGCCACTTCTTCTATAATGGCTGCGACAACACTGGGGGGGGATGTCTTGCACATGCCTCCAACCCCCCCCCCGTCCTCATCACCTGGTCCGGCCATAACAAATGTCAAGCGAGACGCCGTGGGGTGCACTGGGAGGGAGAGGCGGCGCGAACGAGCCTCTCCCACCTCCCCAGGTGAAGGCTCCCCAGCTGCACCCCCAACGCTCCTCGCACCCAGCAAAGGGTTCGTCCACTGTGGTGATGCTGTGACGCCTCGCCCGGCAGGTTGGAGCCCGTCTGCTCATTTGACCCCGCGATTGCCGGTGGCTGCCGAACTCTCAAAATGGCGGTCGACCCTGCAAGAGCGGGCCCAGCATGAAGGAATGGCCCGGTCACTTGTTGACTCCACCATCATAAAAGTTCTCCTCGACCTTGAAGATTCTATAGGAGCCGCGGGGGCCTCCGACCCCCCCGCAGACACCCCCGATGGGGAATGACTGCCATGATTGCCCACGGAACGATGAAAATGTAGCCGCAAGACGTCGACGCTCCCATGCTGACGCCAGCCTCGATTTGAATGACTAAAATCCTGCAGACTACAGTTCGGATCAGTTCCGGTGAAAACCCAGTATGACCCGGTAGGAAAATTGTTGCCTCCCTTTCCCCCTTTGACTGATGGTTCAGACCACCGATCCTTTCTTTTGCCCTTTAACTGAACTTTTTGGACTGCCAAAAGAAGCTCTGGGCCAACCACGAGTTAGTGGAGATTTAGACTATGCCTGGATCTGCCTGACTGCGCTCAAAATGGCGCCGATGCAAATGAAACTTTCAACTCCTTATTGTACCCCGATTGCTCAGCCTTGGTGTCATGGGATATGTATGTAGTTTTTAAACATATGGATTGATATAGGATGTGTACTAATTATATGTTCGGACAATGGATTGATATAGGATGTATACTGTCAGCTCGGACAATGAATTGATATGAGATGGGTACTGATTATGTGTTCGGACAATGAAGGACAATGAATTGACATGAGATGGGTACCGATTGAGCATTCGGACAATAAATTGTTGTTAAGTTTTGGCGCATCATGATTATTGAAAGTTCGAATTTCAATGCTTATGATACTCGCTCACACTAAAGATTCGATATGATTTTTATTGCACTTGGCGCACTTTTTATGAAATTAACGACCATCGACTCCATTAAGTTTTTCACTAATAAAGTATCCCCACATCTACAGTTCCAGCCTGCTCCGTGGCCGGCCCACGGGGTTGTAGGCCCGTATTTGTGCACCGACATTCTTATTAAAGATTTTTGGAAAAAGCAAACGTAGTTGTCACGCGTAAGTTGATAAGTTTCAAATAAATGATCACTATTTCCGATATAACTAAAATACAGGTGAAATGACTCAGCTCGATTAGTTAAGGGTTAAAAGGTATAATATATAGCAATATTGTAGATATGAAGGGTCCAAGTTTTAGTTGTGTATTTTCCCCCTTTTTATACAGCCAAAAGCAACCGCTAAAGATCCTGGTATTTAGCCTATGCTTTATATACTACCTGTATAAGAAAAGTCACACTAACGGTCCACCTGGGCTTGAACGCCCAGTTGGCAGGGACTGCATCCCGTGGAGATAGGCCGAGTATGCAGTAAGTAAAAGCCTTTCTGGGTTTATGCGCGCTAATGTGTCTATCAATGTAGCCCCTGCCCCCTTCTTTTTTTTTTTCCCCCCTCTGCAGGTCACATCGGAATGTCGATTAATGTAAGAAAATGGTGATCTAGCGGACGGAGAGACGGGAAGGAGGGTTTGATTATGGTACCTAACCGCGACAAACTCCGAATAATGCAACCAAAAATGACGTACAATAATGAATACATTCCTACGTTTAACTAAATAGGGAAAGTTTAAGGGATATTCCGAGGTAAGGTTTACACAAGTATCCTCCGCCGGGAGGACTAGGAATATTGCCAATATTTAAAAACCTACTACCTCCTTTTTTGCATCCTCATAGACATGTAACTCAAAGCTGCCCCATTGTTCTCCACTTGACACCAACTGTTGTCTCAGCCTGGAAACACATTTGCTAAAATGACTCGAAAATCCCACCGTGAGCATTAGCCCGACCAGGTTAGTTCATGACCAATTGGCAGAGGTGTAAGTGTGTGCAACCACAACATCCAGTGAAGGCAGCCGACAATAAAAAGAAAAAAAAAGGTAAAGAGAGCTTAGGATGCTGAGAATGCGCAGCGTACAGGAAGAGATCATTTTGGCCAATAACTGTTCTATGTTTTGTCTTGGATTTTTTTATATAATACATGTACTGTCTCCCCCGTCTGAGTTTGTGTACGTGATGTATAGATCTACGTCATCCCTCTGCCTGTGTTTCCGTATTGCTTAACCCCCGCTGTTCTGTGTTGTGTGCGCACTGAATGGACCATTATTGTACACGCTTCTCTCTCTCTCTCTCTCTCTCTCTCTCTCTCTCTCTCTCTCCACGTCATACGTGTACCAAATGGTTCGTTTAAAGTGCGGGCGACTCTCTCTCTCTCTCTGAGGGTCCCCCTGTCCCCCCCTTTGTGCAAGAACGTTGTACCCCACCGGCACAAACCTAATTGGGTCTCTTCGAACACAGAGGTGTTCGGCAAAATTGACAGGAACTAAAACGATCGTAACTTGCCATACTACTACCTCTCCTTTCTGCAAAACGATAGAACCCGAGTTGTTAATAAAAGAAAGGACAGGTCAGACGACTGATGTCCCCTAATCTGGCCTTTTTATAGGGGGACTATAACGTCAATGGTCTTCTGTTTCTCAGTTCGTTAGAAATGCGATCCCCAATGCCCCGATTGCCCCACCCCTCTGCACCTAAGTGTGGATGTCCGGAGTACCCCACTTCTCCCGATCGACCCCAGCTCCCTGTCCAAAGCGCCCACGCTTCCCCCGATTAACCTCAGCTTCATGTCAGCTACCCTCGAAACGTAATTGATGACCTTGATTAACGGTCATTCCCCAAGAAAACCATGTTTAACATCTGCTGCCCCCCCCCCCCCTCCCCCTTCTTCATGACGATAACGCCCCTGCTTGCAAGAGTTAGCCGACCCCGAAGGGAAGTGTAAGATTGTCAGTACTTGGGTTAAAATGAAAAAGGGCGAGTCTGTACATAAGGACTCGATTTTGAGTGATGATATAATACACTGTGTATAAAGGTCCAATTTCTCCCCACGTACGAATGAACGCCGAATAGGTTTACGAATTCAGTAGAAATGCCCTCCTACATACTCCATAAGTGATGACTTCTGACTGTGATCGATGAACATATCCCCCACCTACGCAGGATTGAGGACGGAATTGAGATGTATAAATGTCTTCTCCTGCCAGTTTTTCTAAAAACTTGTTTTTTACCCATTCAAAGATACAATCACCGGAGGAGAGGAGCTGGACGTGACGCACAGCCTGGCCACAGATCATGAAGCACATGTGACCGCAACCAAAGGTGGAGCCGCAGAGCAACGAGACGCGGGACGAGGCACAACTCTCAAACTCGGCAGATGAAGGAATGAAGGGCTGCCTTGAAGCCCTCGACTTGCTGACCCGCTCGTGCCTGAAGTCCCCGTCCCCTTTTGAGTCCGACTGATGGGCCTGCCTGCTCGTTGTCCTTTGCTCCCTTGGTCCCTTGGTGTGTTCAAAGATCTGGCCCCACTCCGCCCTCTCTTCCCTCGATTATTCAACAAACTCACCCTTTTTCGCATAAACTTTTGACTATAGAATGAGGTTTTGCCACGGAAAAAGAAAGACACGCAGGTGCCCAGCTTGAGGCACCCCTAAGAAAATAAGTTAGGAAACAGGACTGTGATCTAACAGCAGAGGACTGATCACACACTGCAACGTGTAAGGATGAATCTGAGCTGGACTTATAGCTCCACCGCCGGTGCTCAAAAGCGCCAACGAAAAGAAAACGGACTACCAGAGTCTACCAGTAGTGGCTCGTCGTTGAAAAGACATTTTCACTAAGACCCCCCCTTCCTGAACTTTCTACCCACCCCTTGACTAGTTGCTTACATCGAACTGAATTCCTCCCTCAACTATTTTTATTGCCTTTCAAAAATATTTAATCGGTCACTCAAGTCCAAAAGTCTCATATAGCACTTTTTACTGTATGTTGATGTCATTGAAAAGAAAGTCAGAACCTGAGTCTATAATATGTCGGAACGTTTTTCCTGATTGCCCTCGACTAAAAGTGTTATGTCGATCTCTAGACTTGTACGAATAATCCAACAAATGTAAATTCATACGTACCACATTTCGCCAATCATGGCGACTACATATGGTTATATGCAATCTGCTAGCATTGACAAATGCTATTTCATTGGCAACACTTGGCTATACGTACACCCCATCAGTTGGGGTAAACACAAATGTACTAGCGTATGTTAAAAAGCGGCGACTGTTGAAATTGGCAATGTATATACACATAAGCGGCGTTCATTTGTGTTCACTGTACCTCTTGTCGTAAGCAGAATGGACATTGCAAAACACTGACTGTGTTATCCCGCCAGCATAGACCCATGCACACATATATACAACAGCCATTTTAGGTACCATGGTCTCTCTGTTTGCGATCGATCATCCAGGCCCTTCCCTGACCCTGCAAGCATCCCCCATGCACCCCGACCGCCCCCACTCTCACATGCACAAGTCATGAACCCTTCCCCTTCCGCATGACCCTGGCTCTGAGAATCAGACCCCGCGCCTGACCAACACCTCCTTTCCTTCCATGAATACCCCCTTCTGATAAACCCTTTTCTCTACGCTCGATTTTCCACACTGATCCTTCCTTTCATGAATATCTCTCCTTTGATGACCTCTTCCTCTGAACCTAATTGTCTACATGGACCGCTGGTCATCCCTTAGCCTGAGGATACAGTTTATTGCCCACTACTGTATGCACTTGCCTCTCTTGAAAGGGGCTACTATTGATCATGACCTCCCCACCCCCTGAGATTCGATCAGGCCCACACATTCCAAAGGAATCAGCAGTACACTCAGCTGCGTGACAGCCCCCTCCTATTGTATGGAGGATAAGGGCCCCTACTGTAGCCACGTGTTGGAATATCTTCATACTTCACAATGTCTTGATTGTGATGAAGGATGTCTGTGTGCCATAAACCTGTGTATAAAAGACGAAGCCTCAGAGAAACTTGTTAGAGCACCTCCCGAAGACACTATGCGAGTGTCCGAAATGACATGCTCTCCTCATGAGTAATAAACTCTGTTCTTGTTTTCCTGCTTCCAGTGCCCGTCTCTTTATTTGGTATTATTTACGATGGGAACTAAGAGGCACCTTGCGCCAGCAGCCTGGGCATCCGGTGCGTTATGGGCTGACTTTTCCTCATGTGTGGCCATTGGAAACATTATGATCCACTTGTCGCCTGGCCTGATGAACTGGGATCACTGCCTAAAATATTGAAGGAAGTAAGAAACCTCAGAATGACCATGGACCTCAAGCTGCCCAAGTGGACAAACTAGCAAGCTCAAGCTTTGACACTATAAAAATGCTGCGACAAATTTTCCCTCATTTGGGATTTCAACACAAGGTCCAAGCTACAATCTCCCTTGTTCTATCCAAACTCCATTACGCCAATAGCCTCTACCACGGAACACCTTTAACGACCATGAAAAAAGTACAACAGATTCAGAACTCGACTACAAGACTACTCTTGAATATCAAACCGCGAGACCACATCTCACCTGCCATGAAAGCCCTTCATTGGTTACCGGTTGCCAGAAGATCCATGTTCAAGCTACTTTGTATTACCCACAAAACAATACATGGAATGGGACCGCTCTTCATCAGGAATAAAATCACCAAACACATTCAACAAAGGAACCTACGCTCTAAAGGAGCATCTCGCCTCAAAATCCCACCTTACTAGAAAAAAACCATGGGTGACACATCCTTCTCTGTTCAAGCAGCCAAACTATGGAACTCTTTACACCCCAACATAAGATCTACCGACAACTGCCTTATATTCAGAAAACTACTCAAGAATTGGCTTTTCCCCACATAAGCACCACACGCAAAAATAAATTTACAGCACATCCCTCTGTATATAAGCATTTAGTTTTACTATAGATATGTATGTATCTTTGTGTATTGCTTTGTATACACATGTAGAATAATTATGTTGTTAAAAAACATCTTTGGTACGTGCTTCCAATGTGAACCTATGTACCTTCCATGTACTTGGATCTGTGTGTCTGTTACTTTTCTCCTGAAAAAGCATATCCAATGCAGTACCCCATTTCTCTTCTTGTGCCTCTATCAATATCTTTAATCTACACATACTTACCTCCTTTATGCATCTATATACTTTCAATGTACTTGTGGATCCATATATTTATCAATTTCTTCTAATTTAGCATTTCCAATGCACTACCCTATCTCTCCCCCTATACATCTATCAATATATCCTCTACATCCACTCTCTCATTTATTCCAAACCCCATATCACTACTGTGACCCCCAAAATAGCCCTTTCTAGACTCTCCCCTACTCCACCCCTCCTTGCATCATCTGACACCTCTTTTACTATACTAATCCCCCAAAACTAGCCTTTCTAAACTCTTCCCTCTGACTCTTCCCCTCCACAACCCATTTTCACCCATCCCAAGCCTCCCACTACTGCAATGACGTCCCAAAAACATCTAAATCCTTCACTCGTCTATCCCGACACTATCCTTTTCAATCAAAATAACAGACTAACTTGTTCACTTCTCAAATTCCATATTCCTCTATACTATTTCTCCACTAATACTTTATGGGTTCCGGAGTATCGTGCTACTCGCCAATAAAGCGTTTCAACACCCCATCAGGGTTACAAGCGCTGTATAAATGCAAACCTTTTTTACGTCTCCCCAACCCTTCTCAATCCAAATAACTGACTAACATATCCACCACTCAATTACTTTCATGTTTCACCATACTAATTCAACACTAATCCTTATGGGTTCCATATTAGCGTGCTATTCGCCAAAAAAGCATTTCAAAACCCCATCAGGGGTAGCAAGCGCTATATAAATACAAACCGCTTTTCCTCTTTTATCCCGCCACCTACCCTTCTCTATACAAATAACTGACTAACATATCCACTACTCAAACTACTTCATATTTCGCTATACTAATTTTCAACACTAATCCTTTAAGGGTTCCGGAGTAGCGTGCTACTCGCCAGAAAAGCGCTTCAACACCCATCAGGGGTAACAGGGGCTATATGAATGCAAACCTTCCTTCCCCTTCTATCCCTCCACTATCCTTCTCACTCTAAATAAGTGAATAATATCCACCACTCAAATTACTTTCATATTTCACCATACTAATTCACCACTAATCCTTTATGGGTTTCCTGAGTAGCGACCTACTCGGCCCAAAAAAAAAAAAAAGCTTTAACACCCCATCTGGGATAATAGGCATTATATAAATACATACCTTTTCGCCTCTTTGATCCTTCTGCTATCCTTCCAAATAACTGACTAACTTATCCACCACTTAAAATTACTTGCATGTTTCACTATACTAATTTAACACTAATCCTCTATGGGTCCCGGAGTAACGTGCTACTCGCCGAAAAAGCGCTTTGACACCTCGTCAGGGGAAGTAAGCACTATATAAATGCAATTACAATACAATCTGATATACTCACTGATTAGTCACAGAGGAGCTGATACACATGCGAGGCCGTCAAGCGGTTTGGGGCCCCCCACCCCCTTTTCTTGAATTGTTTTTGCTTCACAATTAAATGGCATGTGAATGGATGTGCAAGGTGACAAATCACTGTGTAACACAGCAATACAACAGGCATAATCAGTGTCAGTGCAATTATGCAGCAAAGAGAGGGCCAAATTATGCGACAGAGTTGAGGAAATTATGCAGCAAGAAAAGGCAAAATATGTGGCATTATGCGGCACATTTTTTTAATAGTATTACTTCATTACTTTCTACTTTTTACACTTGTTAACCATGTCTGGGTATTAGTTGTACCTCACCAGTACCAGTTTAACACCCAAATATAGCAATAAGCAACAGAAAGGTGCCCACTTCCCTTTGGAAAGCACTTTCCACTGCGAGCCAACATGTGCTGCTGCGTTTTTAGTAACTTTTTAACCGTTTGAGCTAGAATCAATTTTTGTTGTTAAAATCTGCAGATAATGCCGAAGATGGTGGATTATGTGGCAAATGTGACAAATATATAATCATGCGAAAATAGCCGCAGCCGCACAATGGCATAATTCCAGTGGCCCTGGGCATAATTCATATACCGCAGGAGGACGAGAATGCAGTAAACATGGTAAAACCAATGCTGTAATATACAGTCCAAAAATTAGTAGTAGTAAAGTTACAACTCCAAACTTTACTACTACTAAAGGCCTTTTGTGAATACCGAAAGTTGTAAAGTTAGGATTTTGTCTCAGTTTAATAGTAGTAAAGTTAGGAGTCCTGACTTTACAACTACTAAATGCCTTCTGTGGATACTAAAAGTAGTAAGTTTAAGATTTTATCTCAGATTAGTTATGTGAATCGACCCCGTGGTAGCTATCCTGTCTGCTGTATTGCAAGCGCCGCAGGCTGTAATGCAGCTGTAATATGGTGAGTGTGACGTCCACACACTATGCCACCTCCCACCTGACGGCTCTCAAAGGGGTTTTCTGTACCTTCCTACACTCATGCATAACCTGTTATCTTCCAGTTTTTGCTCATCCTTTTCAACCTAACGATTAACATTCACTGAGGTCTTTCTGTGATTTTTTTTTTCAGACCCTTTCAATCCTGACTATTTACAATTACGGTAAGAGTCACCGACGTGATGTCCCTTCGCTTGTGACTGGAGAGCACAGACACAGTTTTAATAGCGCTCTTTCATTCCCATTAATTTCACAGTGTCTTGCAACTGTAATTAGGCAATACCTGGCCTGATGAAGATCCTTTAGTGAATAGTAATGGTTGAAACGTCAACAGTAGTCTGGACTGCCTGATGAAATGACGATCGCTTTCTCCTGACCAATGCTTTTTCGTGGCACTCATTATGCAGCCGGATTTTCCACTGCTTTTTCCTCTTGCTTTCACTGTTTGTCAAGGTTCCTCACGTTGACTGTAGCATCCCTGAGCATTGCACCATCACCGAACATCTCCACTTGGGCATCAGAAGTTTATTGTGATACTGAATCTGTTTCTCATCTCAAAAAGAACAGTCATCACGTTGACCGTCAAGTCCTTTTTCTCTCGTCCATCCAGTCCAAATCATTTTCTTGACTAGAGTTTGTAATTGTACCATTGCGGTGTTATCCAAGAGCACAAACTGGAAACATCGTGATGTGAGGCGCTTCGAACTGAACTTGCTACTTCTCAGCACACTTCTCTTTCAACAAGGAGGCGATGATTTTAGACCAATCAGTGAGGCTGCAGAAGATTGATGCAGCCATTCCACAAACTTTGGATTACTTGGTCCTCTAACAAGAAGGGAAAAATGGCTGTCAACTACGAGAAGAAATAACATATCTTATAACTCTGAAACTAGAGATGGTTAAAATAGAGAGGTTCTGCAGAAGCGATTGCTAAGTAGGACTGAAAAGCAATTAAAGAAGAAAAAACAAATAATTGAGGGACTGTATCCTATCAACAGGAAACATGGCCAAAGAGATATACAAAGCTACGGACAAAGTCAACAACCCGGCAACCGCCCCTCCAGCCCTCCCAAGTACTTATGATGAACAGTCGCCATTTTTCTGACACAAGGTAGTAAACATCAGATCCTCAGATGAAGAGGAAGAGATTCTGTGGTAGGTGAGTTGGTGTTATGCTCTGGTTGGGTTCTGACGTAGATCCCTCTACATAGAACCTTATCTTCACCATTCCAGTAGTGCGTGTGCAAGCTCTGAAGTTGGCGAGAGTTGTGTCGGACTGCAGGAGTGCATGCGTGCTATCTGTCATATTAAAGGATTCAAGCCTTTTCTTTTTGTTGTCTCTTGCCTTGTGTAGTTCCTCACAACAGTTGGCTCCTATGCAAAGGTTGCAGGACCCATTTCCAGCTCTGATGAATTCACACCAGTGTCAATAAAGAGGGCTTTATGGCTCTTTTCTGCCAGGAAGCCGTCATGCCTGTTGCTCATAAGCATGGGTCCTCAAACAGGCTGGTGCTTTCATGGAGAGTCTCGCGGTGGCCTTTAACAGGTTGTGTTGTGCTAGTTCTTTGAAGAATATCTTCAGTCACTCCCTTCAACACACTGAACTGAGACCATAAGGACAATTACAGCCTCCACTCCACTTCTCTCCTGCCTTACACCGTCACACTGCTGGAAAGGACGGTGATGTTCCGACCGCAGGGTCTTGAGGAAGGTAAGGAAGGGGCTCGTAGATCCCTCACAAGATGAATCCAGAACTTTCTGAAGAACAGTATTGTGGTCCTCTGAATCCTGGACGACCTATGGTGGAAGGTGCAGGGCTTTTCTGCTTGGACTCGAATTAGGTTAGATTTTTTTGGCAGCTATCAACATCATCAACCTTCACCTAATACTGGAGCGACTCAGGATCGACTCAGGAGTATTGCGCGAGTGTCGCCTTTATTGAGGTTGTTCCTCACAGAGAGATCTTGGGGAGGAAGCTTTACCTTTTTGCTTTCACAGCTCTAGAACTTAAATGTGGCACTCCTCAGATGTCTGCATCCTCCATACTTACTGTCCTCATGCTGTGACCACTGGAGTTCATTATTATATGTAATCAGACTATACATATCAATGTTCAGCCGCTGTAGAGACGGAACTGTCTAGAAGAACTGCATTATCACACATTGTTTGTTGGCGGTGAATTGGATGAATGTCATCAAACCTTTGAGAGCTGAATCTGTTAAAGACTAGAGCTGTGTTGACATCTTCAGACGCGTCTGAGTGGATGGCTCTCAATTGATCATTGATAGTGGATATTAATTTAAACCAATCTTGGATAAACTGGTGCATAATATTGTCCTACACCTTCTTTTATGCCTGCCTTTGGAAACTCAGACCTCCCCTGTAAGGAGTTCCTGTTTTTCTGTCCGAAATTTGAATAGACATTAAACAATATCCAATAGAGATTTTATTGCAATTTATGTGTGTCTGCTTATGCCTGGCTCTGGTACGGCATTGGTGCTACATCTTATTACAATTTAGATTATTCCCGTCTTTGTGGTGATTACTTCTGGTCTGGGATACCCAAAGAAAGGCAAATGTATCCATTATATCTGCATTCTGTTGGGATCCCATCTCCAATTTAGTCTTGTATACAAAATTAAAGAAACCAAATACTTTATATATCCTTGCCATTTACTAATGAAAAATATGACATTGGTCACTTTAAGTTAGATATCAACTTGCAATTCTGTTGGTACTTGAGTACTGGTGGTAACTACGATTAACGTAGTTCCCTTTGTAAAGTTACTTTAGTAATTGATGCTCTTTGTAATAGAAAAGATACAACATTCCTTGACTTAAATGTTCATATAGGTTATGGTTAACCACAAGAAATATATTGAATTGTAAACAAGAATAAGTACATTTTACTCTAGATTTTGTGGCTCACTTCGAGCTTGGTGGATGCTGGACATCTGTCAAAAAGTGCCAGGGCCTCAAAATTCATTTCTATACTGCTCTGTCGGCACTGAAGCACAACAGCACTTCAAGGGAGCTGGGGTGAAGCCATCTTGGCTGTCATGCTGGACGATACCAACACAGGGTTGTGGGGGAGGACCTGCCTTTCAAGCAGCTTTGTTTTCAGAATGTTTTTAAAAATCACATGATACAAAGTGCTGTTGGCTACACAACAAGGACTGGTTGTAAGGGTCAAAGGTGGCTTGGGGACTCCTTGGCACCTATGCAGTTCCATTCAGATGAGAAGAGGCATCTTACCTGTATCAGGAGTAGGACACAGTCTGGAAAGAGGCCGATTGCCGCATGCAGCGGGGTCCCGCCATGCTTACAACAGCTGTTTACACTGGCGCCGTGTTGTAGTAGCAACTCCATAGCCAGCTTCTGTCCCTTGTAGGCAGCCCAGTAGAGAGGGGTTTTCCCATAGTAGTCCTTCCGGTCCACCAACTCCTTGTCTGTGATATATAAAGAAGCGTCTTTAGTGTCCTGTGCGTGGAAAACAAGACACAAACGTACAGCTTCACCTTCACCAACATCAGCCCTAAATCTAGACTCCAGCTGTACAATACTCTAATGACCCTAGACCTGCATCCATCGCTGCGGCACGCAGAGAGCCCAGGGCTGGACTTGAGTCCACCGTCATCAATAGATCTCAGCCACCTTGAACTTGTCCCTCAGTTCTCCTCTCCCAAAAAAGAGCCTGGCTTTTTCAACTGAGACCAACTACTGTCCTAAGGCTGCACTCCTCTGGAAGTGGAAACATACTGGAGGGAATGGTCAGAAAATAAGTACAGAGTCACACTGCAAACTGATTCTCCTGAGTCCTCCACGGCCTTCCACATGGTGCATAGCAACTTTCTACTATGTCACGTCCAATCTGCTGCACACATGTCCTACCAAAGATTCAAGGCGTTCATTTACTTCTTGGAAGAACGCAGCAAAAACCTCAGACTTGACACGTGTTCTCTCCCAGTCTACACAGTCACATTCAGCACCCCAATCTACTCTCTCTTTCCTATTCTGTTCATTATCTAGAAGAAGCCACCGATGAGCCTTCTCAGGGCCTACTCCATGTGAATCCACAGATACACGGACAACACACAGATCTACCGAGAGGTCCCAGGAAACAGAGACTCCTTCAAAAGTATTTAGAACCACCTCTGTGAAATTGAAAGTTGGATGGACCAAACAGCTTAACACCAACTGAACAGTTCAAACGAACAGCTCAAAACCAACTGGTAACCAATACGCACGTGTATTCCTTGACCCTTCTGCAGCGTGTGACACTTTCAACCCAGACAGGACACTCACCATGCAATAACAAAGAATGGGCTTCATAGGACACTTGCCATGCTACAACAAAGAATGGGCTTCACAGGACACTTGCCATGCTATAACAAAGAATGGGCTTCACAGGACACTTGCCATGCTATAACAAAGAATGAGCTTCACAGGACACTTGCCATGCTATAACAAAGAATGGGCTTCACAGGACACTTGCCATGCTACAACAAAGAATGGGCTTCACAGGACACTTGCCATGCTACAACAACGAATGGGCTTCATAGGACACTTGCCATGCTACAACAAAGAATGGGCTTCATAGGACACTTGCCATGCTACAACAAAGAATGGGCTTCATAGGACACTTGCCATGCTATAACAAAGAATGGGCTTCATAGGACACTTGCCATGCTACAACAAAGAATGGGCTTCACAGGACACTTGCCATGCTATACCAAAGAATGGGCTTCACAGGCCACTTGCCATGCTACAACAAAGAATGGGCTTCACAGGACACTTGCCATGCTACAACAAAGAATGGGCTTCACAGGATACTTGCCATGCTACAACAAAGAATGGGCTTCATAGGACACTTGCCATGCTATAACAAAGAATGGGCTTCACAGGACACTTGCCATGCTATAACAAAGAATGAGCTTCACAGGACACTCATCATGCTACAACAAAGAATGGGCTTCACAGGACACTTGCCATGCTACAACAAAGAATGGGCTTCACAGGACACTTGCCATGCTACATCAAAGAATGGGCTTCAGAGGACACTTGCCATGCTACAACAAAGAATGGGCTTCATAGGACACTTGCCATGCTATAACAAAGAATGGGCTTCATAGGACACTTGCCATGCTATACCAAAGAATGGGCTTCACAGGACACTTGCAATGCTACAACAAAGAATGGGCTTCACAGGACACTTGCCATGCTATACCAAAGAATGGGCTTCACAGGCCACTTGCCATGCTACAACAAAGAATGGGCTTCACAGGACACTTGCCATTCTACAACAAAGAATAGGCTTCACAGGACACTTGCCATGCTATACCAAAGAATGGGCTTCACAGGCAACTTGCCATGCTATAACAAAGAATGGGCTTCATAGGACACTCACCATGCTACAACAAAGAATGGGCTTCACAGGACACTTGCCATGCTATACCAAAGAATGGGCTTCACAGGACACTTGCCATGCTATAACAAAGAATGGGCTTCATAGGACACTTGCTATGCTACAACAAATAATGGGTGTCACTGGCCACTTGCCATGCTATAACAAAGAAAGGGCTTCACAGGACACTTGCCATGCTATAACAAAGAATGGGCTTCATAGGACACTCACCATGCTACAACAAAGAATGGGCTTCACAGGACACTTGCCATGCTATAACAAAGAATGGGCTTCATAGGACACTTGCCATGCTACAACAAAGAATGGGCTTCACAGGACACTTGCCATGCTATAACAAAGAATGGGCTTCATAGGACACTTGCTATGCTACAACAAATAATGGGCTTCATAGGACACTCACCATGCTATAAAAAAGAATGGGCTTCATAGGACACTCACCATGCTACAACAAAGAATGGGCTTCACAGGCCACTTGCCATGCTACAACAAAGAATGGGCTTCACAGGACACTTGCCATGCTATAACAAAGAATGGGCTTCATAGGACACTTGCTATGCTACAACAAATAATGGGCTTCATAGGACACTCACCATGCTATAACAAAGAATGGGCTTCACAGGACACTTGCCATGCTATAACAAAGAATGGGCTTCATAGGACACTCACCATGCTACAACAAAGAATGGGCTTCACAGGACACTTGCCATGCTATAACAAAGAATGGGCTTCATAGGACACTTGCTATGCTACAACAAATAATGGGCTTCATAGGACACTCACCATGCTATAACAAAGAATGGGCTTCACAGGACACTTGCCATGCTATAACAAAGAATGGGCTTCATAGGACACTCACCATGCTACAACAAAGAATGGGCTTCACAGGACACTTGCCATGCTATAACAAAGAATGGGCTTCATAGGACACTTGCTATGCTACAACAAATAATGGGTGTCACAGGCCACTTGTCATACTATAACAAAGAAAGGGCATGTGCAATCAGGCACTAAAATGGATCTCATCCTTCCAGTCTCATCAGGACCAGCTGGTGAAGAATGGAAGTGCTATCTCGAGCATCTTTCTGATGACAAGCAAGGGTCTCCTTAGGCTCTGTATTGGGCATGATACTGTTTAATATACATCACATACTTCTAAATGCTTCACAGGTGGATTCTGGTATCACCATCCATCAATATGAAGACTAATTGTAACTTTACCTAAAGAAATCACCCATCCAAGACATCCTTACTTTCAGATCCTGTATCCTGACATTTCAGCAGTAGATGTCCAGTCATTCTCTGATGTTAAATCCTAAAAAAAAAGACCTCAACCTCCTTCACAGGACAACCACCGCCACCTCAGGAACTTGACCATGCCAGATGATGCTCATAACAACCGCCTTTAAAAGCTACTTTGATGCTGTGCTTCTGGCTGAAATCAAGCTGGACATGTTCTGCCCCTCTATAGATCCCATTGTAAACTCTCTGAACTTCACCATTGACAAGACATTAAATATTATCATCCATACCAGCACAATCTGCACACTTTTTTTCACCCATCGAAGAAAATCAAGGGGGACCTTCCTGCACAAGAACAATCCCCTGAGGCATTTACTTCTTTCTGTTTGTGCTGAAGAATGCAGCAGACATAGAAAGAGGAAGAAACACGGAAAAATAAAGATATTTCTCATCGTTACGCCTCCCCTTAGGATACGTAGCAGTTTTGAATCATTCCCAGGTCTACCAGTAATGGTAAATCTGGGAATAAACCAAAATCCATGAGGGTTGTGTGGGAACACCCACGCGCCACCCACGGAAAGACTCCCTGGGGCAGAGTAACACAACACAGCGTCTTGCACTGTGTTGTGTTATTTTAGATTTATCGAGGCACTCAGGGCCATGCCAGGGGGCATTGCTTGTCTTGATAAATCTAAATTATGAGTTGTGTTGGTCTTGCACCAGTTGCAGGGCACAAGGGTGACGCAACTCGTTGACAAATATGGCCCTCAAGATCTAGGTGGGGGGCTACTAATAGTATCTGAGATCCTCCTCCCGACTGTTGAAATGTCCTGGCCACAGAGGACACGGACTCAGGTTCAGGATTTATTGTATATTCTTTAATGACGTCTTGCTCTCTTAAATTCCTTCCTACAACTGCCCTTCCCTGGGCATGGCTCCTCCTCTTCCCCTGTCCCTCCCGCATCCCGCCTCCTCCGGCGAGGAGGTCCTAGTGCCCAATGTTTAATGCATCTTTACACCACACACCATATAAAACACACATTGCTCAATATTAAAACAGAGTCATAATAGACTGTTCCCCTTTTCCGCTTCCACCTCCTTCTTCCTTTCTGTTTTGAATGTATTCCTCTTTTTCATACGGCATGTTTACTATAACTGTTGTATTTCTTTATTCTATTATAATCTCTACGTTAACTAAAATTCATTGTGTTTATTATAATGCTGTTCTTTTTTCTTCTGGTTTTCAATAAACTCAAACTTTAAAAAAACCAGAGCATTTGCACAGGCAACGTTTCAGTGAGGTTATCTCTTGGAAGGTCACACGCCATGTTGTTGGGAGGGTGGTAGAAGCACTCACCTGATGTGGCCAGAAGGACCCTGAGCTTCTCTACGTTGCCGCGACTGGCTTCGTAGTGGATGTCGGTCCACTTGTAGTTGTAACTCGGGGCGACCTGGTAGTGCCGGACCTGGGCCTTGGTGCACGGCGCTCTGGAGAGAGAGCTGATGTAGAAGCCCATCTGTCTCATGAGGAGGTGGGTCCACCAAGCATCATCTGCTTGGACCAGAAGGAAGGAAGTGAACCCTGTGTGGGGGAAGGGAGGCATCAGTTACACAGAGGAAGAAGGCGCAACATTGTTTGCTTGAACCAGGGGGCAGGAAGAGGAGACTTACACACACACACACACACACACACACAGCTTCCCTACACACACACACAGCTTCCCTACACACACACACACAGCCCCACACACAACACACACACACACACACACACACACACACAAAACACACACACACACACAACACACAAACACACACAACACACATACATAGCCCCACACACACACACACACACACACACAACACACACACACAACACAACACACACACACACACACAACACACACACACAACGCACACACACACAACACACACACACACAACACACACACACATACACATACACACACAAACACACATGCAACTGATTGACTGGCAAGGAGGTTTCCTTAGAGATGCTAGAAAGGACTGACCATGCAGCAGGGAACTGGAAGTGACTGAATGCCTGGGAGGGAGATTTACTTATAGGTGCTGGAAGCAAGTTATGGCCTAGTTTACTTGGAGGTGCTAGAAGCAAGGCATGGCATTGAAGGGAGGTTTACTAAGAAGCGCTGAAACAATTGATGGTTTAGCCGTAAGGTTTACTTAGAGGTACAGAATGTTAATTTAGAGGTGTATAAGCAAGAAGCCACTGACCGCTCAGCAGGGGCCTCAAATCTTCCACAGCAACGCCGAATATCGACCCCATAATATTATTTGACCATAATATTGAAGTCAAAATATCATGGCTACAGAAATATTCTGGAAGGTAATATTAAGTGAATATATTTTGTTCAAAATGACATCAAAGTTCAAAATTACGATTACTAAAATATTGAGGTAGTTAATGTTAGATTTTTGCACTCTATTTAGTTTGCTTTTTAAAATTGAATTTAGATTGCAAATAGGGCTCCCGGTTTTATGGTATTTATATTTCTGTCATTTCCGTCTGTATTTATCCATATTTATTTTTTGACAATTTTACCTGTATTTATCCATATTTATTTTAAATTTTGTGAAAAAATGAAGCTGAAATGTGTATATTTCTGCATTTATTTAACTAGTTAATGTGCACTGGTGCCTGCACGCCTGACAGGTTTCAGTGATATATACACACTCAAATGGTAAAATATATACTTGTAAGAAAATATATACATTTTAGTATTAAGGTTGTGGAAATCTACTAAAATCCCTATATTTTTTTAATCCCCTTGCCTGTCAATCCACGCAGCTATTGGCCTGACAGTCTTGATTGACAGCATTTATAAATACTCAATAATGTGCACATCAGCCTTAGCACCTGTTCATTCATCCTACACAGATAATAGCACTTTACTGGGGTATCTCTGTGTCCTTTTTGCTCTTATACACCCATTCCTAATTCTGGGGATTGTTTACACTGTTATTCATGGATCCGACACCCTGTATGGACTAGGGTTAAAATAATTAGGCACTTAACTCAGCTTTTAAGTAGTATTTCTTTAGTCCATTAATCTTATCTTGAATATGATGTTAGAGATCAGTTTAGAATAATGAAACACATTGGATCATATTCCTAATTTTGGAAGAATTTATTACAAAATTAAAATTTTGGGACCATATAAATGGACTTTGGGTTCTTTATTAATTATTTTGAATTTTGCGTAATGAGTAAACAGGTTTTTTGACCAACTGATAGTTTTATTTAGATGAGTCGATAAGAGTCATATATGAGTAACTTTCTTGAAGCAATCTATCGAAGCTAGACTTTAACTAACAACAGGGATCTGTGATTGGTTGTGCCACCTGTTTTTCTTTTTAAGAGGAATGGATAGGCTCAGACCACAAGGTGAATGTAAAAACGATTGTATATTATTGTTGGAAAGTTGAATATGAAAAGTATTTTCCTGAAGCCTACAAGAAATTTCATGAGTCATATTTTTATTGTTTGAGTCTACTGAAAATCTGCTGTGAAAATTATGAATTTGATGGGAGAAGCTTATATAATGCCAGTTTTTTTGGCTACAGAGGCTGTTTGACCCAGTGGACACTATGGCCCAGTAAAAGCCAAATAGCCAAAACGCATCGGCCATTCTTTTCAATTTGCCGTATATGTTGAGTACAACTGATCTGAGGCAAAGCCCTGCACCCAATACCTTACAGGCATGCAACCCTATGCTGTTAACGTCCTATGGCCAGGCCTTGTGCCCAACACCCTATGAGAGCCCTGCCTCACTGCGCGTGGCCTTCATACACGTGCAGTGTGGGGCTGCAGCCTGACCCTGCACCCAACCCCCCTACAGGCGTGCTCCCTCGCTCAGCGCACATGGACTTCTGGCGGTTGGTCTCACAGGTCCTGGCCTCACTCAGGCAGACTTACTGCTTTGTCAAAGCGTCAGAACACCAAAATATTAAACTATTGACTTCATCCAGTGGTGAGCATATCAATATCCATAAAGAAAATCTATTATCTTTGTCCAACAATAACCAGTATTTTTAATGACATGCATATTTAAGCATTTCACACAATGCAATGCTTAATAACAGTGATTATTATAAAAATGTTTCATAAAGTTTTAATTAAAAAAACAAAATCAACATTTCTATGGATCTTTCTTTTAGCATAGCTTTTATGATTGCATTTTGTGGCCTGAAAAATTGAGACTTTACAAAAATAAAAAATAAGCATGTCTCTGAATCTTTCTTTTAGCATATTTTCAGCCAACATTCAGTTATAAAAACAACCACAAGTGGGTCCTGCACTCCAACTGAAGAGCAAAGAAATCCAGCTAGGAGTACTTAAAAAATACTGTAAGTTCCCCTAGGATCATGGATTTAATGGAAGATTCTAACAATATTGGGCCTTGGGGGATGGCGTCCATGGTGATGGAACAAGGCTCAGGGTGGTGGGGCCGCACGCCCCTTCCCTTATTGTAATTATCACCCCTGCGCGATGGGGCCCCAAGGGCCTGTCAAAGGCTTGGGGAGAGGGGTTGGTCATCGTTCTGTACTAAAATTAATTAATGGCCCCGGGTGATTGGGTACTTGGTGCCTGTGTAAGGCTCAGGGGGAAGGTTGGGTGACCCCTCCCCATTATATAAGTACAGGCCCATGTGATGGTGTCCCCAGGCCCACTCGGGGGAGTCTATATAAACATGTGGGAAGCCATGGGTCAGTGGCATCAATAAACAAAAACTCAGTTTTTGCCCAGGGGAGGGGTCCTTCTGGCAACCACCCCCCAAAAAGACCGACCAAGCCCCCCAAATGTTTGTACATTTTTTGCAGGACAAGGGAGCGAGTCTACGAGACTGCCATCACATCTTTTTTGTCAGCCAATCAGATCTTATCTTAAGATCTGTTGGCTCTGCAGATTCTCTGCAGCACAATAATATCTATAAATGTTGAGACTTGATTTCTCAAAAACTACTGAAGACATTTACAGCAAATCACAAAAAGCATGTCTCTGAACTGAAACTAGATTTCTGACAAATGTGGTGTAGCTCTGTTCAGCCATTTTACCTGTAGCTGTGTCTAATGTGCCTATGGATAATTGCATGGAGAATATGTGATTTGGGACCCCTTGGCCTTTCTCTTGGCCCCTGCTTGACGGATAACCCTGAATCTTTCCAGACAAAATGAGGTAGGTGATTTTTGTTTGCCGTGAGTTTGGTGAAGATTCGTCAAATGGTGCCAAAGTTATTAGCAACCGAAAAATTGCTTTTCCTATGGAAACATAGTCCTAACTATAATGTAGAGTGCAGCATACATGCAAAGTGAAAGTAATGAGGAGAAATAAAGTTATTTCTCCTCATTACACCAGTCTCATGTAAGGCACTGTTTTGGTGCGAAACCAGGTTTACACACTTTAGGATATTACATCAAAATCCGTGGGCGGAAGCACCGGAATGTCTATGCTCCACCTATGAAATGCCTGCAGAGTTACGCGTTGCATTACTTTTCTTTTTACTAAACCACACAAAGCCACACAAACTGGGCTTTGCATAGCTTAGTAAATCTCAACACTCATTTTGCCACTGGCTGCATCAAAAAAGTGCCGCAACCCTGATGCAAAATATTAGTAAATCTGCCTTTTGCTCTATCACTTCCAGCCAGTAATTAACATTTCAATCAGAGTTAAGCGCTATTAGAACATTGGAATGTTGGGAGCTCCATTGTAAACAATGGAGTGCTCTGGGCTTATAATGGCTGGTATAAGCCCGGAGCTCCAACACTCCAATGTTTCTTTGTTCGCAGCTCTGGCTGTGAACAAAGGCTTCAGGGAGCCTGAAGGGATTCCAGTCCCCTCGCGCTCCCATAAGGCTTTGTTCTTTTTTGTTAGAACATTCTACCCTCTAGTGGCAAAATGTTCTAATAGCCTTATAGCCCTTCGTAGCTGAGCTATACCGGCTATTAAAGTCCCTCTCCCTTGTTAAAGGCCCTCGCCTAACGCCGGAGAGGGCCTTTAATAGCCGGTATAGACCTCTACGGCGGGCTATAAGGGTATAATAAGGTTTGAACTTGCTTCTGGGACAAGGAAAGGGCTTGGCTAGAAGTGTTGTTGTGCCCTTGACAGGTTTGCTTTTGGGTTGGGCCTAAGGACTTCATTGACTTCATTGAGGCCCATCCTATCACAAGCAGATGTAACCAGCATCCACACCTGAACCCTTCTTTTTTCCCCAAAGCTAGACCGGCTTCCATCACAGAGGACCTCTTGTTGGCATGACAATGTCAGATCCTGCTGCAGTGTCGAGACCTGCCTGACAGGTCTGCTGGGGTTTATCATACGACATTTGGGGTGCACTTCAGAGTGGCTCCCCCTGTCATACGCAAAATGTAGGTGACATTTGAGCAGGGCCCTTTTTTGTCTTGCCAGCCAGGCAGACCCAAACCACAGCGGGTCTTTTTGACATTACAGTGTCAAAGCCTGTTTCCCAGGTCTGCTGGGTGTACACATTACATTTGGGGCACACTTTAAAAGTGGGGAACAGAATGGCAAAACAATTTGTATGTATCCACTGTCTGATTGCTCAAAACTCAACGTGTTCTACCAGATGTTTGTCTATGAGTTTGTTGGGGGGGTACAGAAACTTCATAAAACTGGATTTTAGTGTTTGAAGTGAGCGTGAAGTGACCAAAGTGCACTCCCCACACACAAAGTCCTCAGAGCCCAAGTTCAGTGTGGCTGGAGACTTCGGTCATTTCGAAAATGGCCAAAGTGGGTAGGGTTAGCCCCCGAAACCTTTACCCCATCGGTTAGGGTATCCCCAGGGGTCATTCCCACCCACTAGTGTCTGCCGGAATAAAGGTAAACCAACTAGGCACCCACTTCAGAACACTGCTGGACCTGCGGGAGATCAGAAGAGGACTGAACCTGACCTCTGTTTAGGCTGCACGGAAAACAGAAAGCTACAAGAGGGCTTTTATTGAAACTGCCCAGCTGACCAGTGGCAACTGAACCGGGACTGAACTCTCCTCTTGGCTTCTGCTTGTTACCAGTGGCGGCTCCTCCATTAGGGTGGAGGAGAGCCGCTCCACTGCTTTCTCGCAGTGCGAGAAGCAGAAAATAAAATGGTATTTTAAATCCCATTTTATTTTCTGCTTCTCGTGCTGTGAGAAATCAGAAGGCAGGGGCATTCCTGGTTGGGGGCGGGCAGGTGGATATGCCTGGTTGGTCGAGTCGGGGAGGAGTGGCTTGCACCACTTTGAGTACCCTTAAAGTTTGGTTGGCCCTGGGGCTGACCAAAGCAGTCATGTGCACTCTACATTTTCTCTATGTAGGCTGCATGCAGCCTACATAGAGGAAATGGTGTCCCTACTGGTGCTGGCTGGGCGCTGTCCAGGACCCTGCATCAATCACAACGCTGCCATTGCAGCGTTGTGATTGACTTACAGGAGGGGAAGGAGCATGCCTGTTCCTGTTCAGAAGCAGAAGCGGAGCGGGACCCAACCCAGGAGCAGAGGCAGCATGGACCTGGTCAGGTACATTTTATTTTACCCCCCCTCACGCTAACCCCTGCACTATAACCCCTGCACGATAACCCCAGTGCGACACCCCCCTCCCGTGAGATTGCAAGCTGCGACTGCTTGTTACCCTGTGAATCTTGGTAGACATTAGGAGGGTACTCATAGGGTGGATTGGGACTTAAAGGACTAAAGTCAGAAGGTAAAATATTTGACCAGAAAACACATGGTTGGTTCATCTGACCAGCACTCCATCGCAGTCAAAAGATTTTTTATTTGGGTGTCATTTTGTTTATGAAATTGTACTCAATTTTTCTAATTTGATTTTGGATTTTTATTGTTTTATATTTCGACTTCATTACTGTTTTAGTACTGCATAAATACTGTACACATTGCCTCTAAATTAAGCCTTTCTGCTCTGTGCCGAAGCTACCAGGAGGCTGAGCTCAAGTTAATTTATTGACATTAAGGGTTCACCCTGACAAGGATTGTGATTCTTACTTGAGGTGGGTGTTTATCACCCTCAATCAATTACCCACTTTATTACAAGTACTAATTCAAATAATTGAGGACACTGAAATGTCAGCAACACTTTTCTGCAATATTATAGGGCAGAATTCATTTGCACACAACATTATGTCTTTTAGAAATTCTAGGAGAATCAGGAATGCCACTACATGTCACACACAACCCAAGAGCGTGCTACAAATTTTGTTGATGTGGTATACACCCAAAATGTCATTATATCTATACTGTTCCATCTTTTTGTTAATGTCAAAACACTCTCACATTGTATTTTTACTTTCCTTATAATAATTAAAAAGGCCATTACTTTTTACACACACAAAGATTGTATTTAACATAAACAGTGAAAATAATTTAGGGTCATTTTGAATAGCTTTACATGTTTTGAACTGATAATTCCCTGGCGAGTTTGTCCTTTTCTTTAGAATGCACCGCACACATTCTTCACTGCATATAAAGAGCAATCTTAAGCGGCCCGATCTATTGCATGCAGCAATAGAAGGGATAAAGCACCCCCTGCCAAACTTTAAAAGGACATTGCAAGTCACTGAAGAGTTCCATAACCACGTAGAGGAATGAGGCCGAAGACTGAGTACCTCTATAAGGTTGTGAAACTCTGAGGTGACTTGGAATATCCCTATCATGTACGCCAGGGGGTACTTTATCACATATAATACATGGTCACACCATCACCTTTCACACAAACCGCCTAAAACCTTGGTTCCTAGCTCTTTCAAAGGAGAGAAAAAGCATGCTTGCAAACATAAAGAATAAAAATAGAACCTCTTGGCAAAATTAATCAGGACTAAAATCGCCAAATCCATTCAACAAAGGAACATTGGCTCCAGATTGACACTTCGCCTCAAAACCTCACCATTCACGATCTCCCCCGATTCCTCTCAACTTAAGCAACAGGTACAACAGCTACTTGAAAGGCAGGATAAAATGGAGGCACAACTAAACGATTACGAAGGCAGAGCACATCGGAACAATGTGCGTATCCTGGGGGTGCCGGAGCGAGCGGAGGGCCCAGTAACAGACCTCTTCATTGAGGAGTTAGCCACAAAACATTTGCAGCTGAAGGGCCTCTCAAACTATTTTTCAATGAGCAGGCTCACTGTGTTCCTGGAGAGCGGCCTAAACCGGGGACTCCTCCTCGACCAATAGTGGCCAAAGTCTTCAACTTTCAAGACAGGGATGCCAGACTACAGACAGCGCCTCGAGCTCTACCAGTCAAACTAGAAAATAGTGTGGTCAAATTTTTCTCAGATTTCACAATAAAATTTAAGAAATACAGGCACAGCTTCCTGGAGGTCAAAAGAGCACTCAGAGACAGAGAAATCAAATATGCTATGATTTTCCCTGCCAAATTGCGCATCAAGGCCAACAGCAAAAACTGGTTCTTACTCTCGCCAGAGGAGGCATGTGACTGGTTGGAGGGAAAAGAAAGACACTCTGGGACAAGAGGGAACAGGACCGAACCCTCCGGCGAGGCGAGCTGCGAACCAAGTGGTGGAATTGCAGTCCCGAGTTCTGGAAGCTAAACAGACACTGAGGTTTGCCCGCCATTGGTGGAGCAATGCACAGATAAGTCAAGCTAAGCCGAAAAATGGGGGCACCATGATTTACCGTACTGGATAAGACACTCTATATGACCCTGACAAACACTTTGGCTTAATTTTTGCAACAAGTGGGGGTAATTATAATTTATCACATGAATGATGAATCTAGTTGATCTGGGCTGTGGTCCACGCCACATCATATTTACAGTTTTGAATCATTCAGGGATGGAGGGGGAGGGAGATACTGCATCACGGACACCTTTCCAAGTCTGGAGAGGGAAACAGGCACTCTGCTCTGTTGGGGAACTGGGTAGTTTGAAATCCACTGGCTGGGCGGCAGGGAGTGATAGTCAGTTGAGAGAGGGGGGTTGTTTTTGTTTTTATATGCCCAGATCAGTGCACAGCATCTGCAGGAATCATTAAACACTCCCACTAAAACTTACAGAATACACATATTCACACTGTTAACAAGGGGTTAGATCAAGAATACATCACTTAATTGTCCATGGGGCCACCGGTGGGCCCGTCCGTAAAGATTTGACATCCATAATATGTTCCTGTGCTCACAAATATTGCACTCGGCTGCTTAATGGCTGCAAATCCCATCGAATTTCATTGACCGTCCTAACTTGTACTGTCAATGGGCTGGGAGATAAATTAAAAGGGGGGATAGTACTACAATACCGTAAACAACAGGCCCCTGATATAGTCCTACTACTGGAAACACACTTGCATGGGAATAACTGCAAAGCTCTGACTAGGTGGGGATATTAGCTAATGGTAAACTCCGGATTCACCTCTGGCTCCAGGGGAACAGGCATCCTAATTAAAAGAAATCTAGCACTAATTTCACACCGCATGTGGGGTGACCCCAGAGCAGATTTGCGGTTCTGGAGGCGAACTAGGAGGAAAGGCCAATCAACATCATTTCGGTCTAGGCCCCGCCTGCGCTTGGTAAAGAAGTGCTAACAGACCTGGGAAAGATCATTACAGACCTGCCAATTGGAACATTAATCTAGGGGGAGATTTTAATATGACACTGAATGATCAGATAGACAGACAGCCGGTACAGTTCCAGACAACACCCACTACGTCCTTGTCAGATTTTCTTAATGCTATGGGCATTACGCCACTTCCATCCAGACATGTCTCAATTCACTTATTTTTCGAGCACCCACATTAGCATCTCCCACATAGACTATCTCGTAACCCAGTCAGCAGACATAAGCAATTTTAAGGAGCCGCGCTGTCTCCCGCTGGGCATCTCAGACCACTCCCCAGTCTGGGCCAAATTCACTCACAACAATTGGCGCCACAGAAACACAATACCACTTAACCCATGGCTGCTTAAAATCCCCAATATAAAAGAGAGCCTGCTACAACACTCAGAAAATTATTTGAAAGACAACATCGGCTCTGTGGACTCTGCCCAAATAATATGGGAGGCCTTTAAAAAGGGCTGTGAAGGGCCAGGCATTAGCACTCAAGGTGGAATACTTAAAAATCAGCGAGATAAGATAGAACAGCTTGAGATCGAGCTCCAAAACAGTGAAATAGAGTATGCACGGTCCCCTAATGAGGCCTCTAAGCACACATTAAATGTCAAACAACTTGAATATAGAGCCTTGGTTAAAGAAAAGGCTGGAACCAAATATATGGCTATGCAACATAGATTATACGAGCTCGGGGATGGAGTTGGCAAATTGCTTGCATGGCTTGAGAGGAGGGAGCAGGCTGAGCGTTGGGTCCCCCGGTTATGTATAAACGACGCCCATATTATTGTGGACCCACAGGAGATTACAGAGGCCATTGTAGACCATTTCGACCGGATATACACTAAGCATGGGCCTAAAACCCGTTCCGTTCGCGGAATTTGAGGATTTTCTGCAATTTCGCGGTCCGCGAATCTGGCGAAATCGCAGAAAAATCCGTGAAATCGCGTGCGGGACGGATTTTCAAAAACTGAAGTACATGAAGCACTTACAGGGTTACAGCAGGTGCCCAAGTTGAAGCTAATTTCTTTGTAACCATTTACAAAATGGTTACAAAGAAATTAACTTCAACTTGGGCACCTGCCGTAACCCTGTAAGTGCTTTCTGAGCAGCGCCTCCAGAGTTGTTGCCTACTTGCAACTATTCTCTGACCCTGCTCTGACCCTCTAAGCAGGGTCAGAGAATAGTTACAAGTATGGCACAATGCTCCAGGCTGTCACAAAAATTAAACCACAACAGGAAGCACTTACAGATAAGGAAGCAGGTGCCAGACTTGAAGCTCAAATTCAGTAACACATTAACCAGCCCCCGGTTGAGGCTGGGCAGGTGTGCTTTCTCCACATAATCTACAGATGATCTAGGGTGACCTGAGGACGAGGAATGGCAAACTGCATTTATGTCCCCACGTGAAGCAAATATCCCTCTTCAACTTAGTCTTATCCAACTAAAGATATTACATAGAACCTATCTCACTGGGACAACACTCAGAAAGTTTGGGCACAGAGTGGATTCACGTTGCCTCCGTCAATGTACGGAGGAGGCTACCTTCCATCATATCCTATGGGATTGCCCTTACATAACGCCACTATGGGTGAGAGCTACACGATATTTGCGTACGGCCATATTCAAAGATATACACTGAACACCAAAACTTGGTCTCCTGAACATATGAGATGCAACGGACCTTACTGCAATAGAACAGCAACGGGCCACCCTGGGATGCATACTGGTTAAGCGCAGTATAGAAATATGGCGGAGATTCGTCGAGGTGTCAACCTCGAGAGGGTGGGCTAAGGAAATGGAAAAATGTATGATCGCTGAAAAAGAAGTATCTAAACACAGAGGGTGTCCCAGGAAATGGGATAAAAAGTGGGGCAAATGGAACACCTACCATGGAGAAATATGTACCTCCCCACCACTGAGATGGAGCCAAAAGAGAGGTGAGGGAATGGACTTATATGATTGTTTGAACCTTAACGAAAGCACCCATAGGGAATTGTACTTGAAGTCTGTGTATAATGATATGATTACAGAACCAAATGTGACTTGTATTGTTTCTTTCAAACTAATAAAAAGATGTAAAAAAAAAAAATAACACAGTACAAGAAAAAAACATAGGTGGCACCTCTTTCTCCGTTCAAGCAGCCAAACTATGGAATTCATTACCACCAAACATAAGAGCCACGGACAATTATCTTATGTTTGGAAGACTACTCAAGAGTTGGCTCTTCCCCACATAACCACCGTACCCAAACACTAACGTACAGCATATCCCTGTGTTTGCAAACATGTATAAGTCGAGTATATGAATGAATCAAGATATGTGTATTTCTTTGTACAATTATGTATATTAACTATGGTTTTAAAATATATATTCTTTAGGTCTGCTTAACAAATGTATATGTTACTTATGGTTAAATATATTATTATATGCTTAACATGTTTATAGGTCACTGCATAGTTCTCATATATGTTATGTGGTTAGATGCTTATGAGTCACTGTTTTATTTATCCATCACAATATGTAAATATTATCATAACTATTTTACCTTCAGTGCTTCACTATTGAAATATGAAGGAAAAGATCAAATTATAAAAATTGTTATACAAATACACAAATAAATTAGCTTCAAGTACAGCAACACTTGAGAGTCTGAATTTATACATTACAATGTTGAATCTTGATGTAGTATCTTTCTTATCCGTGGATACCCTTTCTATGTAGTTATGTATCAATATATTAATTACTTTACTCCTACTATAGAAGGGAAAAACACCCTTGACTCTCTTCAATGCACTACTCTGTCGCGCCCTACACCTCTCTCAATATATCCTCTACCTCCACTCTCTGACTCATTCCAAGCCTCATTCTATTACTGTGATATCCAAAATAACCCTTTCTAGACTCTTCCCTCCTTGGCTCACCCCAAATCTCATTTTACTATCATTGTGTCCCAAACAAGCCTTTCTAAATTCTCTGTCATGTATCCCTCCTTTGACTCATCCAAAACCTCATGTCACTACTATGATCTCCCCAGTCCCTTTCTAGAGGCTCTTCTCTCCTACAGCTCTCCTTTACTCATCCCTAACATTGTCTTGCTGCTACGATCTCCCAAATAAGACCTTCTAGACTCTTCGATCTTCTACCCCTCCATTATCCTATGCAATCCAACTAACAAATTTGCATGTCCACAACTCAAATTAAGTCATATTTCCCTATAATAATCCACCACTAATCCTTTTTGGGTTCCGGAATAGCGTGCTACTCGCCGAAAAGCGATCAGACACCTCGTCAGGATGCTTCGCCTTGTAAGTGCTATATGAATACAATTACATCAATAACCTGTTCTATATTTGTAGCAAAAAGATATTAGAAACAGTTCAATACAAGTCAGTTGTTTAAAAAAAAGCTACAGTGGCTCAGAATTATCTAAGGAATGCAAAAAATAATAATGTTTTTTCTGCTAGTCACTGTAAGCTAGAAAGATCGAGCAAAAGAAAGAAAAACAATGTTGCCTCAAACAGCTGCTTCATCACCTGACTGAACTCGACTGTAATAACTTATTACAGTTGGGTTCTCACAACTTTTCTTTATAATCGACAACTGGGTAGGTCACAAGTCACCGATTATGAAGAAAGTGGAGACAGGCGTGTATACAGGAATTGGTGAATCCATGTATTATAAAGAACTATCAAACTAAGTCAAACGTCCATGTACTTGTGAAACAGAACAAGGTTAGGGCTGATGTAGGTTAGTTTCTTGCAGCCTCTGCATGCATGCACACTGGAGTGGAGCGCCGGCATGCGCTTTTGGAACCACTGTTTTGCTCTATAAATCTTTTAATTCATTCATTCATTCACTCGTGTCCTCCCCTTCCAAAGGTCACTGTTTACACACATCATGCCTGGATATGGGCTGTATTGGTCCACACCCTCCTCGACCACACTGAATGGTCAGTGTGCATGTGCTAAACTTGTGGAAATGTTGCAAAGTAACTACAACTCTGCATCCGAGAGAACCATCTTCTAAATGGAGGTGTGACGCAGCGGCCAGAGCGACTGACTCTGGAACGAGGGGCTCACGGTTCGATCCTTAGGGGTGATTAGTTTGCGCTTAACAAATTCCGGGTTTAAATGGATATGAATCAGGCCTCAGAGAAGGTCACAGAAATAAAGTCATGGGCCATGGCAGCTCTGCCTCCTTGTTCTCCTTGGCCTGACGGAGGAGTTTGGCAGTGCGGATCACAACATTCTATGCAACACACTTGAATCGAGACTAAAACAGTGCAAATCTCCCCCACATGCAAAGCTATCTGTGTGTAGCTACACTCAGTCATCAGAACTGGAGACCACTTAACCCCCCTCACTACCATCAACTTTCATAGTTCCTGAAGTCCTGTCCTGGTCTGCAAGCTGCTCAGTCTGAACCTTCGACCCTTAGGTGACCGGACGAAACACTGGGTGGGAGACTTATCAACACTTTCTACAAAGTGTGCACCAGAAAATTGACTCAACACCAGAACAAAAAGTTGTGTCCGAATTTATATTAGTAGAAATAGCGCCCCCCACCCCCGGAAAGCGCCCCTCGGATGCACAGCTAAATTCCGAAAGGAAGAAAGTAATCGAATGTTCATTGATGATTGGCTTCCAGTAATGCACAATTTCATTAACTTTGCTGATTTAATTAATTCAAGGATTGCTTCATTCAAGAATACCCAAATGTTCATAGTTAATAGAATTGCATTTGCAACATATTCCATGAATCAGATGAATCATGCAAATTTCAAATCATCCCAATGCATTTTGGGCTTCTTCAGCCCTTCATCAGGGGAGTCGATTGTAAAAGAAACAGCAGAAAAGGTGAGATGAACTGAGAAAAGGACTGTCATGGCGAGGGAATGTCCATCCCAAGGGGTAAGTATGGTGAGGATGAAAACGTGATGAAGATAGTTAGAAAGACTCCTGCCACAAGACGTGAATGTGTACAGCAAACACAAAGGAAAGTCTTGTATTGTGCACGACATCGCTTAGGCAACAGGAGTGTGACGTCAAAGTACACCAGCTGACTTACTGTCAGAAAGTTATATCGCACAGCGTACCATTAAAGTGAATCTCATGAGTGGAAGAAAGCGTAGACCAGGGAGTCCTTGGGAGTAAAACACGTGTGCCAAACATCCCTCAGGACTCCACAGTAGAAGCAATAGAGAAACTACTCATTCGAAAACAGGCCAGACAACAGACACCAGTGGACGCCATCCTAAACTCTGCCCATATGGTTCTGACAAGAAGCATCTTTGAATATGAGGGAGATTTGTTCCTACAGACCCAAGGCACTGCCATGGGCAGCACCTGCGCCCCCAGTTTGGCATGCCTCTACGTGCACAACTTTGAGAGTGAAAACATCTATAACGAGGAGAACCCTTTTGTGATCCACATGAGGCCAAGGAAGAGGTGATATAGATGATACCCTGGTGATCTGGAAGGAAGCAGAGAGGAAGCCATTGTCTTCACGAACTGGCTAAATAACGTTGATCCCTTCCTACGATTCACAGTAACTATGAGTAATCAGGAGATGCCTTTCCTGGACCTATGCATCTGCCCTGAAGAAGGAATCCTAAAAACAGAGATATAATACAAACAAACAGACAAGAACAGTCTCTTAAGATTTGAGAGTTACCATCCCCGCTCATTAAGGGAAGGTTTACCCAGAGGACAAATCCTTAGGCTAAGAAGCAACTGTATGGAAATTACAAAATACAAAGCAGATGCTAATATACTCAGTGCAACACTAAGAGAAAGAAATTATCCGGAAAGCATAATAACAAGGGCAAAAAAGAGAGCCATGAATAATAACCAGGGAGGCCTTATTTGAGAAACATAGAACAGAAAAACACATGAACCCAGACATATTTGCGTGACTTCATTCACCCCAATATCAAACGCTGTTAGACGGGGACCCTGAGGGTCGGCCGGATACCGAGGGAGAGATCCCCGAGGGGGACCGTCTCCGGCGATCGTACAGACAAGTACCCTCCCTCCCCACAAACAGGCACCACACCAAGTCGAGTTCAAGGCTTTATATAAGGTTCTTAAGGCAAGGATATCAGCGATACAGGATAACTTGGACCCGGGGGTCCTCTCACTTCTAGTCTCTGTAGGGAAAGGGGGTAGCGGGACAGTCTTGGTACCGGATCGGTACAGGTAGTGGTAAACGGCGAGCTCACAATCCTCGAGCTGGAGGGTCTGTAGATCGGGCCGCGGCAGCGCCAGCAGGCCAAGGTGATAGTCTCATAAAGCAGAGGGCCGCGGCAGCGCCAGCAGGCCAAGTCGATGGTTTCACGAGGCAGAGGGCCGCGGCAGCGCCAGCAGGCCAAGACGATGGTTTCACGAGGCAGAGGGCCGCGGCAGCGCCAGCAGGCCAAGACGATGGTTTCACGAGGCAGAGGGCCGCGGCAGCGCCAGCAGGCCAAGACGATGGTTTCACGAGGCAGAGGGCCGCGGCAGCGCCAGCAGGCCAAGACGATGGTTTCACGAGGCAGAGGGCCGCGGCAGCGCCAGCAGGCCAAGACGATGGTTTCACGAGGCAGAGGGCCGCGGCAGCGCCAGCAGGCCAAGTCACGGATGAGTTCTTCTCGGGTCTCTCGACTCCAGGATACAACTGGCTTCCTGGTCTGGCCCTGCCCCAGTTATAGGTCTGGTCCCCTTTGATGTCCGGACCCTCGCGCCTGGGGGGCCGGGAGGTCCGGGATGAGGGAGTCCAGACACCCAGCAGGGGGGTGGAGCCAGCGCCCAGGCGGCCGGGGGTGATCGACACCTGGCGGAGGAGAGCCGTTGACGATTCCTTCTCCCATTGACTCGCCAAGTGGTCACTCTGCCTCCTGGGGGGAGGTTGGTGCCTCGATGTCGGGGCCGGTCGGGCCCAGGGTGAGGGTCGAGTTGAGGCCACGCGGCCTCGTGCTGCAGTGCCCCAAGATGGCGGCTGGGCCGAGGCCGTGGTGTGGATGGTGACCCGGGCCAGCTGGGTCCGGAGCTGGTGTCTTGTGGTGGAGGAATTTGCAGTGTACTTCGGGTGGTCGTCGGGGACTCTGGCTGGGGATGCAGGGGGAGCCAGGGTCCAGGTCCCATTGCGGGGAGGGGGGGCAGCCCGACCATGCGGCCTGTCCAACATGCGTCCCCCCCAGCTGAAGGCGGGGAGAGTCAGCCATCTTCCTGGGGACTCTCCTCGCTGAGGCGGAAAAAGCGTGACAGGCCGTCGGCGTTGGCGTGGTCCTGGCCTGGACGATGTTCCACCGTGAAGTCCATCCCCTGCAGGGAGATGGACCAGCGCAACAGCTTCGGGTTTTCCCCCCGCATTTGCATCAGCCATTGCAGGGGTCGGTGGTCTGTTTGCACCCGGAAGTGGGTGCCGAAGAGGTATGGCCGGAGCTTCTTGAGTGCCCAGACTACGGCGAAGGCCTCTCTCTCAATGGTGCTCCAGCGCTGTTCTCGGGGCAAGAGGCGTCTGCTGATGAAGACCACCGGATGGTCGACCCCTTCGGCGTTGAGTTGGGAGAGGACGGCCCCCACACCATGATCGGAGGCGTCCGTCTGCACAATGAATTCCCGGCTGTAGTCGGGAGCCTGGAGCACGGGGGCCGTGCACATGGCGGTCTTTAGCTTTTCGAAGGCCGATTGGCAGGCCGGGGTCCAGTTGACGGTTTTGGGGCTCTTTTTGGAGGTGAGCTCCGTGAGGGGCCCCACGATGCTGCCATAGTCCTTCACGAACCGCCGGTAGTATCCGGTGAGCCCCAGGAAGGCTCGGACCTCCGTTTGGATCGTAGGGGGTTGCCAGGCCTGGATGGCAGCGATCTTGAGTTGGAGAGGGGCCACCAGCCCGCTTCCCACTTGGTGTCCCAGGTAGGTCACGGACCCTTGGCCAACTTGGCACTTGCTGGCCTTGATGGTGAGCCCGGCTTGCTGGAGGGCGTGTAGAACCTCCCGCAGGTGGCGGAGGTGGTCGGTCCACTGGTGGCTGTACACAGCAATGTCGTCCAGGTAGGCGGCGCTGAAGTCTTCCAGGCCCGCCAGTACCTGGTTTACCAGCCGTTGGAACGTTGCCGGGGCGTTTTTCATGCCGAAGGGCATGACTTTAAAGTGGTAGTGCCCGTCTGGGGTAGAGAAGGCGGATCGTTCTTGGGCCCTAGGGGTGAGGCCGATCTGCCAGTAACCCGCTGTTAGGTCGAAGATGCTCAGGTAGCGGGCGGCCCCCATCCGGTCAATTAGCTCGTCTGCCCGGGGGATGGGATGAGCGTCGGTCCGGGTAACTGCATTCAGCCCTCGATAGTCCACGCAGAACCGGAGCTCAGGGGCAACGCCCGGGGCAGCTGCCTTGGGAACCAGGACGACCGGGCTCGCCCAGGGACTGTCTGAGGGTTCGATCACTCCTAGGGTCAGGATCTTGGACACCTCGGTCTGGATGCAGGCTCGTACCCGGTCTGGTACGCGGTATGCTCGGTGTCGAATAGGAGGGCTGTCCCCGGTGTCCACATCGTGGAGGCACCAGGGGGTGACTCTGGGGGTGAGGGAGAACAGGGAGGCGAACTGCCTCAGGAGCGTTTGGCAGTCTTGGCGTTGCTCCGGGGACAGGGCCTCGGAGAGCTGGACCCCTTCCACTGAGCCATCCTGCTCGAGGGCCCTCAGTAAGTCCGGAAGGGGTTCGGAGTCTTCTTCTGTCCCAGTATCGGTAGCCATCAGGAGGCTGAGTTCGGATCGCACAAAATGGGGTTTGAGCCTGTTGGCATGGAGGACCCGTAGGGGGTTCCGGGCAGTCTCCATGTCGATTAAATAGGTGACGGGCCCCTTGCGTTCGATGACCTTGAAGGGCCCGGACCATCTGTCTTGGAGGGCACAGGGCTCAACCGGGGACATCACCCAGACCTGTTGTCCAGGTTCGAACTCAATGGAGGACGTGTGCTGATCGTACCACCTCTTCATGTCCTCCTGACTGGCCTCGAGGTTGGCTTTGGCGGTGTCTCGGAACCGCCGGGTCTGGTTGCGGAGAGCCAGGAGATACCGGTAGATGTCCGGGGGAGTTTTCTGGGGAGGCTGCTCCCAACCTTCCTTGACTAGGCTGAGGGGGCCCCGGACGGGGTGCCCGTACAGTAGTTCAAAGGGGCTGAAGCCGAGGGACTTCTGCGGGACCTCCCGATAGGCAAACAGGAGGCATGGAAGCAGTACGTCCCACTGGCGTCGAAGGGGTTCTTCTAGACCCATAATCATCCCCTTGAGGGTGCGGTTGAATCTCTCGACCAGTCCGTTTCCTTGCGGGTGATAGGGGGTCGTGAATTTGTAGGTGACCCCGCATTGCTGCCAGAGGGACTTCATATATCTGGAGATAAAGTTCGTGCCCCTGTCACTGACGACCTCCCGGGGGAACCCCACCCGGGAGAAGATCCCCATCAGGGCCCGGCCCACCACGGGGGCCGTCACAGTCCGAAGAGGGATGGCCTCGGGATAGCGGGTGGCGTGGTCTACAAGGACCAGGATGAACCGGTGTCCTTGGGCTGTTCGAGGGTCGAGGGGCCCCACAATGTCTATTCCCACTCGTTCAAACGGGGTGGTGACGACAGGAAAGGGTTGTAATGGTGCTTTGATTTTTCGGCCACTTTTTCCGCTGGCCTGGCAGGTGGGGCAGGCCTTGCAGTGGTTGGTGACATCCTTCCGCATGTGGGGCCAGAAAAAATGGGTCACCAGGCGGTCGTAGGTTTTATCCTGCCCCAGGTGTCCGGCAAGGGGGACATCGTGGGCTAAGTTCAGGAGGAAGTCTCGGAAGCGAAGGGGCACCACCAGCACCCGACTGGCCCCTAGTTCTGCAATTTTCTGCTCGCTGTAGAGCAGGTCTTGGTCCCAGTAGATCCAGTGGGCCCCCGAGGTATCCCCGGTGCTCTGGGCCAGGGCTTGCTGCCGGAGTCCTTCGAGAGAGGGACATGTTTTCTGTTCGGCCCGGAATTGTTCCTGCGTGGGGCCTCCCTCCTGCCGCCATTGTGCCAGGTCAGGGACGTCCCGAAGCTGGTCGGGTCCTTCTTCGGTTTGGGTCAAGGGAATGGCTTCTGGGGCGGCCTCCTCTGGGATGAGCGCGGGAGGAGGTTCTGGCCACTCGGGCTCTTCTGGGCTGGGGACCGCGCGGGCGGTCATGGACCGGGTCGTGACGCAGACCCATTCGGGGAGGCCAAGCATCCCCAGGTGCTCCCTCCGTTCGACAGCTGCCCAGGGAGAGCTTTCCAGGTCGTTTCCTAGGAGGCAGTCCACGGGGGCATCATCGCGGACAGTTACTTTTAACATCCCTGTTACTCCTCCCCACTCGAAGGGGACGCAGGCCATGTGGCATAGGCTTTCGGAGTTGTCGGCTGATCGAACAGGGCAAAGAATGTTCGGCAAGATTTGGTCTGGAGTGACGAGGTGGCGTCGGACCGCCGTTACACTGGCCCCGGTGTCGCGGAGGGCTTCCGCCCGGCGACCATTGATGTTAACCCATTGACCGTACTTCTGTGTGTTGGCGGGAAGGGGGGCCCGCGGAATCATGTCTCTCTCCCCTAAGCAGACCAGTGCCATGGCGGCGGGTGCCCATTCCGAGGGATCGGTCTCGTACTCCTCTTGGTCTTCCGGGATTATTTCTTTCCCTAGGGCCGCCGCTGCAACTTGGCGGGGAGTCGTGTTCGGATTCTTTGGGCAGTTGGGATCACTGGCGTAGTGGCCGGGTCGCTGGCACCTGTGGCACGTAATGTTGGCCCGGAAACCGGCCCGGACGGCAGGGCTTCCCCGGCCAACCGGGGTCGAGGGGTTTCTGGGGGGTGACGAGGGGCCGGGGTCTCTCCCCCGACCCTGACTTCCTCCTCCCCCTCGGGGGCGATACGATCTGGATACTTCGCTGGGTGCGCTCCGGCCAACTCGGGTGCTTTCCCACCGGTCGGCTTCGGCGGCGAGTTGTCGAGGGTCGGTTAGCTTGCTGTCCAGGAGGTGTTGCCGGAGCTCCACGAAGCAGTTGTTCGACAGGTGTTCCCATACGATAAGGTCAAAGAGTTGGTCGTAGGTGGTTACTTTGTTGCCCTTGATCCACCCCTCGAAGGCTCGGCTAAAAAAGTTCACGTACTCCACCCAAGTTGTACCCGGAATCCGTTTGCAGTCGCGGAACCGTTGGCGGTACATCTCAGGTGTGAGCCCGTATCGAGTGAGGAGGGCGGCCTTCATGTGGTCGTAGGAGGTCATTAGCTGGTCCGGGAGTTGCAGCAGGGCGTCCCGCCCTTCGTTGACAAACCTCCCCCATAATCCGGCTCCCCAATCGCTTCGGGGAATCCGGTGGGAGGTCATTGCCACCTCATAGGCTTTAAACCACTGCTGGATATCATCGTTCTTGTGGTATTCCCGGATGACATCTTTGGGGATGTGAACCTTGGGCTCGGTCGAGGCAGACGGGGTCGGTCGTTCGGGGAGCCCGAGGTCTTTATTCTGTTTCTGAATCTCCAGTGCTTTGAGATTGCGCTCATGTTCGTACTCTAGTCTCTTTTCCTCTAGCTCCCTCTGTCTTTGCTTGTCTTCCCGCTCTTCCCTGAGCCGTAAGTGTTCCAGGGTTATTTTTTGTTCTGCCAGCTTGAGTTCCCCATCCAAGCGAAGTCGGGCAAGTTCTAGTTCGTGGAGTCTGGTTTTTTCTCTTTCTCGGATCTCTTCCAGGGAGAGATCCGCTCTTTCTTTAGTTGGTGCGGGGCTCGTTTCGGTTGTTTGTGTTCGGGGTACGGCCGTACCCGTTTCTGCCCAAGCTTCTAGGGCTCGTTTGAAGTCTTCCTTTGTGCTAAGACCTGTGGTTGGAAGTCCAAGTTCTATGCAATATTGCTTCAGTTCCCGGTGGTTGTAGTCTTCCAATTTTTCCATCTGAAATTTTTCCGTTGTTCCGCTCTCTATTGACATGGTTGTTGTGTGTGGTGGGGCGAGTGACTTTCTGTACGATTATGCGTAGGTTCGGATCCCGTCGCTGGCCACCAATGTTAGACGGGGACCCTGAGGGTCGGCCGGATACCGAGGGAGAGATCCCCGAGGGGGACCGTCTCCGGCGATCGTACAGACAAGTACCCTCCCTCCCCACAAACAGGCACCACACCAAGTCGAGTTCAAGGCTTTATATAAGGTTCTTAAGGCAAGGATATCAGCGATACAGGATAACTTGGACCCGGGGGTCCTCTCACTTCTAGTCTCTGTAGGGAAAGGGGGTAGCGGGACAGTCTTGGTACCGGATCGGTACAGGTAGTGGTAAACGGCGAGCTCACAATCCTCGAGCTGGAGGGTCTGTAGATCGGGCCGCGGCAGCGCCAGCAGGCCAAGGTGATAGTCTCATAAAGCAGAGGGCCGCGGCAGCGCCAGCAGGCCAAGTCGATGGTTTCACGAGGCAGAGGGCCGCGGCAGCGCCAGCAGGCCAAGACGATGGTTTCACGAGGCAGAGGGCCGCGGCAGCGCCAGCAGGCCAAGACGATGGTTTCACGAGGCAGAGGGCCGCGGCAGCGCCAGCAGGCCAAGACGATGGTTTCACGAGGCAGAGGGCCGCGGCAGCGCCAGCAGGCCAAGACGATGGTTTCACGAGGCAGAGGGCCGCGGCAGCGCCAGCAGGCCAAGACGATGGTTTCACGAGGCAGAGGGCCGCGGCAGCGCCAGCAGGCCAAGTCACGGATGAGTTCTTCTCGGGTCTCTCGACTCCAGGATACAACTGGCTTCCTGGTCTGGCCCTGCCCCAGTTATAGGTCTGGTCCCCTTTGATGTCCGGACCCTCGCGCCTGGGGGGCCGGGAGGTCCGGGATGAGGGAGTCCAGACACCCAGCAGGGGGGTGGAGCCAGCGCCCAGGCGGCCGGGGGTGATCGACACCTGGCGGAGGAGAGCCGTTGACGATTCCTTCTCCCATTGACTCGCCAAGTGGTCACTCTGCCTCCTGGGGGGAGGTTGGTGCCTCGATGTCGGGGCCGGTCGGGCCCAGGGTGAGGGTCGAGTTGAGGCCACGCGGCCTCGTGCTGCAGTGCCCCAAGATGGCGGCTGGGCCGAGGCCGTGGTGTGGATGGTGACCCGGGCCAGCTGGGTCCGGAGCTGGTGTCTTGTGGTGGAGGAATTTGCAGTGTACTTCGGGTGGTCGTCGGGGACTCTGGCTGGGGATGCAGGGGGAGCCAGGGTCCAGGTCCCATTGCGGGGAGGGGGGGCAGCCCGACCATGCGGCCTGTCCAACAAACGCAGTGAAAAAACTAGTCAGAAAACACTGGAGCATCTTAAATACAGGGGGCCTCATTTATGAGAAATGACGCATCGCTGCGCGAAAGCAGCGATGCGTCACTTCTCAGTGCGCCCTCCTTTTGACATACCTGATGCGTCATATTTACTGTATGACGCATCATGTTACAAGGAGTTACAGATACGTCAGTATTTGTGACGTATCTGTAAGCGCAAAAGTGATGCATTGCTGGAGTGTGTCACAAAAGTGACGCAGCTCCAGCAATGCGTCCTTTCGGCCTGCGTCAGTCTTATGCCTTTGGCGAGGCAGGCGCAAGATTTTGACGCAACGGCGTCCTAGAAGTGACGCAGTGAAATCTCATAGATTTCACTGCGTCACTCCTACGAAGCTTTTTGCCGGGGAACGCCCTCCCTGCATACATTATACCTGACGCAGGTATAATGTAGCGCAGGGGTTTACAAAGTGACGCATCTGCTTAGATGCGTCACTTTGTAAATAGTGCGCAACAGGAGGCATGTTTTACGCCGCCGAGGCATCACAAAAAGTGACGCATGGGAAGCGCAAAACTGACGCAAGGCCTCATAAATGAGGCCCTGGGAATTTCAGAATGACATCCCCTATGTTCGCATACAAGTGAAGTCAGAATATACGGGATGTGGTTGTACACACACGCCCAGAAAACAAAGAAACCAGTGCAGTCCCAACAGAGACTGTGGAACCTCCCCTCCCCCCCTCACTGAGCATCAACCACGTGGGGTATGTACGTTTACCAAAAGATGTTCTTCGATAGAGTTGGGGATTAAAACACTTCACCAATTGTAATACCAGCAGTGTGGTTTATAGTCTAAAGTGTCCATGTGGATTGCTTTATAAAGGGATGACGTCACGAAGGATACGGATACCTATCATAGAAGCACAATCAGCTTCAAAAAACACAACACTAAAGTGACGAGACACTACATCAAACAACAGCATCCGGCAGACGAAAGGGAGAGGTTCATAATTGAGAAGCTGGAAGAGAAAAGAACAGACATAACCAAAGCATTGCTAAGATTTGGACAACCTTGGGTGTTCCGCCTACGTATGGACACAGTAGGGTTGAATGACGAGGTACCCTGGGGAGCGCTGAGCAGATAACCAGAGCCAAGCATAGAGAATATGACCATGCCAGAAATGACCCTATAGATAACATCATACACTATATTACAGAGGGGATGCAAACATAAACCCATCTCACCCCTCCTCCCTTCACCTGACTACTGTCCGATAGAGGGGACGGCTTAGAGCTATATACACAATACACTCAGGACTCATAACAATCTGTACACAGTGAAAGATGACATCACTGCCACATAGGTGATAGTGAATCCTTTTTTCACATCCTCATCCCCCCCAGAATAAGGCTTGGGCTGGAAGTAGCTGTCACCACACTGGTTAATGTATCCTGATAGAGTCCACTTAACAGGGTCGGATTGGGATCACAATTTGGCCCGGGCACTGTGGCCCACATTCGCGGGCGTGCCCTTTCATGAAACACACAAGGAATGTAAGTGGCAGGATATTGTTCTTGGGAAGGACAGAGGGCCAAGGTGACAATGTCCAACAAGCTGAGCACCTGAAAACAGCGATTTGTAAATTGCTCAGCCCTCCCCAACCCTTCACTGCCTCGGGGCAATGGCCTGACAGGAGAGGGGCTAAAGCAAAAACACAGCTTCTGGGCCATCCATGGGGGTGGGGGGAGGCTGAGGTGAAGATGGTGTGAGTTTCCCACATCACCTGGCCCCCATAGTGAGACCCATTCTTCCTCGCCCACTAGGCCCTGAATGAGAAGGGCTGTGGGCGAGGTGTTGATGCAAACACTGTTTCTGGGCCTTGTTGGCAGCAGGGAGGCAGAGGTGAAAATGGCTCCTAGGCCTGAGCAACACCTGGCCCCCTGGGAGGCCGATTCTGGCACAGAATCACCCCTCCCCAGCCCAGCCTCAGCGTGATTGCTTGGCGGGGGGTGAAGGAGAGGCCACAGCTGATCATCACTGAACGGCCGCACAGCGAAGCTGCTTCCCTCTCCCTGTCAGTGCTCTCTGTGGACTGGTAAAGGGGAAAAAAAACGTCCCACGGAGGGCACTGAGACACCGGCCCTTCGGCCCATGCCCGAGTGCCCGCAGTGCCACTCCGCTCCTGAGCCCACACTAAAGTCAACGCGCTCCTTCTGTGTGGATCGAGGGTCGGTGGTACAACATATCGCTTTTGACCTGGGGGTCCAACCTTCGCCAACGTCATCCTTCACGTTTGTAGAATGGGGACACAATAGTGAAAAGACAACCTACAAGGACCACAACTCCCAGCATCCTCCAGGCGTGTTTAGGACCATGAGTCTGGAAGGTGCACGTGCGCACAAACAACCAGTGCATCACACACAGAAGGAGCGCACGCACCCTCCCGTCCATCACACACAGAAGGAGCACACGCACCCTCCCGTCCATCACACACAGAAGGAGCACACGCACCCTCCCGTTCGAGCCGATAGGAGGCGCCACTCTCCCAAACTTTAGAGCAATAGCGAGACAGGACTCCATACAACACTCCACACAAATGCGGGAACAGTATCCCTCGGACACCATCTCCCCGGGTCTTCAAACTCGCCATCAAAACCCACATCAGGTGGCAAGAATCTGAAGGGGAACACGCCCACTCGCGGGCCTTTAAAAAAGAAAGGGGCATATTATCAAGAAACGGCGTTAAAATTATCGCCGTTTTAGCGGCAGGAAACTGCTGATAAAGCGGCGACAATGAGCTTGATGATATGCCCTTGAGAATTCCCATAGAAGCCCATGTTCTGGTGTTAACCTGGGCTTCTATAGGAATTTATTTTCTACGGCATATTTTCACGCCCATTATCACTGCTTTAGCGGCAGGAAACTGCCGCTAAAGCGGCGATAATTATGACACCCTACTTGATAATATGCCCCAAAGTTCTTCAACTGGGTGCCATCGTACCAGGCGGCTGCTTCGAAGGGGCAGGGCAGGATCAAAGTGGGCTCTCTACCTTGACGAAGTGAGTCAAATAATGTGTTGGCACACATGAGGATCTAAGAATTCCCATAGGTGGCAAAGGAATTAAGGTCTCAATACTAGAAGTGTCATGACTAATGTTTGCATATTTAATTTTTCTTTTATGAAAACCCTATGGTTGTATATCGCCCTATATAAACTAGATTGTGACAGCAGGAAAGGCCAACCCTGAACAGACCATGTGGCACTTAGCCCTATATGACTAGGTAAAAACACTTTCTGTTTCTCCACGAGTGTAGTGTGTCACATATGCATGCTGCGTCTTTTAAATGCGTTTATCCCACTTTCTCATATTTGATTATTGTCTAAACTGTGATAGGTTTTTTAACAATAAAAATCTTAAGGCTCTGAATATAGGAAGAAATAGACCTCATAATCTAATGCAGAGATTAATGCGCATAGGAGCTTTCCTGCTGCTATACATATATCTTAATAATGTCTTACTGCTGCCATCAATTGCCAGGTGAATCGTCAAAAAATCCCTTTGGAGAGGTGGATCCTCTCTGCTCTTTACATCCATGGGTACCCTGCACTGACTCTTTGTGGTGTGGGGACACATATCCCCTGATGAATGCCTTAGGCCATTGGGCTAGTTATAGGCAGAAACATGTTGGCATGATATCTTCTACTCAGTGACACAAATAGGGCATTAAACCGATATATGCCTCCTGAGTCTACCTTCCGGTAATTTTTAATAAGCCTAGGATACCACCCAAATAAAGGAAACTTTGTGGTTTATCCTAAGTCTTTTTAATGGGAAAAACAGATCTGAGCTTTATCCAAAAAAGATAAGTAATATCTAAGCACTCCCACAGGCCAGCCCCCTCCGAAGTCGAGTCTGCCCTGGTGGTACCATCTTACCAGGGTGGGACGAGGTAGCAAATGATGAAGCAAGTCACATTACGTGAGTGAGCCATCCTCGTCCAGTTCTTGGAATTGCCTCAATACAGAGAATCAATAAGGTAGCATGGGTAGACAGCAGAGATTGCTGCACACTGAGCCTGTATATTTTGTCCACAAGCCAACTAGGCATGGAGTGATATACCAGGGTGTCACGCCATCTTTGTGGTTTTATGTGCGTGTGCATTCCACCCTTGAATGGTCATGGTGTACAAGTATCATACCATGTGATTGCTGTGTGTGTACATTCCACACTCAAATGATGAGTGTGTACATATATCATGCCCGGTGATGGACTGTACATGTGCATGCCACCCTTGAATGGTTGGTATGTACACATATCATGCATGGTGATTGACTGTGACACTCTTGAATGGTGAGCGTCTACACATATGATGCCTGGCGATGGACTGTATGTGTGCATGCCACCCTGGAATGGTCAGTGTGTGCACATATGAATGGCGATGGACTGTGCGAGTGCATGTGACCCTTGAATGATCAGTGTGTACACATATGCATGGCGATGGACTGTGCAAGTGCATGTGACCTATGAATTGTCAGTGTGTACACATATGCATGGCGATGGACTGTGGCAGTGCATGCTATCCTTGAATGGTCAGTGTGTACACATATGCATGGCGTTGGACTTTGCGAGTGTACATCACCTTTGAATGGTCAGTGTGCACACATATGCATGGCGATGGACTGTGCGAGTGTATGTCACCTTTGAATGGTCAGTGTGTACACATATGCATGCTGATGGACTGTGCGAGTGCATATGACCTTTGAATGGCCAGTGTGTACACATATGCAAGGCGTTGGACTGTGCGAGTGTATGTCACCTTTGAATGGTCAGTGTGTACACATATGCATGCTGATGGACTGTGCGAGTGCATGTGACCTTTGAATGGTCAGTGTGTACACATATGCATGGCGTTGGACTGTGCGAGTGTACGTCACCTTTGAATGGTCAGTGTGTCCACATATGCATGGCGATGGACTGTGCGAGTGCATGCCACATTTGAATGGTCAGTGTGTACACATATGCATGGTGATGGACTGTGCGAGTGCATGCCACCCTTGAATGGTCAGTGTGTACACATATGCATGGTGATGGACTGTGCGAGTGCATGTCATCCTTGAATGGTCAGTATGTACACATATGCATGGCGATGGACTGTGCGAGTGCATGCCACCCTTGAATGGTCAGTGTACACACATATGCATGGCGATGGACTGTGCGAGAGCATGTGACCTTTGAATGGTCAGTATGTACACATATGCATGGTGATGGACTGTGCGAGTGCATGTCATCCTTGAATGGTCAGTATGTACACATATGCATGGCGATGGACTGTGCGAGAGCATGTGACCTTTGAATGGTCAGTGTGTACACATATGCATGGTGATGGACTGTGCGAGTGCATGTCATCCTTGAATGGTCAGTATGTACACATATGCATGGCGATGGACTGTGCGAGTGCATGTGACCTTTGAATGGTCAGTGTGTACACATATGCATGGTGATGGACTGTGCGAGTGCATGTCATCCTTGAATGGTCAGTATGTACACATATGCATGGTGATGGACTGTGCGAGTGCATGTCATCCTTGAATGGTCAGTATGTACACATATGCATGGTGATGGACTGTGCGAGTGCATGCCACCCTTGAATGGTCAGTATGTACACATATGCATGGGGATGGACTGTGCGAGTGCATGTCACCCTTGAATGGTCAGTATGTACACATATGCATGGGGATGGACTGTGCGAGTGCATGCCACCCTTGAATGGTCAGTGTACACACATATGCATGGCGATGGACTGTGCGAGAGCATGTGACCTTTGAATGGTCAGTATGTACACATATGCATGGTGATGGACTGTGCGAGTGCATGTCATCCTTGAATGGTCAGTATGTACACATATGCATGGCGATGGACTGTGCGAGTGCATGTGACCTTTGAATGGTCAGTGTGTACACCTATGCATGGTGATGGACTGTGCGAGTGCATGTCATCCTTGAATGGTCAGTATGTACACATATGCATGGCGATGGACTGTGCGAGTGCATGTGACCTTTGAATGGTCAGTGTGTACACATATGCATGGTGATGGACTGTGCGAGTGAATGTCATCCTTGAATGGTCAGTATGTACACATATGCATGGTGATGGACTGTGGGAGTGCATGCCACCCTTGAATGGTCAGTATGTACACATATGCATGGGGATGGACTGTGCGAGTGCATGTCACCCTTGAATGGTCAGTGTGTACACATATGCATGGCGATGGACTGTGCGAGTGCATGTGACCTTTGAATGGTCAGTGTCTACACATATGCATGGCGATGGACTGTGCGAGTGCATGTGACCTTTGAATGGTCAGTGTGTACACATATGCATGGTGACAGACTGTGCGAGTGATGCGACCTTTGAATGGTCAGTGTGTACACATATGCATGGCGATGGACTGTGCGAGTGCATGCGACCTTTGAATGGTCAGTGTGTACACATATGCATGGTGACGGACTGTGCGAGTGCATGCCACCCTTGAATGATCAGTGGGTACACATATGCATGGCGATGGACTGTGCGAGTGCATGTCACCCTTGAATGGTCAGTGTGTACACATATGCATGGCGATGGACTGTGCGAGTGCATGTGACCTTTGAATGGTCAGTGTGTACACATATGCATGGCGATGGACTGTGCGAGTGCATGCAACCTTTGAATGGTCAGTGTGTACACATATGCATGGCGATGGACTGTGCGAGAGCATGTGACCTTTGAATGGTCAGTGTGTACACATATGCATGGGGATGGACTGTGCGAGTGCATGTCACCCTTGAATGGTCAGTGTGTACACATATGCATGGCGATGGACTGTGCGAGTGCATGTCACCCTTGAATGGTCAGTGTGTACACATATGCATGGCAATGGACTGTGCGAGTGCATGCCACCCTTGAATGGTCAGTGTGTACACATATGCATGGCAATGGACTGTGCGAGTGCATGCCACCCATGAATGGTCAGTATGTACACATATGCATGGCGATGGACTGTGGGAGTGCATGCCACCCTTGAATGGTCAGTGTGTACACATAGGCATGGCGATGGACTGTGCGAGTGCATGTCACCCTTGAATGGTCAGTGTGTACACATATGCATGGCGATGGACTGTGCGAGTGCATGTGACCTTTGAATGGTCAGTGTGTACACATATGCACGGAGATGGACTGTGCGAGTGCATGTCACCCTTGAATGGTCAGTGTGTACACATAGGCATGGCGATGGACTGTGCGAGTGCATGTCACCCTTGAATGGTCAGTGTGTACACATATGCATGGCGATGGACTGTGCGAGTGCATGCCACCCTTGAATGGTCAGTGTGTACACATATGCATGGTGATGGACTGTGCAAGTGCATGTCACCCTTGAATGGTCAGTGTGTACACATATGCATGGCGATGGACTGTGCGAGTGCATGCCACCCTTGAATGGTCAGTGTGTACACATATGCATGGTGATGGACTGTGCGAGTGCATGCCACCCTTGAATGGTCAGTGTGTACACATATGCATGGCGATGGACTGTGTGAGTGCATGCCACCCTTGAATGGTCAGTGTGTACACATATGCATGGTGATGGACTGTGCGAGGGCATGCCACCCTTGAATGGTCAGTGTGTACACATATGCATGGCGATGGACTGTGCGAGTGCATGCCACCCTTGAATGGTCAGTGTGTACACATATGCATGGCAATGGACTGTGCGAGTGCATGCCACCCTTGAATGGTCAGTGTGTACACATATGCATGGTGATGGACTGTGCGAGTGCATGCCACCCTTGAATGGTCAGTGTGTACACATATGCATGGCGATGGACTGTGCGAGTGCATGTGACCTTTGAATGGTCAGTGTGTACACATATGCACGGAGATGGACTGTGCGAGTGCATGTCACCCTTGAATGGTCAGTGTGTACACATAGGCATGGCGATGGACTGTGCGAGTGCATGCCACCCTTGAATGGTCAGTGTGTACACATATGCATGGTGATGGACTGTGCGAGTGCATGCCACCCTTGAATGGTCAGTGTGTACACATATGCCTGGTGATGGACTGTGCGAGTGCATGCAACCTTTGAATGGTCAGTGTGTACACATATGCATGGCGATGGACTGTGCGAGAGCATGTGACCTTTGAATGGTCAGTGTGTACACATATGCACGGAGATGGACTGTGCGAGTGCATGTCACCCTTGAATGGTCAGTGTGTACACATAGGCATGGCGATGGACTGTGCGAGTGCATGCCACCCTTGAATGGTCAGTGTTTACACATATGCATGGCGATGGACTGTGCGAGTGCATGCCACCCTTGAATGGTCAGTGTGTACACATATGCATGGCGATGGACTGTGCGAGTGCATGTGACCTTTGAATGGTCAGTGTGTACACATATGCATGGCGATGGACTGTGCGAGTGCATGCCACCCTTGAATGGTCAGTGTGTACACATATGCATGGTGATGGACTGTGCGAGTGCATGTGACCTTTGAAAGGTCAGTGTGTACACATATGCATGGCGATGGACTGTGCGAGTGCATGCCACCCTTGAATGGTCAGTGTGTACACATATGCATGGTGATGGACTGTGCGAGTGCATGCCACCCTTGAATGGTCAGTGTGTACACATATGCATGGCGATGGACTGTGCGAGTGCATGTGACCTTTGAATGGTCAGTGTGTACACATATGCATGGCGATGGACTGTGCGAGTGCATGTCACCCTTGAATGGTCAGTGTGTACACATATGCATGGCGATGGACTGTGCGAGTGCATGTCACCCTTGAATGGTCAGTGTGTACACATATGCATGGCGATGGACTGTGCGAGTGCATGTGACCTTTGAATGGTCAGTGTCTACACATATGCATGGCGATGGACTGTGCGAGTGCATGTGACCTTTGAATGGTCAGTGTGTACACATATGCATGGCGATGGACTGTGCGAGTGCATGTGACCTTTGAATGGTCAGTGTGTACACATATGCATGGCGATGGACTGTGCGAGTGCATGTGACCTTTGAATGGTCAGTGTGTACACATATGCATGGCGATGGACTGTGCGAGTGCATGCCACCCTTGAATGGTCAGTGTGTACACATATGCATGGTGATGGACTGTGCGAGTGCATGCCACCCTTGAATGGTCAGTGTGTACACATATGCATGGCGATGGACTGTGCGAGTGCATGTGACCTTTGAATGGTCAGTGTGTACACATATGCATGGCGATGGACTGTGCGAGTGCATGTCACCCTTGAATGGTCAGTGTGTACACATATGCATGGCGATGGACTGTGCGAGTGCATGTGACCCTTGAATGGTCAGTGTCTACACATATGCATGGCGATGGACTGTGCGAGTGCATGTGACCTTTGAATGGTCAGTGTGTACACATATGCATGGCGATGGACTGTGCGAGTGCATGTGACCTTTGAATGGTCAGTGTGTACACATATGCATGGCGATGGACTGTGCGAGTGCATGTGACCTTTGAATGGTCAGTGTGTACACATATGCATGGCGATGGACTGTGCGAGTGCATGTGACCTTTGAATGGTCAGTGTGTACACATATGCATGGCGATGGACTGTGCGAGTGCATGTGACCTTTGAATGGTCAGTGTGTACACATATGCATGGCGATGGACTGTGCGAGTGCATGTGACCTTTGAATGGTCAGTGTGTACACATATGCATGGCGATGGACTGTGCGAGTGCATGCCACCCTTGAATGGTCAGTGTGTACACATATGCATGGTGATGGACTGTGCGAGTGCATGTGACCTTTGAAAGGTCAGTGTGTACACATATGCATGGCGATGGACTGTGCGAGTGCATGCCACCCTTGAATGGTCAGTGTGTACACATATGCATGGTGATGGACTGTGCGAGTGCATGCCACCCTTGAATGGTCAGTGTGTACACATATGCATGGCGATGGACTGTGCGAGTGCATGTGACCTTTGAATGGTCAGTGTGTACACATATGCATGGCGATGGACTGTGCGAGTGCATGTCACCCTTGAATGGTCAGTGTGTACACATATGCATGGCGATGGACTGTGCGAGTGCATGTCACCCTTGAATGGTCAGTGTGTACACATATGCATGGCGATGGACTGTGCGAGTGCATGTGACCTTTGAATGGTCAGTGTCTACACATATGCATGGCGATGGACTGTGCGAGTGCATGTGACCTTTGAATGGTCAGTGTGTACACATATGCATGGCGATGGACTGTGCGAGTGCATGTGACCTTTGAATGGTCAGTGTGTACACATATGCATGGCGATGGACTGTGCGAGTGCATGTCACCCTTGAATGGTCAGTGTGTACACATATGCATGGTGATGGACTGTGCGAGTGCATGTCACCCTTGAATGGTCAGTGTGTACACATATGCATGGCGATGGACTGTGCGAGTGCATGTCACCCTTGAATGGTCAGTGTGTACACATATGCATGGCGATGGACTGTGCGAGTGCATGTCACCCTTGAATGGTCAGTGTGTACACATATGCATGGTGATGGACTGTGTGAGTGCATGTCACCCTTGAATGGTCAGTGTGTACACATATGCATGGCGATGGACTGTGCGAGTGCATGTCACCCTTGAATGGTCAGTGTGTACACATATGCATGGTGATGGACTGTGCGAGTGCATGTGACCTTTGAATGGTCAGTGTGTACACATATGCATGGTGATGGACTGTGCGAGTGCATGTGACCTTTGAATGGTCAGTGTGTACACATATGCATGGTGATGGACTGTGCGAGTGCATGTGACCTTTGAATGGTCAGTGTGTACACATATGCATGGCGATGGACTGTGCGAGTGCATGCCACCCTTGAATGGTCAGTGTGTACACATATGCATGGTGATGGACTGTGCGAGTGCATGTCACCCTTGAATGGTCAGTGTGTACACATATGCATGGCGATGGACTGTGCGAGTGCATGTCACCCTTGAATGGTCAGTGTGTACACATATGCATGGTGATGGACTGTGCGAGTGCATGTGACCTTTGAATGGTCAGTGTGTACACATATGCATGGTGATGGACTGTGCGAGTGCATGTGACCTTTGAATGGTCAGTGTGTACACATATGCATGGTGATGGACTGTGCGAGTGCATGTGACCTTTGAATGGTCAGTGTGTACACATATGCATGGCGATGGACTGTGCGAGTGCATGTCACCCTTGAATGGTCAGTGTGTACACATATGCATGGTGATGGACTGTGCGAGTGCATGTCACCCTTGAATGGTCAGTGTGTACACATATGCATGGCGATGGACTGTGCGAGTGCATGTCACCCTTGAATGGTCAGTGTGTACACATATGCATGGTGATGGACTGTGCGAGTGCATGTGACCTTTGAATGGTCAGTGTGTACACATATGCATGGTGATGGACTGTGCGAGTGCATGTCACCCTTGAATGGTCAGTGTGTACACATATGCATGGCGATGGACTGTGCGAGTGCATGTCACCCTTGAATGGTCAGTGTGTACACATATGCATGGCGATGGACTGTGCGAGTGCATGTCACCCTTGAATGGTCAGTGTGTACACATATGCATGGTGATGGACTGTGCGAGTGCATGTCACCCTTGAATGGTCAGTGTGTACACATATGCATGGCGATGGACTGTGCGAGTGCATGTCACCCTTGAATGGTCAGTGTGTACACATATGCATGGTGATGGACTGTGCGAGTGCATGTGACCTTTGAATGGTCAGTGTGTACACATATGCATGGTGATGGACTGTGCGAGTGCATGTGACCTTTGAATGGTCAGTGTGTACACATATGCATGGTGATGGACTGTGCGAGTGCATGTGACCTTTGAATGGTCAGTGTGTACACATATGCATGGCGATGGACTGTGCGAGTGCATGCCACCCTTGAATGGTCAGTGTGTACACATATGCATGGTGATGGACTGTGCGAGTGCATGTCACCCTTGAATGGTCAGTGTGTACACATATGCATGGCGATGGACTGTGCGAGTGCATGTCACCCTTGAATGGTCAGTGTGTACACATATGCATGGTGATGGACTGTGCGAGTGCATGTGACCTTTGAATGGTCAGTGTGTACACATATGCATGGTGATGGACTGTGCGAGTGCATGTGACCTTTGAATGGTCAGTGTGTACACATATGCATGGTGATGGACTGTGCGAGTGCATGTGACCTTTGAATGGTCAGTGTGTACACATATGCATGGCGATGGACTGTGCGAGTGCATGCCACCCTTGAATGGTCAGTGTGTACACATATGCATGGCGATGGACTGTGCGAGTGCATGTGACCTTTGAATGGTCAGTGTGTACACATATGCATGGTGATGGACTGTGCGAGTGCATGTGACCTTTGAATGGTCAGTGTGTACACATATGCATGGTGATGGACTGTGCGAGTGCATGTGACCTTTGAATGGTCAGTGTGTACACATATGCATGGTGATGGACTGTGCGAGTGCATGTGACCTTTGAATGGTCAGTGTGTACACATATGCATGGCGATGGACTGTGCGAGTGCATGTGACCTTTGAATGGTCAGTGTGTACACATATGCATGGCGATGGACTGTGCGAGTGCATGTGACCTTTGAATGGTCAGTGTGTACACATATGCATGGTGATGGACTGTGCGAGTGCATGTGACCTTTGAATGGTCAGTGTGTACACATATGCATGGCGATGGACTGTGCGAGTGCATGTCACTCTTGAACAGCCAGTGTGTACACATGGTACACCTGGGGATTAACTGTGTGTCTGCCTGAGTCCTCCCTCCATGGCCTGGTTAAACTCTGCACATACCCAGGTGATGGACGGCTCGTGTGACGTGACCCATTAAACCCCTCTCCCTCCTTCATGCACTAGCCGGGGTGTACAGCATGCCTGGTGACGTTGTATAAGGTTACACCCTCCTCCAGTAAATGACAGTGGGTACACATAGGAGGGGATGGACATTACTTGTGGGTATACTGCCCCCACATCATGAAAGGCCAGACATAATGGGCCTCTTGGGGGTATCACTGCCGCCCTCCACCCCTCGTCTCACCACACTCACGCGGACGGATAGCCAGGCCTACCTCGTTGTCTCCAGAGCTGGCTCCTCTTTGCAGTGCAGGCCCCGCTCTGCAAGGAGTCTGGCTTCTCTCCCTTGAAATAGCACCTCTCTGCAGGCAGTGCTGGCCCCTCTATGCAGTGCTGGCTCCTCTGTGCAGTGCTGACCCCTCTATGCAGTGCTGGCTCCTCTGTGCAGTGCTGGCTCCTCTGTGCAGTGCTGACTCTTCTGTGCAGTGCTGGCCCCTCTATGCAGTGCAGGCTCCTATCTGCAGTGCTGGCCCCTCTGTGCAGTGCTGACTCCTCTGTGCAGTGCTGGCCACTCTATGCAGTGCTGGCTCCTCTGTGCAGTGCTGGCTCCTCTGTGCAGTGCTGACTCTTCTGTGCAGTGCTGGCCCCTCTATGCAGTGCAGGCTCCTATCTGCAGTGCTGGCCCCTCTGTGCAGTGCTGGCTCCTCTGTGCAGTGCTGGCCCCTCTATGCAGTGCTGGCTCCTCTGTGCAGTGCTAACTCCTCTGTGCAGTGCTGACTCCTCTGTGCAGTGCTGGCCCCTCTATGCAGTGCAGGCTCCTCTCTGCAGTGCTGGCCCCTCTATGCAGTGCAGGCTCCTCTGTGCAGTGCTGGCCCCTCTATGCAGTTCTGGCTCCTCTCTGCAGTGCTGGATCCTCTGTGCAGTGCTGGCCCCTCTATGCAGTGCTGGCCCCTCTGTGCAGTGCTGGCTCCTCTGTGCAGTGCTGGCCCCTCTATGCAGTGCTGGCTCCTCTGTGCAGTGCTGTCCCCTTTGTGCAGTGCTGGCTCCTCTGTGCAGTGCTGGTCCCTCTATGCAGTGCTGGCTCCTCTATGCAGTGCTGGCTCCTCTGTGCAGTGCTGGCCCCTCTGTGCAGTGCTGGCTCCTTTGTGCAGTGCGCTGGCCCCTCTGTGCAGTGCTGGCCCCTCTGTGCAGTGCAGGCTCTTCTCTGCAGTGCTGGCCCCTCTATGCAGTGCTGGCTCCTCTGTGCAGTGCTGGCCCCTCTGTGCAGTGCTGGCCCCTCTATGCAGTGCTGGCTCCTCTATGCAGTGGTGCTGGCTCCTCTGTGCAGTGCTGGCCCCTCTATGCAGTGCTGGCCCCTCTATGCAGTGCTGGCCCCTCTGTGCAGTGCCGGCTCCTCTGTGCAGTGCTGGTCCCTCTATGCAGTGCTGGCCCCTCTATGCAGTGCTGGCTCCTCTGTGCAGTGCTGGCCCCTCTGTGCAATCCTGGCTCCTCTGTGCAGTGCTGGTCCCTCTATGCAGTGCTGGCTCCTCTATGCAGTGCTGGCTCCTCTATGCAGTGCTGGCCCCTCTGTGCAGTGCTGGCTCCTCTCTGCAGTGCTGACACTTCTGTGCAGTGCGGACTCCTCTCTGCAGTAGTGGGTCCTCTATGCAGTGCTGGTTCCTCCCTTCAGGGCTGGCTTCTTTGTCCAGTGCCAGCTAAATTCCACGGTGCGGGCTCCTATTTGCGTGCCTCGACTCTGCAGTGCTGTTCCAGTCTCTGCAGTCCAGCTCCTCTATGCAGTGCTTGGTCCTCTCTGCAGCGTCGGCCCTTCGATGCAGTGTCGGCTTCTCTCTGCAGTGCTGGCCCGTCTCTGGAATGTGCTGCTGGCCCCCCTCTGCAGTGCTGGCGCCTCTTGAGTGCCCGGTCCTCTCTGCAGTGCCGGCGCGGCTGCAGTGCCAGCGCCCAGAGGCCCCGCTCCCCTCGGCGCAGCGCTACACCTGATGCAGCTGCCCTGTGGCTGCAGTGTCAGCGCCCAGAGGCCCCGCTCCTCCCGGTGAAGCGCTACACCTGATGCAGCTGCCTGTGGCGTCAGTGCCAGCGCCCAGAGGCCCCGCTCCTCCCGGTGAAGCGCTACACCTGCACCTGCTGCGGCCTCACACAGCCTGACCCTGCACCGGAGCTCTCCGAGGTGCTGAAAGGCGCCTCCTCTGCGCATGCGCGGCGGTCCCTGTGCGTCAGTGTGCGGAGAGGGATGAGCAGGGCGTGATCCGACCAATCACGGCAGCGCTCCGTGGGCTTTAACTGAGACAAGGGGCATGATGGGGAGCTGGAGATAATGGTAAGAAGTGGCAGCAGGTAGAGAGGAGAGACAAACAACTACAGGTAGAGAAGAGGGAAGCAGGGAAGGGAAGTAAAGAGGGAGAGACAAACATCTACAGGGAGAGAGGGGAGACCGAGGGGAAGAGAAGCAAAGAGGGAGAAACAAACATCTACATGTAGAGAGGAGAGACTCCAGGGGAAGGGAAGTAAAGAGGGAGAAACAAACATCTACAGGGAGAGAGGAGAGAAGCAGGGAAGGGAAGTAAAGAGGGAGAGACAAACATCTACAGGGAGAGAGGGGAGACCGAGGGGAAGAGAAGCAAAGAGGGAGAAACAAACATCTACATGTAGAGAGGAGAGACTCCAGGGGAAGGGAAGTAAAGAGGGAGAAACAAACATCTACAGGGAGAGAGGGGAGAAGCAGGGAAGGGAAGTAAAGATGGAGAGACAAAACAGCTACAGGGAGAGAGGAGAGACCGAGAGGAAGAGAAACAAAGAGGGAGAGACAAACATCTACAGGGAGAGAGGAGAGAAGCAGGGAAGGGAAGTAAAGAGGGAGAGACAAACATCTACAGGGAGAGAGGAGAGACCGAGGGGAAGAGAAGCAAAGAGGGAGAAACAAACATCTACATGTAGAGAGGAGAGACTCCAGGGGAAGGGAAGTAAAGAGGGAGAAACAAACATCTACAGGGAGAGAGGAGAGAAGCAGGGAAGGGAAGTAAAGAGGGAGAGACAAAACAGCTACAGTGAGAGAGGAGAGAATCAGGGGAAGGGAAATAAAGAGGGAGAAACAAACATCTACAGGGAGAGAGGGGAGACCGAGGGGAAGAGAAGCAAAGAGGGAGAAACAAACATCTACAGGGAGAGAGGAGAGACCGAGGGGAAGAGAAACAAAGAGGGAGCGACAGCAGCTGTAGGGAGAGAGGGGAGAAGCAGGGGAAGAGAAGTAAAGAGGGAGAAACAAACATCTACAGGGAGAGGGGAGGGACCCAAGGGAAGAGAAGCAAAGAGGGAGAAACAGCAGCTACAGGGAGAGAGGAGAGAAGCAGGGAAGGGAAGTAAAGAGGGAGAGACAAACATCTACAGGGAGAGAGGAGAGACCGAGGGGAAGAGAAACAAAGAGGGAGAAACAGCAGCTACATGTAGAGAGGAGAGACCCAGGGGAAGGGAAGTAAAGAGGGAGAAACAAACATCTACAGGGAGAGAGGGGAGAAGCAGGGGAAGAGAAGTAAAGAGGGAAAAACAAACATCTAAAGGGAGAGAGAAGAGAATCAGGGGAAGAGAAGCAAAGAGGGAAAAACAAACATCTACAGGTAGAGAGGAGAGACCCAGGGGAAGGGAAGTAAAGAGGGAGAAACAAACATCTACAGGGAGAGAGGGGAGAAGCAGGGGAAGAGAAGTAAAGAGGGAGCGACAGCAGCTGTAGGGAGAGAGGAGAGAACCAGGGGAAGAGAAGTAAAGAGGGAGAAACAAACATTTACAGGGAGAGAGGAGAGGCCTAGGGGGAGAGAAGTAAAGAGGGAGAAACAAACATCTACAGGTAGAGAGGAGAGACCCAGGGGAAGGGAAATAAAGAGGGAGAAACAAACATTTACAGGGAGAGAGGAGAGATCCAGGAGAAGAGAAGTAAAGAGGGAGAAACAAACATCTAAAGGGAGAGAGGTGAGAATCAGGAGAAGAGAAGCAAAGAGGGAGACACAAACATCTACAGGGAGAGAGGAGAGAAGCAGGGGAAGGGAAATAAAGAGGGAGAAACAAACATCTACAGGGAGAGGGGAGGGACCCAAGGGAAGAGAAGTAAAGAGGGAGAAACAAACATTTACAGGGAGAGAGAAGAGAATCTGGGGAAGAGAAGCAAAGAGGGAAAAACAAACATCTACAGGTAGAGAGGAGAGACCCAGGGGAAGGGAAGTAAGGAGGGAGAAACAAACATCTACAGGGAGAGAGGAGAGACCCAGGGGAAGGGAAGTAAAGAGGGAGCGACAGCAGCTGTAGGGAGAGAGGAGAGAACCAGGAGAAGGGAAATAAAGAGGGAGAAACAAACATTTACAGGGAGAGAGGAGAGGCCTAGGGGGAGAGAAGTAAAGAGGGAGAAACAAACATCTAAAGGGAGAGAGGTGAGAATCAGGGGAAGAGAAGCAAAGAGGGGGAAACAAACATCTAAAGGGAGAGAGGAGATAATCAGGTGAAGGGAAATAAAGAGGGAGAAACTAACATTTACAGGGAGAGAGGAGAGATCCAGGAGAAGAGAAGTAAAGAGGGAGAAACAAACATGAAAAGGGAGAGAGAAGAGAATCAGGGGAAGAGAAGCAAAGAGGGAAAAACAAACATCTACAGGTAGAGAGGAGAGACCAAGGGGAAGAGAAGCAAAGAGGGAGAAACAAAGAGTTACAGGGAGAGAGGAGAGGCCCAGGAGAAGGGAAGTAAAGAGGGAGAAACAAACATCTAAAGGGAGAGAGGAGAGACCCAGGGGAAGGGAAGTAAAGAGGGAGAAACAAACTCTAAAGGGAGAGAGGAGAGACCCAGGGGAAGGGAAGTAAAGAGGGAGCGACAGCAGCTGTAGGGAGAGAGGAGAGAACCAGGAGAAGGTAAATAAAGAGGGAGAAACAAACATCTACAGGGAGAGAGGAGAGCCCCAAGGGAAGGGAAATAAAGAGGGAGAAACAAACATTTACAGGGAGAGAGGAGAGATCCAGGGGGCAATTGATCTACACTGGACGCTGCTGCTCTGCCGCACACGCTCCCGCCGTGAGGGAAACGGCTGTGGGGGGGGCCAGAGCTGCCATCAGAGTGCCGTGATGGAAACGGCGGCTAACTACATTGCCCAGGTGCCCCAGCTGTCACAGGCGCACCCGTGACAACGGAGCCTGCGCCCGACGGCGCTACAAAGGTGTGGAACACCTCTCGTCCCGCGGGACGCGCGCGGGTAGCGCCGGGAGAAGCCCGGGAGAAGGGCGGGACAGTACGGGACAGGAGGAGACTGGGCTGGTCCACAGATTTTGACTGTCTCATGCCGCTGCCCTCGGTGTCCCCCTACAGTGAGATTGTTATTCATTATTATATTATTATTTAATTCAGTAAATAACTGTGCGATCAGACACTTACTGCTTCTGTTATATAACAAGCTTTGTAGTAGCAAAAGATTTTATAACCAGGATACATCATGTCTAAATCCAAAAGTGAGAAGGTTATAGTGGGGGCAGGCGCCATTGATAATTACATGGTTAAAATGGTAAATAAAATTAATAACGACGGGAGAGCCTCCCTAGGTAGAGAGGGTCCACCTGATGTAGCCCTAGATGCGCCTACCCTTGGGGTGGAACTACCGGAAGATGACCTTACTGGGATGGTCTCGCGGGCTGTTATAACAGTGGATGCCCAGGTTCATTTAGAGTCGCAGGACAAAGATCTAAACATATCCTCTAGTAAAACAGAGGAAGTCCCACCAACCTCCAGACCAATAAGAACCTGCAGGAAACAACAAAGCAAACGTGGGGGGAAGTTTAGTAAAAAAAGGGCTGATATCTCTAAACCAGCCAATCATATCCCTGCTGTGGCTACCATCCCGCAGGATGGGAGCAATGCAGCAAGTTTTAACCTAAACTCAGAGCAGTTTGAGCAATTGGTCCACTCTCTGGAAGCTAAATTTGAAGCCAAACTAGAAGAATATGTTCAACCCTTAGTGCTCAAACTGGACACTCTTGCGGCAGAAGTAAAGAGGCTAGGAGTGATCTTAGAAAAACAACTGGCTCTGACCGACAGAGTAAAACCTACCAGGAAGGGTCCAGTTGGAGTAGAGAAGGAAGTCATGGTTGTTAACCAGCAGAAACCTTCTCAGCCCATAGCTAGAACTAATGCAGGCATACCCATCCCTTCTACCTCAACTAGCGCAGACTCACAAACTCAACCAGGTCCAGAGGGTAGACTGGGAAGTAGTCAGGTGAGGAAAAGTAGATTTATAAATCTTCCGCCTGACTGCGCCCCTTATGTAGTGGTTTTAACCAATGTACCACTCTTTGACCCCCGTTCTGCCCAGCTAATTGAGGAAACACACGATTCTCTCAAAAATAAAACCGTGTCATGGCTGAATAGGAGCTGTGGCTTCCCAACAAAATTTGCCACAGAAATTATATCAACTAGAAGGGCAAACTGGATCGAGCCATCTAGGAAGACGTGTAGCGGGGAATGCATAATTGTACATTTTAGACACCCACAACATGTCGCTACAGTTTTGTTAAGAGCTGCCTCCATGTCGTTTGACGCAAATAGTATTTGTGTACGCCCCCTAGGGTACTTTTACTCACATCTAAGTAGAGCCCCAAAGTGCGAGAACGAGGTCTTTTACACCATCCACACCTATCGAGACCCGGCCCCTTGGATCATCGCAGGGCTGTGGGGGAGATAATTACTTTAAATTTGGGCCTAACCTTGTCACTCACAATAGATTTGATGCACTATCTGGATTAGAGCTGTGTGATTGACGTGAGGGGTGTGAGGGTCTGGGAGGGGGGGGAGACATCTGCAGTTAGGGAACTTTTGGAGCCTGAAGAAACCATAATAAGGCCTAAAAATACTTGTTGTAAACCTGAGAGCATAAGTAAAACTGTGGGGGACAAGGTAAAGATGTTAAGCTGGAACGTTGCTGGTCTACGTTCCAAAAGAGATGATAGTAACTGGTTAAACCTTGTGAAACAACATGACATTGGGGCTCTCCAAGAGACATGGGATAAAGATTGTGACTTTTGGATGGATGGTTTCACATCCTATTTTGTTCCTGCACTGAGCTCCTCCGCTGGGAGAGATAGAGGGGGCCTTATGATCTTGGTCTCTGTGAACACAAGGGGAAGAGTAAAATGGGTTGACTGTGCTTCCCATAACTTTATTATTCTGGAAATAAGTTTGGTTAATAACACAAAACTAATTCAGGTGAACTGCTATAACTCGCAGCAAGGGGATTTTCCCAATGAGCACCTTAATTTGCTGTCTGATTTTTTAAATTCCTATAAGGAAATGCAAACCACTTTTTGCCATTATATTTTGTTAGGCGATTTTAATGTGCATCTTTGTAGCTTAAATTGTCAAATTATTGATATTGATGGTCCTGATCTTACATGCCCTCAGCATTTTGAGCATAATTCTAAGGGGGAAGCCCTGGAGAAACTCCTGTCCAACAATGATCTGTTTGAGGCAGGGTTCTTCGATAAGAGTGTTCGTACCCCGACGTATGTAGCTAGGGACTGCGAGTCAATAATAGACTATATATTTCTTTCTTCGGGACTTTTAAAATATGTACTTTTTTATAATGCTATACCCTCCTCGTTCAGTGACCACAACCCGGTGGTGATTGAATTGATAAATGGATTTTCCGTACTAAATAAAACTGATTTGCCGCAGGTTGTAGCTGAGGTAAAAGCCAAAGATCAGGGTAGAAGATTAAATTGGAGTAAGGTTACACCAGAAGACTTCTTCCATATTATTACGACAAAGGCCGCTCGGGAACTAAACATATGTGCGGACCCACATTCTTATGGGGGGGATGTAATTACCTCATATGAAGCCATTTGTTCTCAAGTGGCTAAAGAACTTACAAAAAATAGTAAAGAAGGGAAAAACAAACCTGTACTGGGCTGGTTCAATCATAAATGTACCAAAGCACATCATTTATTAAAAAAAGGCTCTAAACGATCGGCCAAGGAATAAAGGTTTAGTTGCTCAGCTTAGGAAGGAGTACTTAAGAGTAGTCCAGGCACGGAAAAATGAAATAAAACAAGATGCGTGGGCTGATCTAACGGATAAAGCGACACTGAAAGATAGTGCCAAGTGTTGGTCTATAATTAATACTCCCCTGTTCTCTGGCAATCAGTACTCTGCATTGGAATTAAATATTGCAAAGGAGGATTGGTTAAGTCATTTAAAAAAAATGTATGGTAGTGATTTAGAGCTGGAAACTTTTGCGGTTCCCATCTCTGACCCACTCATTATACCTGTAAATTTTAATACAGCAGAAGTTGTTAAAGCAATAGAGGGCACTGCGGGGCGTAAGGCACCAGGCCCCGACAGCGTTCCCTCAGATATGTACAAGGCTAATTCTACTTATTGGGGAAAGATTTTGACTAATGTCTTCAATACTTCGGCCATTTCAGGATTCCCAAAGTCATGGTCTCGATCAACTATAATTCCTGTGTTCAAGAAGGGCCAAAGGGGTGATCCCAGATGCTATAAGCCTATATCATTACTTGATTCCTCTTTTAAAATACTGGGAAAGGTCATATTAGCAAAGATAACAGATTGGGCCCTGGAAAAAGACATACTGTCCGACGCCCAATATGGTTTTAGAGTCGGGAGGAGCACGGAGGACCACGCCTTAATTTACACTTAATAATATCCAAATACACGAGGGCAGCAAGGGGCTCCATTTTCTTGGGATTTATGGATTAGTCCACAGCCTTTGATCTAGTTAATAGATCTAGGCAGTGGACGATGCTGTTGGAAATGGGTCTTGACCGGCCCCTCGTGTAGTTTTTTGGCCGAATTACACAAAGATCTGAATGCCTCAATAAGGATGACGCAAGAAGGGAAATGTACGGCTAGTTTTAAGTCCGGAAGGGGGGTGCGTCAGGGCTGTATCCTGGCCCCCATGCTGTTCACCCTGTACATAAACTCGCTGGAAGCTAATTTGTTAACAGCTACACTCTACATTCCGCGTATGGGAGGATCACCGGTTCCGGTGCTACTCTATGCGGATGATGCCGTTTTATTGGCAAGGACTCCTTTGGGTTTACAAAGACTGTTGGATTCCTTTGGGAACTTTATGAACTCTCTGGACCTAGTGGTCAATAATGGTAAATCACACATTATGTCACTAGGGGCTGGTAAAAGTACTGCCAGATCTTTTCATTGCGGCGAAGAAGAAATCACTAGGGTGAAAGTGTCACCTACTTGGGAGTTGTCTTTGACGACAGGGGAACGTGGTCACCTCAGCTCTCTATAAAGGTGAATGCTGTGAGAAATTCTTCAGCCGCAATATTAGGATTTGCTAAAAAGATTGGGGGGGAAACCCTTTGAGGCTATTTTAGCTATTTATAAAGCCAAAACTATCGCAATTGCAAAGTACGGGGCGGCTATATGGGGGTACATTAAACCTGACTGTATACAACCAGAAGAAAATACATTTTTACGTGCCCTCCTTGATCTCCCACAATCCACTGCAACCCATTCTGTCCATCTCGAGTTGGGCTTAGGATATATTTCCGATATAATTAAAATAGCCCCAATTTTGTTATGGATTAGAATCTGGTTGAATCCGAATCTTACCTTAAATCATAGGATTCTAAAGGATTGTATTAAACTAGATAGAATGAAGGATATCCAGTGGCTGTCGTATGTAAAAATGTCATCTGAGAAACTGGGGCGCCCTGAGATTTTCCTTCATCCCGAATCCTTATGTAAAGCTGACTTAGAGTGGGTCAAGAAAAATCTTATTAGGCAAAGCGATGCAGAGCGGGAAGCAGTGGAGCTATCCAAAACATCTGTCAGGACCCATTTTTTGGTAATTTTGTCACTAGCAATGCCATCATATCTGTCTATTGTTAATAACCCTTTTCACAGATGGCTTTTGACAAAATTTCGTTTTAACCAAATTCACCTGGTACTATGGGATCTGCAGGGTTGGACCAGGCTAGAAGACGCGACCCCGTGTAAATGCGATGATTTCTCCCCCCAAGACACTGCATTTTATGTTCTTTTGCCCTTTTTTTCATGAAGCCAGAAAAAGGTTTATTTTTCCACTATTGAAAAAGATGGACTTTATACAATGTAAACCTGCACTACTGTTTTTACAACTGATGGAATCCCCTGAAATCATGTGTAGTGTTGCCAGCTTTCTTGTTGCGTCTGTCAGAAGTAGGAGGGTTAGACAGGCAGCTCAACTGGAAATGCTAAATCATATAACAGAAGCTTATGTACTTTGAATATTGGTCTTTAACAATGAATTTGTCTTTTTAATGTTTTTAATTGTATTTTATATTGTATAACACATTTTATAACGTTCTGTAGAGTGTAAAGCATACTTTTATGATTTTAATTAATCGAATAAAGTGGTTTTGACTGACTGACTGACTGACTGATCCAGGAGAAGAGAAGTAAAGAGGGAGAAACAAACATCTAAAGGGAGAGAGGAGAGAATCAGGGGAAGAGAAGCAAAGAGGGAGAAACAAACATCTACAGGTAGGAAGGAGAGATCCAGGGCAAGAGAAGAAAAGAGGGAGAAACAGCAGCTACATGTAGAGAGGAGAGACCCAGGGGAAGGGAAATAAAGAGGGAGAAACAAACATCTACAGGGAGAGAGGAGAGATCCAGGACAAGAAAAGTAAAGAGGGAGAAACAAACATCTAAAGGGAGAGAGGAGAGAATCAGGGGAAGGGAAATAAAGAGGGAGAAACAAACATCTACAGGGAGAGAGGAGAGACCCAGGGGAAGAGAAGCAAAGAGGGAGAAACAGCAGCCACAGGGAGAGAAGAGAGACCCAGGGGAAGGGAAGCAAAGAGGGAGAAACAGCAGCCACAGGGAGAGAAGAGAGACCCAGGGGAAGAGAAGCAAAGAGGGAGAAACAGCAGCCACAGGGAGAGAAGAGAGACCCAGGGGAAGGGAAGTAAAGAGGGAGAGATAAACAGAGACAGGGAGAGAGGAGAGAAGCAGGGGAAGGGAAACAAAGAGGGATAGACAAGTTCAGCGTGTGACAAAGGAAAGAAGACAGAGAGAAGCCAGGAAATGAATGGGAGAGAGAAGGAGAAGCAAGGCCCAGATCTACCCACCATATTGAGAAAACAGTAGCACCCCAAGGTGAAATGCTACAAGCTGCTGGCCCCGGGGTGCACCCTAGTAGAACATCTACTCACGCTGAACCCTCCCGCCGCCCCTACACCCCACACAAAGGGCAACCAATGACCACGAACAGTGACCAGAGGTGAAGGCTGGACAGAAGAGCAAGAACTGGGCAGTCCGAGGTGTCACCTGAGCGTGTGGAGGTCACACACCTACAAGATGGAAACTTCCTTGGAGAAATCCCAAAGAGGGCCCCAAAGGGAGCAGAACACCTGTCATTAATGTAAAGAAGCAGAACACGCTTCACTCTGTGAAGGGAACAACACACGTGTCACTCTGTGAAGAAGCAGTACACGCGTCACTCTTTGAAGGACCAGAACACGCGTCGCTCTGTGAAGGAACAGAACATGTGTTACTCTGTGAAGGAGCAGAACACGTGTCCCTCTGTGAAGGAGCAGGACATGTGTCACTCTGTGAAGGAGCAGAATACGGGTCACTCTGTGAAGGAACAGAACACGCGTTGCTCTGTGAAGGAACAGAACATGTGTTATTCTGTGAAGGAGCAGAAAACGTGTCACTCTGTGAAGGAGCAGAACACGCGTCACTTTGTGAAGGAGCAGAACACATGTGACTGTGAAGGAGCAGAACACATGTGACTCTGTGAAGAAGCAGAACACACGTCACTCTGTGAAGGAGCAGAATGTGTGTCACTCTGTGAAGGAATAGAACGCGTGTCACTCTGTGAAGGAGCAGAACACGTGTCACTCTGTGAAGGACCAGAACACGCATCACTCTGTGAAGGAGCAGAACGTGTGTCCCTCTGTGAAGGTGCAGAACAGATGTTACTCTGTGAAGGAGCAGAACACGTGTCACTCTGTGAAGAAGCAGAACACGCTTCACTCTGTGAAGATGCAGTACGCGTGTCACTCTGTGAAGGAGCAGAACACGTGTCATTCTGTGAAGAAGCAGAACTGTTGTCATAGAGTGAAGGAGCAGAACACATGTCACTCATGTGAAGGCACAGAACAGGCGTCACTCTATGAAGGAGCAGAACATGTGTCACTCTGTGAAGGAGCAGAACACGTGTCACTCTGTGAATGAACAGAACACGTGTCACTCTGTGAAGGAGCAGAACACGCGCCACAGAGGGAAGGAGCAGAACACACATCACTCTGTGAAGAAGCAGAACATGCGTCACTCTATGAAGGAGCATAACACATGTCACTCTGTAAAGGAGCAGAACACGTGTCACTCTGTGGAGAAGCAGAACACACGTCACTCTGTGAAGGAGCAGAACGTGTGTCACTCTGTGAAGGAACAGAACACCTGTCACTCTGTGAAGGAGCAGAACACGTGCCACTCTGTGAAGGTGCAGAACATGTGTCACTCTGTGAATGAGCAGAACACGTGTCACTGTGAAGGAGCAGAACACACGCCACAGAGGGAAGGAGCAGAACACACATCACTCTGTGAAGAAGCAGAACACGCGTCACTCTATGAAGGAGCATAACACATGTCACTCTGTAAAGGAGCAGAACACGTGTCACTCTGTGAAGAAGCAGAACACACGTCACTCTGTGAAGGAGCAGAACGTGTGTCACTCTGTGAAGGAACAGAACACGTGTCACTCTGTGAAGGAGCAGAACACGTGTCACTCTGTGATGAAGCAGAACACACGTCACTCTGTGAAGGAGCAGAACTTGTGTCACTCTGTGAAGGAACAGAACACGTGTCACTCTGTGAAGGAGCAGAACACGTGTCACTGAGTGAAGAAGCAGAACACGTGTCACTCTGTGAAGAAGCAGAACACGGGTCACTCTATGAAGGATCAGAACACGCGCCACTCTGTGAAGAAGTAGAACATGTGTCACTCTGTGAAGGAGCAAAACGTGTGTCACTCTGTGAAGGAGCAGACCACTTGACACTGTAAAGGAGCAGAACACGCGTCACTCTGTGAAGGCGCAGAACACATGTCACTCATGTGAAGGAGCAGAACATGTCACTCTGTGAAGGAGCAGAACACGTGTCACTCTGTGAAGGAGCAGAACACGTGTCACTGTGAAGAAGCAGAACACACGTCACTCTGTGAAGGAGCAGAACGTGTGTCACTGAGTGAAGAAGCAGAACACGCGTCACTCTGTGAAAAAGCAGAACACGGGTCATTCTGTGAAGGAGCAGAACATGCGCCACTCTGTGAAGAAGCAGAACATGTGTCACTCTGTGAAGGAGCAGAACGTGTGTCACTCTGTGAAGGAGCAGACCACTTGTCATTGTGACGGAGCAGAACACGCGTCACTCTGTGAAGGCGCAGAACACATGTCACTCATGTGAAGTCGCAGAACAGGTGTCACTCTATAAAGGAGCAGAACACTCTCACTCGGTGAAGGAACCCATGTCACAGAGTGAAGGAGCAGGAAACATGTCACTCTGTGAGGGGAAAAAACAAGTGTGACTCAGTGAAGGAGCAGAAACGGATCTCTCTGTGAAGGAGCAGAACATGTGACAAGGAGTTAAGGAGCAGAACACGTGTCGCTCTGTGAAGGGACAGAACATGTATATTGTTAGAACAAAGGTCCCTTCCACAGGATATTGATCATGATTCCAGAAATTGCAATTAAAAACTATGTATGCTTGCTCCAAGTGGAGACTTAAATCATTAATTGACAATCATATAAAAGAAATTTAAACATGAAAGTTGAACTTCTTCTTTTTGTGACCGCGTTGAATGTGGACTCCTCCTTGAAGGATCCATCTCAGATCCGGGCAAGGTTATCCTCCTAAGCCCCCGTATCCACATCCGCGAGCACTCTGGGACTCTGTTTAGCTCTCAGTCGACCCACCGTGGACCATCCATCGAGTGGACCCGTTCCATCCTATTATATAATGGCGATTGGCTTCATTATAATTAAGCCTCCCTGTTTTCCGTTTTTACTGATTTTTACAGATAAATACAAACAGAAAACCATTCATTTTCTTGTCGGTATTAATTTTTAAATGTAAATAAAAACAGAAATGGTGTGCTTTATGAGTGATTCTAAATACACTTTTCCATGAATGCCAGGCCAATGTCTGTGTGGATTGACAGATAAGGGGGTTAAAAAAGAAAGGAATTTTAGTAAAGAGGTTTGAAAAGCAGTAGATATGCACAAAGCGGATACTGAAATGTGCACATTTTCATATAAGTGCATTGATTTATCTACTAAGGGTGTCCATATCACTGAAACCTAGCAGTCATTCAAGCGTGAATTGATGTTTATTGGTCAAATATATGTGGAAATATACCAGTTTCAGCTTTGTTTTTCATACAAAACCCATAATAAATATGGATAAATACAGATAAAGTTGACAAAAAATGAATATGGATACATACATACGGAAAAGTAAAAAAAAAATACCATAAAACCAGGAGCCCTAATTATAATTGAAAGCATAGTTCTTGGCATACAGTCAAGTCAGTCAAATTAACTTTATTCGATTTAGTTAAAAATCATACAAAGGGCATAAAAAACATATTATATACAAGTAAAAAACAATTAATCAATTTCATTTCAATCGCATTCATATGACATCGTTTTACAGTAAAAACAGTGTTTTAAAAGTCAATAAGAACAATTTATACATAGGGGATTACAAGGTTCTTGCGTCTTCTTGATCTAGCCGCTGCCACTAAAAAATTTGCCATGGAGAATGTAATACGTATATTTTCCAATGATTGTAGAAAAAGCATGGCTGGTCTCACCTGGGAGAAGCCAGCTTCCCTTAAGACGGGTAACAGATGTTTTTTTCTCTGGCCCGAGAAGAAGTCACAAATCATAATAAAGTGCATAGTGTCTTGAACTGAAAAATTGTCACAAGTACAAGGTGGTGCTAACTCTGGTTTTATCCAAGAATTAAAACTGCCCAAATAAAAGTGAATAAGGTTAAACCTAAATTTCGTTAACAGAAACCTATGAAATGGGTTGGTGACAAAACATAAATAAGGTTCAAGTGCAGGAGAGTGAACTAACAAATAATGACGTCTAACTGTGGGCTTTAACAATTCTATTTCTTCTCGAACCAGTCTTTCCCTTAACATAAATTGTTTTTTAGTGGCAACCACATCCTGTTTTGTAATGCCAGAGGGGTCAGTAAATAAATCAGGTCATCCCAGGTCCATAAAAGATTTTTTTAAATAGGCCAGCCATGGGATTGTGCTACTATGCTCCAGACTCATGACATCCTTCATAATCAAGTGGTTTAGGGTCGATTCTGTATTTAACCATGTCTTGAGCCAGTATGTTAAGGGCGCCAATCTCAGCCTATCCTGGACATAGTCCAATCCTACCTCCGCATGAATGGAAAAAGTTGGTGTTGATTGAGGAAGGCACAAAAGAGAACGTAGGAATCTATTTTCTGCCTTCTGAATTTTATCCAAGCATACGTAGCCCCATAAAGGCGCACCATATAGAGCCACAGGAAGGGATTTGCTGTTATACATTTTTAAGATGGCTTCCATCGGTCTATGACCCAGTCTTTTGGCGAAACCCAGGATGGCCGTTGATGTTCTTATCACAGCTAGGCTTTTGGCCCATACCTGAGGTCCCCAGGTACCCTTACTGTCAAAAAGCACGCCAAGGTAAGGGAAGACGGGAACTCTAGAGACTACCTCTCCTTTACACCAAAATGTTTTCACCATGGCCCTTTTCTTTTGAGGTCCAGTGACCATAGTGTGAGATTTAGTGGAATTAACCTTCAAATCAAGCTGGTCCATGAAGGAACCAAAAGCATCCAAAAGCTGTTGGAGACAGACGCCAGTACGAGCTATGAGTACTGCGTCGTCCGCGTATAGGAGAGCAGGGATCTTAACTTCTCCTACACACGGCACGTCTCTCGCAGCCCCCTCTAGGTAGTTGCCTAGGCCATTAATATAAATAGTGAAAAGCAGCGGAGCCAATATGCAGCCCTGCCTAACTCCCCGCTTCGAATGAAATCGGGATGTGCATCTGCCTTCTTTTGTAACCCTCACTACAGCGAAAAGTTCCCGATGGAGTGAGGCTATAAACCCAACCAGGGCCTCATCAATCCCCATCCTCAGGAGGGTTTCCCATAACTTAGACCTGTTGACCAAATCGAAGGCCGAGGAGAGGTCCATGAACGCTAAGTACAGTGACCCCTCCTTGGCCACCGTGTACTTGGAGATCAACAGATGTAAGTTTGAGCACTGTTCAATCGTGCCTCTTTTCTCTCTGAAGCCGTACTGGATGTCGGCCAGACCACCACAGCCTTCCATACTGACCCTTAGCCTAGCCAAAAGGACTCTGCCCAAGATCTTTATGGCAGAGTCCAAAAGGGATATAGGCCGGTAGCACCCCGGGTCATCCCTTTGGCCCTTTTTAGGGCGAGCTGATGTTGCATTCATGCGAAGCATGAATGCATCAGCTCGCCAACTTATGCTGCCCGTATTTAGGAGAGTGGACAGCTACCAGACGCGCGCTTTGACGAGGTCGGATTTCACCTCGGGAGCGAGCGTCTGAGCCGCGCCTGCGCAGATGAACTCCCAGCCCCTGCTTTCGCGTCGCTCTGCTCGCATGCATTAATGGCACACAGACACAGCCAGCCCCCACCCCTCTGCATGCACACACATACAGGCGCGCGCACACATAGACAGACACACGCAGACAGACACACACACGCAGACAGACACACGCACACACACACGCACATACACGCGCGCACCCCCTCCCCCCACACTTACCAGGGTCTTTTCGTGTGTCCCTGTGTCCCTGTCTCCCTCGGCAGCCTGCGGTTCAGTCTTCACAACAGGCGGGGCTCTCCACGACCACGGGAGCTCCGCTAGTTCACAGGCAAATCTTCCGGCTGATTACAGAAGCGCGGGGCTCCCGTCCGCTTCCTGTTTGCGGCCCCGCCCCGTCCCAAAACAAGTTGCCTGGCTTCCGTTTCTAATCCGGGCTGCGGACATAAAGCCCACAGGTGGGTCCACGGGTTTCATTTCACGGGTAATACCTTGTTTTTATTTGTAGCGCGCTCCGCTTTCACTTTATCGGCTGCGCTTTTTTATTTCCTTAGTTAATTTGCAGCGCGGGCCGCTTTCACTTTTGCAGCCGCGCTTGTTTATTTAATTAATTGTCAGCGCTGGTCACTCACTTTAGCAGCTGCGCTTTGTTATTTAATTCATTTGCTGTTTTCTTTTGCGTGAGGGACACAGGCGGGGCTAGCTCCAGGCACGTCGCGTGATGCTTAGTCACGCCCTGCCCTGCATAAGGACTGCTGTACAAAAACCATGTTGTAATTTGGGGTGGTAAAGCTCTGTATTCGACAGATAAATCAATAGGCAATGACGTGGCAGATGCATATTGATGCCACTTCCTATTTGGGCTGCTGTATAGTTGGATCCAGAGCACAACGGGTTAACTCCATTCCTCAGTTTTCTTCTTATGCAAAAGTGTCTTTCGACTATTTAAGATGAGTCTTGTATCTTTCTACTGGTTTTGTCGTTTATGTAGCATCACCAGGAGACACTTCTCACTATAGTCAACAGGCGCTTCCAATCAGGCCAATGTCATGAACGCGATTCACAATAACAGGTGCTTTGAACGCCCTCTGCTCATTTTGGAAAAAGTTTGAATTTTCGAAGAGTGATGTTCTTTATGCCTACCCTAGAATTTCGTGTATTTGTACGTGTGCAAGTTGTTTCAGTCCCCAGTTCAGCAGATGGCAGTTTGATAGCATCAACACTAAAATAATAGCAGGGAAACTGTAAACGTGCTATCTGTTCTTTTACCAGAATCGAGGCATAATGTTTGATGGGGCTTACCCATGGAGCTAGAAAGAATTCTCCGAGCACTCAGAAAATCAACAGTTAGGTCATGATTTGAATGTGTTTTTTATTGAAATATTATTATTCAATTCTTCCCTCGCCAACACCTGTTTAGTCTATTGCTGACTCAAAGACAGCAGACATCATCCGGGCTAGTTATGAGATGAGTAATGGTATTGGATAGAAGTAGGATGAACATGGTCGGTATCTTTTGTGGCCCCACTGCCTCGTGTGCGACATTAGTGGTCTAAATGTGTACAGTCTGGAAAAGAGTACTCGTGTGTGTATCCTCCTGACTAGCTCCGATGAAGTCTGTTGTCACCAATCGAGTCAGCAATAGATGAAAGATGTGTTGGCGAGGGCAGAATGCAATAAAGGCAGTTCAATAAAGAACACATGTTGAAACCACAACCTCATTTGGCTACAAACCTGGATGTCCTCTGAAGATTGTATTATGCCTTGTTATTGAGGGATACACCATATGCTGTCGCCTAACCCTTCCCTTGGTGCCCAACCTCCTATTTGCAGGGCCGCTTAAGTGTATGGACCATGATGCAATCTCTATGCAGCCTGCAGTGTGGGGGAGGTATTGTTCGACTCTACCACAGAGATTCTTTTCCTAGAGCATTCACACTTGATTCAGCATCAGGCTATCCTTTAGTGGTCAAGCAAAACTGTGTGCTGTGCAGTTTCAACTGTTTTGCTCTATTCTGTGCAGTTCAAGTTCAGATTTTGGGAAAATAACCATTTCTTTGATATGTCGGAGGCGGCCCATTTGGACTGGATGGAGGAGAGGAAGGTTTTTGCAGGAGTATTGGAGACATGGCGTGATACATGTTGGTGGCATCCCCCAAAAAAAGAAGTGGTCAAAGAAGTTGTTCCTTCTGTGCCACAAGTAATTATGTGACCAGTATACATTCTGATTCTAGAGAACTTGATGAGAGAGACTCTTGGCAGTGATTGCAACTTTAGAGAGGCTGCAATCACCGCCAAAGAATTACTTTATTGTTTTGCATTTTGTAATCCATTGTGCTCTCCTAGTTTTTTTGCTTTGATCTCTCTGCTAATCATATGTCTTCTTTCCTATACTGTTGAGTCTAAATGATTCTGGCCCCTCTCTCTTCTTTGCCTCACCTCCACACCATGCACCCATGGGCAGGGAAAGGGTTACCCATCCCCACTTGACATATGGTCATGCCGTTTATATCTCAGTGGCATATTCTACCTACTTAATGTTTGGTAATTCAGGGCTGTTTGGTGAGGTTGGGAGTTGGTCTACTTCGCACACAAGGTTTTCACTCCTTAGATCAGTGTTATTCAAAGGTGATCTGTGCATCGGTGGGGTTCATTGTTTTTAAAACCTGCAATCGGTGCATAAACACGCACTTTGAACGTATATTCCTTGCTTACAATGAGCAAAGCTGGCAGTAAAAGAGACTTACAGCCTTGCTTCTCATAAGCATGGACTATAAGTGCAAAGTGCTTGTTTACGCAACGATGCAAATGAAGAAAAGGCATTGTCATTTACAATGCCAATAGCTCAAACTTTAATAATGCGAGACCTATTGCATTGTAAATGCTTGTTAAATATAGTTCTTGGCATACATTTTGTGTCCTGATGATGATCCTCTTATTGTAATTGGGACTGAAACGTCGTCGACCGCAGTGTCTTGACTTTATTCATTACTTAAATACTGAAATGTACTGATTCTTCACTTGAATGTGTACGAAGTGAAGACACGTATTGTGGCTTATAAGTGCATTGTGTTAAAGTCACTGAAATGAACAATGCCTGAAACTTGTGTTGCCCACTAATTCGTTCATGTTTAAATTTCTTTTAAATGATTGTCAATAAATGACTTAAGTCTCCACTTGGCGCGAGCATATGAAGGGGCAGATTTGCAAGGAATGGCGCATCCCTGCATATCAACAGGGATGCGCCAGGTAAGATGCTTCACGCAAGTTTACCCATGCGCCACCACAGATGCGCCGCATTTACAATGCAGCACATCATGGCGCAATAATAAACACATGCGTGACACATCTGATAGCGTAAGGGCGGTGCATTGCTGGAGTCGTGTCGCAAGCACGACGCAACTCCAGCAATGCTCAGGGGCTGTCCATACCTAACATTCTGCGTCACGCCTTACGCCTGCTTCAAGCAGGCGCAGGGTTTTGATGCAGCGATGTCGGAAAAGTGGCTCAGTGAAATCTTGTAGATTTCACTGCGTTACTTTTCTGAGGCTTTTTCCGACGGAACGCCCATCCTGCATACATTAAACCAGACGCAGGTTTAGTGTGGCGCTTTACAATGTGACGCATCTCCCTAGATGCGTCACGTTGTAAATAAGGCGCAACATGGCGCATGGTTTATTTCGCCACTTGACGCAACGGTGGCGTAAATCTGTCGCAAGGGGCTTGTAAATCTGCCCCATAGTTTTTTATTGCAATTTCTATGTTGTCATGATCAATTCCCTTTAGAAGGGACCTTTGTTCTGAATATATAACTGTACACCCTAGGTCCTTCATACCTTCAGGAATCCTTGTCTTTTTACAAAGGGGCAGAACATGTGTCACTCCGTGAAGGAGCAGAACATGTGACAAAGAGCGAAGGAGCAGAAAACATGTATCTCTGTGTAGGGGCAGAACATGTGTCACTCCGTGAAGGAGTGTAGGAAGCTGGCTCTGTCCGTATTTACTATAAAGTAGGGTAGAGTGTGCACAGAGTCCAGTGGACCCCCAAAGGTAGGCAGAGGCTAAAGTAGATAATACCTTACTCTCTGTGGTAGTGGGGGCTAGTAGTACTTGTTTTGTATACAGGTAGGTCAATTATTTAGAAACAGTCGAGATTACTTTTCAGTTACTTTGCCGGTACTGTATAATTACTTTTTTAGATTACTTTACTTATTCAGTTTGATATGCCTAGGTATCATACTGGGACATTTCCTAGAGAAAAAGTAAGTAAAACAGTTTTTTCTCTAAACACAGTTTTTTAGGTTCCCATACGAAAACCCTCCACACTTGAAAGTTTTTCAGAGGAAAACAGTAAATGCCATTCCCATGGGAAAAAATAGGGCTATTATTGTGCAGGGAATTAAACGGTCTTGAGGGGTGAGTTTCTGGGGCCTCATTTATGAGGCCTTGCGTCAGTTTTGCGCTTCCGATGCGTCACTTTTTGTGACGCATCGGCGTCGTAAAACATGCCTCCTTTTGCGCACTATTTACAAAGTGACGCATCTAAGCAGATGCGTCACTTTGTAAACCCCTGCGCTACATTATACCTGCGTCAGGTATAATGTATGCAGAGGGGGCGTTCCCCCGCAAAAAGCCTCGTAATAGTGACGCAGTGAAATCTATGAGATTTCACTGCGTCACTTCTAGGACGTTGTTGCATCAAAATCTTGCGCCTGCCTCAAAGCAGGCGTAAGACTGACGTAAGCCCTTTCACATGGGGCTTTCCCCATGTGAAAGGATGCATTGCTGGAGTTGCGTCACTTTTGTGACACACCGCAGCAATGCGTTGTAGTGTAGCTCCTATTTTCCCAATAGGCTCTGCGCATTGGAATAGTACCTACAGCAGTAAAGGCCTAGGCCAGACGTTAACTAGGTCTACTACTGTCGATACTAGACTTAATTTTTGGGTTTGCCAGCTAAGCTCAGAGTTCGCTAGAAACTTTCTCGAATGTTCAAGGAAGGATTAACTCCCCTGATTAGACAAGAAGGGATTTAGTTTCTGACAACCATAGAACATGACAACTTTGCTCTCCCCTAATCAAGAGTCAATCTCGAGAGTCGTGTGAGCACAAGGCAATTATTTTACTCAGTCAGTACGTGCATTCTTAGTCTCATCAGAATGTAGAGAAAAGGAAGAGACGGGCGTGTTCAATAAAAGATGTTATTTATTGATCAGTCTCTTTTCTCGTACAAGAGAAATGGATCGATATTATTGCAATACTTATAGTTAAGTAAAGTGCATACATTAGAAGCAATAGTATAAAATAATACTGTAAAAACATTGATATGGTTTCTGAGCCATATGATGTTTAAAATGATTAAAATATATTTACATACACATATACATTTGACTAAACGTACTCAACTGGTGTTTCTAAATACGCCTACCCCGTGTACCTGACCTAAGTCTAATGCGTGGGCGGGAATAGAAAGTTACAGTTTAAGTTAAGTTTGTTTTTGCCAAGTGAATAACTAAAGAATTCTCTAGGAGGGGTTATTCAGTTCTGTACCTGGAATTTAGGATGAATGAGGAATGGTATCTCTTTCTCTGCTCTCGATATTCCAGGCTGCCTGCGAGGGCTGCCCAGAAGCGCCGGTGCTGGGTCTCTCGGCTTGAGATAGCAGCGCGTCTCTCAGCGCGTCAGGAAGGCGGGGCTGCTGCCTGCGGGGTCTGCTTCTGCTCTCGGCTTCGGCAAGTATGGCTGCTCCGTCTTGTCACCACGCGTGTGTTTGCATAGGGCAAGGTCGGCAATATTTATACCTTAAAGGTGCCGAGATTGACGTAAGGATGGACATAGGTACGTCAATAAAGATGTCATACGACTTGCTCGTTAGCACATTCTTTACTAAAGTTCTCTGTGAAATCAAAACAATGGCCGCACGGATTATCCAGGTTGTCATAGGTTTGATTTGTTATGAGAACGTCGTATGCCTTATCAGGGGCTGGAGGAATGTCGCTTGTCTAATTAGATCTCAAGCGTTATGACCTAATCAGATAACACGTTCCTGTGCCGTAGTGTGACTGCGTCAGATAACGGTATCTGCATCATGGGGGTTTTCTTGCCTCATGGGCTGACTGTTAGTTAACTAGCTAGTAAGTTTAACCAGAATAGGGTCAGGAATAGGGGGATCGAATCAGAACCTATAGAAATACACGACACCCACTCCACGCTAACTATGGTCATATCTACTAATCTATGCATAGTATAACATAGTACAACATACTATAGAGTATAGTGTATACCTTACCACCCCAAAATACATAAATGCATTTCGAAATTTTCAAATATACTGAAAAATTGCAGTCATATATATTGTATGCACTTAAGCTATGAATTAAATGCAAAAGTAAACACGCATTGTTATGCATTATTGCTTGTTGGTATATGAGAAATACACATGAAATGGCTCTTAATATGGCTATACAGAAAAAAAGTCGAAACCATTTCATCACATAAAATCTATTGCGAACATACCAGCGGGCAGCTAAAGTCTATAAAGTCTATAAAGTATCTAAAATAGAAATCTTAGTTCTCTAGGAATAGTCTCTTACTTTAAGCAGAAAATCAGTGTCCCGGGAAAAAATATATAGAAAAATATTTTAGGGGCTTGCTGAAAAAAGTTGCTGTCCGTGAACTGGATTGTAATTGTTCATGTGCCTTTATTTTTAAAGTTGAAGGCCGAATTCAGGGAACGCCGTGTGCGAGTTTACTCAAAAGTCTCTATTTCTTTTCCGGAGAGAACATCATATCATTCAGGCTTTCGAAAAAACTGTCAACAGCTTCATGGGAAAGTTCCTCTAAGTCGGAAATAGGGGTAACCATGCATTCGTGCGCATGATTGTCTCCATTGACATTCTGATTTGCATTGCTGACAGAAGGTCGTACCTGTTCGATGCTGCTTTCATCTTGAACTTCACTACTCTTCAATCGCAGTGGTGAAGATTCCAGGAATGCCGTCATCAGAATTGGCAGCCTTTGAGGGCAGCACAGTGCGTGAACCTTGGTAGGAACCAACAGTGTATCTGCATCCACCGGCGCATCCGATTGTAGCGTCAGACAGGTGTCTAACACGCATTCTTCTCCGCATAGCAGACACCTTAGTACAGGTAAAACACACCTTTGCCACATTGGTCGAAATGATAGAAACCAAGTCATGTTTAGGTCTCTAAGCCGGGAGAGTCCCAGGATTTTTGATATCCGGTCCCGGTATCCAATGGCTAGGATCGTATCTTCCATTGTCGCGAGAGTTTGATCTGTGACATGGGTTGCCATAACGAAAAATAAGGACTAGGAATAGGATTCCTGCAATTAGTCCCAGGATCAAGGGAAGTCCGCCAAAAATCGAATGGACGAAATCTGGAAAAATACCCAGTATGGCTTTGAATGGTGTTAATGCCATCGAAAATACTGTCTTAAATACCTTTGAGACCCCAGTGGTATCAGAAATATTTAAGATTTCGCTCAGGATTTCCGCGAAATGTACGGGGGAATTAGTTGATAATAATGTATGTATCTCTGCAGTCGTCCTTGCGACTTGTAGATCATACGTTTCTTTAGATGACGTGAGCCTTGTAGGCGTCTGAAGAAGCACTGTTTTCATTCTGCTTAAAGTGTCTATTCGAATAGAAGTAATTTTCAAACCGGGCCATGCCCTTGCCTCCCTGTCTGGAAAGGAGCTGGGAAACAAAGAACGTCCACAGCACTTGACCTTCGCCGTCGTAGTGACGAGATAAGGAGTCCCGGGCATAAGACTACAGCATCTGCGGTCTACAATAAGAATGTAACTCCCATTATAGAGTCTTTGAAAGAATGGTTCTATTTCAGTTGCAGGTGCGCCTTGCTGGTGACATGAAAGGTTGTATGAATTCCCTTCACAGGCTCCGTGCAAACTAATACCGTTACACAGAAGCGTGCCGCTTAGTGACATAGCACAATTGTTGCCACTAAGAAACACTTTCTGTCCTTTGTTACTGACACATGCATGTGAATAGGGCAGGTTCCATGTTGTTTTAAGGTACCCCTTTCCCAATTTCTCGTACATGCCAGCCTGTATATATTTTTGGCAGTATTGAAACCTGAAGGTTGAGATTGGAATATTTATGATTCCGTGGATTATCCATTCACTGACAGGTCGTTCTGACATTGTCAACGGTAATCTTTCTAGTTTTTCAATGCTCAAGATTGTATAATCAGCACCCTTCTGCGCCATACCGATTTGTCTATCAGTAAGGTTAAAGATTTGGAATAGTGACGTTGTGTTGATTAAACGCCAAGGCACATAGCCTGAACGCAGATTTTGTAACGTCCAGCCAAGCTGTACAATAGAACGCAATTGTGACTGACCATGTTGTAATAACAGTAAGTCTTGCGATAATATATCGATTGCTGAAGACACAATGCTGTCCAATGAAAAAATTCTGGAGGACAGAGTCATTAACCCATTGTCCACTACAGAAAGTGATTTTTCCAAATTAATACGGTCAATTTCCCGTATTCTCTCTGCTGTCTCAATTTGAGTAACCTTCCAGGCCTCATTGTATGCTGCATATACAGAGGCTGCTATGAAACGCTTTTGACGCTGTTTGCGTGGTCCCATTATGAAATCACGCAAGTCAGCACCATCAGTAAGTAAAGTTAGGTGTTGCTTAATTTCAGGCAGTGTGGAAGTTTGTAGCCATTGAAGGCATAATTTGCCCACACTGTAGGTTGTTATTATCCCTGGGTGATGTCTTTGAGGATATCTAGGGTCTGGCCTGGTCATTTTGAAACCCTGTGTTTTATTCAGGAATCTATCTTGACAGTTATTTGTATCTGTGGGCCAGATCAACCATTGTTTCCAATCAGGATGTGTTCTGTTTTGGTTAAGTATATGGTTTATGTCTATTTCTTCATCTGTTTCAGAGTTATTGCTAAACATTATTGGCTTTGGAATAGACAGGTTATTTAAATCTTTGATTTTGGCTAAGCCAAGACAGGTGGTTTGTTGAACGGTGTCATTTAAAAATATCATTTGTTCTGGGATCATGCAGGCTCTAAACAAAGCTTCTATACCCTGTACTTGCCATTCTTTTGTACCCCAAACACTTTTCAAATCAACATGTTTGTCCCAATAATCAAATCCAAAAGTATTCATTTTTTCAAAGAAAGAATCTGAATATATCAATTTTGTGTTGGTTATCATGGTTTTCATCCCTGTCTTGTTTGACAATTTGTAATAAAATGTTTCAGCATTAGTTATGTTAAAACCTGAAAAATATTAATATTTGCCATACACGGTTCTAGAGCTCCCTTTTGGAGGTGTAGCACAATGTTCCCATTGATTAAAATTTAAAACATTTCTAGGTTGTGCAGATTTATGCAAGAAATGGTTACCATAATGGTTATAGCAGTACATGCTGTCATAATTTGTAGAACCCTGCAAATAATCATGTTTTGTAAATTTAGCAGACATTACTAAGTCAGACATCATATTGTTTATACTTTCAAAGTCCCAATCATCAGCAAATGAGTTTGGTTTTGCAAAGTCACTCAAGGAGATCTTGATTTGGTGTGGATATTTCAGGATCTCGACCGGACCATAAATTTCATAGTCAGTGTTGTCCCAGGCTACCCCACCAGATATTGGAATTGCTGTGAAGTTGGCTGAAGAAAGTTCTGAAGAAAGTTCTCTTTTCTCGACGTGTGAAGATGTGTGTGGTTTGAGGACCAAGTTGATGTTCTGACTTGCTGTGTCCATTTTAGCATATTTTCCCTCAATGAAGCGTCCCAAGGTAAATACCATGATGAGCCAAAGTATGAGGATAAATGCACCAAAACCCACCCAAAATTCAATCCATGGAGAAACTAGATATGTTTCTTTCAGTTGTTTCAAAAGTTCCTTAGCTTTGTCTTTAAAGGATTTTGATGATGGCTGTGTCTTTTGTTCGCTGAAGCCTTCAGAGGAATCATCGAAGTTGATGAAGTAACCGGATGCAGTTCTGTCAATTGTTCCAATTGGTTCAGGATTTTTGTTTCTCCCATTTTCACTTGGTACTTCTGTATAGATTGGTGTGTCTCTGCTAAATGTCTTTATTTGGGTTTTCAGAGGTCTAAGTTCTATTGCATTGTTGCATAGTCCTTGTTGTTCTTCTGTAGGCGTTTCGAATGTGATGAGCCTCTTTGATAGGACCTCTGTACTGGTAGCAAACCTTGGTGTTCTGCTACTTATTGGGAGTCCACTTGGCCTACTGTTGGTTATCGGCCACATGTTGTGGTTTTACCAGGTCGATGGATACAACTCGGTTCTCCTTTTTTCCAGCAAGTGGCGGTAGTACAACTGATCTTGTCCCGTTGACAGACAATACAGGAACTGCTTTTCTGTAAGAAGGCCCAAATTCCTTCTTTACCGCGATCTTCTCCCTGACTAGATCCCCGACTTTTGGAATCCAGACAGGTCTTGCTGGGACAGGTGGTGATTCTTCAGTGGTCGTTGGCTGTTCTTTCAACTGTATGTTGCTCAGGTCTTTTCTTGTTTTGTTTAAGTCCTGCAAAATAGCCAAACGGTCTTTGACATCAAAGCTTTTTTCTGTTACCACTGAAGTCTGACTATCAAGGTCAGAGATCAACATCCTAGTTCCGAATAATAATTCGTACGGACTGAATCCCTTCAGAGAATTTCTTGGCAAGTTATTTAGACTACGTTGGACACTTATTAGATGTTTGACCCACCCAGCTCCCGAACCTAATATCCTTTCTATTATAGATTGCTTTCTGTCTTGGTTTTTTCTTTACACCATCCCATACCCTCAGGAAGGAAGTGAGAAGATTCCCGCTGGGCTGTGCTCATTTGGCCATTCTTTCCCCCCCCAGGCTGGATTGCCTGAGAAAAGGAAAAAAAAAAAAATGGTCGAACGTAGCATGCTCTTAGCGTATATGCCAATTAGACTCGCAAATCTTGTATAACAGTCCGGACGTCAGCCGAGTGCTGTGGATCTACATTATAAGTGGGAACTAGCCTGTATATGTTAATCGCAAGCCATTCTTTTTAGTGGTGATGTTATCTGCCTTGATACGACGAGGTATTAAACTGCTTCTCTCCCCACTGCGATCTCTGTTGCAGTTTGGGCAGTTTTTTACAAACATGGTGTAGTGCAGGCTCATGCCTGGCCACCAGTACCGTGATTGTAATTCTTCCAGAGAATCTTTTAATTTAAGGTGTCTGAGACCCTCGCCCATGTGTGCGTCTGCGATTAACAAGTTTCTCCTGTCCATGTTTGGAATCACTCTATCCCCCACTCCAGGGATTCGAGCAAAAGGAATGGAGTTTGCATCTATGATGTATGTGTAATTGAGTGGATAGTTGATCGGTAACGCCAAGCAGTCGCCTTTTGATGACGTTTTTACTGCCAGCAATGTTTCGCCGTCAATGTATTTTAATGTACGCTTTTTTCGATCTACGGGAGCCGGTTTACTGGCTGCCGCTGCGGCTGTTTCAGCCAATGAATTCCCTACAACGTGAACGCCATCACGCTGATGACTCAGTGAGTGTGTCACGTGAGTCTTTGGTAGTTCTTTTTTCAAAAGAGCTACCTGTTCCCAGAGCAATCTCTGCTTTATTGGTGCATCTGTGTCATCTTTGTAACCGTTCTGAATCCATGTCTGCAAATCCTTGTTATATGCTTTGACGCAGAAATATGAATCTGACACTATAAGTGTCGGGAATTCGCGATCCGCATTATCTAGCGCCATTTTCAAAGCTATTATTTCAGTTTGTAGTTCTGAATTAGTTTCTACTGAGTGTGATTTTGTTAATAGAGGTCTTAGTTTACCTCCGTGCCACACTTCTTTTGTAATCTCACATGTGGGATTGTATGCATGTTCTCCCCAAACGGAGGGTTGAGCATGTCCGTCTGTATAGATTACACAGGCGTAATGTCGTAGAGGCAGAATGTCGATTGGCAGAGGATACGTTTTTTCATATTTTAGATTTTTTAATTCTTCTAGTTCTGGATCAAAGAAGTAATATACTTTGTCCGTTGTGATTGTTATGTATTAGGGCGCCATCAAATAAGAGCAAATGCTCTTGGAATTTGAGTGGTACTTCCACCTCCTCGAAAGGAGTGTACGTTTCAGGAGGTTCCTCTACTTTGTAATAGTGGAAGTACTTTGTTACAGCATTTGCTGCTGGAAAATGTATCCATGTATAGTATACCTCTGTCTGCCGACATTCGTGTGCCTCAATTACGAATATGACTGTGCCACCTCTAGGTGTCAGTCCATTTTCTATAAGTTTTAAGGTTATAGATCTCCTTTTAATGACCGGAATAAGTATTATATCCGCGTCTGCTGCTTGCATGGTAGCATCAGCATCTGCTATTTCAGTAGCTAATCTAATTGCCTCTCTTTCTCCATCGCTGTCTCCCATTTTACTGACAGGATGGTATTATTTTTGTTTGCAGATCAGGTTTCTTTATGGAAACAGAGATTAGGTGCACAATATTCTGGAACTGTTTTATCCTTCAACGTTGACTAGACCAAGAACCATACATAGGAGTTCCCTCCTGCGAGGTTTTGGAGGATATTATAACCTTTCACCCACTCCAGACGTCTTTGGAGTATTTGGGAAAAGGGGTCTGAGTGAGAAAGCACGACTGAGTTACTCTAAATGTCTTACGTTAGTTTTATCGCCCTTTCCAAACGCGTTGGGCGCCATGTAGTGTAGCTCCTATTTTCCCAATAGGCTCTGCGCATTGGAATAGTACCTACAGCAGTAAAGGCCTAGGCCAGACGTTAACTAGGTCTACTACTGTCGATACTAGACTTAATTTTTGGGTTTGCCAGCTAAGCTCAGAGTTCGCTAGAAACTTTCTCGAATGTTCAAGGAAGGATTAACTCCCCTGATTAGACAAGAAGGGATTTAGTTTCTGACAACCATAGAACATGACAACTTTGCTCTCCCCTAATCAAGAGTCAATCTCGAGAGTCGTGTGAGCACAAGGCAATTATTTTACTCAGTCAGTACGTGCATTCTTAGTCTCATCAGAATGTAGAGAAAAGGAAGAGACGGGCGTGTTCAATAAAAGATGTTATTTATTGATCAGTCTCTTTTCTCGTACAAGAGAAATGGATCGATATTATTGCAATACTTATAGTTAAGTAAAGTGCATACATTAGAAGCAATAGTATAAAATAATACTGTAAAAACATTGATATGGTTTCTGAGCCATATGATGTTTAAAATGATTAAAATATATTTACATACACATATACATTTGACTAAACGTACTCAACTGGTGTTTCTAAATACGCCTACCCCGTGTACCTGACCTAAGTCTAATGCGTGGGCGGGAATAGAAAGTTACAGTTTAAGTTAAGTTTGTTTTTGCCAAGTGAATAACTAAAGAATTCTCTAGGAGGGGTTATTCAGTTCTGTACCTGGAATTTAGGATGAATGAGGAATGGTATCTCTTTCTCTGCTCTCGATATTCCAGGCTGCCTGCGAGGGCTGCCCAGAAGCGCCGGTGCTGGGTCTCTCGGCTTGAGATAGCAGCGCGTCTCTCAGCGCGTCAGGAAGGCGGGGCTGCTGCCTGCGGGGTCTGCTTCTGCTCTCGGCTTCGGCAAGTATGGCTGCTCCGTCTTGTCACCACGCGTGTGTTTGCATAGGGCAAGGTCGGCAATATTTATACCTTAAAGGTGCCGAGATTGACGTAAGGATGGACATAGGTACGTCAATAAAGATGTCATACGACTTGCTCGTTAGCACATTCTTTACTAAAGTTCTCTGTGAAATCAAAACAATGGCCGCACGGATTATCCAGGTTGTCATAGGTTTGATTTGTTATGAGAACGTCGTATGCCTTATCAGGGGCTGGAGGAATGTCGCTTGTCTAATTAGATCTCAAGCGTTATGACCTAATCAGATAACACGTTCCTGTGCCGTAGTGTGACTGCGTCAGATAACGGTATCTGCATCATGGGGGTTTTCTTGCCTCATGGGCTGACTGTTAGTTAACTAGCTAGTAAGTTTAACCAGAATAGGGTCAGGAATAGGGGGATCGAATCAGAACCTATAGAAATACACGACAGCGTGACTTTTGCGCTTACAGATACGTCAGAAATACTGACGTATCTGTAACTCCTTGCGACATGATGCGTCATACATTAAATATGACGCATCAGGAATGTCGCAAGGAGTGCGCACTGAGAAGTGACGCATCGCTGTTTTCACGCAGCGATGCGTCATTTCTCATAAATGAGGCCCCCGGGGTTAGAACAAGGGCTCCCCAGGTTCAAGAATGCACTCTCAAAGCACCCTCAGCAGCACTAGATTGGGCGGCTGCAGAGTGCTGAGGCCCAATGTTATCCAATGGGAGATAGGGGACCTCCGGTTGGAGGATGCTCAGGAGCAGGCCTCAAGGCTGAGGGAGCAAAGCTCCTGGACTTAAGCTCAGGGCAAAGGTGGGTTCAAGTTAGCATGCAAGGTACACCCCCAGCGGCACTAGGGCGGCCAGGTGCAGGGTATGGTTTTGGGGTCAAGTGCCTAGTCACTTTAAATGGGGATTCTCCAGTTTGAGCAAACACTGCAGGCTTGGGCACGAAGATCTTCTGGAGGCGACCACTGGTTGGAGAGGTAAGTTGGGATGTCGTGGAATGCCAGGACACTGTCGGTTGGCCCACCCAAGGGCGCTGGCCGTCGGGTGCAGAGGAGTCTTTTGGCGTCAGATTCTTCTTACCGGCTATGGTCGCAGTCGAGTGATCCTCCAGATAGAGGCTGCAGGTATCGTTGGGAGACTCGAGACAGGTCAGGGATCAACAGATCCCAGGTCAGGATTGTCGGTGAGACCTCCCTGTGGTGTTGGGCCACTCAAACTCAGGCCGTGGTTGTCAGGTGCAGAGCTGTGAAGGAGCAACACCCGAGTCACTCAGTGAAGGGGTAGGAAACATGACACAGAGTGAAGGAGCTGAACACGTCACTCTGTGAAAGAGCAGAAAACGTGTCCCTCTGGAAGAGCAGAAACCGTGTCACTCTACGAAGGAACAGAACAAGTCACTCTGTGGCGGAGCAGAACCCGTGAGTCTCAGTGCAGCAGCAGAATACACGCCACTATGTAAAAGAGTAGAAAACATATCACTCTGTTAAGGAGCAGAACACATGTTACTCTGTGTAGGAGCAAAACAGGTGTCACTCAGTAAAGAAGCAGAACAGGTGCCGCTGTGTGAACGAGAAGAACACGTGTTAGTCCGTGATGGAGCAGAACACGTGCCACTTTGTGAATGAGTAGAACATTTGCCACTCTGTGGCGAACATGACTCTCAGTGAAGGAACAGAACATGTGTCACTCTGTGAAGGAACAGAACATGTGTCACTCTGTGAAGGAACAGAACACATGACTCTCAGTGAAGGAACAGAACATGTGTCACTCTGTGAAGGAACAGAACATGTGTCACTGTGAAGGAACAGAACACATGACTCTCAGTGAAGGAACAGAACATGTGTCACTCTGTGAAGGAACAGAACATGTGTCACTCTGTGAAGGAACAGAACATGTGTCACTCTGTGAAGGAACAGAACACATGACTCTCAGTGAAGGAACAGAACATGTGTCACTCTGTGAAGGAACAGAACACATGACTCTCATTGAAGGAACAGAACATGTGTCACTCTGTGAAGGAACAGAACACGTGTCACTCTGTGAAGGAACAGAACATGTGTCACTCTGTGAAGAAACAGAACACATGACTCTCAGTGAAGGAACAGAACATGTGTCACTCTGTGAAGGAACAGAACACATGACTCTCAGTGAAGGAACAGAACATGTGTCACTCTGTGAAGGAACAGAACATGTGTCACTCTGTGAAGGAACAGAACATGTGTCACTCGGTGAAGGAACAGAACACATGACTCTCAGTGAAGGAACAGAACATGTGTCACTCTGTGAAGGAACAGAACATGTGTCACTCTGTGAAGGAACAGAACACGTGTCACTCTGTGAAGGAACAGAACACATGACTCTCAGTGAAGGAACAGAACATGTGTCACTCTGTGAAGGAACAGAACATGTGTCACTCTGTGAAGGAACAGAACATGTGTCACTCTGTGAAGGAACAGAACATGTGTCACTCTGTGAAGGAACAGAACACATGACTCTCATTGAAGGAACAGAACATGTGTCACTCTGTGAAGGAACAGAACACGTGTCACTCTGTGAAGGAACAGAACATGTGTCACTCTGTGAAGAAACAGAACACATGACTCTCAGTGAAGGAACAGAACATGTGTCACTCTGTGAAGGAACAGAACACATGACTCTCAGTGAAGGAACAGAACTTGTGTCACTCTGTGAAGGAACAGAACATGTGTCACTCTGTGAAGGAACAGAACATGTGTCACTCTGTGAAGGAACAGAACACATGACTCTCAGTGAAGGAACAGAACATGTGTCACTCTGTGAAGGAACAGAACATGTGTCACTCTGTGAAGGAACAGAACATGTGTCACTCTGTGAAGGAACAGAACACATGACTCTCAGTGAAGGAACAGAACATGTGTCACTCTGTGAAGGAACAGAACATGTGTCACTCTGTGAAGGAACAGAACATGTGTCACTCTGTGAAGGAACAGAACATGTGTCACTCTGTGAAGGAACAGAACATGTGTCACTCTGTGAAGGAACAGAACATGTGTCACTGTGAAGGAACAGAACATGTGTCACTCTATGAAGGAACAGAACATGTGTCACTCTGTGAAGGAACAGAACATGTGTCACTCTGTGAAGGAACAGAACACGTGTCACTCTGTGAAGGAACAGAACATGTGTCACTCTGTGAAGAAACAGAACACATGACTCTCAGTGAAGGAACAGAACATGTGTCACTCTGTGAAGGAACAGAACACATGACTCTCAGTGAAGGAACAGAACATGTGTCACTCTGTGAAGGAACAGAACATGTGTCACTCTGTGAAGGAACAGAACATGTGTCACTCTGTGAAGGAACAGAACACATGACTCTCAGTGAAGGAACAGAACATGTGTCACTCTGTGAAGGAACAGAACATGTGTCACTCTGTGAAGGAACAGAACATGTGTCACTCTGTGAAGGAACAGAACACATGACTCTCAGTGAAGGAACAGAACATGTGTCACTCTGTGAAGGAACAGAACATGTGTCACTCTGTGAAGGAACAGAACATGTGTCACTCTGTGAAGGAACAGAACACATGACTCTCAGTGAAGGAACAGAACATGTGTCACTCTGTGAAGGAACAGAACATGTGTCACTCTGTGAAGGAACAGAACATGTGTCACTCTGTGAAGGAACAGAACATGTGTCACTCTGTGAAGGAACAGAACATGTGTCACTCTGTGAAGGAACAGAACATGTGTCACTGTGAAGGAACAGAACATGTGTCACTCTATGAAGGAACAGAACATGTGTCACTCTGTGAAGGAACAGAACATGTGTCACTCTGTGAAGGAACAGAACACGTGTCACTCTGTGAAGGAACAGAACATGTGTCACTCTGTGAAGAAACAGAACACATGACTCTCAGTGAAGGAACAGAACATGTGTCACTCTGTGAAGGAACAGAACACATGACTCTCAGTGAAGGAACAGAACATGTGTCACTCTGTGAAGGAACAGAACATGTGTCACTCTGTGAAGGAACAGAACATGTGTCACTCTGTGAAGGAACAGAACACATGACTCTCAGTGAAGGAACAGAACATGTGTCACTCTGTGAAGGAACAGAACATGTGTCACTCTGTGAAGGAACAGAACATGTGTCACTCTGTGAAGGAACAGAACACATGACTCTCAGTGAAGGAACAGAACATGTGTCACTCTGTGAAGGAACAGAACATGTGTCACTCTGTGAAGGAACAGAACATGTGTCACTCTGTGAAGGAACAGAACATGTGTCACTCTGTGAAGGAACAGAACATGTGTCACTCTGTGAAGGAACAGAACATGTGTCACTCTGTGAAGGAACAGAACATGTGTCACTCTGTGAAGGAGCAAAATGCGTGAGTTTCAGTGAAAAGGAAGAACATGTGTCACTCTGTGAAGGAGCAGAACACGTGTCAGTTTTTGGAACTGTCGAATACATAAAGGTGGTTATTTACTAATGTTGCGTGGCGCCAAATGCACAAGGCCTAGCATTCATTTACTCACCATTGCAGAGACCCGCAGGCGCGGTGCCAACTTGAGCTGCATAAGTGCCAATGCAAATCTTAGTAAATCTAGACTCATGACTCACTTGTAAAGTGCCAAATTGAAGAACAGAGCACTCAAAGATAAGTATTGTACTTATTTATATCTGGCCACAAGGCGGGAACAGCAACTGTGAGCAGTCTCAACTAACACCAGATTGGTCTTGTGGGCTTCACAAGACAGGAATATAACATGCCTCCCCTTTACAATATGAAAGGTTAAATGAATAATAGATACATAGCAGGCATCCTCTTTTAATTCCTCCCAGGGAGTTTACTTTGATGACCTTCATTTTTATCATGCCCTGAATCATCTGGACGATGAGGAAGAATTTGATTCTAACAGTATCGTCTACTTGAAAGTTTCTAATCTGCACACGTTTCATCATGCCAGACCCGACACAAGTGTTATTTTGTTTTGAAATTACACTGTTTGCAGTTTCTCTTTATATTATTCCACATATTTCTCACTTTGGTTAATTCATTGTGGTCCAACTAATGTGAAAGGTTTGCATTCACTAAGGTTTGGAAATGAGCAATGCCAGTTGTAGAATGGGGTGGGACATGATACCAGCATAACATTTCTTGCACAACTTTATTCACAGTTCATGTTTTTGCCAAAGACAGTTTCACCAATAAGTCTGTTTGCTCTTCCTACAAAACCATTTGAGTGAGGGTGATATAAATGAGTCCAACTGTGTTCAATGCCTGTTTATTTGAGGGAGTTACTTATTTAATTGGACTCCATTGTCTGTCACTAAAACATTTGGCAATTCTTTCTGTGAAAATAATCTCCTCAGAAATTCAATAACATAAGGTGTACCAGGTCATCTGACAAACTGCACTTCAGTTCATTTTGATTTGCAGTTTATGAGAATTAGTGCAAGCTTATTCCCAAAGCTAGTAAATGGACCAAGAAAACCTGTTGCAATTTTCCCAACACATTTTTAGAAAGGTCTACAGCTGAAATGGTACTCTCCCATGTCACCAAGTGATTGTCCGTTTTCGTGCATTGCTTACAACCCATAGGGGCTTATTTATGAGCCCTTGCGTCATTTTTGCACCGCTGGTGCGTCACTTTTTGTTTGTGACCCACCAGCAGCATAGAAAATGTGCTTTGTTGCACCATATTTACAAAGAGACGCATCTAGGTAGACGCGTCACTTTTTAAACCCCTGCGCCACATTATACCTGCGTCAGGTATAAAGTATGCAGGAGGGGGTGTTCTGACGCAAGAAAGTTCAAGTTCAAGTTCAGAAATTTATATAGCGCACTACTCACCCAGAGGGTCTCAAGGCGCTTGGGGGAGGGGGGTGCATTTACTTATCGAATATCCAGGTTTTTCGTTGTTTTCTGAAGGAGAGGTGGTTCTGAGTAAGGCGGAGGTGGGTGGGGAGAGAATTCCAGGTCTTGGCCGCTAGGTAGGAGAAGGATCTGCCCCCCATGGTGGATTTATGGATGCGTGGGATAGCGGCGAGGGCTTGATTGGATGATCGTAGTTGGCGGGTGGGGGTGTAGAAGGTCAGTTGTGTGTTGAGGCATTCGGGTCCAAGGTCGTAGAGGGCTTTGTGTGCATGGGTGAGGAGATGAAACGTTATTCTCTTGTCGACGGGGAGCCAGTGGAGGTCTTTCAGGTGACCGGAAATGTGAGCCGGACGAGGAATGTCCAGTATGAGTCTGGCTGAGGCATTTTGGATGCGTTGGAGTTTTTTCAGTAGTTTGGCCGTGGTTCCAGTGTAAAGGGTGTTTCCGTAATCTAGACGGCTGGTGACCAGGGCGTGGGTGACCGTCTTTCTAGTTTCGGTGGGGATCCAACGGAAGACTTTTTTGAGCATGCGTAGGATGTTGAAGCAGGATGATGAGACGGCGTTGACTTGTCTGGACATCGAGAGAGAGGAGTCTAGGATGAAGCCCAGGTTGCGTGCGTGATCCGTAGGTGTGGGTGCGGTTCCCAGGGCAGGTGGCCACCAAGAGTTGTCCCAGGCAGAGGGGGATGAACCTAAGAGGAGGACTTCCGTTTTGTCCGAGTTAAGTTTTAAACAGCTGTTCTTCATCCACTCGGCTACATCTTTCATTCCTTCGAGGAGGTTGGTTTTGGCGGTGTTTGGGTCTTTGGTGAGGGAGAGGATTAGCTGGGTGTCGTCTGCGTAGGAGATGATGTTGAGGTTGTGTTGGCATGCGATGGATGTGAGGGGGCTCATGTATACGTTGAAGAGGGTGGGGCTGAGTGGTGATCCTTGTGGTACGCCGCAGATGACTTCGGTGGCCTCTGATCTGAATGGGGGAAGGTGGGCTCTCTGCGTTCTTCCGGCGAGGAACGAGATGATCCATTCCAGTGCTTTTCCTTGTATTCCGACATTGTTGAGACGTTGTATGAGGGTGTTGTGACAGACTGTGTCGAAGGCTGCGGAGAGGTCAAGTAAGATGAGGGCAACCGTTTCTCTGTTGTCCAGTAGTGTTCTAATGTCGTCTGTTGCTGCGATGAGGGCTGTTTCGGTGCTATGTTTGTCTCGGAAGCCGGACTGTGAGGGGTCGAGGGATTTGTTGGATTCAAGGAAGGCGGCGCGCTGACTGTTGACGGCTTTCTCTATGACTTTGGCGGGGAATGGGAGGAGCGAGATGGGGCGGTAGTTCTTAAGTTCAGTGGGGTATGCTGTGGGTTTCTTTAGAAGGGCGCTGAGTTCAGCGTGTTTCCAGCTTTCCGGGAAGGTAGCAGAGTTGAAGGAGCAGTTGATGACATCGCGGAGATGGGGTGCGATGATAGAGTCTGCTTTGTTGAAAATGTGGTGGGGGCAAGGGTCGGTTGGCGATCCTGAGTGCATGGAGTTCATCAGATGGATGGTGTCTTCGGTGGTGATTGTGTTCCAGGCGTAGAGGTTGTAAGAGTGCGGTTTTGGTTCGGGGGTGGGTAAAGTGGGCTGGTCTTCGGATTGGTTTTTGAAGCTGTTATGTATGTCGGCGATTTTGTTGTAGAAAAATGAGGATAGAGAGTCGCAGAGGTCTTGGGAGGGGGTGATGTCGTTGGAGCCGGCGTTGGGGTTGGTAAATTCTTTGACGATGTTGAATAGTTCCTTGCTGTTTTGGGCGTTGTCAAGTCGATCCTTGAGTGCTGATTTCTTGGTGGAACGGATGAGTTGGTGGTATTTGCGGGTGGCGATCTTGAAGGAGGCCAGGTTGTCGATGGTTGGGTTTTTTCTCCAGGCTTTCTCGAGGGTACGACAGAGCTTCTTGGATTTCTAAGGTCGTCGTTGAACCAGGGGGCTTTTTTGTTGCCTTGCTTGATGTGATGGTTTTTCAGGGGTGCTAGCTCGTCAGCACTGTGGGTGATCCATTGTGTGAGGTTGGTGGCTGCTTGGTTAGGGTCCGATGATTTGGCAGGGGGGGTTTTGGTGAAGCGATGTGAGAAGTTGGTCGGTGGTAATTTTGTTCCAGTTTCTTCGGGGAATAGGTTGTGGGGGGTTGTGGGTCGAGGTCTTTTTGTAGTTGAAGTGAACACAGCTGTGGTCCGTCCAATGGAGAGTAGTGGTGTGATCGAAGGAGATGTGCTTGCTGGAGGTGAAGATAGGGTCGAACGTGTGTCCGGCAAGATGGGTGGGGGTGTCAACAAGTTGTTTGAGTCCGAGATTGGCGAGGTTGTCCAGAAGGGTGGTGGTGTTGCTGTCGTTATTCTTTTCCAGGTGGAAGTTCAGGTCTCCCAGTAGGATGTAGTTTTCGGAGGGGAGGGCATGTGGGCTGATAAAGCCAGTGATATCTTCGCTAAATTGTGTGCGTGGTCCTGGTGGTCTGTAGATGAGGGTGCCTCTGAGTGTGGTCTTGGGGTCGGTGTGGATCTGGAAGTGAAGGTGTTCGGCGGATGCAAGGTGATCGTCGGAACTGGTCGTGATGCGGATGTTGTTCTTATGGACGATGGCGATGCCTCCTCCTGTTTGGTTGGTGCGGTCCTTCCGGATGATCTTGTAGCCGTCCGGGATGGCTATGGCGATGTCTGGAGCTGAAGAGGCGTTCATCCATGTTTCTGTGAGGAAGGCGACGTCCGGAGATGTGGTGTCGAGGAGATTCCAGAGTTCAATGGAGTGTTTGTGGATCGAGCGGGTGTTGAGGAGGATGCACTTCAGGTAGTTGTTGTCGGGGCACTGTTTGGAGTTAGTGGGTTTGGTGTGGGTCCTGATACAGTCGAATTTGCAGGAGTGGCAGGTGAAGGGTCCATGGGTGTGTCCCGGGGCAGCCTGGTAGCATTGTGGTGAGCGGCCGGGGTTCAGAGCTGAGAGGGTTGCTGCGTCGTATGTAATGCGAGTGGGGTGAGTCTTGCGGGGTCCAGGGGGTCTGGCGCTAGGCGCGGTCCAGGCGCGGACGGGCGTAGACGGGCTTACCTTTGGCGCACCTTCGGCGCGCATGGGGCGCGTACGCTGCACGTGTACGCTGCGCGCGAAAGCATCTGTCATATGTGGATGGTGGAGGGGGTTGGGGCGTGGGAGGAGCAGCTGGGAGGCGGTAGCGGGGTGGAGAGACGGGCTGAGGCAACAACAACAACAAAATGGCACAAACACAAGGAAAGCGAAACAGGGCGAGACTGTGGCACAAACTAAGCTGACTGTATGGGCAGATGCACACTCGGGCAAAGATTACTACAAAAATTAAATTAATGCGAGCAGAGCAATGTGAGTGCTACAGTTACAATGCAGGCAATGGCGCACAATCGCACTGAGATAGCGCTACAGGTACAGACAATGGCAGCAGAGCGAGCGGTGCTTTAAATTATCCTGAAAGCGCTACGATACCACGGAGCCTCGTCAGCAGATTGGAGCGCTACGATATCACAGTGCCTTGGGAGCGTGGGGAGCGACCTCTTCTGAGCGGGTCAGGAGAGTCACCAAGGGTCGTAGAAGTGACGCAGTGAAATCTATAAGATTTAACTGCGTCACTTCTAGGATGAAAATGCGTCAATAACTGATGCCTGCCTCATGGCAGGCATAAGACTGACGCAAGCACATTACACATGGGACTTGCCCATGTGTAATGGCCCATTGCTGGAGTTGCGTCACTTTTGTGACACACTCCAGCAATGCTTCATTTTTGCGCTTACAGATACGTCAGAAATACTGACGTATCTGTAACTCCTTGCGACATGATGCGTCATACATTAAATATGACGCATCGTTGGTGTCGCAAGGAGGGCGCAATGAAAAGTGACGCATCGCTGTTTTCTCGCAGCGATGCGTCACTTTTCATAAATGAGGCCCTTAGTTTTTAACCCTGCTTCAGGATCCAGTCTGGGCTGCCAGTATTTTCACAAAGCCTTTTCTTGTTGTGTCATACCTAGATGTCCTCTCTGTGATAGATCAACTAATTCATTTTTGACAGCACTAGGAGGAACTAGTTTGTAGCCTCTGATGAGTATTTCTTCCTATACAGACAATCTAGTAAACACTTTTGCCAACGTTTGACAGTCTCCAGAAAAACTCTATTCCTTGGGTCATCCTTGAAAGACCCATTGTAGTACCTTTTCCAACACAACATCAGCAGTCCTAATCTGCTTCCATTCCTCCTTGGAAATTAAAGTGTGAGCGTTAAAATTTGCAGAAGCAATGATGCACTTCACATACACATAATCTGACCAACAGTACAATCACTTGTAAAGGGAAGCATGATGAAAAACCTGCCCTTTTGTTTGTTGTTGCAGGAACATGCATAACATTGAAGCTCCATTCAAACAATTTACCCCCAGATGCATCAAGCACCCACTCTGCGAATCCTAAATAGCGAAAAATACCGAATTGGTATTTAGAAATCGCAGAATGGGATGCATCACCAAAATCGGTAAATATCTGCTAATCGCAACCGCCCGCAATCGCCAAATGCGAATCCGCAAAAATCGCTACAAATTCGCAGATTCGGCTGTTTACAACCCCCAAATTGCGATTTTGCAATTACCGAAATCGCAATTAGCGATCTCGCAGATTGCGAGATCGCAAAAACGTGAAGTCGCATCTTGAGCACAATGATGACATCACTACCAGGAAGTACCCTGCTCCATGCATCATTTGGATCACAGAGCTGGATACAGGAGAAGGCAGAGCACTGAGCTCCAAGAGACACACCCTGCAGTTCTAATACAGGACAGAAATTAATACCACAATGTCCCAGGAAGCTGCAGGACAAAGTGAAAAACCCAGGCAGCGCAAAATAAAATTCAGTGAAAAAGAACTGGAGTACCTAATAGAAGGAGTCAGCAGGGACCACGACCAGCTGTTTGGGAAGCTGTCCCGGAAGGTGCCCGAGGCTACCAAGAGGCGCATCTGGCTGCGCATCAAGGCTAAGGTGAACGCAGTGGGTGTCACGCACCGGTCCATCGATGACCTAAAAAAGAGGTGGTACGACCTCAGAGGCCATTCCAAGGAGCGCATTGTGGAGAAACTGGGGGAGAGCCTGGCTACGGGAGGAGGACACTCCACAGTCCCTGAGAACACACCAATGGAGGACCTAGTAGAGGACACCATCAACCCTGCAGCCTGCGTGGGGGTCACTCAACTGGACACCTCCCGCACCACACACCAAACTCAAGGTAAGAGACATGCAACAGCGACCCCGTACACTAACAATGCCCATGCCCCAGTGCAAGCCATATTTGTAACCCCAGTAATCCAATCCCTGTTCCTCCTAAACACCCAAATGCATTGTGGGACCTGTAGTGTGTCAATGTGCCCTGATAGCCACACACAGTCAGAATAGTCAAGTAAAACAGACCCCTAAAGCCAGTCAGGGAATGCAGACATCAAGCAATAGCGAGCCTGCATTCATGTTTGTTAGACGGGGACCCTGAGGGTCGGCCGTCTACTGAGGGAGAGGTCCCCGATGAGGACCACCTCCGGCGATTGTACAGATATGTCACCTCCCTCCCCACAAACAGCCACCACACCAGGTTGAGTTCAATACTTTTATATAAGGTTTGTAGAGCACGGATATTGGCGATACAGGATATCTCGGACCCGAGGGTCCTCTCACTTCTAGTCTCTGTAGGGAAAAGGGGGTAGCGGGACAGTCTTGGTACCGGGTCGGTACAGGAGGTGGCAAGAGGTGAGCTCACAATCCTCGAGCTGGCGAGTCTGCAAGTCGGGCCGCGGCAGCGCCAGCAGGCCAAGACGATGGTTTCACGAGGCAGAGGGCCGCGGCAGCGCCAGCAGGCCAAGACGATGGTTTCACGAGGCAGAGGGCCGCGGCAGCGCCAGCAGGCCAAGACGATGGTTTCACGAGGCAGAGGGCCGCGGCAGCGCCAGCAGGCCAGTCGCGGATGAGTTCTTCTCGGGTCTCTCGACTCCAGGATACAACTGCCTTCCTGGTCTGGCCCTGCCCCAGTTATAGGTCTGGTCCCCTTTGATGTCCGGACCCTCGCGCCTGGGGGCCGGGAGGTCCGGGATGAGGGAGTCCAGACACCCAACAGGGGGGTGGAGCCAGCGCCCAGGGCGGCCTGGGGTGATCGACACCTGGCGGAGGAGAGCCGTTGACGATTCCTTCTCCCATTGACTCGCCAAGTGGTCACTCTGCCTCCTGGGAGGAGGTTGGTGCCTCGATGTCGGGGCCGGCCGGGCCCAGGGTTAGGGTCGAGTTGAGGCCACGCGGCCTCGTGCTGTAGTACCCCAAAATGGCGGCTGGGCCGAGGCCGGGGTGCGGATGGTGACCCGGGCCAGCTGGGTCCGGAGCTGGTGTCTTGTGGTGGAGGGATTGCAGGTTACTTTGGGTGGTCGCCGGGGACTCTGGTTGGGGATTCAGGGAGAGCCAGGGTCCGGGCCCCGTTGCGGGGAGGGGGGGACAGCCCGACCATGCGGCCTGTCCAACATGCGTCCCCCCCAGCTGAAGGCGGGGAGAGTCAGCCATCTTCCTGGGGACTCTCCTCGCTGAGGCGGAAAAAGCAGGACAGGCCGTCTGCGTTGGCGTGGTCCTGGCCTGGACGATGTTCCACCGTGAAGTCCATCCCCTGTAGGGAGATGGACCAGCGCAACAGCTTCGGGTTCTCCCCCCGCATTTGCATCAGCCATTGCAGGGGTCGGTGGTCTGTTTGCACCCGGAAGTGGGTGCCGAAGAGGTAGGGCCGGAGCTTCTTGAGTGCCCAGACTACGGCGAAGGCCTCCCTCTCAATGGTGCTCCAGCGCTGTTCTCGGGGCAGTAGGCGTCTGCTGATGAAGGCCACTGGTTGGTCGACCCCTTCGGTGTTGAGTTGGGAGAGGACGGCCCCCACACCATGATCGGAGGCGTCCGTCTGCACAATGAATTCCCGGCTGTAGTCGGGAGCCTGGAGCACGGGGGCCGTGCACATGGCGGTCTTCAATTTCTCGAAGGCCGATTGGCAGTCCCGGGTCCAGTTGACTGTTTTGGGGCTCTTCTTGGAGGTGAGCTCTGTGAGGGGCCCCACGATGCTGCCATAGTCCTTCACGAACCGCCGGTAGTATCCGGTGAGCCCCAGGAAGGCCCGGACCTCCGTTTGGGTCGTAGGGGGTTGCCAGGCCTGGATGGCAGCAATCTTGAGCTGGAGGGGGGCCACCAGCCCGCTTCCCACTTGGTGTCCCAGGTAGGTCACGGACCCTTGGCCAACCTGGCACTTGCTGGCCTTGATGGTGAGCCCGGCTTGCTGGAGGGCGTGTAGAACCTCCCGCAGGTGGCGGAGGTGGTCGTTCCAACGATGGCTGTACACAGCAATGTCGTCCAGGTAGGCGGCGCTGAAGTCTTCAAGGCCCGCCAGTACCTGGTTCACCAGCCGTTGGAACGTTGCCGGAGAGTTTTTCATGCCGAAGGGCATTACTTTAAAGTGGTAGTGCCCGTCCGGGGTTGAGAAGGCGGAACGTTCTTGGGCCCTAGGGGTGAGGGCGATCTGCCAGTAGCCCGCCGTTAGGTCGAAGATGCTCAGGTAGCGGGCGGCCCCCATCCGGTCAATTAGCTCATCTGCCCGGGGGATGGGGTGAGCGTCGGTCCTGGTAACTGCATTCAGCCCCCGATAGTCCACGCAGAACCGGAGCTCAGGGGCAACGCCCGGGGCGGCCGCCTTGGGAACCAGGACGACTGGGCTTGCCCAGGGGCTGTCGGAGGGTTCGATCACTCCTAGGGCCAGCATTTTGGACACCTCGGTCTGGATGCAGGCGCGCACCCGGTCTGGTACGCGGTACGCCCGGTGTCGAATAGGAGGGCTGTCCCCGGTGTCCACATCGTGAAGGCACCAGGGGGTGACTCCGGGTGTGAGGGAGAACAGGGAGGCAAACCGCCTCAGGAGGGCTTGACAGTCTTGGCGTTGCTCCGGGGACAGGGCCTCGGAGAGCTGGACCCCTTCCACTGAGCCATCCCGCTCGAGGGTCCTCAGTAGGTCCGGAAGGGGTTCGGAGTCTTCTTCCGTCCCGTTATCGGTAGCCATCAGGAGGCTGAGTTCGGATCGCACAAAATGGGGTTTGAGCCTGTTGGCATGGAGGACCCGTAGAGGGTTCCGGGCAGTCTCCATGTCGATCAAATAGGTGACGGGCCCCTTGCGTTCGATCACCTTGAAGGGTCCGGACCATTTGTCTTGGAGTGCACAGGGTTCAACCGGGGACATCACCCAGACCCGTTGTCCCGGTTCGAACTCAATGGAGGATGCATGCTGATCGTACCATCTCTTCATGTCCTCCTGACTGGCCTCGAGATTGGCTTTGGCGGTTTCTCGGAACCGCCGGGTCTGGTTGCGAAGAGCCAGGAGATACCTGTAGATGTCTGGGGGAGTTTTCTGGGGAGGCTGCTCCCAACCTTCCTTGACTAGGCTGAGGGGGCCCCGGACGGGGTGCCCGTACAGGAGTTCAAATGGGCTGAAGCCGAGGGATTTCTGCGGGACCTCCCGATAGGCAAACAGGAGGCATGGAAGTAGCACGTCCCACTGGCGTCGAAGGGGTTCCTCTAGGCCCATAATCATTCCCTTGAGGGTGCGGTTGAACCTCTCGACCAGTCCGTTTCCTTGCGGGTGATAGGGGGTCGTGAATTTGTAGGTGACCCCGCATTGTTGCCAGAGAGACTTCATATATCTGGAGATAAAGTTCGTGCCCCTGTCGCTGACGACCTCCCGGGGGAACCCCACCCGGGAGAAGATCCCCATCAGGGCTCGGCCCACCACGGGGGCCGTCACAGTCCGAAGAGGGATGGCCTCGGGATAGCGGGTGGCGTGGTCTACTAGGACCAGGATGAACCGGTGTCCTTGGGCTGTTCGGGGGTCGAGGGGCCCCACAATGTCTATTCCCACTCGTTCGAACGGGGTGGTGACGACAGGAAAGGGTTGTAAAGGTGCTTTGATTTTTCGGCCACTTTTTCCGCTGGCCTGGCAGGTGGGGCAGGCCCTGCAGTGGTTGGTGACATCCTTTCGCATTTGGGGCCAGAAAAAATGGGTCACCAGGCGGTCGTAGGTTTTATCCTGTCCCAGGTGTCCGGCAAGGGGGACATCGTGGGCTAAGTTCAGGAGAAAGTCTCGGAAGCGAAGGGGCACCACCAGCACCCGACTGGCTCCTAGTTCTGCAATTTTCTGCTCGCTGTAGAGCAGGTCTTGGTCCCAGTAGATCCAGTGGGCCCCCGAGGTATCCCCTGTGCTCTGGGCCAGGGCTTGCTGCCGGAGTCCTTCGAGAGAGGGACATGTTTTCTGTTCGGCCCGGAATTGTTCCTGAGTGGGGCCTCCCTCCTGACGCCATTGTGCCAGGTCAGGGACATCCCGAAGCTGGTCGGATCCTTCTTCTGTTTGGGTCGAGGGACTGGCTTCTGGGGCGGCCTCCTCTGGGACGAGCGCGGGAGGAGGTTCCGGCCACTCGGGCTCTTCTAGACTGGGGACCGCGCGGGCGGTCATGGACCGGGTCGTGACGCAGACCCATTCGGGGAGGCCGAGCATCCCCAGGTGTTCTCTCTGTTCGACGGCTGCCCAGGGAGAGCTTTCGAGGTCGTTTCCTAGGAGGCAATCCACGGGGGCATCATCGCGGACAGTTACCTTTAACATCCCTGTTACTCCTCCCCACTCGAAGGGGACGCAGGCCATGCGACACAGACTTTCGGAGTTGTCTGCTGATCGGACAGGGCAAAGAATGTTCGGCAGGATTTGGTCTGGAGTGACAAGGTGGCGTCGGACCGCCGTTACACTGGCCCCGGTGTCGCGGAGGGCTTCCGCCCGGCGGCCATTAATGTTGACCCACTGGCTGTACTTCTGCGTGTTGGCGGGAAGGGGGGCCCGCGGAATCATCTCTCTCTCCCCCAAGCAGACCAGCGCCATGGCGGCTGGTGCCCACTCAGAGGGGTCGGTCTCGTACTCTTCTTGGTCGTCCGGGATTAGTTCTTCCCCTAGGGCGGCCGCTGCGACCTGGCGGGGGGTAGTGTTCGGATTCTTTGGGCAGTTGGGATCACTGGCGTAGTGGCCGGGTCGCTGGCATCTGTGGCACATAACGTTGGCCCGGAAACCGGCCCGGATGGCCGGGCTCCCTCGGCCGGCCGGGGTCGAGGGGCTGCTTGTGGGCGACAAGGGGCCGGGGTCTCTCCCCCGACCCTGGCCCCCTCCTCCTCCTCCCCGGGGGCGATGGGGCCCTGGGTACGGTCTGGATGCTTCGCTGGGTCCGTTCCGGCCAACTCGGGTGCTTTCCCACCGGTCGGCTTCGGCGGCGAGTTGTCGAGGTTCGGTTAGTTTACTGTCCAAGAGGTGTTGCCGGAGTTCCACGAAGCAGTTGTTAGACAGGTGCTCCCATACGATAAGGTCAAAAAGTTGTTCGTAGGTGGTCACTTTGTTGCCCTTGATCCACCCTTCGAAGGCTCGACTAAAGAAGTTCACGTACTCCACCCAAGTCGTACCCGGAATCCGTTTGCAGTCGCGGAACCGCTGGCGGTACATCTCGGGTGTGAGCCCGTATCGAGTGAGGAGGGCGGCCTTCATGTGGTCGTAGGATGTCATCAGATGGTCCGGGAGTTGCAGCAGGGCGTCCCGCCCTTCGTTGACAAACCTCCCCCATAACCCGGCTCCCCAGTCGCTCCGTGGAATCCGGTGGGAGGTCATGGCCACCTCATAGGCTTTAAACCACTGCTGTATATCATCGTTCTTGTGGTATTCCCGGATGACATCTTTGGGGATGTGAACCTTGGGCTCGGTAGAGGCAGGCAGGGTCGGTCGTTCGGGGAACCCGAGTTCTTTATTCTGTTTCTGGATTTCCAGTTCCTTGAGATTGCGCTCATGTTCGTACGCTAGTTTCTTTTCCTCTAGCTCTCTCTGTTTTTGCTTCTCTTCTCGCTCCTCTCGGAGCCGTAAGTGTTCCAGAGTTATTTTTTGTTCCGCCAGTTTGAGCTCTCCATCCAAGCGAAGTCGGGCCAGTTCTAATTCGTGGAGTCTGCTTTTTTCTCTTTCTTGGATCTCTTCCAGGGAGAGACCCGCTCTTCTTTCTTCAATTGGTGCGGGGCCCGTCTCGGTTGTTCGTGTTCGGGGTACGGCCGTACCCGTTTCTGCCCAAGCTTCTAGGGCTCGTTTGAAGTCTTCCTTTGTGCTCAGACCTGTGGTTGGAAGGCCAAGTTCTATGCAATATTGCTTCAGTTCCCGGTGGTTGTAGTCTTCCAATTTTTCCATCTGGAATTTTTCCGTTGTTCCGCTCTCTGTTGTCATGGTGGTTGTGTGTCGTGGGGAGAGTGACTCTCTGTACTATTATGCGTAGGTTCGGATCGCGCCGCTGGCCACCAATGTTAGACGGGGACCCTGAGGGTCGGCCGTCTACTGAGGGAGAGGTCCCCGATGAGGACCACCTCCGGCGATTGTACAGATATGTCACCTCCCTCCCCACAAACAGCCACCACACCAGGTTGAGTTCAATACTTTTATATAAGGTTTGTAGAGCACGGATATTGGCGATACAGGATATCTCGGACCCGAGGGTCCTCTCACTTCTAGTCTCTGTAGGGAAAAGGGGGTAGCGGGACAGTCTTGGTACCGGGTCGGTACAGGAGGTGGCAAGAGGTGAGCTCACAATCCTCGAGCTGGCGAGTCTGCAAGTCGGGCCGCGGCAGCGCCAGCAGGCCAAGACGATGGTTTCACGAGGCAGAGGGCCGCGGCAGCGCCAGCAGGCCAAGACGATGGTTTCACGAGGCAGAGGGCCGCGGCAGCGCCAGCAGGCCAAGACGATGGTTTCACGAGGCAGAGGGCCGCGGCAGCGCCAGCAGGCCAAGACGATGGTTTCACGAGGCAGAGGGCCGCGGCAGCGCCAGCAGGCCAAGACGATGGTTTCACGAGGCAGAGGGCCGCGGCAGCACCAGCAGGCCAAGACGATGGTTTCACGAGGCAGAGGGCCGCGGCAGCGCCAGCAGGCCAGTCGCGGATGAGTTCTTCTCGGGTCTCTCGACTCCAGGATACAACTGCCTTCCTGGTCTGGCCCTGCCCCAGTTATAGGTCTGGTCCCCTTTGATGTCCGGACCCTCGCGCCTGGGGGCCGGGAGCTCCGGGATGAGGGAGTCCAGACACCCAACAGGGGGGTGGAGCCAGCGCCCAGGGCGGCCTGGGGTGATCGACACCTGGCGGAGGAGAGCCGTTGACGATTCCTTCTCCCATTGACTCGCCAAGTGGTCACTCTGCCTCCTGGGAGGAGGTTGGTGCCTCGATGTCGGGGCCGGCCGGGCCCAGGGTTAGGGTCGAGTTGAGGCCACGCGGCCTCGTGCTGTAGTACCCCAAAATGGCGGCTGGGCCGAGGCCGGGGTGCGGATGGTGACCCGGGCCAGCTGGGTCCGGAGCTGGTGTCTTGTGGTGGAGGGATTGCAGGTTACTTCGGGTGGTCGCCGGGGACTCTGGTTGGGGATTCAGGGAGAGCCAGGGTCCGGGCCCCGTTGCGGGGAGGGGGGACAGCCCGACCATGCGGCCTGTCCAACAATGTTGCTACATCCCAGGTGCCTGAATCATATCATTAATCATGCACTCATCCACATCACAGGTGCTGCAGATGCTGACACGTCTGACAGTGAGATTCTCCACATTGCGGAGACACCTGATGAGACGGAGGGGGAGAGCCAGCCAGCACCAGCACCTGGACCAGCACCTACACCTGCACCTAGACACAGGGACACCCCTGCAGTTACAGGTGGAGCACGACCTCACCACTCGGCACGCATGGCAGTGGAGCAGATCCCACCCCCACCCAGGAGGCAGACACGACGCCGAGCAAGTGTGCGGGCCCTCGCCAGCAGCAGGTTGAGGCAAGTGCGCTCTGTGCCCACCACAGCAGATATGGAGCAACAGGCACACAACTTGGGCCTGGGCATTGAGGCTCGGATGCTTGCTGTGCACCGTAAACAGGCACAGCACATGGCAGCACTGCAGCTGCAGCTATATAAAACTGCACGCAACATTAGTCTCCTCACTGAGAGTGTGCAGGAACTGACCACAGCGGTGAAGGAGAGCAACCAGCTGATGTTGGCGCAGCAGGACATCACCCGCAGACGCCACAGGCAGCTGCTCACACGGCTATCAGCCTACACACATTCAAACCACCTGATTGAGAACAACACTTCCCAGCTCTCGCGCAGATCATTGGCCATGCAGATCCAGATGGATCTGAGGTTGCTGTGCTGAAGTTGCAAGGGCCCTGGAGCAGGTCACCACCGCTGTGGAGAACCAACAGGCGGCCGACCATGGCAATGCAAGGGGGGGGGATGGTGCCAGCGAAGGGACATCTAGCCTCAGCAGCCTGTTTGTGCCGGTGCAATCAGAAAGGCGCCGCAGTTCCCAGCCCAACACTGCATCACGACAAAACCAACCCAACGTGGAGGGTGAGAGGGGCGACAGGGTGCGTCCGGTAGGAGGCGCTAGTAACTCGACATTTCCGGCAGTGCCGTGGCGAGGTAACCATGCACGCCTGCTCAGGTTCCAGGAGCCTGTATGTCTGAATACAGTTGCACTGTTGTTTGCTGATTAAAGCACATCGAGAGCTTGTGAATTAAACAAAAGCTTTATTTTGAAAACAAATCTTCCTCATGTCAATCATTCATGTGGCTTGCATGAGTGCAGTGTTGTGTGAGGGGTATGGGTGTACTAGAAATAGTTCTGTGTGATGTTGGCGCGGCGCCTGTGACCTTCAGGAGGATTCTCCCCGTGTGCATGATGCACATGTGCAGGTGGCAGGTTGTCCCCCTCCGACTCACTACCAGACACCTCAACAGGTATTCTCCGCTTGGTGGCAATATTGTGAAGTATGGCGCACACGGCCACGATGCGGCAGCAGATCTCAGGCCGGTATTTGAGGGCCCGCCAGTCTTGTGGAGGACGTGGAATCGACTCTTTAACATGAAAAATGTCCGCTCTATCACATTTCTGGTGTGTATATGCGCAGCATTGTACCGCCGTTCCTGTGATGCAGGGTTGAGGTATGGGGTGAGGAGGTATTCACGGAGCCCGTAGTCGCAGTCACCTGAATGGAGGAGCAGAGGGTCAGTGCCTGTTATGCGCGGCAACATGGTCTTAACATACTGTAGGTGGGCATGTGTACTGACCTAGGAGATGTCCCTCGCCAAATTCACCCCTGGCCAAGCGGGTGTGTATGCCGCTGTGCCGGAAGATAAACGAATCATGCGTGCACCCCGGGTATTGTGCCACAATGTCTGTAATGATGGTCTTCGCATTGCAGACCATCTGAATGTTGAGGGAGTGGTAGGACTTGGGGTTCTGGTACATGTATTCGGTCTCTGCGGGTGGACAGATGTGAATGTGGGTGCAGTCGATGCAGCCAATTACATGGGGGAAATGGGCGGTGTTGTAGAAGTCCAGTTTTGTTTGCATTAAATCCTGTTGGGTTGTTGGGAAGGTGATATAGTGATTTATCCGGCTCAGCATGGTGTCGAGGAAACTCTGTAGGCAGCGTGACGGTGTACTCTGGGATATGCCCCCTGCATATGCGACTATCCCCTGGAAGCTGCCGGAGGCCAGGAGGTGCAGGCAGCACAGAACCTGGACACGGGTGGGCACGGCGTTGGTCCTCCGTGTTGGGTGCTGCATCAGGGGGTCAAGGTCTCTGATGAGCTTCTTGATCATTGCCCCATTGAGCCTGTATTTGGAGTAGATCTCCTCTTCAGTCTGTCCAGGAGTGTAATCCGCAGCCGGAAGATGCGCTCCTGGATCCTGCGTCGGTTCTGGGCTGCAGCCTGGAGCCTCAGCCGCCTTGCCACGATGTAGAGACCTGCCATTGTGACTTTCCTCATGCTCCTACTGAGTCTCCTTAAGTGTGATTTACCCAACACCTGTTTCTTGTTTGCCAACTATTTGTTTTCCCCAATTGGACTTCATGGTTACCACCTGGTTTGGCTTCTCCTTAAATCGCAACTCGTAATTAGCGATTTATGGTATTTTAGCTATTTGCGAATGTTGATGAATGGGAATAGCGATTTATTAGCGATTTCGCAATTTGGTTGCGAATTCGCTATTGATTTCCCTAATTGGGGGATAATCACTGTTAAGGAATCGCAATGGGGGTTTCCAAATGGATTTGCGATTCTTTGTATTGCGATTTTGCTATTTTCTGCTTTTGTACTTGATGCATTGCGGAAGTGGGAATTGCATTCGCAATGGCTGTTTCGCAAAGATTGCAATCGCAATATCGCTTGATGCATCTATGCCTTAGTGCTTATTCTGGCTCATCTTGCTGTTAAATTTCCAGGATGTGCACTAGATCTACTTAAAATAAATACAAGAGATTTGTGATTCATATTAATGGTGAAATGTGCAATATACATAACATTTCTGAACTCTGAAGCTGCCGCTCTATATAGAATATAATTTCTCAGTTTCTTTCAATACACGACGCATAAGCTACAGTGTTGTGTCCTGTCATGCTCTTCTGTGATTACCAGGGCCAGAATGGCTGTAGTGGGCATTGGGCGTTTCCCTGGAAGGCTGGAAGGGTGGCGCCCGGTTTAGTTACTGCGGGCCGATTTTGCAGGTGAGCTGCAATATCGGCCCCCAGTAAAATTAGCAGCATTGCTTCACCCTCGCCCACCCGAGGGGCTGGTCCAAAAAAATTGCCAGGGCTGCTGAGTTCCCAATCCAGTCCTGGTGAATAGAGTGCCTAACCCTTTATAACTAGCATCAACTGTAATACTAGCAGGTAACCCTGGAGGCAGTCATTGTAGGAGCAGTTAAATCAAATTTGAAGCAGAAGAATGCATCTTCTTGCTCTTTACCCAAGGGAGAATTCTGTTCTTTTCTTTAGTAACCTTGATATCATTTCAGCCATAGAAGCACAATGATGCAAATATTTTGCACCCAATTCACAGAAACCTACAAAGGACATAACTTGTTCTTTGATTGTGGGATGATGGCCATCTTCAGTGGCTTAGATTAAATCAGGATTAGGACTGGCACACACCGCACTACCTACATGTCTTAAGTACATTAACTGCATCTGCTCAAAGATTCATTTGCAGTCTTAACTGCAGGCCACTCATCTTCGTTTTCTCAAGAACTGTGAAAAGTCTACTATCGTGCTCCTTCCAATCCTTTACAACTACTAGAAAGTCATCTTCGAACGCAAGAACACTTCAATTTTTCCTAACATCTTTTCCATTACTCTTTAAACAAGCATTTGCAATACAATAGGTCGCGCATTAGGAAAGTTTGAGCTATTGGTATTGTAAATGACAAATTTTGTATTTATGTTTTGTTTTTGAAAATAGCGAAATTCATACCTTTGTCATTTACAATGCCAATATTTATAACTTTCGCAAATGTGACACCTATAGCATTTGTAATGCAATATGTGTTGTATTTACGTGACTTACATGTATTGATATTACAAATAACAATGGCTTTTAATTTTTTTAAATAATACTTAAATAAAAGTTATTGTAATTTATAATGGCAATAGCTTAAACTTTTGTAAATAACTTTTGTGAAGATTATGTTCAGTGTATTTTATTGTGACGAAAATCCAAGAACAGAATTGAAATATTAACATCTTTTTGTTACATTTGTAATAAAGCTTGAAACATTGAGAGAACATTTTTGAACCAGTTGTTGTTGAATGGTTGCACAGATTGATGCTGTGGTGGCGCTGAGTGATGTTGTGGTGGCGAATGAGTGATGCTGTGGCGTTCAGTGATGGCGTGGTAGCGCATAGTGATGTTGTGGTGCCCCTGAGTGATGCTGTGGTGGTGCTAAGTGATGCTGTGTGATGCTGTATGCTATGCTGTGTTTTGTTATGCTATGCTATGTTTTGTTATGCTATGCTATGCTTTGCTATTATATGTTTTGTTTTCCTATGCTATGTTTTGTTGTGTTTTGTTAAGCTATGCTATGTTTTGTTGTGTTTTGCCATATTTTGTTATGCTATGTGTTGTTGTGTTTTGTTATGCTATGTTTTGTTATGTTATGCTATGTTTTGTTTTGCTATCCTATGCTTTGTTTTGTTATGCTATGCTGTGTTTAGTTTTGCTATCCTATGCTTTGTTTTGTTATGCTATGCTGTTTTGTTGTGTTTTGTTATGCTATGCTATGTTTTGTTGTGTTTTGCTATGCTATGCTATGTTTTGTTATGCTATGCTATGTTTTGTTGTGTTTTATTATGCTAGGCTTTGTTATGCTATGTTTTATTAAGCTATGCAATGCTTTGTTATGCTACGTTTTGTTATGCTATGCTAAGCTTTGTTTTGTTATGCTATGATTTTTTGTTATGCCATGCTATGTTTTGCTATGCTTTGCTATACTATGTTTGTTATGTATGCTATGTTTTGGGGTGCTTTGTTATGGAATGCTTTGTTGTTTTTTTGCTATGTTTTGTTATGCTATGCTTTGTTATGTTTTGTTGTGTTTTGTTATGCTATGCTATGTTTTGTTATACTATGCTATGTTTTGTTTTGCTATGCTTTGTTGGGTTATGCTATGCTTTGTTTTGTGATGCTATGTTTTGTTATGCTATGCTATGTTGTGTTTTGTTATGCTATGCTATGCTTTGTTGTGTTTTACTATGCTATTTTGTTTTGTTATGCTATGCTATGCTATGCTATGTTTTCTTTGCTATCCTATGCTTTGTTTTGTTATGCTATTCTATGTTTTGCTATGCTATGTTGTGTTATGCTGTGCTGGTGAGGGTGTGTGAGGGTGAGAGGGTGAGTGAGGGTGAGAGGGTGAGTGAGGGTGAGTGAGGGTGTGTGAGGGTGTGTGAGGGTGAGAGTGAGGTTGAGGGTGAGAGGGTTGTGAGGGTGTGTGAGGGTGAGAGGGGTTAGGGGGTGTGAGGGTGAGGGGGTGTGAGGGTAAGGGGTGTGAGGGTGTGTGAGGGTATGAGGGTGAGGGTGTATGAGGGTGAGTGAGGGTGAGTGAGGGTGTGTGAGGGTGAGAGGGTGTGTGAGGGTGAGAGGGTGTGATAGGGTGAGGGTGTGTGAGGGTGAGGGTGTGTGAGGGTGAGGGGGTGTGGGGGGAGGGTGGGTGAGGGGGTGTGGGGGGGAGGGTGGGTGAGGCGGTGTGGGGGGAGGGTGTGTGAGGGTGAGGGTGTATGAGGGTGAGGGGGTGTGATGGTGAGGGGGTGTGATGGTGAGGGGGGCGTGAGGGTATGAGAGGGTGAGTGAGGGTGTGTGAGGATGAGAGGGTGTGTGAGGGTGAGGGTGTGAGGGGTGAGGGGTGAGGGTGAGGGGTGAGGGTGAGGGGTGTGATGGTGAGGGGGTGTGAGGGTGAGTGAGGGTGAGGGGGTGTGAGGGTGAGGGGGTGTGAGGGTGAGGTGGTGGTGGAGGGTGAGGGGATGTGAGGGTGAGGGGATGTGAGGGTGAGGGGGTGAGTGGGTATGAGGGTGAGGGTGTGTGAGTGTGTGTGAGGGTGGGGTGTGTGAGGGTGGGGGGTGTGAGGGTGTGTGAGGGTGAGGGTGTTTGAGGGTGAGGGTGAGGGGCAGAGAATTAGGAAAAGGTATCTGTTATTGAGCGAGGCCCAATATTTCTGCGGCAAAGCACAAAACATACTACAAAATGAAGCACCGCCAAAAGTTTAAAAATGCCACAAACTCCTGGTTCAAAAAGGTAATTAACGGCACCAAGTATTTTGATATGGAATAAAGGTGCCTGGTGACAGGGCACTGGCAACATGTGTGTGCGCATTTAAAGGAAAAGCGCACTTAACAGTTGGCTGATATGTGGACGTCGCACACAAGTTATTAGTTATTAAAGTGCCTACGCGACGGGGCACTGACAACATGTGTGTGCGCATTTAAAGGAAAAGCTCCCAAAAACAAAGCGCCGTGAAACTAAGCAGCGCCCAGTGAAATAATGAACGGCAGCCAGTGTTTTGATGTGGAATTAAGGTGCCTGGTGACTGGGCACTGGCAATATGTGTGTGCGCATTTAAAGGAAAAGCGCCCGAATACAAAGCGCCCTGAAAGCTAAGCAGTGCCCAGTGAAATAATGAACGGCACCCAACTTTTTGATGTGGAATTAAGGTGCCTGGTGACGGGGCACATTTAGAGGAAAAGCACCCAAAAAGAAAGCGCCGTGAAAGCTAAGCAGTGCCCAGTGAAATAATGAACGGCAGCCAGTGTTTTGATGTGGAATTAAGGTGCCTGGTGACGGGGCGCATTTAAAGGAAAAGCACCCAACAACAAAGCGCTGTGAAAGCTAATCAGTGCACAGTGAAATAATATTGCGGCATCCAGTGTTTTGATGTGGCGCTGTGAAAGCTAAGCAGTGCACAGTGAAATAATTAACGGCACGGAGTGTTTTGATGTGGAATAAAGGTGCCTGGTGACGGGCCACTGACAACATGTGTGTGCGCATTTAAAGGAAAAGCGCCCAAAAACAAAGCGCCGTGAAAGCTAAGCAGTGCCCAGTGAAATAATGAACGGCAGCCAGTGTTTTGATATGGAATTAAGGTGCCTGGTGACGGGGCGTATTTAAAGGAAAAGTGCCCGAAAACAAAGCGCCGTGAAAGCTAACCAGTGCACAGTGAAATAATATTGCGGCACCGAGTGTTTTGATGTGGAATTAAGGTGTCTGGTGACTGTGCACTGCAGGCTTTAAACAGAGAGCACGTCATGGAACTGCAATAAAAACAAGCTCTCGGCATTGCTGTGGCGGGGCACGGGGGAGCGGGAGGCATTCCTTTGAAGTCTGAGACAAATGGTTGAATGGTGGTGTGCGAGTGACTTCCTTTCAAGTCTGATGGGGGGGCGGGGGAGCAAATGGCAAGCGCGCGCGCGGGGCACATGCACTGTCCATAATCCGCATTCAAAAGCCCCTTGGTAAGCTTTCCTGGAGCAGCTCTCTATATCTCTCGCATAGCGATTGCTTAACAGCAATAGCTGGGCGAGACCTAAAAAATGGCAGCTGCCAAATGGCATACTTTTGTATTGGAAAACTCCACCTGGAGTAACAAATGCTTTTAGATGTTTTGAGGAAAGAACAAGATCAATTAGTCGATAACCTCATTGAAGATCTAGTCTGCTTAATATAGTGGCATTACTTTACTTGAACATGAGTACCCCTATTTTAAGTGGTGGATGTGCATCAACCTAGATGCTTTTGCTTGAGTGCGCTAAGGTCAACACACATTCTTAATTCTTTTTTATGGCCACTACAATAGGGGAAAGCCACATTGACATATCGTCCAGTTCAATTACCCCTTCAACTTGCAGCTGATGCAATTAATGTGATAATACCTGTCATAATTAGGGCAACGTTTATTAAACTATGCTTCAATGGAATGGACACATCTTTGAGTTTTATTTCTATTTCAAAAATTCTTCATAGACTTAGACCCTCTTTGACTAAATTCTGATGCTGATTTATCAGTTCATGTAGATCTATGGGGGATACCTTAACTTTGCAGTGTACATGTTTCACTTGAATACCACCACACACACTGTGATTTTGAAAGTCTTCACACAATTTCTCTGAAAAAACATAATTTACTTTTATTTGCCAGCAGAAAGTACAATGTCAAGCATGCCCTTATGCAACCGTCCAAGATTTTTTTGTTTTCCTTTAAAGGCAAAAAAATATGAACAGTTATATATCATCCCTGAAAGGATGGAGGCAATTCAAGCTAACCAATTAAGGAAAGTTTTAATCATTGAAAAGATTCATTCCTAATATCTGATTTAATTAATATTTGATCTTTCAGTATTTTAAGAATATGTCATGAGCGATGATAATGACTTTGGCTCTGTGAATTCATAAGTAGATTTAACGTGAAAGCTCCTACTTCGATGGCAGCTGTGGGATTCTTAGTATTCTTTGATTCAGAAAAGCCCATGCTTAAAACTAGATTTTTGACACAAGACTGAAGATCCTGTTCTTTGTGTGTCTTCAATTTCGCTTATTTCTATTTTCTTCTTCATACAAACTTTCGAAAAAGGCCCCAAAGTTCCACATAAATTGCAAGTCTTTTTCGGTACTTGACAAAACTTAAAAGAACAACAAGGCGAGTGGACCCAACAATTAGAAGAACTGTTTTGTGTAAGAGAAAATTCAGCAGAACAGAATATATTTTGTTCCCAATGGAATTTGTAATCATAGGCCAAATAGGCTCATCGAATACTTCCTTATAATCTTAATTAATTAATGATAGCTGCTTCAATGGCAGTGACAGCTTTTTAAAATGAAATAAGCTTTCCTTGCAATGTTTTGTAGTGACATCTAACCCCTTATTGATACCTTATAAGTTGATATGTAAAGATTTCTAATTCACGAAGTAAAGTCAGTATTCTGGGAGCGGTTAGCTATGTCTCAATAGATTCATCAAGTTGCAGTTCGAGAAAAACGTGAATCTTCTGACTACTGTACTTTTCATGGAACTTGAAATTCATCAAACTCCTCTCCTTCTATAGGTTTATAAACTGGTAAATGTTCTACGATGCATTGACCTTCCCTCCAAGTCAATATTCAAGAATCTTTTTTTTTCTTTCAACTTTAAAGCATTGTGAGTCAATTTCTCTTAGATACACTTTGAATTATCCGCACCAATCCTTCTATTTGATTGGTGGATCTCCAAGAGAGTCTAGGGTATACTGCTTGCATTGTACTACTTTGTAAAAGAGTGATTGTCAAGGTACGGCCAAAGGGCCACATGCAGCCCTGGCTCAACAGCAGCACTGGGCTGCTGCATGATAAATAAACAGGCAAGCATTTGTTTGAAGGTTAATTGGAGTTAAAGAAAGGAAGTAACAAGGTTGCCCTGCACCGCTTAACTTTAGGAACACCTTCGTTTTTAAAGACATCCTGCAGCCAGTGTGTAAACTATGATAAAGTCCCTTGAAAATTCAAACAGTTTACTTCATCAACATGCAGAACCATTTGACTTTAGTACATCAGATTATATCAATGAATTGAGAAGTATTTTTCTCTTGTGACAAGGTGCACAAGTCTTCCCCTGTTTCTTCTGGCCAGTGTGGCAAATTGTTTATGCGTGGTTCTAGTTCATTTAAAATAGGAAATAATTAGTGTATGGAATTAGAGCTAGGGGAGCAACAGGATGTTAGACGGTCGGGGGATATGTAGCATTTATTGAGGTGGAAGAGTTTAGGACTTTTTTTGTTTTAGCAGGAGCTAAACGAGCACGAGGAAGCAGAAGCTTTTATGCTAGGATAGGATAGCTTTAACCTGTGCGTTTTTTAGGGCAGAAGGTAGATTAGAGTTGTTCTGGATTAACCAATGTTTTGTGTGATGCTGCTATGGGAGGAAGAATCTGTTTGGAGGGCTGAACCACTAATCCAAGGTTTTTTCTGTTAGGAGTGGGCAATAGATCTGATAGCTGTAGCACGAGGAAATATAGAGGGTGAGTGTGTAGCAGATGGCCAGGGTAAAAAAGGAAGTAACAGGTAATTGACAAGCATTGCCAGGGTGAAAACGGGGAGAGGAGCTTGTTATTGCTAACAATCTCCCAGGTAGTGGGCATGCACAAACTTCCAGGGCTTATCATGACTGACAGGAATACCTGTGTGATTTCCAGGCAGTCATAAAACAGTTAAATTCCATATAAATCTAATATTTACTACCAAATGTATCTTTGTTAACCCTGGGCATGCATAGCACAGTGCCAAAACTTAACAGTAGCATAGCAGCTATATCAACAACACTCACAAATGCTTTGATAAAGCAATTTTACATGCTAAAAAGTACATAACCAATTCACAAAAATGAACTGTGAATAAAATTATTAGGCAATGAGAGAGGTGATGATTTTGGAGTCTCCCCTAACCGAGGGGGAGGACCAAACAGATGCCTTGAACACAAAGAGCATATCATGCTGGTGAACGGTTCAGCAGTGGTCCCATCTTCCTAGGACCACCCCAAGCACAGTTATGGGCAAAAATACAATCCCAACCAAAGGTTCTGCAAAGCATTATGGGACGAGATTAGCAGTGGGCAGTGAATATTATAGTGTCCTATATCAAAATAATTCTACAAAGAGCTGCAGTTAAACTAGTCCTTCACGAGTCAAATGCAAAAGCATTGAAATTATTATTACATCAAGCTCCAGTTCCACCAGTCGTTACTAGATGTCCCCCACGAGTCAAATGTAAAAGCATTGAAACCCTTTGCTGAAGCGTTTGCATTGACATGTGAGGGACATCTAGTAACGGCTAGTGGAACTGCAGCTTGATGTAAGAATAATTTCAATGCATTTGTATTTGACTCGTGAGGGACACCTAGTAATGACTAGTTGAACTGCAGCTCTTTGTAGAATTATTTTGATATTGGATACTATAATATTCACTGCCTAGTGCTAATCTCGTCCCATAATGCTTTGCAGGGCCTTTGGTTGGGATTATATTTTTGCCAATAACTGTGCTTGGGGTGGTCCTAAGAGGATGAGACCACCACCGAATCGTTCAAGAAGATGTGCTCTTTGTGTTCAAGGCGTCTGCTTTGTTCTCTCCCTAGGTTAGTGTGGATCCCAAAATCATCACCTCTCTCACTTCTTGCTAATTTATCATTTTCACTATCATGAAATGACTATATGCATTTTAGCATATAAAGAAAAAAATACTTATTTTAACATAACTTGCTATGTGCAAGGTGCTGTTAGCAATTATTGCTCACACAGTGCTACTAGCTACTGAGCGGAGCATAGTTCCGAGTGTACTTTGCAACACCCAGGGTTAATTTTTGTGAATAGGGCCCACAATTCTTCTTTTCCAAATGAGAGGTGGGGAATGTCACTTTTAATGTGATCTGTGGCAGTAGTCACACCAAGCTATGCTGAGCAGTTGTAAGTAACAGTGAGTGGCAAGTGGTAATGCCCACCCGTTTTGTTTAAATGTTATGTTTAAACTGACAGTTTCACATAAGTATACAGACACTATCAAGACATAGCTGGTGGCTTACCTTACACAGTAGCGCTACCTCTAAACTAAGACGCCTGTAGGCAGCTGCCTTACACCATCACCATAAGAGGGTTCCAGGTTGAAATAACCTGACCCTACTGCTAGTGGAGAGGGTGAAAGCATTAAAAGTAAGTCTGAAAGAGTCAGAAAGTAGGCAGGTCCCTACCTGCTGGTTAAACACACTCTTTCGCCACTCCTTCTGCTCCAGTATGGAGTGGTTGTTTCTTTAATATGAAAATCAGAAATCCAGAAACCAGGTTATGGACATTATTTCAATTTATTGAATAACTTGTGTAAGAACTCTTTTTTATTAAAATCGTTTAGATCCTAGAAGTGAGATATTTACAAAGATGCTGTAACATAACGAAAGTCGTTTCCCCCATGTCATCCGAACATCCGTACCTTCGCGGCCATGATTTACAAATGGTTATCGCACTATGTCATAAAATTCTGCTTTATTGTCAAGTCTTTATTTTCATATTAAAGTGATCACACATTCTAGTCTGATCGTTAAGCAAAGAGGATCTGGGAAAGAACCAGACTAACAGAAGAGTGACAAGGAGAGGAGAAGATGAGGAGGAAGAAAATGAAGGTGTGAGAAAGACATTGGGAAATGGAAGGAGAGAGGGAAGAGGAGAGAGAGAGAGAGAGAGAGAGAGAGTCAGAGGGAGAGGGAAAGAGGAGAAACATAGAATGAGAAAAAGCAGGAAGACAGAGACAACAAGAAAATGAGTACATGAGAGAGAGAGAGAGGGAGCCGGAGAGACTGCAGACAGGCAAAGAAGAGAAACAAGAAAAAAGCAGGAGAATCAAAGAAAGCAAGAGTACGAGCGAGAGAGAGAGAGAGAGAGAGAGAGAGAGAGAGAGAAAGAGAGAGAGAGAGAGAGAGAAAGAGAGAGAGAGAAAGAGAGAGAGAGAAAGAGAGAGAGAGAGAGAAAGAGAGTGAGTGAAAGAGAACTGCTGCAAAAGAGAAAGAGACACAGAGAGACAAGAGTGGAAAAAGAACCAGGTAAAGATATACAGGCGCAGGGGAATGGGAGAAAAATGGAGTAGAACAGAAATAGAAAGGAAACTGATTTCGAAGAGAGGTGAGGCAGTGAAAAGAATATAAACAGGGAAATGGGAGAAAATATGGCATCAACATTGGGTTCTGGTAGAAAGAGAAAAAAAAAGAAAACCAGAGATTACTTTTGTCTTTGCCAATGACAGATCAGACAGAAAGAGACACCTGTTGATACTAAATGCTATCTTAAAAATAAATTACAATCCTTCTTTAGTACTTAAATACGCTTCTTGTCCCTAGTCTATTTACAGCTGCAATTCTAAGTAGCAGAGGTGCCTAAAATAAAGAACTGTGCTCCGAGAGGGGAAAGAGCAGTGTGTTTTGTTCGGAGAACGACAGCTTACAGAGCACGAGGCCCACAAAAGGAATTATAAATAAGCTTCTAGGTTATTTAGTGCAGTGTTAGAACATACAGCATGGGCCGTCCACGGCTCCTAAGTACCAAAAAATATATAACACAAGACAGTGACTGTCCTTCTCCCCCCCCCACCCCCCCTACTCCACTTGGTCAGGTCTTGGGGCAGAAGGGTAGAGTGCTGGGAGGTTGGGGGTACGTGGACGGGTGCCCTGAGCCCCTACGAACATCAACAATCAGTTAGCTGGCTGGAATATCTTCAGTAAAACTATCAAATCTTCAGTTGAAATGTCGTGTTACTTCATCTGTTGCTAGAACTGTATTTTTAAAAACCTAATTCCAATAAAATAATATGACTTAAGCTACAAGAACAACAATTTTAGTAAATTAGAAGTCTGGCCTGTGGAGAAGCGTGGCTCAATGGTTAGAGCGGCAGACCCTGATGCAGAGGTCTGGCCCGGGACCAGGGTTCAATTCCAGCCTCGACGGCTCTTGGACTCAATTTCCCTGGACCTGATCATTTTCGCCTTGGTGCCTAGTCTAATCATGGGTCCCACTCTGTGACTCTGGGCAATAGCTTGCTTAATCTCCACAAGCAGCGCTTGGATGCCTGGCTTCACCTTGGGGGTGCCCAGGAGTGGACATTTCACAGGAAAGCCAGGATGAGTTCCACAGCGGTATGAATACAGCGCTATGAGACCTCTGGGTAGAAGTGCGCTATATAAACACAAACACATTTACATTTTGCAGAAGTCTGCCATGTACGCAGGACTTGCGCTGCCACAGTGCGCATTTAGCGCTAGCCCGCTGCACTGAGGCAATGCAGGGTTCATGGCAAGGAAACAGGTCTTTAAGCAGCACCTGACCTCAAGTCCTAGGTGTCACCTGTGTGGATGGGACAGAGCTTGACTGATGCAGCTTAAAAAAAAAGTAGGCAACCTGATTCTGCAAAATTGCTTTTTGAAATGGTTGGACAATTTCCGGTTCAAATTCTCTTCCTAGATAACGTGTTGTTAATTAGAAGTGTTTGGCTGTCAAAACAATATCTGCACAGGTAGCATGTGTGTAAAGAAACTGGAAAACTTCATGACAGGTGGGCGGCAGTGAAACATAAGTAGGCTTGGAATGGAGCCGGTCACGTGTCAGGGTAATATGTGAAACATGATTGATAGAATTTCCATCAAGGTTTAGCAGAATCATTCTTAGAACATCAGACAGTTCCACCATGAGCCAACGTCGCCTTGCTGACGGTTCCGCCTCTCCAGAAATCCTCGGTTGCCCACTGTGTGGTACAAGACTCCTTAAATATGGCAGTCAGAGACAAGCCGAAAAGGCAGTTCTGTCTACAGCTTGGACCAATCTCGCCTGGAAACTTGTGTTTTCAACTTTTAACTTGGCACATCTTTAAAAACATCTGAAGTAGGAAGCAGCCGCGCTGCTGCACAGTCCCGAGCTCAGCTTGGTCCAGCGACAGTAAGATGAAAAAAGACTTCCTTTATCAAAGTTCAATTTCCTAAAGAAAGTAAAACCTGTAAAAAAATATATATATATTCTTTAAAACTGAAGGGCAGCAGTTGCATTCAAGCAGGCTCCCCCTTCACAAATGCCCAGAGTTTTCGGAGTCTGTCTCCTTCCAATAGACAACATCACACAGTGCGCGATTTTATAAAAATCGACCCAAGAGTTTGAGGCAATTTTTTGACTATGGTGCCATTATGACTGAAGCCTTGTGGTGGTGAAGTTGTTGCAAGAATACAACAGGGATATGGCAGACATAACTTCACACTTTTGAAGAGCCAGGCAGTTCGGGCTTGTCTAAAAAGGGTGAGCTTTGCCATTAATCTGACAGCATCGTCCATCTGTCCATCTGTCCATCTGGCCAGTCCGTAGAAATGCAGCTTATATCTGGTCACAAATCTGTGACTTTGTTCTCAACAGCGGCCGCAATCTGCTGCAGTCGGTAGCCAAGCTGCATCTTCTGCGCTGTGGGATCTTCTTCCAGGGCGGTAATGATCTGGAAAAGGAAATTGATAAACATTAGGTTTGTGCCAAGCGATATCTGCCTAGCTATTCCCCAGAAAGAGTTCACCATCTTGCTAGTTCTAAAGGCTGGACGATAAAGTCTGTTGTCCCAGTCAATGCCCTGTACCGCACTGCAGTGGTCCTCAAAGACTGCACACAACTAGAGAATGAACAATCCACAAGCACTTCCTGCTGTCCTCCGTCACACCACCTCACAGTGAGCCTTAACCCAAGTTAAACACAAGTTGTACGCAACCCCTGAAACAATGTTACAGACTGAAACTTGCATCATCAGGAAACCTCTTTCTCTCTCGGACACTGCCCGCTCTAATACTGAGTGTTGAATAATGTCGGATGGTTCTTTTTTCAATCAATCAATCAATCATAATTTATAAAGTTTAGCAAATCCCTTCTAAGGGTCTCATGGTGGTGGAGTTACTAGCTGCTTCATGGAGAAAGAAGTGAAAAGAGGCAAAAGCAGGAGAAAGCACTCAGAAAAACATGGGAGAGGAAAGAGGAAACAGTAAACAAGCATTGGAAATGCAATAGGTCTCGCATTAGAAAAGTTGGAGTTATTGGTCTTGTAAATGACATATTTTATTTATTTGTTGGTTTTTAAAATTGCTAAATTGATGGCTTTGTCATTTACAATGCCAATAGTTATAACTTTCGCGAATGTGACACCTATAGCATTTGGAATGCAACATGTTTTGTATTTACGTGACTTAGATGGCAGCTCTGGTCATTAGGTCACATCTCTAGAGAGCAGGAGAGTGCAGCAGGGGAGAGAAGCACAGCAATGCAATAGGTCTCGCATTAGGAAAGTTTGAGCTATTGGTATTGTAAAGGACACATTTTTTATTTATGTGCTTGTTTTGAAAATAGCGAATTAATAGCGTTGTTATTTACAATGCCAATAGTTTTATCTTTCGCAAATGTGACACCTATTGTAACACAATATGTGTTGTGAGGGTGGGTGAGGGTGAGGGGTTGAGGGTGAGGGGTTGAGGGTGAGTGAGGGTGAGGGGTTGAGGGTGAGTGAGGGTGAGGGTGAGTGAGGGTGAGGGGTTGAGGGTGAGTGAGGGTGAGGGTGAGGGGTTGAGGGTGAGTGAGGGTGAGGGGTTGAGGGTGAGTGAGGGTGAGGGTGAGTGAGGGTGAGGGGTTGAGGGTGAGTGAGGGTGAGGGTGAGTGAGGGTGAGGGGTTGAGGGTGGGTGAGGGTGAGTGAGGGTGAGGGTGAGTGAGGGTGAGGGTTGAGGGTGGGTGAGGGTGAGTGAGGGTGAGTGAGGGTGAGGGTGAGTGAGGGTGAGGGTGAGTGAGGGTGAGTGAGGGTGAGTGAGGGTGAGGGGTTGAGGGTGGGTTAGGGTGAGTGAGGGTGAGGGTGAGTGAGGGTGAGGGGTTGAGGGTGAGTGAGGGTGAGGGGTTGAGGGTGAGTGAGGGTGAGGGTGAGTGAGGGTGAGTGAGGGTGAGGGGTTGAGGGTGAGGGGTTGAGGGTGAGTGAGGGTGAGTGAGGGTGAGGGGTTGAGGGTGAGTGAGGGTGAGGGGTTGAGGGTGAGTGAGGGTGAGGGTGAGTGAGGGTGAGGGGTTGAGGGTGGGTGAGGGTGAGTGAGGGTGAGTGAGGGTGAGTGAGGGTGAGTGAGGGTGAGGGTGAGTGAGGGTGAGTGAGGGTGAGTGAGGGTGAGTGAGGGTGAGTGAGGGTGAGTGTGAGTGAGGGTGAGGGTGGGTGAGGGGTTGAGGGTGAGTGAGGGTGAGGGGTTGAGGGTGAGTGAGGGTGAGGGGTTGAGGGTGAGTGAGGGTGAGGGTGAGGGGTTGAGGGTGAGTGAGGGTGAGGGTGAGTTAGGGTGAGGGGTTTAGGGTGGGTGAGGGTGAGGGTGAGTGAGGGTGAGGGGTTGAGGGTGAGTGAGGATGAGTGAGAGTGAGGGTGAGTGAGGGGTTGAGGGTGAGGGGTTGAGGGTGAGTGAGGGTGAGGGTGAGGGGTTGAGGGTGAGTGAGGGTGAGGGGTTGAGGGTGAGTGAGGGTGAGTGAGGGTGAGGGGTTGAGGGTGAGTGAGGGTGAGGGTGAGTGAGGGTGAGGGTGAGTGAGGGTGAGGGTGAGTGAGGGTGAGGATGAGTGAGGGTGAGGGGTTGAGGGTGAGGGGTTGAGGGTGAGTGAGGGTGAGTGAGAGTGAGGGTGAGTGAGGGGTTGAGGGTGAGTGAGGGTGAGGGGGTGAGTGAGGGTGAGGGTGAGTGAGGGTGAGGGGTTGAGGGTGAGGGGTTGAGGGTGAGTGAGGGTGAGGGGTTGAGGGTGAGTGAGGGTGAGGGGTTGAGGGTGGGTGAGGGGTTGAGGGTGAGTGTGAGGGTGAGTGAGGGTGAGGGGTTGAGGGTGAGTGAGGGTGAGGGTGAGTGAGGGTGAGGGGTTGAGGGTGAGTGAGAGTGAGGGTGAGTGAGAGTGAGGGTGAGTGAGGGGTTGAGGGTGAGGGGTTGAGGGTGAGTGAGGGTGAGGGGTTGAGGGTGAGGGGTTGAGGGTGAGTGAGGGTGAGGGTGGGTGAGGGTGAGTGAGGGTGAGGGGTTGAGGGTGATTGAGGATGAGTGAGGGTGAGGGGTTGAGGGTGAGTGAGGATGAGTGAGGGTGAGTGAGGGTGAGTGAGGGTGAGTGAGGGTGAGTGAGGGTGAGGGTGAGTGAGGGTGAGGGTGAGTGAGGGTGAGTGAGGGTGAGTGAGGGTGAGTGAGGGTGAGTGAGGGGGAGGGGTTGAGGGTGGGTGAGGGGTTGAGGGTGAGTGAGGGTGAGGGGTTGAGGGTGAGTGAGGGTGAGTGAGGGTGAGTGAGGGTGAGTGAGGGTGAGGGGTTGAGGGTGAGTGAGGGTGAGGGGTTGAGGGTGAGTGAGGGTGAGGGTGAGTGAGGGTGAGTGAGGGTGAGGGTGAGGGGTTGAGGGTGAGTGAGGGTGAGGGTGAGTGAGGGTGAGTGAGAGTGAGGGTGAGTGAGGGGTTGAGGGTGAGGGGTAGAGGGTGAGTGAGGGTGAGGGGTAGAGGGTGAGTGAGGGTGAGGGGTAGAGGGTGAGTGAGGGTGAGGGGTTGAGGGTGAGTGAGGGTGAGGGTGAGGGGTTGAGGGTGAGTGAGGGTGAGGGGTTGAGGGTGAGTGAGGGTGAGTGAGGGTGAGGGGTTGAGGGTGGGTGAGGGTGAGTGAGGGTGAGGGTGAGTGAGGGTGAGTGAGGGTGAGTGAGGGTGAGTGAGGGTGAGGGTGAGTGAGGGTGAGTGAGGGTGAGGGTGAGTGAGGGTGAGTGAGGGTGAGGGAGGGTGAGGGTGAGTGAGGGTGAGTGAGGGTGAGTGAGGGTGAGTGAGGGTGAGGGTGAGTGAGGGTGAGGGTGAGTGAGGGTGAGGGGTTGAGGGTGGGTGAGGGTGAGTGAGGGTGAGGGTGAGTGAGGGTGAGGGGTTGAGGGTGAGTGAGGGTGAGTGAGAGTGAGGGTGAGTGAGGGGTTGAGGGTGAGGGGTAGAGGGTGAGTGAGGGTGAGGGGTAGAGGGTGAGTGAGGGTGAGGGGTTGAGGGTGAGTGAGGGTGAGGGGTTGAGGGTGAGTGAGGGTGAGGGGTTGAGGGTGAGTGCGGGTGAGGGTGAGGGGTTGAGGGTGAGTGAGGGTGAGGGGTTGAGGGTGAGTGAGGGTGGGTGAGGGTGAGTGAGGGTGAGTGAGGGTGAGGGTGAGTGAGAGTGAGGGTGAGTGAGGGTGAGTGAGGGTGAGTGAGGGTGAGTGAGGGTGAGTGAGGGTGGGTGAGGGTGAGTGAGGGTGAGGGGTTGAGGGTGAGTGAGGGTGAGGGGTTGAGGGTGAGTGAGGGTGAGGGTGAGTGAGGGTGAGGGTGAGGGGTTGAGGGTGAGTGAGGGTGAGGGTGGGTGAGGGGTTGAGGGTGAGTGAGGGTGAGGGTGAGTGAGGGTGAGGGTGAGGGGTATAGGGTGAGTGAGGGGTTGAGGGTGAGGGGTTGAGGGTGAGTGAGGGTGAGGGTGAGGGGTTGAGGGTGAGTGAGGGTGAGGGGTTGAGGGTGAGTGAGGGTGAGGGGTTGAGGGTGAGTGAGGGTGAGGGTGAGTGAGGGTGAGGGTGAGTGAGGGTGAGGGTCAGTGAGGGTGAGGGTGAGTGAGGGTGAGTGAGGGTGAGGGTGAGTGAGGGTGAGTGAGGGTGAGGGTGAGTGAGGGTGAGTGAGTGTGAGGGGTTGAGGGTGAGTGAGGGTGAGGGTGAGTGAGGGTGAGTGAGGGTGAGGGGTTGAGGGTGAGTGAGGGTGAGGGGTTGAGGGTGAGTGAGGGTGAGGGTGAGTGAGGGTGAGGGGTTGAGGGTGAGGGGTTGAGGGTGAGTGAGGGTGAGGGTGAGTGAGGGTGAGGGTGAGGGGTTGAGGGTGAGTGAGGGTGAGGGGTTGAGGGTGAGTGAGGGTGAGGGTACATGCTTTTCACTTTCTTCAAAGGTTGTCCGTGCATCAAGGGTAGTTGACTGAACTTTAAGTATAATAATTGTACGTACTCTTCGGTGGCATTGAGCTCACACCCTCGAATGGTCTTCGGTAGTATTGTTTCCTGTAGAATTCTATTTCCTGCTTATAAAGCGCATGTCTCGGTCAGTATTAGCAAAGTGGTATGTGCATGTGAAAGTCGGAGAGTTGGAGGCGGTTAAGGAAATGCAGAACATTCTGCAAAAGTAATGGGAAACCATTTTTATCTTGAAACTGTTTTTAACCGACAGTCTTTTATTCCTAATCATAGATGAGTGGGAGTAATACAGGGACTGGAGCAGCAGCGCCTCAGTTTGGATTGGTGTGGCAGGCAGGAGAGGGGGGGAGGGGGAACTGCTTGCGAAATGAAATTAAAAGCGGCCGGCCGGGAAATGCTCTCGGTAGCATTTGTTTGAAGTGTGAAGCAGGGGGCGGGAGCAGCCTTTGATGTGCGGATAATTAGGGGAGGAGCAGCCAGGAGATCCAAGCTGGGGAACAGATGGCTGGCGATTTGGTGCTGTGCACGCGCATTTTAGGTCAATGCGCTTGCGCATTGACCTAAAAGCCACGGGCACAGCACCAAATCGCCACAGTTAGGTAAGCTTTGTTTAAAGCCCTATAGTCTCGCTTCTCTCAATGCGCATGCGCATTGATAGGTCACGAGACCTAAAAAATGGGGGCAAAAGCAGAAGAAAGCACACAGAAAAAAGAGGAGGGAGCAGAGCGGTGCAGCAACACAGGAGAGCTGGGCCTTTTCCCACCGTTATCTTCCACAAACGGTGTTTTATTGCCCTGATGGTGCCTTTATACATTTGAGTTATTCTGTCTTTATACAGTGTATTGTAATTTCTAAAGTGGGGTAGTGACTGCATTGAAAAAAACAAGAACATTGCTTAGGAATATTCCCCTCAATGTGGTGAAAGGCTTACATAAATCATGTACTACATACATTGTTGTCTGATTTTAAAATTGAGCTCTCACCTTAATAGAAAATTGACATGTTACTTTAGGAGTGGGGGACGTCTACACTTTAGGTTGCGTACAAAACGCTGTCTGAGAAGAAAGTGCTGAAGAGGACCAACAGAAATAGAAATAACTAACATCTGTGGTAGAAAGATTTAAATGCCAAACCAAACCAGATGTTTACCATAAAGAGGTGGGAAACCACAGAAGGTCTGTGCCATCAAAGATGAATTTGCTGTCCTTTCATGGCTCTCCCCACCCGGACTTCCATGCCTTTTGTCTATTGATCTGTATTTAGCAGATACCTTCTTAACCCCCCCAAAGGAAATCCTTAGCTATGAATCGCTGCTGTGCTCACCCACTTACCTGGTCATAATACTTATTGATGTACTTGTACAGCTCGTGAAGCGCCACAAGGTAGTTCAGTTCACCTGAGTAATTCTGTACGAATAGAAACAGAGGGTTTTGTTAGGTTTCTGTGTCTTAATCTCACTTCCATGCACACGTATCGACTTCAATCTCTACTTGGTCTCAGCCACACTCTGTGCTGGTTGCGTGACACAACTGTGATGTATGCATACCTGGGCATCAAAAGAATCCCCTGCCATATACAGAATACAACAGAACTCCAGGGCCTATGCAAAACATTGGGCAAACTGTCTCCGTTTGCACCGCAGAACCCCCTTAACTCTGTGCATCCAGCCTATACTGGGACAGTGTGCCCAATTACGCACAAAAATGTCAGCGCAGGCGTGAACTCACAAAGGTTGCCCTGATCACACTGCTTAGCATTTAGCCAATTTATTTTTAGTTATACATAAGCTGCGCATACTTTGTCTCAACTGTGCCACTTTTGTAAAAACAAATCTGTAGCACCGATCGTGAACACTGATGCTTTCGATGCATGAGGAAAGGGGTGAATTACCCCACAAAGGTTCTTGAGACAGTGTTGGCATGCGTCATGGGAGACCAGGCTGAAACCTGTGGCAGTGCCCACAGCTGTAAGTGAAGAGTTTACTTACCCTGGACAGCTCAGCTAATGCAGAGTTCATGTCTTGGTCACTTGCGGAGATGGTCTGTCGAATGTCTGCATAGTACCTGCAAAAATGGAATCACATGGTTATGCCTTTGCTGAGACACCAGACTCCCTGCACCTCTGCGCCGCGATGTGCTCCAGAACTTACCTTTCCACCATCTGCTTGTACCGAGGGATGTCTCTGGCATAAAGCAGCTTGTTGATAGGAGAATCCTGAAGGGAGAAAGATTCATATAAACTTCAGGAATAGTAACATCAGAGTGAATTGTGTTTCAGGGAAACAAGTTGTGACACAATATCCCTCTGGTGTGGAGTACACCGGCACACTGTCAGAAGGGAGGTTGGTGACTCCCAGCCTGTGTACATTGCCCAAGTCCACACCGACCATTCACACAACAGCCTCTGGTATACTTCACTGCTATCTTTGCTCCCACACGGACCACCCTACACTGTGCCAGGACTCAGAACCATGCATTGATTTTTTTCTTGCTCAATGATCGATTACCAACGTTAACAAAGAGCCCGCCACCCCAGGGGGTCTCTAGACATTGGAAGAGTACTCCTAAATAAGGGGTTAAAATATGGGGCTGCAGAGGAGAGATTCCAGAGTGCGCTTAAGAAATACTCTTTCACAAGGGGGGCGGGGAGGGGGAAGCGGGGAGACCAATAGGTCCTCTCAAATTGTGCATGCAATTTCAGGGTGCAAGGGTATCAAAAGGACACCCTGTTGCACCCCAGAAATTGATCTGTGCACATATGTTGCGCACACACATGCCCTAAGGGCATGTGTGTGCGCAACATGAAACTTTGAAAAGTGCTCAAATTGCATTTTTCAAAGTTTTTGCAAATTAACATGAAGTTCAACTTCATGGTAATTTGCGCCCCCTATTAGCGAAATCGCTCATTTTTTTAAAACGTTAATGCATGGCATTTAAGGAATCTCAATTTGCAATTCCATAAATGCATTCGTAATTTAAGTAATCTCAATTTAGAGATCACTTAAATTGCGATTTTTGCATATGGGATGATGCATCTCGAATGCAAAAATACCGGTCGCTAAGGGACAGATTCTGAGAATCTGCCTGTTTGCGACTGTTTTTTTTTAGTTTGATGCATGGGGCCCAATGACTTTAATTATTCAAGACTGATGATTAAAGTAAACAGAGACAGACAGAAAGGCCAAGTTGAAACTGAAAAAATATGAATCATGAAGTTCTATGCGAGTATCCTGTCTGGGCTTTGCAGACTCTGAAAAACGTAAACATACGGCCAGTATTCGCCACTTGGAAAGGTGGAAACTCTCCCTCCTAGACTAAACCTTAAATGCTCGACCCCACCACAGATGCCATTTAGGAGTACTTGGCACTCATTGTGAAATACAATATTCACCAAGACACCTTGAGTCTGGTTTAGAGTTTGGCAGCTGGGATACTCCGTCGCAGATGGGAGTGATTTCATGCCCACCCTATTTCAAGTGCCACAGGATACGATGCACTCGTAATACAGCGGAGGGGATAACCGTCTAGTTTGTGATGGAGTATGCCATCTGCCAAACTATAAATCAGGCCCCTAGACAAGAGGTAAGCATTAATCAGTATTAACTGCCCAGTTAGCACGGATAGCCTCAGGAACTGAATAAGAGGCCTTACATAGTCCAAAAAGCCAGCCGTCCTACAGCACCCGCTGTACGGCAGCACAGGGACTCAAACAGTGCACGCCTTGCACTTCAACCCTGAATTATAACACCTCTGATTTCTAAACACTGGAAGCCCATAACTTACAAATGCATCTCTAGAGTTAAACTATGAATCCACGTTAAAAGGACACCTTGACTCAGGTTTACTTACACTTTGAACCTGGGTTGGTCACAAAAGAGACACAAATGTAGTGCAATTTGTTGTGGTGGGATTTAAATTTCAACACAAATCATGAATTGCGGTGGAATCTAGCATAAAAAGCACTTAGTAGCACAATGCGCTACTTAACGTCAAAGGGGCATATTATGGGTTGTACATGGGCATTCCCATACAAACACCCAAATGTTTTTATGCAAACCCCTATCTACGAACATTTGTCGACAGGGATTTGCGGAAAATAAATGATGCCTCCTGGAGACGGATACAACAGTGAAGCAATTCTAAAAATCTCCACACTGTTCCAACTTTGCCTGAGTGCTGCACTGCACAGCCCACATAAAAGGAGGGCAAAGTATAAAAACATTGGTTTTGGACGGGTAAGTTTCCTTTACCGTACAAAATCTTTGCCTGACGGTAGATTCTTGCAGCTCTACCGGGGTCTGCTACCGAACAATCATGGTTTTGACTTTAGAGATTCCACCACAGACCAGAGGCTGGTCCGGTTCGGGGCGGTATCACCCGTCTTGTATTTGTAGTTCTGTTATTGATTACAATGGGTAGGTTTTATTTTCGGATAGCTCAGTGGGTTATAGCTTTAGACTGCAGTGAACGCAGAGGGTCTTAAAAAATGCAGTGGCGCAACACAGGACGCGCAGCCCTTGAGGTGCCGGGGGCCCCTGAGCTGCAGGGGGTTCTTGAGCTGCAGAAGGCCCCCTCGGCACAGTAGTCTGGCATGAAAGCTCCTGATTAAATCTGGAGTGGGCCCCCCTCCATGGACCTTGCAGGGGGGCCCTTAATATTCCATTACGCCATTGGAAACATGCATTTCAATTTGGAACCTATCACATTTGCAACCTTAAAAAAAAATACAGAAATCAATTACATAGTTTCAGGTGTTAAGTGCAGGAAGGCTGGGGGCTTGTGCTTTTCAGAGCAGAAATGTTATACAATGTAACAAAAGGGACAGGAAGCCATCCCACCAGAGCCCGGGAATCTCGTTTTCTTCAGTTCACATGAAAAGCAGAAGGTCACGGCTGGGGCCTCCCCTGTTACTTTTCTGTTTTTTCTAATGCTTCTCAGCTCCCTTCAGGTAAAAAACATACTTTGCTGCTCACCTTGAGCGGGTGAGCACCTCTCTGACATCCAGTTTTCTTTTTACTCCTAGCGCTTATCCTGCAGCCTCTTAGGCCAGGGGTTGCAAGGGCCAAGCCAAAGGTCACAGCTGCGACCCCTAAATGACTTCCACAAGGACATCGGACAAGTTTCCTTTGTGCTACACTGCCCAGCACTGCCAGCTTGTCTACATCCCATCACCAGTGAGAACCTCTAACATAGCCCACTGCACACCCTCACACTGCCCAGCACTGCCAGCTTGACTACACCCCATCACCAGTGAGAACCTCTTACATAGCCCACTGCACACCCTCACACTGCCCAGCACTGCCAGCTTGACTACACCCCCATCACCAGTGAGAACCTCTTACATAGCCCACTGCACACCCTCACACTGCCCAGCACTGCCAGCTTGACTACACCCCCATCACCAGTGAGAACCTCTTACATAGCACACTGCACACCCTCACACTGCCCAGCACTGCCAGCTTGACTACACCCCCATCACCAGTGAGAACCTCTAACATAGCCCACTGCACACCCTCACACTGCCCAGCACTGCCAGCTTGACTACACACCCCCATCACCAGTGAGAACCTCTTACATAGCCCAGTGCACACCCTCACACTGCCCACCACTGCCAGCTTGACTACACCACATCCCCAGTGAGAATCTCTTACAAAGCCCACTGCACACCCTCACACTGCCCACCACTGCCAGCTTGACTACACCCCCATCACCAGTGAGAACCTCTTACAGAGCCCACTGCACACCCTCACACTGCCCACCACTGCCAGCTTGACTACAACCCCATCACCAGTGAGAACCTCTGACATAGCCCACTGCACACCCTCACACTGCCCACCACTGCCAGCTTGACTACACCCCCATCACCAGTAAGAACCTCTTACAAAGCCCACTGCACACCCTCACACTGCCCACCACTGCCAGCTTGACTACACCCCCATCACCAGTGAGAACCTCTTACAGAGCCCACTGCACACCCTCACACTGCCCACCACTGCCAGCTTGACTACACAACCATCACCAGTGAGAACCTCTGACATAGCCCACTGCACACCCTCACACTGCCCACCACTGCCAGCTTGACTACACCCCCATCACCAGTGAGAACCTCTTACAGAGCCCACTGCACACCCTCACACTGCCCACCACTGCCAGCTTGACTACACCCCAATCACCAGTGAGAACCTCTTACAGAGCCCACTGCACACCCTCACACTGCCCACCGCTGTCAGCTTGACTACACCCCCATCACCAGTGAGAACCTCTGACATAGCCCAGTGCACACCCGCACACTGCCCACCACTGCCAGCTTGACTACACCCCATCACCAGTGAGAACCTCTTACACAGGCCACTGCACAGTCTCTCACAGCCCAAGGCCCACCTCATCACCTTGCCCATCAGTATGAGTTTTTCACAAAGTCCAGTGCCCACCCTCACACTGCCCACCACTGCCAGCTTGACTACACCCCCATCACCAGTGAGAACCTCTTACAGAGCCCACTGCACACCCTCACACTGCCCACCACTGCCAGCTTGACTACACCCCCATCACCAGTGAGAACCTCTTACAGAGCCCACTGCACACCCTCACACTGCCCACCACTGCCAGCTTGACTACACCCCCATCACCAGTGAGAACCTCTGACATAGCCCACTGCACACCCTCACACTGCCCACCACTGCCAGCTTGACTACACCCCCATCACCAGTAAGAACCTCTTACAAAGCCCACTGCACACCCTCACACTGCCCACCACTGCCAGCTTGACTACACCCCCATCACCAGTGAGAACCTCTTACAGAGCCCACTGCACACCCTCACACTGCCCACCACTGCCAGCTTGACTACACAACCATCACCAGTGAGAACCTCTGACATAGCCCACTGCACACCCTCACACTGCCCACCACTGCCAGCTTGACTACACCCCCATCACCAGTGAGAACCTCTGACATAGCCCAGTGCACACCCGCACACTGCCCACCACTGCCAGCTTGACTACACCCCATCACCAGTGAGAACCTCTTACACAGGCCACTGCACAGTCTCTCACAGCCCAAGGCCCACCTCATCACCTTGCCCATCAGTATGAGTTTTTCACAAAGTCCAGTGCCCACTTTCACACTACCCACCACGTCAAGCTTCTATGCCATCCCTTAAGGGTAATGCCCTCAAATTCACAAGTGCATACTCCTCACACAGCCCAGTGCCAAGTCTCTCACTGCCCCTCACTGCAATTTTTCCTCGCACGTCCGTCCGGTGTGAGTCCCTCAGAGAGCCCAGTTCCTACGTGCTGACATTGCCCACCTTAGAAATCTTTTCTGTATGCCAGTAAGGGCAATACTCTCACACTGCCAAGAGCAAGCTGCTAAACACAGACCAGTGCTCACCCTCTCACACTGCCCACCACTGCAAGTTCTTCTCACACTTACCACCACCAGAGGGAGCTTCTCAAAGCACAGGGCCCACCCTCTCAACTTGCTGCAAGATTCCCTACCAGCTCATAAGTGTAATGGGCTCACACCGACAAGTGCAACCTTCCCTTATAGCCTGACCCACCATCCCACGCTGCCCACCACTACAAGCTCTCCTCACAAATCCAATCAGTGTGAGTCACTTACAGAACCCAATGTCTACCCCCTATCGCAGCTCAGTGCCCACCCCCTCATACCACCCACTGGTGCAAGCTTCTCTACCAGCCCATAGGTGCAGTGCACAGAAACCTACAACCAATGCCACCTCCTCACAAGTCCCACAAGTGCCAAGTTGTCACACTGGCTGCTAACATAAGCTTTTTACAAGCCCAGTGGTGACTCTCACAATGGCCACCAGTGAGGCTTCTATACTAGCCCATAAGTACAGGGCTCTCAAACTGCCAAGTACAATCTTCTCACACAGTCCAGTGTAAACCCTCCCATAGAGCTAAATGCCCCCTCTCACACTGCCCACCAGGACAATCCTGTCTACCAGCCTGTAAGTGTAATGGACTCACAATACGAACAAGTGAAAGCTTCTCACAGCACGGTGCCCACCATCTTCCACTCCCCACCAGGACAAGCTCTTCTAGCCCCTAAGTGCCAACCAACACCAATGCCTCACATTGCACAACCTTGTGGCTTCTCCCTGCCCACCAGTGCCAGGTTCGCACATTGGCCACTGCATGAGCTTCACACAAATCCAAGCGCTCACCCTTTCACATCGCCTACGACTTCAGGCTGTTCTCAGTATGCCTACCACAGCGAGCCCCTCACACTGTCTTGTTACTGCTTTCTGAAACTGCCCACCAGTGTAACTTTCTGCACTCTGTCTGAGTGTGCTGTGTGTGTGTGTTTGTGTGTGTGTGCTGTGCATGTATGCTTTGTGTGTATGTATCTGCATGTGTTGGTGAGCGTGTTGTGACATGCGCTTACCAATAGGAATGTCTGATTTTGAAATACTTTTGGATAGATATTCTTTGAGATAACATTGATACTTCAACAGCTCAGTGAGAAAACCTGGAAGCAGGAGTAAAAGGTGGCAATGAAGAACGGTGTGTCTACTGACGTCCACTACCCAACCGTATCCACAGTAAACTTCAAACGTAAGTCCGTGCATGCGGGCTTACCCGTCCCAGTTTGTGGTCCGCCAGTGTGCAGGAGTCCATGAATGTCTGAGCGATGACCGAGAGCACCGCGTCCACGTTGTCGGAAGCCTGAACATCAAAAATGAACTGAGGGTTTTTGATGATATTGATCCAGAAGCGAAGGGGGAGGCTGTGGAAAGGAAGCATGGGGGGTTAATTTAGGGAGCAGCATGAGGGGTGTTGATGGTATAGCAAGGGCCAATCGCACGTCGAGCAACCAGTATGGCAACATTTTGTCGATCATTGTGCCCGCTTCTCCAGTACAGAACATGCTTGAAAAAAGTGATTTATATTTAACATCTCTTCAACATCAAGAGCTTTAAAATGGCACAACAATGCTGCGAGGAAACCCTCACTGCCCCGAATTTCAGACCAAACGAAAAAAGTCTCACCTTTGATAGAATGAGGACGTTAGGCGGAAAAATGAATCCACTGCTAAGGACAACCATGTGGGAATTGACCAAACGCTAGAGAAGAAGTTCAACTGGAGAAGACGAGTGTTATGGAGTCTCCGTATACAGAACTAGGGCCACCTGCAGATAACTTTATGTATCTGTAACACTCATTTTGCACCTCTGTGTTCATCACAGACTTGCCTCTTGTGTGCACTGTCACAATCGAGAGGTTCATTCTTTCAACTAATCAATTTCTATTTCAACCCACCAGTGTGTGCTGAGGGCATATCTCTCCCCAGACACTCCCTTTCACACAGAGGGGGACTCTACAATGCCCTTCAACATCAATTGAGAATTGTTACCTTTTCCTTATAGCTGGAAAATGGGTACGGACCTACAGCTCAAAGATTTACACAAAGCCATATTAGGTAACAAATATAAATATACTCCTGCTGTTTATCAATTCCCATCATGCCTTGAAGGGACAACAGGAAGAACCAAACATCTTGTTTTACACCCTTACAAGTTTTTACCAAGGGACACCCAACCTCGAAACATTAAATTTAACCTAATAGATCTGTAGTATTTCATTTGTGTTATTCTCCACTTATATAACTACATCAATTATTTTAAATTAATATTCACACACAAATATTTTTATTTAATTTGTTCAAGTTTAATAAACCTTTTTACTTTTTCCTATAAATTACCAAAGGAATAACTACCACCAGGAACAACTCTCTCGAGGGTAAAGTATAGGGAATGATAAAGTTTATTAAATATGAAAAAATGAGTACAAATATGTTTATGTTAAACAGTAATGTAATTTAAATGTATATATGTTTACTTCAAATGCAGCTCAAAATAAAAAAAAACAGTATTATTAATAGCATAAAATACTTTTATATTTTTTTTTCAAGTTTAACAATCTCATTTTTACTTTTCCTAATAGTTTACCATAGAGAGCTCTCCGCCACTTGGGCGGAAATCTCCCTATGGTAAAGTATAGGGAAAAGTAAAAAATGTTATTAAAGAAAATATTTTTACTTCGAATATTTATGTAAAATATAGTTAGATATATTTATTGTAATTTTAGAACGAAAAATGCAACACAATTATTTACTTATTTTTGGATTAAATGTTTAATTATTTGAAATGTATTAAATGAACACAATTATTAGTCATTATTGAATCCCTTACATTAAAATGTTTATATTTATTTATGATTTATACCGTACAAAATGTTATGGTTAGAATTAATTAAAATGTTTAAAAATAAGTTATGTTTATTTTTATTAAAATAAGGTTATTACAATATATTATAATAAAATATGTTTTACTATGTTTACATTTTTAACAAAAAAATCATACATATAAACACACACACACAGTCAAAATTAATTAATTTAGTATAACGTTTCATATAGGGTTCAATTTCAAGTTCCTGCCGCCATTGTTTTCAATGAGATGGTGCTGAAGTATCAATGGTTGGCCATGTGTTGTGCTGGACTTAATAATGCACCTCCTTTTTGGCAGTAGTAACTTACACTCGAAAATTCGGATTCACTGCCTGTTTCACTGTTTCAGGGGTGAAGACATGCAAGCCGACACTTTTGAGTAACTTTACACTTGTATATAGTGATTAGCCATAAATGCAAACCTTTGTCCCTCTTCTATCCCTCCGCTATCCTTCTCAATCCAAATAACTGACTAATATCCACCACTAAAAATACTTTCAAATTTCACTATACTAATCCAACACTAATCCTTTATGGGTTCCGGAGTAGCGTGGTACTCACCGAAAAAGCGCTTAGACACTTCGTCAAGGGCAGTAAGTGCTATGTAAATGCAATTACAATATAATACAATTAGCCAAAAGTAGCAAAGTTACTGAAAAGATTGAGAGTAAACTTACATGTGAAACATACTCAAAAGTGTAAGTTACCTTTGTGAATAGTACTGTCTGTGTTCACTTTTTTATGTTCATTCCCATGCAGTGTGCATTCTTTGCATGTATGCTCAAATTTCCCCATTATTAACAATATAGGAAACATATATAAAGTAGCTGACTTCCTTAACATTTGCAGCCTTGAAAAAGCTCCAGGATGACCATCCACATGGGGGGAAGCACGTGATGCCTGACACAAATTGAAGCTGTTTGTCAAGTGAATACCTTCAAAAGCCAATTTAATTAATGAATTAAGCAAAAAAGAAGCAGAAAGTACCCAATAGAAATAATTTGGAATTGTAGATCTAGATTTTTTTAGTAACTCCTACAAATGTCGGGAAAGGGACAATTTTGAACAAGAACTAACTACTGTCAAAATATTTGAATACCTTAAAAAGCAGTAACATCAGAAGTCTTTGCCTGTGAAGGACTTCTTTTTTTAAGAAAGTACAAACTTTGTACTTATATTCATGACCATCAATGTCTGAATTCTGATTTTTACATTGAAGAACCCATGGCGCCTGCCTCGTTGTATTGTGTCATACATTATGATCAGAAATATTTCTTCATCTAAGTAAAGTCTGTGCATGAAAAACAAGGTTCGATACAAGTTCGGCTCCTTGCTCAATTTTTCCTTGAATTTTATGTAGGAGACACGCAGTTTTAGCTCTGTGCTGATCTGGTTGCTCATGGATTGGGGAAGCAGGGCTCTGGCTAAGCAGAGCTGTTTCTAGGCAACAATAAGGCCATGGAGCCACATGGTTGGGCAGGCGTATGACCAAGTGGTGCTGGGAGCAAGACTGGTTTGTGCTAAGTAAGATTACGGAGAAGCAGAGATCATTTGTGCTGGGCCGAGGAAGCGGGGCAAAGGCCAAGGATGCAATTCTCATTCAGAATCAAGTGACAAGATGCACTTTAAGACACACCTGTTTGTTTTCCAGATGTGGATGGTCTCCGGGTCCGTGATGCCATAGTGCAGAGCTTGGTCATCCAAGAGGTCGAAGAAATACTTGACAGCAAGCGGCACCGGGCGGCTGGTGCTGAGAATCACCTGGAACAAGTCATCGACAAACTTCTGCAGGGTTCCCTGTAGAGGAGAAAAGCAAAAGAGTGGGGTCAAGAAAGAAGACTCAGGGCCAATAAGAAGGGGGCAAACATAGACAGTGCAGGGCCATCACTCCTACCTTCATTGAGAGAAGACGTGTCAAGTATATTTCTGGGATGGCTTTTGCCCGCTCACGGTCCCGAAGACTTCCCCGTCGGTGTTTTGGAAGCTCTGGCTCTTCGGTCGGCTTTGCCAAGTGCCAAAGCTTTATGCCACCCTCATCGGCATCCTCCAACATTGGCGTTTCTAAAAAACAATGAGCTACTTTTACACATTATCTTCTGTACCGGGATCAGGCAGGCAGCAATGTGACCTGGATCGCAGTCACAAGTTTCTTCGAATGTTAAAGGCAACCCAAAACGAGTGATAACCAGTCAATGGCACTCCCACCCTCACACTTTCCAATTTACACAAGTGCAGAGCTGTTAGTTTAGTTGCTGGTAGAACGTGTCTGTTACCAATCAACATTTATTACCAAGTTTGAGGCTAGGGCTTTCATAGCGCAATATTTGAAAAGGCACAATTGTTTTATCAATGGGGTAAAATGACTTCTGATATCACCTCTTCTTGTGTCATTGGTGGTTGGTAAGACGGGCAACGTCCCTTTGCTTATTTTTTGGTGAATTAACCCAGGCTTGAAACACCTTGTTATGGCAGATGTCCCCACCTGTTATTACATATTGAAAGCGACAGTTGAGCGATTACCTGTTCCTAAAGGATGCTGACCTGAGGCGGAATGCCCTTGACTCCAATGACTTGTTAGGCAATGCATCACCGCTGCACCACTGTAGAAAGCAGCAAGACTATCCAATCACAAGCATTTCCTTAACCTCTTGCATGCGCGCGTCGGCCAACGGCTTACGCAAGCACTACCTCGGTAGTGCTGCACACGTCCGTTGGCCGGCGTGGCCCCGCCCACTTAATAGAACTCCCGCACCGCGGCCGAATTTGCGCCACCAAAAAGGAGTTAAAAGACGCCAAGTGGTGCAATCAGAGTGACAACAAATGCCACAAACTGACATGTTTGGCCAGTCATGCTGAGAGTCATGCTGTTCACAAAAGCGTGTTGAAGTACCCGGTAGCCCGACACAGTAATCAGTCTAAAAGCGCTGCGAGGCCTCCAGGTAGTTACGTGCTATATAAGTGTAATTTTTCATTTAATTTCATTTAATTTCATTTCATTTCTTTGACTGCTCCATTCTAGCGCCCAACAACCCTTGCACGACCAACGAAGCATGGACAATTCCCACAGAAGGGCAGTTGTGCAAAGACTGCATGCCGACGTGGGACTTTAGGCTCAAAAGACCTTTGCTAAGGACTGTGGAGCAGACATGTTTATGATGTATGCCGGCACAAATGCTTTAATTAGTTCCCTCTGTGGAAAGGATCACAGGCGGTCACAGCTTTAAATTCTGGTTGGGCCAACCCAACGAGCTGGAGCACTGGGGATCTTGGTGGCAAAGGCAACCACTATTTAAGTTACAACAGACACCAGGGTTGTGGCAAGTGCTACTTAGAGTGGTCATTCAATAAACTACCTCACGTGTGACTATAGGAACAAAATGTCACTTATCCCAAGAATGCTGTAAATCCCCAAGGCTGACCCTTGCATAGGGCAGCAGGAACAGTGACCCAAGAGTCACACTCCTTTGCCCACCGACAAGGCTTTCATCCTACGAGCAACAGATGGAACCACATAGCTCCAAAAACTACCCAGAGACCAACATATCCACTGCCAACCTCAAGCTGCCTTCCTCCAGGATCAGAAAGATTATCCACTAACCTTGACCGAAAGGAAATGAAGGTGAGATCGCAGACGACTAGTGAACAACAAAAACACAGCATGATCTGCTGTGTTTGCTTCTGAGTAAAAAAGGGATAAAATGAGTGCCCTCTGGTGATTTTTCAAATTTGGTCTGAATTGAGGGTGCACAAAATGTTTAACTTCACAATAGTTGGGCGATTTTGGTAAACTTGAAGAGTTTGTCTTGATAAATCTCCTTTTCCGCAAACCAGTATATTTTATAGTGTGATTCATAAAATGCAATTTATTTGTATTCACAACTCTTTCGACTGAGGTCCTCGCCTTCCAGTAGGTTTTAAAGATATTATGAATTGGATTAATTCTTACTATTAGCCCCAGATCACGCCACTCCTCCAAAGCTTATGGTTTTCTACTTTTTTTTTTCAGTTCTTTAATAAAGAATTTTTCAATTTTAACTCAAGTTTAATGGATTTGCTAATTTTTTACATTATATTATTTTAAGGCAAAATTTGTTTCATGCTGCATTGAAAATTCATGCTGAACGAGTTCTCCGCGCTGAGAGCAACAGAAGACAAAAGACAGGGACATTTGAATGTTTGAAAAATTTAAGAAATGTTGGTTATTAAAAAGGCAATAGAAGAAAGCCTAACATTAAACTTAAGGTATTATTGCAATAGAAAAATTGAAAAGCCTTCAAGGGACTAAAAGTTATTTAATGTAGGTTTAGAAAATGTGCTTGATTGAGGGGTCTGTGATTAGATGGCCGGTCTCTTCGCTCTAAGGTTGAGCACGCATACACTGGGGCACTCCACTGGACTGGCCAGTGTCACACCGTCTTTGGCTAGTAACGCAATGATGTGCCACACTGTAATAATCCCGCTGGGCTGGAAGCTGTGCTATGCACTCCTAACACAATTCCAGACCCTGCAATAAAACGGATTCCCTGGGACCAACGACAACCTGATACCAGGTTTCTAGGAAAGCTGCATGACTGACGCGCCTGCAGGCCAGGCCTGCTCTTATTTTACATTATAAAGCTCAGGGAATCTCAGCTGCTGCCTCATAACATGTGACTCACTCTCTCCAGGGATGTAGTCCTGGTTCTCTGGATGGATGTGCTTGCTCAGACGAGTCACCAGCGCCACCGTCGCCCCGTCTGGTACCTAGAAGCAACGCAGAACATGGACAGTTTTCACATCTTCAGCTTCGACACAAAATATCCCCTTCTGAATTAAAACACACAAAAGGCTTGTGGTTGTGCAGAAACAACACAGAAAGGGGCTCTCAGAAAGTGGCCAAACGTTCAGCTCCGAAGAACTAGATATCACTACAACACACACACTCAAAACCTAAAATAATATCCTGTTACAACATAATCTTGACATTTGTGTGTTTTCCTTTTTTTGTACATTAAACTATCATTGACCTGCCTGTGGTCTTGGTTCCTGATGCTTGTTGACTGTTGCATCAATCTGTTTTTAATAAGGTTTTTTTTATTCTGTATGGGTACGAAGTCGCTATGTACAATTTAGGGCCTCATTACGATGTCAGTCGGAAAGAATTCTGATCGACTCCTTGTCGGAATCGTTTCCGACCGACTTGGGTTCTGGGAGTCCAAGCGACCGATTACGCTGGTTATGAACACCGTTCGGTCAGACGCCTATTGACTTCAGTGGGAGTCAATGTTCTGACCGACAACACAGGCTCCCATTGATGAAAGGGGTAGTTGCGGAACACCTTGCACCCTGTGGCAGGAACCCCATGGTTCCTACCACACTGTGCATGGTTGGACAGAGGGGACACATAGGTACCCCCACAGGCCTCAACCGGAGGCCTCTTGGTGAAGGGGGGCCTCCTATCGGTCCCCAAAGTAAGTTTCTGACAGCAGATTAGTGTCAGACAGACCGATTCATAACGGCAGTCGGAATCTGACATCGTAATCGGACAGTCAGAAACGCGACCTGTTGAGCTGTACGATTCGGCTCCAACCAACTCAGACTCTCCGAATGCCAGTCAAAACTGATTTGAAATTACAGACCGGTTACATTCTATCGTAATCGATCGGTCAGGAATGTTTCAGCGTCGGTCAGAAACATGGGTTCCGACACGGGTTAGGAAAATCCAAATGCCATTCGGAACCTTTCCGAACGACATCGTAACGAGCCCCTTAGTCTTCTAGAAGCATAATTTAAAATAAATTCTTTGTTTTAAGAGTCTGCAACCTTTATTTATTACTGCATGCTTTTCAACTACAATGAAACCTCTTTAGATCTTGAGTGAAGCAAGTACGACTGTATAATTCTTGCAAAGCATCTCATCTTTGTCACAGCTCAACATACACAACCATATTGCAGGTCCACATGTGTCAATCGCTCCCCCTGAATGTAAGTGTCACCACTTATTCTTCAGTTTCACCTCATCCCTGCTGGTCATTTAAGTCTCAAAAGAGGTTATTGCAGAATCACTCTTGAGTAGATGAGGACAGACGCTTCACCTCAGCTCACCTTATAGTGCTGCACTGTGTTCACCCGCTTCCAGCTGCCTTGAACAATGGACGTGAGGTCTTCGTCAGAAAGAATCAAATGGCCAGCCAGTCCAGACCTCCACTCTAGAGACAAAGGAATAAAACAAAACGGCAATAAGTTAGCACTTTGACAAACAAGTACCACTATGTGACTTCATAAATAAAGAACAGGTCAAGCTGGGATGAGGGACATTGACAAAGTGACACTTGCCACGCATGATGAAGGCAAGGAGCCCCAGTTAAAGGGACTGGAAGGACCGTTAACCAAAGCAAGCCAGAAGGAAAACCCTTGCCCATGGGCAGCTGGACTGCAGGCGGACTGTGATTCGCTGCCACCGCCTCCAGTCATAAAATAGACACCGTTAAGGGACTAGTTGCCACCATCCCTCTGAAAGGGGGTATATTTTGAGTTTTTCCCATCGTTATAGCTGCTCACCGAGGTCAAGGGTGTCGGGGTCCGGCCGGTGGCCGCACGGCGTTCCTTTATACACCTGGTCCAGGATCTTCTCCTTCACCTGTGTGATAGTGTCACAGTCAAGCACCTTCACAGGCACCCCCTGGGCATCTTCAGCCGCCAGGCCTCCTCCTGCTTGAGTCACAGCATTGAGTGTCTAAAGAAAAGAAAACAAAAGGCGCACCAACCCATCAGTGTGAAGCATAGTTCAGTCAGATAATATCCGATGCATTTGCTATGGGTCCCTCTGATCGGATGCAGCGCGCTGGGTGCCTGGCCCTGAAGTGGTGAGTGGGGACTTGGTCAGTAATACTGATTAATGGACTTCTCAGCCCTAATGCTTCACAGCGTGCATTGAGTCCCTCGTCCCAAATAAATGCTCATCAAATATTTGTCTTTTTAAATGCCAATGTCCTGCCGGTATGAAGAGGGTTGACTTCACCCATGGCCGTTTCCCAAGAAGAGCCATCAGGCATCAGCAAGTTGAACCTGCTGCTACCGCGTAGGTAAAAATTACTCTAAATGTCAAGAATAAGGTTCCTCGTGGACAAGTTGAGTTTAGATCGCTATCTTGTCCCAGCTCTCTGGAAAAACATAAGCAGATAGTAATACCCTTGAGACAGAGCGGGCAGTCATTCACTCAGTGACATGGCTATTCTAGAATAATAGGATGGCAGATTGAGAAACATTGCAAGTTTACCCAGAACTCCTGATGTCCTGGACTCAGTCAGCACAGCTGGAAGAATGTATCTTTCAATGTAAGACACTATCAGCACTTTTATCAAATTCTAAACTTTCTTTAAATTTTTCATGATTATATCTTATTTCAATTTTTGAAAAAATAATTAATGCAATGTTCCTACTCTAGTACAGAGACTGAACCTATTGCTAATTTATAACATTGATTTCATAACATATTTTTGTTATATATAGCAACAATGGATTTTTTGTGTTGTATTCCATTCATGTGCAATATGCCCTGCCCAATGCAATTTGGGATTTGATCCCTTCTTCAGGGACTTATCTAAACAAAAATAAAATAATAATTGTGCATCGAGACGGAGGAATTAACCACTAATATACTCTGTGTACACATTGTCCTTTGTTTGACATCAATGCTTCAACCGTAAGTGACATTTTAACCATGTTGTTTCAAAATGACGATAATAGCTATTTAGAGCTCGGTGAACCCGATTTAGAATTTCATGAGTGCACATTAGTGATGTGAAATCAAAATATATATATATATATATATATATATATATATATATATATATATATATATATTCACTGAAAAAACCATAGGTTTCAGGCCTTATATAGTTAGGAGTTAGCATTTAAAAAACCTTTGAAATTCAATGGTATAATGTAATTTTTGCAATGAATCTACGTAGTTGCTATGGCGAGCTGTAATTTTCGTATGTGCTCATTTAATGTATGTGGCCTTATGTGCATAAGCGTAAGCGTGTGATGCATGAAATTCGCCTAATACAACCGGATATAATACGTATTCAAGAGACGCATATACCGTGGGCAAAAAGACAAGTATTGAACGATCTTGGGTTTATAGTGTTGGCTGCCTCACAACAATCTACTATGAATCGAGGTGTGGCTATTTTGGGACAACGGTCTGTAATCGCAACTGGGAAAACTAAAGTAGACAGCTTAGGACTCTGGGCAATTGCGGAATGTGTTATAGGCAATGTTGTTACTACAATCTGTACAGTATATGGATCCAATATTGATGACACTGCAGTAATAGAATATCTAAATGTAGAATTAGCTCTCTGGAGTACCCCATTATTTCTATTGGGGGACTTCAATATTCATGGGGAATTGAATACTTGAAATCCACAATTCACTAGATATCAAGGCAGGAAGCCTAAGGTATTCAAGGCATTACGTCAACTCTTATATCAATATGGGTTGACTGACGGGTGGCCTGTGGCGAATTTGAGGGATCCTGGCTTTACTTTCTTTTCTTCGCCGCATAAGAAATTTGTGCGAATAGACTATATTTTTATACCCAGACATATGGCACAAGGATCTTGTATGTTAGTTAAACCACGCATCACATCAGATCACGCTCCAATCGTTATAGATATACCTATACCTAACACCCAACCAATACAAAGATCCTTTACTTTTAATAAGAAACTCTTATCAGATGAAATATATGTGAAACAAGTAATAGATTGGGCTCAGCAATTTTTCGACCTTAATAGAGGCTCTACATCTAATGCAATGGTATGGGACTGCTTCAAGGCAGGATTATGAGGCGAAACCTGTAGCTATAGCTGGAGTTTACAACAGAAAAGGAAAAATACAATGACACAATTAATACAAGATTTAATAAATTCAGAACATGAATTAATGTGTGATATCAGACTACATCGAGATAGCGAAACTTCACAAGACGAAGTTGCGCAGCATAAAGCCAAGATAAATGGGGTCTGGAGCCAGGATATAGCACAGCAATATAAGACCTTTCGTGCAGAAAGATATCAATATGGGGAAAATGTGGGTAGATGTCTAGCTCAAAGAATGCGTGGAAGACAGACTATACAGCGTATAACTTCTATAGAAAACAATCAGGGCACTCTAATCGAGTCACCAGAGGGGATTCTGCAGGTCTTTTATGAGTATTATACAAATCTTTATACCCAAGAAGACTTCTCATTTGATCTACTTGATCAATATATAGATAAACTGGAACTGTCCCAATTAGATCCGGCGCAACAGGAACAACTAGAGCTCCCAATCACAATTGAAGAACTCAAGACCTCCCTGAAAGAACTGGCCCTGGGGAAGGCTTGTTGTCCTGATAAACTTCCGCTAGAAATTTATCAAATGGTATTCCCCATAATCAAGAATGATATGCTTGCAACGTTTTTAGAAGCCCAAAATGGGTGTCTGCCTCCATCATGGGAAGATGCAAGCATAGTTATATTTCGTAAAAAAGATAAACCTTCGCATCTACCTGGGTCATACCGTCCCATTTCACTTATAAATGCTGATGCGAAATTATATTCTAAAATCCATGCCAACCGATTGAGCCAAATCGTTCCAACTTTAGTTTCTGAACAACAGCATGGCTTTCTCCCAGATCGTGGTACGATCAATCATATACACCGGGTTATTGCAACATTTGATTATGCTACCACAAATTATTTGGACGTTGGATTGGTGTTTTTAGACGCAGAGAAAGCGTTTGATCGCGTTTCATGGGCATTTTTATGGGCGATTTTGGGGAAAATGGGATTTGGACTACGATTTATATTTGCTCTACAAATTATGTATAGACATCCGAGGGCTAAGATATGTATCTCGGGGCAAGAATCAATGGCAGTTAATATCACGCGGGGCACACGGCAGGGGTGCCCCTGCTCACCTCTTCTATTTGCTATGTATATAGAACCATTGCTAAAGGCATTAATGTTATCCCAATATATACAACCCATGGTTTTGCCTGGAGGTAATATACGGGTGTTAGCTTACGCTGACGATATTGCAGTAATAACATCTGACCCGGAATCTGCATTAATTGAAATAGAAAATCTGACTCGTGAATTTGGCAATGTGTCAGGGTACAAACTTAATATTCAGAAAACACAGGTTATATGCTCAGCAGGATTATGTACTAATGATAGTAGGGTCACTCTAGAGGCCAAATATGTAGGCATTAAAATTAGATTGCTACCTCAACAGTTAGTTATGGCAAATTGGTCAGATATACTATTATCAGTTAAAAGTCAACTAGAGAAAATTGAATGTTTACATTTATCATTGGTTGGGAGACGTAATGTCTTAAAAATGACTATCTTACCGAAAGTTTTATATTATTTTCGAGCAATACCATTGGAGATATCCACATTACAATTGAGGAAATTGCAATCTATAACTCATCGATTTTTATGGGGTGGGAAATCTTCGCGGAGAGCATCTAAATATATGACACTACCAATCTTAAGTGGGGGTTGGGGAGTTACGAATTTTGCATTATATTATTTGGCATGTCTTATGCAAAATATTAAATATTTTTCAATAGGTGGAACTCCACCTACATTTGAAACCCCAGCTATTTTTTCTCTTTTACTTGGCCCACAATCTCGGCAAATGTTGCTTCATTTTTTAGAACCTAGTTATTATAAAAGAACTAGATTTAAACTTATAATGTCCGCCTTTAAAGGATGGCGATCTATACGGAAGCTCATTTCATTGGGACGTATTAATTTTTATACTCCTTGTAATTCTATAGAATTGCTTCCGTTAATATTCAGGGATCGTATTATGGGTATATGGCGGGAAAAAGGCATAACAGCCATTGGTGACATGGTAAAAACGGTATATTTGCTTCATTTCAGGAGCTAAAAGATGAATATAGTCTTTTTCAACATGACTTCTTCAAGTATCTGCAAATACGGAATTTTATTTTTACACATCCAAATATTGTACCACTCTGTCATAATGAATTTATGGAAATACTTAAAAAACCAACACGTAGAGGGATTATATACAACTATCTGTTAAATTTACAGCAGGATGATATGGAACAGCAGGAATCAAAATGGTGCATGAGACTAGGCACATCTGTAGTACCCTTTCAAGAATCAATATGTATGGCCGATAAAATTATTTTATCTGCCAATTTATATTCACAGCATTATAAAACTTTATTTAATCTTTATCATACACCACTTAAAATGTTAAAATGGAGTAATGCAAATAATGGGAAATGCTATAGATGTCAATGTGATCTGGCAGATATTATACATATCTTTTCAGACTGCCCTATATTAAAACCGTTTTTTGTATCCATAGAATTTTTTTTAGCACATATTATAAAATGCGATGTAAAAATCTCAAGAGAGATGATTATTTTTGGTCTATCAAATGATAATGAATTGTTTTCAGGTTATCAAGAAAATAGATATATTATATTCATTGCTATGGCTGTAGCTCGCCTTTGTATATCATCAATGTGGCTAAAGCCTGAAGCACCTACATATGACATGTGGCGAGCAAAGTTTTACAATATTTTTCATTTAGAATTTAATTTATATTGCATTAAATCAATTACGAAAAAGCGTAGAGGGTACAAAATATGGCAGACTCTGATAGACTATTTGGATCACTAGTGACTACTATTCTTGTCATCAAATGAGATAAGCTGCTGTTTAGACTGTATTTATTTGATGTTAAAATCACTTCTACTGCTTATATTTTTATTTATGTTGAATATGTAAATCAAAAAGTTGATATATTGACATGCTGATTGTGATATGACAATCTCTTTATATGTTTATTTTTCTATATATGGCTTTGAACTGAATCAATTAAAAAAAAAAAAAATAACTTTGAAATTCACTGAAAAAACCATAGGTTTCAGGAGTTATATAGTTAGAAATTAGCTTTTAAAAAACCTTTGAAATTCACTCAAAAAACTATAAGTTTTAGTGGTGTTATAGTTAGCTGGACATTTTACTCATACAAAACCATTGAAATTGCTCCTATATAGTTAGTTGTACTAACTATATTTCGCGCACCCGCAATCCACTGCTGATGATGTCACATATTAGATCATTCATGACATGGTCAGTGACATCACTGATGACATCTCAAATGACATCACTGATGACATCACTGATGACATCATCCAGTGAATGTGGTTTGCTTCGTTATTTAAATATGCATTATATATATAGCAATTTGCATTGAAGAATAAGTGGATATATATAAATAAATATTTGGATGGAGGATTTAGTAGCAGTGTAATTGACTGTTTACTTAACCAATTTATAATGTCTCACTAAATATAGTGGATAGTGACGAAACTGTGAATATCTGTATCACTTTGTCAGTTGTTGTGTAAACTGATTCTACAGTTGGTTACTAGCTATGTGAAAGTCTATATTAGTTATTGATTAGTTAACTGAGTATTTGTATGGGAGTGTGAAAGTGTGTGTGGTTCGGTGGGGGGTGTGTGACTGTCCAAACATGTGTGAATAGTTGATTCAGTAGATATATGAAGTTAAAACTACATGTTCTAACAGCTGTTTGGGTGAGTGAATATCTTTATGGGTGTGGTGATGAGCAAATATATTTCTCAATGGTACAGGTCCAACAAACTAGAAAAATAAAAGGCAGTGTATGTGTCAGTTGTATATAAATAAGTATACATAAGACACAATGATTATGTGAGTGACTGTGTGGATAACTGTATACTTGTAATAATGATTTTATAATTCACTAAGTGTGACTTACTATCTAAATGAATAGAAGTGGTGTTTGTATAAGTGTTTTGCTAAGTAAATATGTAAGTATGATCCATTGTTTGCATAAGTGAGTAGGATGACTTCATATGTGAATAGGATGCGTGCTGTTGTTTAATGTCGATATAGATGTATAAGTATTTTTGATAGTGTTCTATTGTTCATTGACAGCATGTATGAGTGAATCCATAGGTAAGTGATTAGATGTGTGTATACATCTATGAATCACTGAGTGGATTTTTAGATACTTGTATTGCTGTGACAATGGATTTAAATATGATACTCTGCATTTTACAAAGAGTGATGAAAAATTGTAATAGTGTATGAAAAGGTGTATGTGATTGTCACGTGGATGATGTCATCAGTGATGTCATCAGTGATGTCATTTGAGATGTCATCAGTGATGTCACTGACCATGTCATGAATGATCTAATATGTGACATCATCAGCAGTGGATTGCGGGTGCGCGAAATATAGTTAGTACAACTAACTATATAGGAGCAATTTCAATGGATTTGTATGAGTAAAATGTCCAGCTAACTATAACACCACTAAAACTTATAGTTTTTTGAGTGAATTTCAAAGGTTTTTTAAAAGCAAATTACTAACTATATAACTTCTGAAACCTATGGTTTTTTCAGTGAATTTCAAAGGTTTTTTAAATGCTAATTCCTAACTATATAAGGCCTGAAACCTATGGTTTTTTCAGTGAATTTGCAAGGTTTTTTAAATGCTAATTCCTAACTATATAAGGCCTGAAACCTATGGTTTTTTCAGTGAATTTCAAAAGTTTTTTAAATGCTAATTCCTAACTATATAAGGCCTGAAACCTATGGTTTTTTCAGTGAATTTGCAAGGTTTTTTTAAATGCTAATTCCTAACTATATAAGGCCTGAAACGAATAGTTTTCTTACCTGTCGGTGTAGTTTTGCAGCTTGAAGATCTTTCTGGATGGTCCGGATTCGTAGTCTTTTCTTTCTTTTTTTTTTTTTTTGTAGCCCAGGTGGGCGTCGGCGTCACACCCCTTTGGGTGTATTTCCGGTGACGTCGGCATGCTTCCTGCGGAAGCTCCCACTCTTGGGCGCCATCTTCGGGTTCTTTTTTTCCGTGTTTCTTTCGTTTCCGAAGTAATGGCAATGTTCTATTCAGGTGATATTTTACCGCTTTGTACCTTCAAAGTCTTTTCCACTTTTCTATTTCCACCTCTTCTCTCTCCAGCCTCATCTTTCTGGCGGAGGTGGGTGGGTTCGCTAGTGAATCCAGAAAGATCTTCAAGCTGCAAAACTACACCGACAGGTAAGAAAACTATTCGTTTTGCAGCGTGAATCTTTCTGGATTCACTATGCTATGCATAGATTTTGTAGCGGTTTCTCATCTCTGTGGCGGTTGGGTGGAAGATGAGCGTTGGGTACTGAATATGTGCTGTAGCACCTTCTGTCCAACTTGAGCTTCCTTGTTCATCTGTATGTCCACACAGTAGTGCTTCGTGAACGTGTGCACCGAAGCCCATGTTGCCGCCAGGCATATGTCTTGTATGGGTGTGTTAGCCAGGAAGGCTATTGTAGCCCCCTTTTTCCTAGTGGAGTGGGCACGTGTCCCCTCTGCTAGCTCTTGTCCTGCACGCTTGTGGCAGAGTTGAATTGTCTGTGCGATCCATCGTGCAATGGTCTCTTTGGTTACTGCCTTCCCCATGTAACTGTTGGCGAATGACACAAAGAACTGTTTTGTTTTCCTGTGTCCCTTCGTCCTCTCAATGTAGTGCATGACTGCCCTTCTGGCGTCCAGGGTGTGCAGAGCTCGCTCTGCAGCAGTTGTCGGTTTTTGGAAAAAACTCGGTATCTGTATAGACTGGTTCATGTGAAATTTAGATACCACCTTCGGCATGAAGTGTGGGTCAGTCCTCATCACAACTCTATCATTGTGTATTTGTATGTAGGGCTCTTGTAGCGTCAGAGCCTGAAGCTCGCTTACTCTGCGTAAGGACGTTATTGCAACCAGGAAAGCTGTTTTCATAGTTAGCATCTTTAAGGACGCTTTGTGGATTGGTTCAAAGGGCTCCTTCATGAGATCCGTTAGGACTACGTTTAAGTTCCATGCAGGTGGCGGCACCCGCTTGGGTGGTGCGATCCTTTTCGCTCCTTCTAGGAATCTCTTCACCACCTGTGATGTGAAGAAACTCCTGCAAGTTTCTCCCCTTGTGTAGGCGACTATCGCTGCCAAGTGAACTCTCAAGGAGGATGAGCTAAGGTTCTTCTCTAGCAAGTGCGTCAGGTACTTTAGCACTGTGGAGTCCTTCTTCATTTTATTGTGAAGTCTTTCTTGTCTGCACCATATTGTGAACCTTTTCCATTTCGCAACATAGCACTTCCGAGTGCTAGGTCTTCTTGCCTCCCGAAGTACCCTCAGGGTACTTTCTGGCAATCTTAAATGTGCGAACTCTATGTCCTCAGGAGCCACGCTACTAGGCTCATGTTCTCTGGCTCTGGGTGGAGCACCTCTCCGTTCTGCATGGAGAGTAAGTCTTTCCTCCTGCTGAATCTGTGGGGTGCACACTGTGTCATCTCCATGATCTGCGAATACCATGTCTGCCTCGCCCACTGTGGTGCGACCAGTATCAGTGTCATGTTGCTCGCTCTGCATTTGCTCAGTACTCTGTGCATCAGTGGTATCGGGGGAAAGGCGTAGGCAAATGTCCTTGACCAATCTATCCATAGGGCATTCCCTAGTGATCCTTCCTCGGGCTGCCTGGATGCGAAGTTTTGGCATTTTGCATTCTGGCGTGTGGCAAACAGGTCCACTGATGGAGTTCCCCACCTGTCGAATAGGTGCCTTGTCTCCTGAGCATTGAGCTCCCACTCGTGGGATGCCGATGTCTGCCTGCTGAGCCAGTCTGCTTGTATGTTGTCCTTCCCTGGCAGGTGTATGGCTAGCAGGTCTATCTTGAGAGGGATGGCCCATCTCCATATCTCCTGCGCCAGCGTTGAAAGCGGGGCTGACTGTGTGCCCCCCTGCTTGTTGATGTAGAACATCGCAGTGGTATTGTCTGTTTGTATCAACACCTTGTGTTTGTACAGTCTTGTTTGAAAGGCTTTCAGTGCAAGGAAGATTGTCTTCAATTCTAAGTAATTGATGTGCTTTGTCGCATCTGTTGGTGTCCACAGACCCCTCACCTTGAGCTCCTCCATGTGAGCGCCCCATCCCTTCAGGGATGCGTCTGTGGTGATGGTCACTGTTGGCGTTGGGGGCGTTAGAGGCTTTCCCCTTGCTATGTTCTCCATGGTCCACCATGTCATCTCCTTCTGCACTGCGTGCGTTACAACCACTAGATCCTCCCAACTGCCTGTAGCTTGTGACCATTGCTCCTGTAGCCATTCTTGAATGGTTCTCATGTGGAGTCGTACATTCAGTACCAGGTGGATGCATGATGCCATCATCCCCATGATCTTGCTCGCAGTCCTCACTGTCCGAGCTTGTCCCTTCCGGTAGAGGCGAGTTTCCTCGAGTTTGAACCCTTCTGATGACCCTGCTGAGTCTGCGAGTCTGCCTGGTGAGTTTGCTGGAAAGCCTGGTGTGATGTACCGGGCTGGTTTCCGCCTCTCCCGCCGGGCCTCCGTGACGGGGTGCCCCTCTTGTTCCCTCTGAACTGCAATGCTCCCATGGATCTTGCTGTTTCGTTATCTTTCTTCAGTTGGCTGAGCGTTTCATCAACTGTTGATCCGAAAAGCGTGCTGCCGTTGAACGGTGTGTTCAGGATGCTGTGTTGCACCTCCGGTTTGAAACCGGATATCCTGAGCCAGGCGTGCCTCTCTTCCGTGACGCCCATCATCATGAGCCTGCTGGCGGTGTCTGCCCCATCCAGGGCCGTCTTAAGGCAAGAGTTTGCCGCGTTTTTTCCCTCTTCAACCAGCTTTTCGGCTTTCTGTCTGGCATCCTGGGGCAAGTCCTTCACCAAGTGCCCCAGCTCCTCAATGATCTGGTACATGTGCCTGTTTATCAGGGCGTTGGAATTAGCCATGCGCCAGTGGGTCGCGGCATTCCGTTCGATCCTTCTGCCCACCAGATCCATCCTTTTGCTCTCCTTATCCGGTGGTGGGCCCGAGATAGTGGGTACGTTAGCCCTCCTCCTTGCTGTGGCCGTGATAATGGAGTCTGCGGAGACCGTGCCCTGAATGTAGGCCGGGTCCTTAGTGGCATGCTTGTACTTCTTCTCAGTTCTGGGAGTTACTGCCTTGCATGTTGCGGGCTCCCTGAAAGCTTCCTTCCCCTGAGCCAAGACGCTCTCGAGCATTGGAAGGAACTTGCTCCTCGTTTGTGTTGGGAGCAATGTTTCTAGAAGGAAGTCTGCTTTCTGCTTCTCTTCGTCGAGCTTGAGCTTGAAAGCTGCTGCAGCAGCCTGTATCACCGAGTTGTAGGCCCCGATGTCGTCCGGCGGCGAGGGCCTCGAGGGGTAAGTGTCGACCACCTCCTCGGGGCTGTCGGTGTCGACATCTATGTAATCTACCTCCTGTAGGTCAGAGGGTGTCAAGTCTGCGTCTGTCCTGCTTTCTTCCTCCCCATAGTTGTAACTATCGTAGGAATTCTCGTACTCCTCCTGGTCGTCGATCACCTCGACGTCCTGGTCTTGTTCCTCGACGACTTCGGCGATCTCTTCCTCCTCCTCGACTGCCTCCCCCACCGGTGGCTTGGTCTTGTGAGGGATCGTGAAGGCCTTCATCTTTGCATCGAAATCTTTCTTCCGCTGCATGATGTTCTCCATTTCGGCCTCGAGGCGCCTTCTCTTCTTCTCCATCTCTGCCGCGTGTTCCGCGTCGGATGGGTCGGCCGTTCTTTTCGGCGGATGGTTCGTCGCCGTACCTTTCGGCGTTGAAGTTTTCGACGTCGACGTCGGACCGGATCTTGGGTCTCTGGTCGTCGTCGTCAGTTTCGGGTCTTTCTCCCTCGGCGTCGATCGATCCTTTTCGGGGACGATTTTCGACGTTTTCTGCTGATCAGCAGCCCTCGGCGCCGGGGACTCCTTCTCGGAGGATCCGCTGGGCCTGGGAGTAGTCGCGGACGCCACCTTTTTTGGCGTCGGCGCTTTCGGGGTCCTGCCCTCGATTTTTCTAGACTCAGAGTCTCTCGGGTTCTTGGGGGCCGAAGAGTCTCCTACCTTGTCAGAAGTCTTCGTGTAATCGGTCTCTACGACCGTGTAGCTGTCGTCTTCGGCGGCAGCGTTGTCTTCTTCCTCGGAGGACATCCCCAGCTCGTAGAGGGACGGAGTCGGGGCCTTCCCCTGCAGGGTGGCGTGTGCTACCCTCTGCCTCTCTCTCACACGAAGGGTCTTCGGGGCGAAGGCGGAACAGGCATTGCAGTCTCCGCTTTCGTGGTCCACCGGTAGGCAAAGGTTGCATATGCTAATTCCTAACTATATAAGGCCTGAAACCTATGTTTTTTTCAGTGAATTCGCAAGGTTTTTTAAATGCTAATTCCTAACTATATAAAGCCTGAAACCTATGGTTTTTTCATTGAATTCGCAAGGTTTTTTAAATGCTAATTCTATTAGCGGATAACGTTTTTATATATTAAAACGTTTTTTAAATCTCAAATGCCTGCTTTGCTAACAGAGTTTTTAAGCACAGGCTCTTTTGTCTCTGGTGGCCATCTTGGGAGACTGCATATCAGAATTTGTTTAATGAAATATAAGAGGATTTGAGAAGTCACTCAATATGTGCCCTAATTTTTCTTTCTTCAGCACTAATCATAATTTCTATGGCAAAATGAACCCCCTCATTTTGTTCCTTTGCAAATTTTTGTAAGTGTTAACACTTTATTCCAATCAAGATGACTTCAGGTGTGCCATACTTTTGTCATAAGTAAGACTGTTAGCGCTCTAGTTGTTCTTTAGAACACTCTGGGACATTCTGTCATTGGGCTATAGTTGGGCTACATCTGGCTGATATTTGGGCTACATTTGTTTTTTTTTGTCTCTGGTGGCCATCTTTGGGCTACATTGGGCTACAGTGGGCTACATTTGGGCTCTAACATATATATAGCCCAATGTAGCCCAATATATATTTTTTCAAAGTTAATTTTCGTAAAAACCACTGGAGCCTATATCTTGAGACATAGCAAAGGCACATCAGGCTACCAGTCCCTACAATTTTGCCAAGTTTGGTGGAAAACCATTCAGCCGTTCGGGCTAAAAGTGAGTCCAACCGCCCTATGGAAATTAACATGGGGAAAACACGTTTTGGGACTCCCTTTTATCTCGGCCCCCGCTTGACGAATCCCCCCCAAACTTTCAGGGAAGGACCGGAGCGCCGCGGGGCAAAGTTAAGGAAAATTTCAGGAAGATTCCTCAACCAGCGCCAAAGTTATTCCCAATAGAATGCTGCGATTTCCCTATGGAAAACAATTCTAACTATATATACCTACTGGCTATCGCCAGTAGGTAATATATATATATATATATATATATATATATATATATATATATATATGTATATATATAAATAATGCTTCTGTGTTAACAGGCAGACGTTAAGTGGTAGCGGTGCTGGCTAGGACCTTAAAACACTGGTAAACAACCAAAGACCCAGGAGGCGGGGCAAGAAGATTTGTTTCCATAGGGGCGCGCAGATTAAAACTTTACAACAGTGTAGGGTAACATTTCAAACAGTTAATAGTCAAGAAAAGGAAATGACCTGTTTGGTAATCAGAAAGGAGGTGTATAGAGCAAAGCAGTAGAAAAATACTGTGTTACTAAGAGGGGGCACTGATAGTTGACCAAATGCTTGTCCGGTTTCCTTATAAGGTTGCTGAACTGGTTCAATATTGTATTAATGTAATTAATCGCTGACAGACTGACAATAACCTTTTAGGTGAAAAGCCACAAAACTTTGTTTTTTTACATTTGATTGTGCGTTATGAATGATGTTTTAAACAATACTTGTGTGTATCTGCTTTACATTCTTTTCATCAAACTGGGAATATAATGAGGAGAAAGGCATGTAGCTCCACGTCACCAATGAGATCAGCAAGTGTAGGTCATCAAAGATTCCATGCCACAGCTCTTGGGTCACCAACGTTACCAGGTGTGGACATCCTCCTCCAAGCCCCTCTCTCTGGAGCGAACAGAACTGGGCATCAGCCAGGCTAGTTTGAATCCAGTGGCAAAGTGAGCAGGGGACCCACGACTGGGCAAAGGGGACGATGGACGGAGTGTTGAACATTGTAAGCACTCACCCCCAGTCAACTGATCTGGATTGAATCCATCATCATTCTTTAGCCCACTCTGCCACCCCAGTTCAAACATAGCTATATGAAAATCAGTCTTGACCCTGTGCCTCATGGGAACAGTCCAGCACGAACTGCCAGGCCAGGTCCTCCCTGGACCAGAAACAAGCTTCCTAAGACCCATTTCAGAGTAATACCCCATATCAGCCAGGCTAGCTTGAATCCAGTGACAAAGTGAGCAAGGGACCCATGACTGGGCATACCTACCAACTTAAAACAAACAAAGCAAACATAAGGAGATGATGGACGGAGCGCTGAAACTTTTCAGACACTCACCCCCAGTCACAGATCCGAGTTGAATCAGACACAGCTATATACAAACCAGTCTTGACCCTGTGCCTCATGGGAACAGTCCAGCCCAAACGAATAGTTTTCTTACCTGTCGGTGTAGTTTTGCAGCTTGAAGATCTTTCTGGATTCACTATGCTGTGCATTATTCCGCGGTCTTGTGGTTGGGTCCGGATTCGTAGTCTTTTCTTTGTTTTTTTTTTTTTCGTAGCCCAGGTGTGCGTCGGCGTCACACCTCCTGGGTGTATTTCTGGTGACGTCGGCATGCTTCCTGCGGAAGCTCCCACTCTTGGGCGCCATCTTTGGGTTCTTTTTTTCCGTGTTTCTTTCGTTTCCGAAGTAATGGCAATGTTCTATTTAGGTGATATTTTACCGCTTTGTACTTTCAAGTCTTTTTTAGGTTTCGCCTGGCGTCGGAGCTCCTAGCTGTGCCAAGGAGAAATCTCATGTCCCTACAGTGTAGGGCTTAGTCCTGCCCTCTGCTCCATTGGCTAGCTCCATAAATGGAGGCTAGCCATTGGGAGACAGAGGCTGTCAATCACGCTTTCCATGTGAAAACGCGATTCGGGGCGTTTCTCGGGCTTTTTTTAAGCCCCGCCCCTTTGTCCTGGGCCGCGCTGTCATTGGCTGCCGGCCCGGGACACCCCCGTGACGTCATTCCCCGGGCCGTGCTGTGATTGGCTGGCCGGCCCGGGACCTGACGTTTTTTATTACTGTTCAGAGCTGGCTTGGTAAATAAAAAAAACAATGAAATATAACCGCTCTGAAGTTATTCTGTAGGCGCTGGCTGGCATAGTGAAACAAGTCGCAGTGTCATGTTGCCTTTTTTTTCCCTTCGTTTTGGCCATGCTGCATAGTATTTCCAAAAGGCATCATCAAATGTATAGGGTGGAAATAAGAGACCTATTGGCTTTACCAAAGCTTGATTTTTTGATCTCAGTTTCATTCTCAAAAATATGTTTCCCTGGAAGATGGTATTAAATTTGCCTAAATCTGGGAGGTGCAAGAGAATCAAGTTCGGCACATATGTGCCCTTGTATGGCTTCACAAAAGAATTAACAGTGTCGCCACTCCAGGTTCACGATGTGCTCTGTCTACATTTTGCAGACGGTAACAGTGGATATAATGGCGAACTCATTACGGAAGCAAAATGACACAGTACACATTGGGGTGCGAAAGTAGATCGCACCAGCACATGTTCAGGAGATCGTTATTTCAACCGAGCTGGATGCGCTATTCCTAAATGTGGAATTAAACAAATGTGACGAGATTCGAGAACTAATTTACCGCACAGGCAGGGTGTCATGTTGACACTAATCACGCCATTGAGAACTACAATGAGTTAAGCACCCACAATACAGGACAAGATTTAAAATCAGGCTATGACCCTACACTCAAAGGAAAAAAATATAGGAGCAGGAAACTACATGCGACGTTTGCTGTAGAAAACCAAGCAGAGAAATGAATACTGGTCAGACGAGAAGTGAGAACCACCGGACAAGTACAGGGTTTCAAGGCAAGCTCACCACAAACTCAACGTTTAAGCATTGTGTGATAATTATATCCATGGAATTAGGCGAGTCAAAACCAGCAATGCATTACATTCAGGGTGAAAATGCAAGCCACAACGATTAATATGGGGGAGGGGGAACGTTGCCTAGCGCAATTTTAACCACTGACCACTAGTAACTAAAATACTTCTGCTAAACAAGCTTTCTTCGGAAACAGCAGATGTAGTAACGAACAACAGAATGGACCTGATAAATGGTTCAGTGGAAAAAGATGGGTAATTTGCTCCAGCAGTTGGTGGGCAGGAAGCGTTCAAATGTAACCGTCTGAGCTGCGTTTGTAAAACAAAACCCCCATAAAACAACTCCGAAGGAATGCAAGCTGGAGATAAGAAGTTATTAGCAAACGGTTCGAAGCCGCACTGCTAGTCCGACCCACAGCAATCAGCTGGAAGATGGAGTCAAACAAGCATTGGCATTGCCAATAGGTCTCGCTTGGGGACCTTATAAGTATTTAGTTTTGCAGCACAATATCCTTGTTGCATAATCGGATATTGTGCTGCAAAACTAAATACTTACTGTTGCTATCTCTTCTTTCCTTATTGTTGTTTGTGTAAGGGGTGTTTTCATTGCTGCCAACATATTTCCTTCCCTGTTCGTGTTTGTGTGAGGGGCGTTTTTCACTGCTGTTAACTCTTCCTTCCATATTCCCTTTGTGTGAAGGCGTTTTCACTGCTTCTAACTCTTCCTTCCCTATTCTGTTTGTGTAAGGAGGTTTTTCGCTGCTTGTAACTCTTCTTTCTCTATTCTGTTTGAGTTAGGGGCGTTTTCAGAGATGCTAACTCTTCCTATCCCGTTCTTGTTTGTGTGAGGGGTGTTTTCTCTGTGGCTAACTCTTCTTTCCTTATTCGTGTTTGTGTGAAGTATGTTTTCACTGCTGCCGACTCCTCTTTCCCTGTTTGTGTGAGGCGCGTTTTCCCTGCTGGCGCCCAACATGTCCCTCCCTATCCTTTGTGTGTGGTGGTTCACTGCTGCCCCGTGAGAGCCCCTGCTCGGTGTGTGTGGGTAGTTTCCAGTTCTGCTTCCCACCGGTTCTTACTCTCTCTTGCTGCTGTTCTGTCCCGCCATTGAGTGCGAGGGGAGCTCGCACCTCTGGTCCCTGGGATGAGCCTATTGCATCGATCTGCGTCGCGCGCCAGTGCAGATGGCGGTTACAGCAGCATGCATCTTCAACAAACAAGCTCCACTGCGGGCAGGTAGTATTTAAAACCAGGAGCCCGAGTGTAGTTCCAGGACGGCCAGAATCCGAGCTTGTTAATGGCCCTTTATTAACGACTAGTGCGTAGTTGGAGGGCTGTGTTAATTAGGAAACCCTGCATTTCACAGTCTGCTAATTGGAATGTCAGGGTCATCAATGCCGGGAGGGAGAGTGTGTCGGAGACGTGGGAGCGAGAGAGGCAGTGAGTGGATTCGTACAAACATCATGGCACGACAAATCAGTGTGCATGTGTGCACGAGAGTGAGTGGGTTTTCATGAGAGGGGGTGGGCGAGCTTGCCTCAGAGAGAGTACAAAGGTTATGGGACGGGAATTAACTAATGAAGTGCACATGTGTATATGTGCGAGATAAAGGAAAAGTTAGCGTATTTGTGAGAGAAGTTGTTCTGTGCACGTGAGAGATATAAGATGAATGAACTTTAGAAAAAAAAGGATTTAGGTGTAGCGGTATGAAGAGGAAGTAGGACAGGCAAAGAGAGAGGATGTGAAAAGGTAGAGGAAGGAAGAACAAATGGAGAGGAATCGGAGAAAGGGAGCCGAGGAGGTGCGAGGGATGAGGGAACACGGCCTGGGGGAAGCTGGCTGGGGAGGGGGAGGAGAAATGCAAGGAAGGCTGTGTGCGGCGTAATTAGGGGAGGAGAAGCCGAGAAGCCGCAGAGCGCACGCTGGGCGAAGCCGTTTGATGTGCTCTGCGGCAAATGGAGGGAGGCTGATGCGCGTTCATGTTTGAACACGTGGTTCACATGAACTGCAGGAAAACGCCATGAAAACGCCAGCAAAAAGCTGGTGGTTTCATGATGTTTTCGCCGCTTGAATTCTCGCTCCGCTCGATGCGCATGCGCGCATCGATAGGTTGCGAGACCTAAAAAAGGCACCGGCTTTCCAGAGGGCTATGCACAAACCAAGACTTCAGTGCCAGGATAGAAGTCAGCAACGACACGCGGTGGCAAAGTTGAAACCAAAGGGGGAAAAAACGCAAACCGCTTAATACCGCGGTCTTTAAAACTGCTTATTGGAGTAATTGCAACGAAAAAAGCAGCATAATTTGGCACGACCGTAAAGTGGTTGAGTGGCGGTAGCAGAATATAACACAGCATCACAAATAGAGGGTTTCACTTCATTAAACGTAGGGCTACGAAGAACAATTTATTTTCGGGAATAAATGGCCTAATTCTTAAGGGTTCAAATAATAAGATGCAATCACAAATGAGCGGACCTGCATCATCACTTTGGTAAAAAGGAATCCAAATAAAATCAGTTTTGACCATGAGCACTTTAGTCTTAAAGTTGCTGTACATGCATAGACACAAAATGCTTGAGTAGTCAAACTTACGGGGGAATAGTGTAGATTAGAAATACTTTTTGTTTTGTTCAACCCAAGGCACTTTAAATTCCTCCATTTTAGATCTCACCACCACATAGGTTTAGAGGTCAGTTATAAAAAAACTATTGCCTCTCATACTTAAAATAAACACATATAGTGGGCACTGGGTCAGACCTATGCCCTTGATTGGATGACTATCTGCCTAATTTTCCCACTTCTTATTCGATGGCCACCTATGGAGCACTTCTGGCCTTTCACCACTCCAAAGAGTGCATGCATTTTCTTTCTCTCTCTCTCTCTCTCTCTGGGGTTCCTTCCCCCTCTTCAATTCCACACACTGCTGCTCTCGGTGTTGCTTCCCCATTTCCATCACTATTCCATTGCTTGTCACACCACTTTTTCAAATAAAAATGTTGCTCATCTACTCCCTCCATATTCTCCTGTGTGCCCACTGCTCCTTCCGTTCTGCAGTTTTGACTTCTTACCACCAACCAGCTACTCTGTTGCGCCCATGTCCCTCTATGTTATGTTCTTTTTGTCACTTTTCTTTTCAAAATGGGCCAACAGCTGCAATTTGCTTCCGGGTCACACCATTCTTAAAATACACATTTGCACATCACGTACTTCATTAACAAAATAATTTGCAGCTCCACAATAGGCATTAGCAATCTTGGCACAGTAAAATAATATGCGTGCACATGCATGACGACAGACCTGCATGTACAAGACACCACTCTGGGCTGCCACAGCAGCAAGACATGTGTATACATAACACAATTGTGTACACATCATTGTGCTTTTTTCTGATGCTGTTCAGCCTCTGCAAACTAGCATCGGTAAAGGCATTAGCAACGCCAATTGATATACATTGCTTTTAAGAAACGAGGCAAAATGACTTTGCCTATGTTTCTTGAACGTGAGGATGATTGTGAGTTTTGACATGGCACGTGTCAGTGAGGTAAGTGTGACATGGAACAGCACAAGACTGCAGCAATTAATGAAGGCTGCACATAAATATTATCATTCCCCAGTGAAAAGTCCTTGTTAAGTAACACCTATTTTGGTCAAAATCAATACTTGGAATAGGGCTTTGGGTCAGCCCACTGCTTGTTGGTAGGTTTTCATATTGGGAAGCGGTCCCAGGCCAAAATACAAAGCAATAACCTCATGCAAAATACCGTTTTTCAAGCACAGTTTTGTAGGGCAATCTGGGTCACAAGGGCTAATCGTGTCCACATAAGTAACAGCTACCTGGATTCCAATGGACCTCTAGTTGTCAAAAATCCCTGGTGTCGGAATGGCTCTCTGGGTGGCAAGCAAACATGGACCCAAAAATTCCAGACATGCCACTTGTCCAATTTCAATTGCAAATTCAGCATCCAAAATTCTTACACAGTAGAGGCCCATTACCTATAGCTCAACACGGAGAAAACCAAAGTAGTAGTCTGTGGCAGACATCTCAATATGGAACTGCATCTGGTGGCCAGTGGACCTCGGCCCTATACCCTGCCCAGCTCTCCAAGCCGAAACCTTGGCTAGTTGTTGCCAGCAGGTTGCCAATCGCTGTTCCAAGTAAACGCAGTCACACCTGCCCCCTGTTTCTACACCCTCAATATCCTCAAGAAAATCTTAAAGTGGAACCCGATTACACGCATAACCATCACCCAAGCCCTCATAACCAGCAAGCTGCATTATAGCAATGCTCTATACATGGATATCACCATCCAACTGACTGGAATATTTCAGACAGCACAAAACGCAGCAGCCAGACCCACGCACAGGATTCAGTCATGCACACACATCACCCAGCACCTCAAAAACATTCACTGGCTCCCCATTCACAAACGTGCACTCTTCAAGCTGAGCACTCGCATACAAAGCCCTACAAAACCTATGTCGTGCTTAACTCAACAGCCGCATCACCTTCCACATATCGACCAGACACCTTTGCTCTGCTAGACTCAGCCAGAACTACAGTCATGCTTTCTCTTAGCTCGCTTCTAAATCCTGGAATGACCTTATCAGTGACAGGTTACTAAATCCCCAAGTCTTGTCGAACAGCAGTAAAATGCAGCTGTTCAGCATTGCAAGTACAATGGAAGTAGGATGTGACCACACCCAGCAAGGATATCCTTTAGAACCATGTCACACAAGGCATCAACAACAGTCACATCTATCTTCAGAAATGGGGCCATCTATAGTCTCTATTATTGGCTCAGCAGACCGTGCCACACGCTGTCTAGCTAGATTGATTTCTCTTGCTCTCACCTCGGTGTCAACCCCAAAGATAATGTGCACCATGGAAAAAACCTCAGGTCACGGTGGTCTCTCCAGAGCACAAGTTCAAAAAAAGCTTTCTGCCTCCTAAAAGTGGTCTGTCAGATTTAGGGAACAGTAGTGCATAAATGGTCCTGTTTTGCATACCTGCACTTTATTAGTTCATCAGTAACCTCTTGAACATAATTTTCCAAGAGGGAAATAACTGCCCAAGCATTTGATTAAGGAGAAGAAAACAAGCAATGGCAAAGCCGATAGGTCTCACCTATGTCAGATCTATTAGATTTGGCAATGCTTTTTAGGTTTCGACCTGGCGAGGGCACTGCTTGCAGTGCCCCGCACAGGGCGAAAACTTTTGTCAACAGTATGAATGTTCGGCCCGCCTCTGTATCCCATTGGCTAGCTCCATAAATGGACGCTAGCCATTGGCAAACAGAGGCGTCCGTCATCCTGCGAGGCGACTCGTGGGCGTTCTTGTGATCTTTTTCTCATCCTGCCCCTTTTTGCTCGTCATGCGGCCGTGGGCGGGGTTTATTTTTCGTGTAGCCACAAACTCTTGCGAACACGTTGTTTGGATTAATAATCCCGCCACCTACAGACACAGCGTTTCTAAGGAGGTCTAATTGCCGCCAAATCATTATCTATAGTTTGGTCACTGCTCGCGGGCGGGTTGCTCTTAGCAAATTTAAGGTCAAATATTTCTCGACATTTTAGCCTAGTTTAAGTACATGAAGGCACATGTAAACAAGAGATTGGGTTTCAGTGTTTTCTGTTCTTGGCATTTAGTGTTTTAGCTGTATGGGGTAACCGTAACCCCCAACAAAAGCTAGGCGTATCTTGGTACTGTACATTTGTTCCTCTAGCCAACTTCCAGCCAGGCTTTATCTGCGAGTGCAGTGTCTGCTCTGGGGTCCCCTCACACTTAATTTTGCAGCTCCACTACATTTAGCATCCTAAGGCTTACTGGGAGCTAATGTTTTTGACTGGTAGGGGGTGGCGTTATTCCCCAAAGTCAGCGAACTTGCTGTCGCCCTCTCTGCCACGCGTTAGCCTGCTCCTTCCCAGAGAGTTCCTTATATTACCGGGGCCCACTGTATGTTCTATTTGGTCTCTTCGGACCAGGGCTCCCTTCTGTTGCTTCCTTGGCGCGCACTCTTGGCCCTTCACCCACGCCTATTTTGCCTTCTTCCCAGTAGAGCGGCTCCAACGGCGAAGAAGCTTTGTTATGCGCACCAATAACAGCGGGCCTTTACCAGGCTACGTCTGCACCCCCACCCCTACCGCACTTGTATCTTCTGCGCAGGCTGCTCCTTCATGCATCTGTGGCGTGGCATGTGAGGGGCACAGTATGGCACGGGCGCCTGCTTCCTCCGACAGTTTTCAGTGCCGCGTAGCATGCCCGTCAATGTTCCTTTTTAGACCCTCATTACATAATAATGGTCACTGACTGCACCCTTGGCGGAAGCTGAACATGACGAAGAGGGAGATTTCCAAGTCAGGTTAAGGGCCATCTGTCCTTTGAATCGCAAAGCACAGACTGTTTGTTGTTTCAGCGGCGTGCAAAGAGTACAAACAAGCATTGGCAATGGCAACAGGTCCGACCTTAAAGGAATGTGGTATGGTAATGTGAAGCATTACCAGTGGATAGCATAGGAATAGATATGTATTGTTAGGAAGCAAAGAATGGTAGAATAATATTGGTGTAGGTTAATAGGTCAGGTGACACTTGCACTGTCAAGCTACTGTCAACATAAGCACACTCCAGGCAGTCCCCTCTCCTCGGTATTTGATAAAATTGAGTGCAGATTGTGAGTGCAGAGTGCAAAGTGAGTGTGCAGAGTAGTGAGTGCAGAGTGAGTGAGCAGAGTAGTGAGTGAGCAGAGTAGTGAGTGCTGAGTGTGAGTGCTGAGTGTGAGTGCAGAGTGCAGAGTGGCTAGGGAGTGCTAGGGAGTACAGAGTGACTAGGGAGTGCTAGGGAGTACAGAGTGACTAGGGAGTGCTAGGGAGTGCAGAGTGACTAGGGAGTGCTAGGGAGTGCAGAGTGACTAGGGAGTGCTGAGTGACTAGGGAGTGACTAGGGAGTGCAGAGTGACTGCAGAGTGCTAGGGAGAGCTAGGGAGTGCTAGGGAGTGCAGAGTGACTAGGGAGTGCAGAGTGACTAGGGAGTGCTAGGGAGTGCAGAGTGACTAGGGAGTGCTACGGAGTGCAGAGTGACTGCAGAGTGACTGCAGAGAGCTAGGGAGTGCAGAGGTGCTAGGGAGTGCAGAGGAGCTAGGGAGTGCAGAGTGCTAGGGACTGCAGGGTGCTAGGGAGTGCAGAGTGACTAGGGAGTGCAGAGTGACTGCAGAGCGCTAGGGAGTAATAGGGACTGCAGAGTGACTGCTAGGGAGTGCTAGAGAGTGCAGAGTGACTGCAGAATGCTAGGGAGTGACTAGGGAGTGCAGAGTGACTAGGGAGTGCAGAGTGACTAGGGAGTGCAGAGTGACTAGGGAGTGCAGAGTGACTAGGGAGTGCAGAGTGACTAGGGAGTGCAGAGTGACTAGGGAGTGCAGAGTGACTAGGGAGTGCTAGGGAGTGCAGAGTGACTAGGGAGTGCTAGGGAGTACAGAGTGACTAGGGAGTGCAGAGTGACTGCAGAATGCTAGGGAGTGCTAGGGAGTGCAGAGTGACTAGGAAGTGCAGAGTGACTAGGGAGTGCTAGGGAGTGCTAGGGAGTGCAGAGTGACTAGGGAGTGCAGAGTGACTAGGAAGTGCAGAGTGACTAGGAAGTGCAGAGTGACTAGGAAGTGCAGAGTGACTAGGGAGTGCTAGGGAGTGCAGAGTGACTAGGGAGTGCTAGGGAGTACAGAGTGACTAGGGAGAGCTAGGGAGTACAGAGTGACTAGGGAGTGCAGAGTGACTGCAGAATGCTAGGGAGTGCTAGGGAGTGCAGAATGCTAGGGAGTGCTAGGGCGTGCAGAGTGACTAGGAAGTGCAGAGTGCCTAGAGAGTGCTAGGGAGTGCCTAGGGAGTGCTAGGGAGTGCAGAGTGACCAGGGAGTGCAGAGTGACCAGGGAGTGCAGAGTGGCATGGGAGTGCAGAGTGACCAGGGAGTGCAGAGTGACCAGGGAGTGCAGAGTGACCAGGGAGTGCAGAGTGACCAGGGAGTGCAGAGTGACCAGGGAGTGCAAGGGAGTGCAGAGTGACTAGGGAGTGCTATGGAGTGCTAGGGACTGCAGAGTGACTGCAGAGATTAAGCTAATGGCAATGTAAATGACAATGCCATTTATTTATCTGTTTTCAAAACCAACACATAAATACAAATTTTGTCATTTACAATGCCAATAGCTCTAACTTTTCCAAAGGCGAAACCATTGCATTGTAAATGCTTTTTTTTTTTTAACCACCTCTTCTCTCTCCAGCCTCATCTTTCTGGCGGAGGTGGGTGGGTTCGCTAGTGAATCCAGAAAGATCTTCAAGCTGCAAAACTACACCGACAGGTAAGAAAACTATTCGTTTTGCAGCGTGAATCTTTCTGGATTCACTATGCTGTGCATAGATTTTGTAGCGGTTTCTCATTTCTGTGGCGGCTGGGTGGAAGATGAGCGTTGGCTATTGAATATGTGCTAGAGCACCTTCTGTCCGACTTGTGCTTCCTTGTTCATCTGTATATTCACACAGTAGTGCTTCGTGAATGTGTGCACCGAAGCCCATGTTGCCGCCAGGCATATGTCTTGTATGGGTGTGTTAGCCAGGAAAGCTATTGTAGCACCCTTTTTCCTAGTGGAGTGGGCACGTGTCCCCTCTGCTAGCTCTTGTCCTGCACGTTTGTGGCAGAGTTGAATTGTCTGTGCGATCCATCGTGCAATAGTCTTTTTGGTTACTGCCTTTCCCATGAAACTGTTTGCGAATGACACAAAGAACTGTTTTGTTTTCCTGTGTCCCTTCGTCCTCTCAATGTAGTGCATGACTGCCCTTCTGGCGTCCAGGGTGTGCAGGGCTCGCTCTGCGCTAGTTGTTGGTTTTTGGAAAAAACTCGGTATCTGTATAGACTGGTTCATGTGGAATTTGGATACCACCTTCGGCACGAAGTGTGGGTCAGTCCTCATCACAACCCTATCATTGTGTATTTGTATGTAGGGTTCTTGTAGCGTCAGCGCCTGAAGCTCGCTTACTCTGCGTAAGGACGTTATTGCAACCAGGAAAGCTGTTTTCATAGTTAGCATCTTTAGGGAGGCCTTGTGAAGTGGTTCAAAGGGCTCTTTCATGAGTTCCGTTAGGACTATGTTCAAGTTCGATGCAGGTGGCGGCACCCGCTTGGGTGGTGCGATCCTTTTCGCTCCTTCTAGGAATCTCTTCACCACCTGTGAAGTGAAGAAACTCCTGCACGTTTCTCCCCTTGTGTAGGCGACTATCGCTGCCAAGTGAACTCTTAACGAGGATGAGCTAAGGTTCTTCTCCAGCAAGTGTGTCAGGTACTTTAGCACTGTGGAGTCCTTCTTCATTTTATTGTGAAGTCTTTCTTTCGTGCACCACATTGTGAATCTTTTCCTTTTCGCAACGTAGCACTTCCGAGTGCTGGGCCTTCGTGCCTCCCGAAGGACCCTCAGGGTGCTTTCTGGCAATCTCAAATGTGCAAACTCTATGTCCTCAGGAGCCACGCTACTAGGCTCAGGCTCTCTGGCTCTGGGTGTAGCACCTCTCCGTTCTGCATGGAGAGTAGGTCTTTCCTCTTGCCGAATCTGTGGGGTGCACACTGTCATCTCCATGATCTGCGAGTACCATGTCTGCCTGGCCCACTGTGGCGCGACCAGTATCAGGGTCATGTTGCTCGCTCTGCACTTGCTCAGTACTCTGTGCATCAGTGGTATCGGGGGAAAGGCGTAAGCAAATGTCCCGGACCAATCTATCCATAGGGCATTCCCCAGTGACCTCTCATCGGGCTGTCTGGATGCGAAGTTTTGGCATTTTGCATTCCGGCGTGTGGCAAATAGGTCCACTGATGGCGTTCCCCATCTGTTGAACAGCCACCTTGTCTCCTGAGCATTGAGCTCCCACTCGTGGGATGCCGATGTCTGTCTGCTGAGCCAATCTGCCTGTATGTTGTCCTTCCCTGGTAGGTGTATGGCTAGCAGGTCTATTTTGAGAGGGATGGCCCATCTCCATATCTCCTGCGCCAGCGTTGAAAGCGGGGCTGACTGTGTGCCCCCCTGCTTGTTGATGTAGAACATCGCGGTGGTGTTGTCTGTCTGTAGCAGCACCTTGTGTTTGTACAGTCTTTTTTTTTTTTTTTTTTTTTTGTCCTCATTTGCCGATACCCTAGTACAAAGAAACAACCACCAACCACCACAACGCCTCCGTAACCAGCCCTCGGGTATGTTAACATGGCACGGACCCAGGCGCGCAAAAGCTATTATTGGCGGGAGAAGGGATTCTTCACACAACTTGGAGACCTAGATCTCTCCATCTAGACGTGTTAACGCCTGTTGGACCAGCCCAAACCTAGGAAGACCCTTCAACCGGTCCATGGAGTAGGAAACAGGCATAATCATAGGACCCGGGGAAAAAAAAAAAAAAAAAAAAAAAAAAAAACAACCCCGGCCATTCTATCTCCATTTTACCAAAAAGTCCCAAAAAGCAAGCTTTTTCCTGCTGCAGGATCTGGCCAGGTCCACCCTAGAAACCTCGTAGAGCGATGTCAACCATCCTGAAAAAGTTGGGGGAGCTACGTCTACCCAAAACCTGCAAATCTGTCTCCTAGCCAGGAGGATTGAATAAAACAAAAAGCATCTAGCCTGCCCAGTGATGCTATCCTCTAATCCAAAGATAATCAGGGGAAGAGAGATATGCAATGTTGTATTAAGCATAGAAGACAGAGCCTCCAACACCTTCTCCCAAAAATAGCTAATTGCTGGGCAGTCCTTAAACATGTGAACATCCGAGGCCTCCGGCAGATTACATTTATTACAACTTTTCCCATGTTGATATTTAGATAGTTTCTGGGGAGAAAGGTATGCACGATGTAGCGTGAAAAGGTGGTTTCTTTTCAGCCAAGCTGGTTTCACCAGCTTGTTTAGCAAAGTAAATGAAATTTGCCACTTCGAATCCCACTGATCTCCCATCTCACTTGCCCATAATTTCTCAGGGAGATTAAAGTCTCCATCTATTTCTTCTAGAATCCCCCAATACCAACATGCAACCTCCTTGCCCCCCCTTGGTCTCGTGACCAATAAACTTTCCAGTTGACTTTCTTTCCCAAGGGGGACCCTCTTCCTAAGCGTTGCCTGAGCCCAGCTAGTTAGTTGTATATACTTAAAGGAAGAAAGGTGCGGTCCGACTTTCTCCCGCAGATCCTCCCAAGAAATCATGGAGCCTCCTGCCACCAACTCTCCCCAGGACAAAAAACCGGCCTCTTTGATAGGACCCGCCAAACTGTCTTTAAGACACGCTGGAGCTCCAGGTGAGTCCCACAGAGGAGCCGCGTTGGAGAAATAGCCGAGCCCTAACCTTTTCCTAATTATAGACCAGCTCCTCGCCAGTGATTGAAGAGTCTTTAATTTAACTTTTTTGAAAAATTTCTGGGCTCCAAACTTGAAAAGAAAGCCAGCCAGTGGAAGACCGGCACCTTCTAACATAGCTCGAAACATTCTTCCCCTAGCATTATCCATTGGTGTCTTTAGGAGCATTCTAGAGTAAGATAGCTCAAATGCCCAGGCGTAATACTGAAGGTCAGGCAGCGTCAACCCCCCTTTTTCCCTCCTCCTCCTCAACTTCTTCCACGCCAGACGTGTGGCTCCATATCTCCAGACAAATGAATTGACATCCTGTTGACACTTCGCCAATTGTTTAGGGTCAAAAGCCATTGGGATCGAGTTAAACAAAAACGTATATATAGGCAGGATAGACATTTTAACTAAGTTAGTTCTCCCAAAGATGGATAAAGGGAGATGGTTCCAAGCCTTAAGCTTCTTCCGGCATTCATTATGTACTCGCTCCAGATTTTTAGCGGCGAGCTTATTAATATCTTGAAAAATTCTGATGCCTAAATATCGCATTGAGGGTACTGTCTCAACCAGAGTAGTAGTGGTATTCCAGGCCATAATTTCCGTTTTATCTGAGTTTATCTCATATCCGGAAATCTTGCCAAACTCTTCAGCCCTCTTGAACACTGTGGGGAGAGCCTGGTCTAGGTTGGAAGTCATTATGAGGATATCGTCCGCATATAGGGCTACCCGCTTTTTCCACCCTCCGAAGCTGAAAGATGATATGTTTGCTTCTTCTCTTAGAATCTGAGCAAAGGGCTCGATATAAACGTTGAAAAGGAGGGGGGAGAGCGGGCAGCCCTGCCTTGTTCCTCTAGAGATATTAAAAGGCTTTGTCAGAAGATTGTTCACAAAAAGCCTGGCCGTTGGAGCTTTATAGATAAGAGATATCATATTACAAAAATTTGCGGGTAAGTTAAATTTCCTCATAACTGCCGCCAAATAGACCCAGTTGACCCTATCAAAGGCCTTTGTCGCATCCAACGTAAAGGCGGCAAGCGGGAGAGAAAAAGTGGTAGCTATATCAATTGCACTCACAAGATCTTGAGTGAGGTCTGATAGCTGTCTACCCTTAATGAAACCCTTTTGGTCATCGTGTATAATTGTTTTAGCCACCGCCCCCAGTCTGTCCGCCATAATAGCAGCGAAGATTTTGTAGTCGCAATTAAGAAGTGATATCGGACGGTACGACCCACAGTCCCTCACGTCCTTCCCAGGTTTGGGTATTAAAACCACAGTGGCATCTTTCCAGGAATTAGGTGGGTCTGAACCTTCCAGAAAAATGCTATTAAAAACAGAGGTCAAGACCGGCGCAATTTCTCCACTAAGGGCTCTATAAAGTTCCCCTGGTAGCCCATCAGGGCCTGCGGCCTTCCCCCGACTCACTTGCCCTAGTGCCTTGTTAACCTCCTCCACCGAGATCTCTCTCTCCAGGATCTTACTCTGCTCAGTTGTGAGCTTAGGAGTAGAGATTGAGTTCAGCCAAGCCTCACACTCCAGAATATCTACAGCAGTATCCTCTTTATAAATGGCCTGAAAAAAATCCTGAAAGGCAGCGCCAATTTCTAATTGGGTCAGCCGCGGGGAAACTTCCCCCACCACCTTAATCTCCCTAATATAGTTCCGAGCTTGGTTAGCCTTGGTTTTCCAAGCGAGGATTTTCCCCGCCGCCTCCCCAAACTCAAAATGAGAATTCTTACTTGCCTCCCACCGTTTCGCTATTCTGTTCTGTAAGATGCCTTCCAGCTGCGATTTTAAAGCTCCTAATCTTTCTCGATCAGCTTCCGTGCCCATGTGATCCCCCAAAGTGTTTTCTACTGCCTTCATTTCCAACTCAAGATTTTTAATACATTCATTATATTGCTTTTTCCTATACGAAGATCGACTTGTAATGCACCCCCTCCAATAGGCTTTCAAAGTATCCCACAAAACAGAGATAACAGCTGTGTCTAAGTTGGCTTCTAAGAAAAATTGCGTTTCTGTCTTGAGGAAGAGAACTTCCTCCTCCTCCAATAACAAGGTACGGTCAAAAGACCATGAAAAATGCGGTTTTTGGTGGCCTATAATTAGTATGAATGATATAGCGGAATGGTCCGAGAGGTGCGAGGGGAGATAAGAAATGTCTGTCAGAAAATCCTTAAGGCTATAGCTGAAGAAAGCATAATCAATTCTTGAAAGATGTTTATATTTAAGATTTCGGAAGGAAACCCCCAGTTTCCGTCGACGTCGGACCGGATCTTGGGTCTCTGGTCGTCGTCGACAGTTTCGGGTCTTTCTCCCTCGTCGATCGATCCTTTTCGGGGACGATTTTCGACGTCTTCTGCTGATCAGCAGCTCTCGGCGCCGGGGACTCCTTCTCTGAGGATCCGCTGGGCCTGGGAGTAGTCGCGGACGCCGCCTTTTTTGGCGTCGGCGCTTTCGGGGTCTTGCCCTCGATTTTTCGAGACTCAGAGTCTCTCGGGTTCTTGGGGGCCGAAGAGTCTCCTACCTTGTCAGAAGTCTTCGTGTAATCGGTCTCTACGACCGTGTAGCAGTCGTCTTCGGCGGCAGCGTTGTCTTCTTCCTCGGAGGACATCCCCAGCTCGTAGAGCGACGGGGTCGGGGCCTTCCCCTGCAGGGTGGCGTGTGCTACCCTCTGCCTCTCTCTCACACGAAGGGTCTTCGGGGTGAAGGCGGAACAGGCGTTGCAGTCTCCGCTTTCGTGGTCCACCGGTAGGCAAAGGTTGCATACCGGGTGCTGGTCTTTCTGCGCGTACTTGTGGTGGCAGTTCCGGCAGAACTTGAACGGCGTGTTGTCCATCCTAGAGCGTCCAGGGCCTCTCTGGTCGCGTGTTCGTCGACGTTCGTCGAAGATCTGGATGGAAAACGCCTTATCTTTGCTTGTCTTTCGTCGGTGAAGTCCCCTGGAGTCTTCAGATGACTTCTCCTCGTCTTTTCTGTATTTTCTTTCTTCTTTCTCCAAAAATGTCTGGAGCCCAAACGGGAACGATCCAGACCCGACCGCGGAAAAAAAGAATCTGAAGATGGCGCCCAAGAGTGGGAGCTTCCGCAGGAAGCATGCCGACGTCACCGGAAATACACCCAAAGGGGGTGTGACGCCGACGCCCACCTGGGCAAAGAGAAAAAAAAAAAAAAAAACAAAGAAAAGACTACGAATCCGGACCCAACCACAAGACCGCGGAATAATGCACAGCATAGTGAATCCAGAAAGATTCACGCTGCAAAACCCCCAGTTTGGCCCCTGCCCTTTCCCTCCAGATATCCGCTAAGCCTAACTGAGACATAATTGTTAAGAGGTCTTGTCTGGATTTGGAAGAAGCACAGGCCCTAGACTTTGCGGATTTATCCAGTTTTGGGTTTAAAACAATGTTAAAATCTCCTACCCAAATTACCGGGTCATTTAAAGCTACTAGATGACCCTGAATAATATTCAAATACGAAGGGTCGTCCTGATTTGGGCCGTAGTATCCAACCAAAACGTATGGGTGGCCATCCAACAAAGCCCTTACAATCAGCCACCGACCACTTTTATCCTCCAAATGCTCTATAATTTGAGCTTTAGCCTGCTTCTTAAAAATAAAAAGCACACCCCTAATATTTGCCGATTGATCAGTGCACAAGAAGATGTCAATCCATTTCTCTTTCTTAAGAAGCTCGACCGTTTCGGCTCTAAGAAGATGTGACTCCTGTATGACAATGACCTGCGCCTGGGAGTCCCCCAGATATTGAAAGATCTTTTTTCTCCTGCTCCCAGTGCGCAGGCCATTGACATTCCAGGATAAAAACTGCAAACTAGTCATACGATCAGTCTATCACGCCCCTTGCTGCCTCTACGACCCACCCTGCTTCTCTGTTGCTGTTTCTTCCTAGGACCCCCCTTGGAGATGAATATTGGCAATAATGATTGGTGGTTAAAGCGAAACAAACCGAAAAAAAAGGGTACAACTCCATGAGGACATTTCACGTTTTTTCCCCCCCTACCACCCCGTGCACCACCCACCCTCTCCCCCCTGGAAACCCCCCCCCTAACTACACTGGACTGATGAATCTCCAGTTTAGCACCCTCTGGCACCCTCCCCTCCCTCTTCCCCCTGCTTATCCACCAACTAGATAGTATTTAGTGTCAACAAACCAAAAGCTTGCAATAGCCAACACCCCAAACCCCACACCCCAAGAAGAAATGAAAAGAAGACTGGGATCCCCTTTAGATTACTTTTTTTTTTTTTTTTTTTTTTGTTCTTTTATCCCTTTTTTTATCCCTTTTTTTCATGTTTATTAATTTATTTGTCAATGTATTTACATTTTTTTTTTTTTTTTTTTTTAGAATTGTATTACATAACTCAAACTCAACATTGACTTTGACTTTGGGGGGAGTTACTTATTAACCCTAAAGTCCACATCAGCCCCCTACGAGTTCCCTGCTCCCCTCCATGTAGCTTCCTTCAATAACTCGAGCATCTCATCAGCCTCGAGGGGGGATCTAAGGTTATGCATTTTATTGTTAAACATAACTCGTAGGAAAGCCGGGAACCTCATCTGCACTGTTGCGCCCAGGGCGCGGAACTTTTCCATCCTTTGTCCCAGCTCCCACTGCCGGTCCAGCGTAGACTTTGATAGATCTGAGCGAATTTGAAAGGGAAAGTTCGGACCATTAAGGGAACTGTTTTTTAATGCCAAGTTAAGTATCTTTTCTTTGAGTGCGTAGGTTAAAAAGTTTACCAGAATCTTTCTTGGCTTCTCCCTACCAGGTTTTAGGCGAAAAGGATCTCTATGAATCCTTTGGATATCTTTTTCCAGAGATTCTGACGTCTCCTCCAAATTTAAGGCGTCTTTCAAGAGCTTTACCACAAAAGTCTTAATATCGGTCCCCTCTTTACCTTCAGGAACCCTCAAAAGGCGTAGGTTATTTCTCCTCGAATAATTCTCTAACGATTCAACTCTCTCTCGCATCATATCTCCTTCCCTTCGCAGGGTTTGTATCTTTACTTGGGCTGCCCCCAAATTAGCTTTAAGTTCTTCCACAGAACCTTCAAGGGACTCTGTTCTGTCACAAAGCCGGTCAACCTTGCTCTCCAAGACCTCACAGGCCGCCCTAATCTCAGCTTGGTTCTCAGCGGAGACCTTAAACCCCTGCATGATGTCTGCTCTTAATGAGCTAATCAATAACTCTATTGAGGTGCCACCTGCCCCATTACCTCCCCCACTTCCGCCCATTTCTGCTGACTCTAATGGCTCACTCTGAGCCCTTAACTGAGCTTGAAGTGGAAACTGCGCAGGTGTGGCCTCGGCATCAACAGCAGCAGGCCCCTTATCAGACTCTTTAGATGTAGGAAACAGAACCGGAGAATGGCACACCTGGTCTGCTTGAGTGATACCATTTCCTTCGCCATTCTTTTGTTCCTCGCTCAAGCTAGCTGACTCAACTACCCTAGCAACCTCTGCCTCTGCCTCTGCCATCAGTGATATAGTGCTGGTTTCCCCTGAATTCGTTTTGCAGGGGCTTGTAATTTGACTCTCAGGGGCTGTTTTAGCACTATACTGAGGGCTAAGGGGGGTTTGAATACTAAGCACCTGGGGCAACACCTTAAAATAAGAGCGCAGAGATGGTGTGATGCGGGGTGGTTTAGTAACGCTTGCCCTTTTCTTAGCAGCTATTTTAATCAGCTTATTTGTTGCTATTTTGCCCCCCTTCTCCTGAGATGTCAGAGGAACTTCTTTTAGTGAATCTTCGCCTCCCCTTGAGCTTTCTAAGCTCTCTCTCCACTTTTCTTGGGCACTTTCGTCCTGCCAGCTCAGTGTCTGTGAGCACTGACTATCCTTACCCCCTCTGCCCCTACCTCGCTTAGGTTTACTCTTGTTGGCTCTGCTACTTTTTTTTTTATTTGCGCCAGGCCCCTTAGCTTTCCTTTCTCCCACGTCAGACTCACAGCTACCTGCCTCTCTGAAACAAACAGCGGTGAAGTGATCCCCCTTGCCTGACTCCTTAATGTCTGCCCCTTCGGACTCCTCCACTACTGTTGATTCCCCTGATACATCCAGGGACCCTGCAGCCTCCGGTAAAAACGCCACTGCTGCAGCCGCTAACGAAGATGAGGGTAGAGTGCCTCCACCAGTCACCTTCATACGGACCTTACCAGATGAGAAAATCCCTGCTGCGGCCCCTCCAGTACTTGCCCGGAGATGACCTCGCGCCGCTGCCCTGCGGCCGCGCCGTAGCTCCACGGCTGCAGCCTTATTTATTTATTTTATTTTATTTATTTATTTATTCAAAGTTTTATATAGCGCGAACAGGATCCTTACAGATATCAGAGCGCTTCACAAAGACAGTGTAGGGGCAGTAGGAGTCAACAGAGATACTGGGAACAGTATAAAAGTCAATAACATGGTGATAACATGGGTAAAGCAACAATAACACGGTGACAATAACAATAACAATAAGATGGTAATAACATGGATAATAAAAAGCATACATAAAACCAATCCATATACAATCAGGTAGGGAAGTAATATAGGACAGTACAAGTCATTGATCCCAATACAGAGGTGTTCAGGTGGATCAGTAAACCAACGTGTATCATATCTTGGTCGATAGTAAGAGAGTAGCGTAGTAGTGCCACTCTACAGGTAAAGTGTAGTGCCACGGGATAGGGTGAGCAGTGATACAATGCGGAGTCTCTGAACCAACATCTATGGCGATCAGGAGATCTTGGCCAGAAGGATGGTTTTCACCTCTTTCTTGAAGAGTGCCGTGGAGGAGATCAGCCTGGTTTCAGGCGGGAGCGCATTCCAGATCCTGGGTGCCATTCCTGAGAAGGAGCGCTTGTAAGTTTTCGCTTTCCGGAATCTACGAGGTTTCAGGAGTAGATTTTTTGTGCTCCTATTGGTTCTCGAGCCTCCTGATATAGACAGCTTTTGAGCGAGGTAGTTGGGTGCCTTGTGGTGCACGGCCGCGTGTGTCATAACTGCAATTTTTAGCTGTATTCTGGCTTCAAAAGGCAGCCATTTTAGAGACTTTAAGTCTGGGGATATGTGGGAATGCTTTCTAGAGCCAGTAATGAGTCTCGCGGCAGCGTTCAGGGAGGCTCTTAAGGGTGCTGTTGTGGATAGCGGGAGACCGCTGAGGGCCGCAATTCCGTAGTCAATTCGAGGGATGACTAAAGCTTGTACAGCAGTTTGGAAGTCTTTGGCCGGGAGGAAGGGTTTAATTTTCCTCAGTGTGTTAATTTGGAAATTGGCTGCTTTAGTGGCTTTGCTGACGTGCTGCTGCATGTTGAGCTTGGCGTCGAGTGTGATGCCTAGGGATTTCGCCGAGTCCACGATGGTAGGTTGGACATTGAGTGCTGTTAGGTTGTTGAGCCAGGTTTGGGTGGAGGACGTTTTCTTCCAACGCCGCGGCAGGGGGAGGCTTTGGAAAGATGAAACTCCGCCCGGGCACATCCGACTTCGCAGGCATGCAAGGTCGGCCAGACGTCTAACGGGAGCGTGGGTCTCTGCTGCTGATGAAAAAAAACACCGCTGAAACGATTTCCGACACCAATTTCTCATCGGGGGAGAGAAAAGGTAGAGAGCGCTAAGGAGGGTGCGCGCTACCGCTTAGCATGCGGACGCCATGTTTCCAATGTTTGTACAGTCTTGTTTGGAAAGCTTTCAGTGCAAGGAAGATTGTCTTCAATTCTAGGTAATTGATGTGCCTTGTCGCATCTGTTGGCGTCCACAGTCCCCTCACCTTGAGCTCCTCCATGTGAGCGCCCCATCCCTTCAGGGATGTGTCTGTGGTGATGGTCACTGTTGGCGTTGGGGGCGTTAGAGGCTTTCCCCTTGTTATGTTCTCCATGGTCCACCATGTCATCTCCTTCTGCACTGCGTGCGTTACAACCACTAGATCCTCCCAACTGCCTGTAGCTTGTGACCATTGCTCCTGTAGCCATTCTTGAATGGGTCTCATGTGGAGACGTACATTCGGTACCAGGTGGATGCATGATGCCATCATCCCCATGATCTTGCTCGCAGTCCTCACTGTCCGAGCTTGTCCCTTCCGGTAGAGGCGAGTTTCCTTCACCAGCGCCCTCGCCCTCTTCTCGCTGGGGAACACCTTGCCCTGTAAGGTGTTGATCTGTGCTCCCAGGAAAATCTTCACTTGTTCCGGCTCCATTGATGATTTCTTCCAATGGATGGAGAACCCCAGGCTTATGAGCGTGCTCGTCACTGTATGTGCGTGCTGCTTGCATTTCTGGTATGAGTTTGCTTTCACCAGCCAGTCGTCCAGGTAAGGGTATACGTGTATTCCTTGCCTTCGTAGGTGCGCTGCGACTGCTGCTAGGCACTTTGTGAAGACCCTCGGTGCTGATTTTAGCCCGAAGGCTAGTGTCGTGAACTGGTAGTGGCTTTCTCCGATGGTGAACCTGAGCATATGCTTGTGCTTTCTGTTCATTGGGATGTGCTGGTAGGCGTCCTTGAGGTCTATTGTGACCATGAAGTCCCCGATCTGCAATTGCGGGAGCACCTCTTGCAGGGAGGTCATTTTGAATGTTTGCGTTCTTATGAATTTGTTCAGGAACCTTAGGTCCAGAATGGGTCTCATTGTCTCGTCTACTTTTGGCACCAGGAAGTACGTAGAGTATATTCCCTTGTTTCTTTCCTTGAAGGGTACCCGTTCTATGGCCTGCTTCTGCAGGAGTTCCTTTGCCTCTTCCTGAAGACACTATAGCTGTTTGCTTGCTATTTGTTTTCTTTTTGGTTTTCTGCTTGTTGGCCTCCCCTCCAACTCTATGCAGTATCCGAATTGGATGATGTTGAGGATCCATCTGTCTGATGTGATTTCTCTCCACTCTTTGAGGTGGAATCTTAATCTTCCTCCCACTGGTGTCATGTGGTCGTAGGTGTCTAGCTTGTCTTGATCCCGCTGTATGTGCTGCCCCCTGGGATCTTTTCTGTGGGTGGGCACACGGAGTTTTTTGAAGTCACTTAGAAGCGGGCTGCTGTCCCCCTCTTCTATTCTGGCCACGTCCATTTCCTCTCCCTCGAAAGGACTGACCTCTTGATTGGCATTGCCAGGACTGCTTCTGCTGACCCTGCGAGTCTGCCTGGTGCATTTGCTGGAAAGCCTGGTGTGATGTACCTGGCTGGTTTGCACCTCTCCCGCCAGGCCTCCGTGACGGTGTGCCCCTTTTGCTGCCTCTGAACTGCAATGCTCCCATGGACCTTGCAGTTTCGTTATCCTTCTTCAGTTGGCTGAGCTTTTCATCAACTGTTGTTCCGAAAAGCGTGTCGCCGTTGAACGGCGTGTTCAGAATGCTGTGTTGCACCTCTGGTTTGAAACCTGAGATCCTTAGCCAGGCGTGTCTTCTTTCAGTGACACCCATCATCATGAGCCTGCTGGAGGTGTCTGCTCCATCCAGGGCCGTCTTGAGGCAAGAATTTGCCGCGTTCTTCCCTTCTTCAACCAGCTTTTCGGCCTTCTGTCTGGCATCCTGGGGCAGGTCCTTCACCAACTGCCCCAGCTCCTCCATGATCTGGTACATGTGCCTGTTTATCAGGGCGTTGGAATTAGCCATGCGCCAGTGGGTCGCGACGTTCCGTTCGATCCTTCTGCCCACCAGATCCATCCTCTTGCTCTCCTTATCCGGTGGTGGGCCCGAGGTAGTGGGTACGTTAGCCCTCTTCCTTGCTGTGGCCATGATAATGGAGTCTGCGGAGACCGTGCCCTGAATGTAGGCCGGGTCTTTTGAGGAATGTTTGTATTTTTTCTCTGTTCTGGGAGTTACTGCCTTGCATGTTGCGGGCTCCCTGAATGCTTCCTTCCCCTGGGCCAAGACGCTGTCGAGCATTGGCAGGTACTGGCTCTTTGTTTGTGTGGGGAGCAATGTCTCTAGAAGGAAGTCTGCTTTCTGCTTCTCTTCGTCGAGCTTGAGCTTGAATGCCGCTGCGGCAGACCTTATCACCGAGTTGTAGGCCCCGATGTCGTCCGGCGGCGAGGGCCTCGAGGGATACGTGTCGACCGCCTCCTCCGGGCTGTCGGTCTTGACATCCAGGTAATCCACCTCCTGTAAGTCAGAGGGGGCCGACTCTGCGTCCGTCCTGCTGTCCTCTTCCTCCCCATAGTTGTAACTATCGTAGGGATTCTCGTACTCTTCCTGGTCGTCGACCACTTCGACGTCCGGGTCTTGTTCTTCGGCGACCTCGTCTTCCTCCTCGACCACCTCCACCACCGGTGGCTTGGTCTTGTGAGGAATCGTGAAGGTTTTCATCTTTGCGTCGAATTCCTTCTTCCGCTGCACGATGTTTTCCATTTCGGCCTCGAGGCGCCTTCTCTTTTTCTCCATCTCGGCCGTGTGTTCCGCGTCGGATGGTTCGGCCGCTCTTTTCGGCGGTTGGCTCGGCGCCGTGCCTTTCGGTCCCGAAGTTTTCGACGTCGACGTCGAACCGGATTTTGGGTCTCTGGTCGGCGTTGGTAGTTTAGGGTCCTTGTCCCTCGGCGTCGATCGATCCTTTTCGGGGACGATTTTCGACGACTTCTGCTGTTCAACAGCTCTCGGCGCCGGGGAGTCCTTCTCAGAGGATCCGCTGGGCCTGTGAGTACTCGCGGACGCCTGGTGTTTCGGCGTCGGCGCTTTCGGGGCATTGCCCTCGTTTTTTCGAGACTCAGTCTCTCGCGTTCTTGGGGGCCGGAGAGTCTCCTACCTTATCAGAAGTCTTCGTGTAATCGGTCTCTACGACCGTGTAGCTGTCGTCTTCGGCGGCAGCGTTGTCCTCTTCCTCGGAAGACATCCCCAGATCGTAGAGGGACGGAGTCGGGGCCTTCCCCTGCAGGGTGGCGTGCGCTACCCTCTGTCTCTCTCTCACACGAAGGGTCTTCGGGGCGAAGGCGGAGCAGGCGTTGCAGTCCTCGCTTTCGTGATTCACCGGTAGACAAAGGTTGCATACCGGGTGCTGGTCCTTCTGCGCGTACTTGTGGTGGCAGTTACGGCAGAACTTGAACGGCGTGTTGTCCATCATCGAGCGCTCAGGGCCTCCCTGGTCGCGTGTTCGTCGACGGTCGTCGAGGATCTCGATGAATTCGCCTTTTCCTTTGCTGACTCCTCGTCGATGAAGTCCCCTGGAGTCTTCAGATTACTCTCTTTGTGATTTCTGTATTTTCCTTTCTTCTTTCTCCAAAAATGTCTGGAGCCCAAACGGGAACGATCCAGACCCGACTGCGGAAAAAAAGAATCTGAAGATGGCGCCCAAGAGTGGGAGCTTCAGCAGGAAGCATGCCGACGTCACCGGAAATACACCCAGGAGGTGTGACGCCAACGCCCACCTGGGCTACGAAAAAAACCAAAAAAAACAAAGAAAAGACTATGAATCCGGACCCAACCACAAGACCGCGGAATAATGCACAGCATAGTGAATCCAGAAAGATTCACGCTGCAAAACTGCCAGGTCAGGTCCTCCCTGGACCAGAAACAAGCATCCTGGGACCGGTTTCGGGGAACAGCCTTCATCAGCCAGGATAGCTTGAATCCAGGGGCACAGTGAGCAAGGGACCCACTTCTGGGCATGCCCTGCCAACTTAGGGCAAACAAAGCAAACACAAATAGATGATGGCCGGAGTGATGAAACTTTTTAAGACACTCACCCCCAGTCACAGATCTGGGTTGAATCCATCATCATTCTTTAGCTCACTTCACCACAAGCATCCTGGGACAGGTTTCGGGGTAACACCCCTTATCAGCCAGGATAGCTTGAATCCATTGGCAAAGTGAGGTTGACACTGGTCCCAGGATGCTAGTTTCTGGTTCAAGGAAGACCTGGCTTGGCATTTCGGGCTAGACTGTCCCCATGAGGCACAGGGTCAGACTGATTTGCATATAGCTAGGTCTGAACTGGGGTGTCGAAGTGAACTAAAGAACGATGACGGATTCAACCCAGATCTGTGACTGGGGGTGAGTGTTTGAAAAGTTTCAGCGCTCCAGCCATCGTCCCCTTGTGTTTGCGATGTACCACAGTAACCGGAGCTACAGCTAGATGGGCACAGAGATGGGGATGGACCATAGCACCATACATAGAAACCTTCAGCAGTACTTCGGTCTGAACCAGAGGGATAAAGGCATCAGGACTTGCATCGTCCAACACATGATCTGATAAAAGCCCATATGCCATTAGATCCATTATTGGTAAAAGAGGAACCCAGATGATGAAACAGGACACCTGGTTTTGTGTTTAAGGTCTTACCTAACATTTTTTGTGGTATGTTCATTTCACCTTGAACAAGCACACAGGGCATACAGACACTGACATACAGACGCTGCACCCAACCCATGGATGAACCGTCTTAACCTGGGTATAGCATGGATTGATCGGGGTTCACTTTGTTAAATCAAATGCATCACAGAAGCCTGAGCTGTGGGCAACAGGGGACAGCGGTTGTATACAAAAATGCCCACTGATGTTATAAGACATGGGTAGTTGTTACCAATAGGACAGGGTTCATGACACTTAATTACCCGGTGGTGGGTCTGAGATGGTGTTTGCTGTCAAAGGTCCACACTTCACTACATTAACTACACACCGCTTCCTCACTCCTCTTAAAAGCTGCCCCTCACCATGAAAAGGCAGAGAAGAAGTACATATGAACCCAGGATAGCCGGAGCAATGCAAACTCACCAGTGTCTTGTACTCCACGTCGTCCCGGAGGAGGCGGTTATCGTTCAGAGTGTATTTGGCTTTTCCAGTAACGCCGTCCACCGGCCCTTTGTCCACCTGGTGCTTGATGCCACGAAACAGCATGTAAAGAGGCTCTCCCGCAGAGTCCTGGCAAACAGAAATCACATGATGAAAAGTGCTTTTTCACACACTATAGAGCAGTATATATTTCATTTACTCAGTAAGGAAGACTGGAGGGTATTCAGGGATGTGTAGAGTGACATAACCACTTCCATCAAAAAGCTGGTGCGTGCAAATACACTTCAAGCTTCCAAGGTGAAGTACTTAGCGGGTGATTTCACTCGTACGATCACGCTGTACAAAAACCACCAAATTAATACATACGTCTGCCAGTGGACAATCCTTTGGGTGACACAAAGCTCACTATTTAACTTCTGGTGTGAGGAAAAGAAGAAGCGAGGCTTCTGCCTTTCAAGTCTGTGCTATTATTTTTAGATTGACGCGTGCTCTTTAAATAGATGTCTCAATCTATCACTCAAACACATTGGATTTGTATACCAGACACCGTGGATGGAGTGACAGGCCATCAACCATAAGCAAACTGTACTTATAACATATGAGTTCTATCAGTCACATGATGTAGCTCAGTTGTAAATCAGCCTTTGGATGCTGTGGCGTCTTCTACTCAAGAGCCGTGGGAGAAGGGTGAGCTTAGCTCTTATGTTACCGGCCGATGCCACAGAGTCCTTCTATTGCTTCCTGGTGGTCAGTCATATAAGAGAGAAAGGACCACTCCTGACACGTGCATCACGTGTCGCTGTGAAGACATGGAGAACTAGGACACCTGAAAGTTTCTGTGGGAAATAAATCATTCTTAGCTTACTAATAACCAGCTTGAATGCTTGACGGCTGCAACAATGAAGGCAAAGCCGTTGGCGTGAGACGCCATGCAAAGCCAAAAATTAGCGTGACGAAGGGAAGGAGAGGAGAGAAGGGGTAGTTTAAGAGGGCTTCGGCTAGGAGACGCAGTCATTGCATGGGCTAACACAAACAAGACCAGGAGAAAGATTTGGTTAATGTATCTGACAGTGAGAATCTCTCCTCCCAAATTAAGAGCAAACAGAGTAGTGCTGCGATGTCAGTGCTTAATTTGTAAAACATTAAGTGCCAGGTCCCTTATCGGAGGGTCACTGTAGGCAGCAAAACCCATACCCTGCCAGCGCTGTCAAAATAACACCTAACCATCGCACTCTTACAAGTGTGACTATTCAGACTATTTCAGGCCATACAAAGCTCAATAATGGCATGATAGGCTGGTATGATTCATTTTCAATATATATTGTCTTAATAAACACTGTTGTTGTGTCCATCTCAAAATTGGAAGGACAGAACCACGACGTGGTCGATTGTCAATAGAGCCGGTGCTGACAAATAAGTGCTGATGCTGAGCACTGGAAACCCCTGGCACAAATTAAGCACTGCGCAATGTCACCCTCCACACCCAAGTACTTAGGACCTAATTAAATCGCCTGCTCTGTCCTGAGTTGGGCAGACCGTCAGTTTTCTGACGGCCGTGCAGCTGCTAGGACCGCCATCAGCAAAGGTACTCTGAATGCCTGCCAGCCTAGGGGCGTCAGAGTAAGGACATGAGACTACTCACTATATTTACAGCAGAGGGCTCGCCTGTTTTCAGGACAAACCTGGCAGTGACGGACAGAAAACAATAATGACTCCCACACCCAAGGAGAAACCTTCCATGGTGTGAGGTGAAAAGTTTTTTTTTGTTGCAAACAAACTCCAGTTTAAGGCTTTGTTTCTGAAAAACCAGAACATTTGGTGAACAGCTACCTAACTAACTGCGGCAGTACCCTAAACCTGGTGTGCCGTCAGAGGTACCACCATGACAGCGGTTCTGTAGGCACGTACATCACTGCTGGGCAGGCGGTGATCTTCAGATATGGTGGTCCCCGGTCTATCAGGGCGGTGGGGGTAATGGCCTCTGCCACCCTGACAGACAGAGTGAAGACAACCATACTTTAACTCAAACCTTTGGTCAATTCATTACTTGTAAAGTGACAAAATGGCTGATACAGATACTTTTCAGAAGGTCGGTGCTGTTAAGTTGCTATTGTGTCTTAGACAGAAATCATAATTCTTCAGACTCTCTGGGCCTGATTCACAAAGGTAAAATGAGACAAAAGTCTAACTTTACGACTATTCACAAAGGGCATTTACTGCTCATAAATGCCCTTTGTGAATACGGAAAGCCATAAAGTTCAACTTTCGTCTCAGTTTACCTTCGTGAATCAGGCACTCTGAGTGTAAGGAGGACTGCTCTTAGGAACTAAAAGGAAGTGGCCGTGTGTCCTCACCCTTACGAAGGTGTACAGACAAATGGACATCCAGTTGGTGAGCAGCTTCTCCACAACAGTTTCAGTCCTGAAAAAAATAGAGAAAGGCCACATTCAGAGGCTACTCAAGGGGAATTAGAAGAGCATTATTGGATCAACAGTTTATATCAAATGCTTTGACTCAATTACAAGATCTTTGTAAGATAACTTCTATTAATATGAGTTAGTTACTTATCAAACAGTCACATTTTTGTTAATGTTTATTTTCTTTAAAAAGTAAGCAATTATAGGAAAACATGTATTTTCTACTTTCAAGCTTGATTGAATTTTATTTAAAGTGCCTCAAAAGCAAAAAGGGCTTTGTAGCACTGTACAATAAAGCTAAAATTACAAAGGGCACAGACAAAAAATAAACATACCTAAACTAATGGTAGTCACTGTCTATAACTAAACAAAAACACAATACAGAGAAACAAAAAAGAAAAGTCCGAATGTAAAGACAAAAACAAAACCAGAAAGTCCAAGAAAGCCGTGTTTTTTAAGGAAACGTTTCAGGGACTCGTCCACTCAACTGCTTCCTAGTTCTACAAATGCAAATCTTGAACTCTCCAGCCTCACACTGACACCTCTTCTGGTGCTATAGTTCACCCTGAAATGTTGTGGTTTTCTACTAAACATATTGGGGCGGTTAGATAAACACCCTTAAAGCTCGTACAGGCTATTTTAATCTTATGAGAACTAATCCTGGCTAAGAAGAGTATGTGTAATCTGACTCGACAGTCTAAGCAACTAACCTGACTGCTGCAGATAGTACTGTTCTAAGTCACTAGTTAACTTCACTACCTCTCTGCCCTCCCCTGAAACTCTATATACTTGTTGAATATGTGTTTATGTTTTATGATGTTACTTTTGATTGAGAAGAACAGTTTTTAAACACAGTTTTTGAACAAGTACAGTCAATGTGTGAAGGATTACAAAACGCTCAGAGTAGAAAAAGTGTTAAGCGTCAGTGTGAGTGCTGGGTGTACTTTTCACACACATCCATGTGTTCAAACATACCCATGCTTGTGTTCATGTTCTCAAGATGGAGGCAGTTGTTACCCTTGCCCAGTTCTCCATGAAGTCTAGGTGCCATCTGAGTATAGCTCTTTTTCTGCTTCTAAACACTATCTTAGGGAACGTTAGCAGTTTAATTCGGTCAGGAAATTCTCACAATTGATAAGTTATGGGGACATTCTAGCGAAATCAGATTATGATTCCAACTGTTGCATATCTTTAATGCTTCTGTTCGTTCTTACCTTCGCAACATCAGTTTGGGGTTTTTAGCCACATACTGCTCCACCAAATCATTAAGTAACGTCTTCAGGATGTCGGTGAAGTACTCCAGCTTCCCGTGGAGGGACACGGTGAGAAGGGAGGCCACGTAGCCTCGGTCTCTCGGTGAAAAGGTGCGCTGGCTCTCCAACGTGTGAATAAACTGCAAAGTCAAGGACAAAATCACTTGAATACATATGTGCCTTTTATAAATAAAACCCAAGGTATGCTCCATTCAATGCTGCTACTGACATTCTAATAGTGCCTAATACCACCTCGCCTGAGCCGCACCCACTAGGGATATAGATACTTCTAGGGTCTAAATGAACAGCAACATCTTACGTCAAATAAAACCTGGCAGGCACCACATTTTAGTGTAGACGTATCCGTGACTCTAAGACAAGGTTTGAACCAAGATTTTGGAATGTAGACTGGGGATAAATGGTGATTAAAATGTTACACTCTTGGGAAAACAAACTTTGGGTATTATAATAACTACAAATATTTGGCACCACTAAAAGACTAAGTACTGCAGATAACAGGTTTTTATCCTGTCAGTTCCGACACACCCAATTATCCTTCTAAGGTTATTAAAGTGAGTACCACTAAATTGGAAAATAACAGCACCAGTTTTGAAAATGCTAAGCTTTGATTGATGCTGTACAATAAATGAAAAATAATAATAATAGTAATAATCATTATTAACAATATATTATATTTAATTATAAATAGTATATAAATATATAGAATACATCATGTATGCTTGTACATTATATGCAAAAAATTCTTAGTTATATTGTAGGTAAGTGTGTCTAATAAATTATACTGTATACATACAACATTTCTAGGATTAGTATATATAATATATTAGATTCAATTATATAAAAATATATAGAGATATTTTGTCCTATATAATTATTTTGTTCTATATAATTATTATTATAGTGTTATATTATTGATAATAACTTATTATTTTTAAGCAGAAGCAGCATGGATGGAGATTTCAAGGTTCACAGAACTACAAGTTTTAGCTTTTATTTTGTCCAAGGCCCTTGTGAAGCATTGTCTAACCAGTCTCACTCCTGGAGCACCTTTAAGGCCTGCTGGCCGGGTTCCCACAAAGATATTTCCATTAAACAGACACCTTCATGCACTCACATAGGTATCAAATAGGCACACCTCTTTTAAGGCATATGTGCGCACCATATACTTCTGTTTCTGCGCACTGTGCCCACATACCCTTGCGCTTCTACACACTGCGTGCACATATCCTGGTGTTTCTATACACTGGGAGCACAAAACCTTGTGTTTCTACACAATGAGTGCACATATCCTTGTGTTTCTACACACTGCATGCACATATCCTTGTGTTTCTACTCACTGCGCGCCCATAACCTTGTGTTTCTACTCACTACGCACCATACCCTTGTGTTTCTACACACTGGGCAAACATATTGTAGTGTTTCTACTCGCTGGGCACATTGTGTTTCAAATTCAGTATGCGGACTGCTAGTTGGGTATTCGTGTTCATTGCTAGTTGCCGCCTGGCAGTAAGATGAACTGTACCCTCTTTCTTAACCGACTCTGACAACCAACACAGACTTTGACATGTAAAGATTTTCCTTCAGCACACAGCCCTGGCCCTGCACACCTCATCAGGCTGTGTGGATTGTAACCTTCGATTGCCTCAGTAAGTGCATTATTTAAGCAAAGTATAGCGTTGGGAATTAGAAGAAGTTAATGTACATTTTCAAAAATCTATTCCATCTAGGCATTTGTTTTACTATATTTGGTTTTAAGGATCTTCAATTTTATTTTATGTGATTGTCACTCAAATGTACCCCTGGAATGTGTACCTTAATTAATCATTAACTATTGATTCAACCTCTCATAAGGGTTAGTAAGTGCTGTATAAATGCAATCATAATACAATTAAATATTGATAAAATGAATCGACCATCATGAGGCAAGTGCTAAAGGGAGCTGTTGGTCATTCAGTTTGAGTGCAACAAACTTGTGGCTCAAACACACCAGTAGTAAGCGACATAAACTGATGCCCAGTAACCTCTGGCTGCCCTTGGACTCCTAGAATAAACCCCACACTAAGTAAGTAAATCCTTTAATAGCCATAAGTAATGTTCTTTCAAACTATGAATACAACATCTGTTTTTGCCATTAGTGCATTAATAACTTATGTGATACTGTTATAGAGAAATATCACAATTCTGGATTTTCTACCAATTGATACAACTAAGGTTGATCCAAATGGTTGCTCAGTTCAACTGCAGGAACATTTTGTTTACGTAAAATTAAATAACAATTTCCAGAAAGCTTCTTTACCTTTGTGAGGAAGAGTTTGCTGTTGAGTAAGTTCGAGAGCTGCACCAAGCCCTGCTCCACGGTCTGCCGGCGACATTCAGGCACATCAAGGTCTCTCCGGAGAGGGGACTCGCGGTGCCCAGGGAAGAAAATCCTCTCTGCGTAAGTCTTGTAATCCAAGAAGGGAATTCCAGTGCCAACCAAGTCACTGGCCGGGTCCATCATTTCCGTCATAAGGTCTGGTGAGGAAATGTAAACAGAAAATGAAAGATCACGAGCTACTACGGCATGAGTAAAGCAACTTACGAGACCCTAAATCGATGGCCAGATAAGAAACAGTTGTGGTCAGGAGACTCGGAAGTCTATGAACTTCTATTTTACGACACACATAGCTTGGAGGGTGTGCTAGGCAGGCAGCTTGATGGGTGCGCTAGGTGGGTAGCTTGATGGGTGCGCTAGGCAGGTGGCTTGATGGGTGCGCTAGGTGGGTAGCTTGATGGGTGCGCTAGGCAGGTGGCTTGATGGGTGCGCTAGGTGGGTAGCGTGATGGGTGCGCTCGGCCGGCAGCTTGATGGGTGCGCTAGGATGGTAGCTTGATGGGTGTGCTAGGTAGGTAGCTTGAAGGGTGGGCTAGGCGGGTAGCTTGAAGGGTGGGCTAGGCGGGTAGCTTGATGGGTGCGCTAGGTGGGTTGCTTGAAGGGTGGGCTAGGCAGGTATCTTGATGGGTGGGCTAGGTAGGTAGCTAGATGGGTGCGCTAGACAGTTAGTTTGAAGGGTGCGCTAGGAAGGACATGTGGCTTAGGCGTCTGGCTGGGATTTGTGAGCCACGGAGCTTCAGTAAAAGAGCATGGCAGGCAAAAGCTGGGCTTGAATGAAAGTGGCAGAAGAAAGTGTGAGTGAGTAGTCAGAGATTAAGTAAAGAAAGTGGAAGGATGAGTTAAATACTTTTTATTATTTAAGCATGGCCTTCAGAGCTCCACTGTCTTTCCATTTCATTTCCAGATTAAGTCTAATTGACAACATGTGAGTGAAGGAGTTCCTTCCCTTTATTTGACTTAGTTTTACTAGAGTGATACATACAGCCCACGAACGTCGCTGCCAGGCCTGCCCACTCGGTGGTCATGTTGGACTAATATTCACTCACATACTATATAAGAGAACACCACCTCTTTCAGAGCACCAGTTCTTGTATTTCATGTTTTAAGATGGAGACTAGTTATTGTGGTCAGTCCTCCTTCGACAATTGACCAATCTCTAGAGCCATCTTTTCCAGTGAAACTGCAATCTTCCTGAGCGTATGTGCCAACTTGAGGAGAAGCTGAAGCATTCTGCAGCGCTATTTGTGGCTTCAGACATTGTCAGCGAGCTGAGCATTCTAACCAAAATATTGTACCACAAGACATCTAGATGATGCTCGTCGCCGCTGTAGCTAGGGCTTGGGGTATAACAGGTAGGCATTAGGTGAAGGTCGAGAAGCATAGCTAAGGTTCACACGAAGGAAGTTGGAGGGTAAAACAGAGGCTATCACAGTTGTAAAGGGAATCATTGTGCTGAACCCCTGCTGCTGGGACCTGTGCATTGAGCAGGCCACAGGTTGAAGCCTGGTGAGCCAGACAAACGTTCATCCATCTCAGGGAGATATAACGAGGCCACCCCTGCAGATACAAGAACCACCGATAGCAATAGAAGTCGATGTAATGTGTGGTGCGTTCAATGATATTGATCAGAAGAGCTACTTGTGTTATATTGTGGGGTGGAAGGCTTGGAGTGAGTGCTGGTAGTGGTCTCCCCAACTACTTGCATTTCACAACCCTGGGGGACAGAGTGGGGTAACGGGTAAAGTATGGGTGCTGCACAGAGTGGGTGGCGATCCTTACCCGTGAACTCCTTCTTGCACCGATCTCGCACGCTGGTTTCCAGGTTCTCAAGCTGGATCTGAACCTTCTTGTAATCCCTCAGGGCTTGTTTGCTTTTCCGCCTGTATGGAGTGAGAGGACAGGATTGCACTGAACTGTATGTTTATTTCACATTATTCCATTTGATGAACAGACATGTGTCTCCACTTCTACTCTTCAGATCAGAGGTGCCTTCTAATATGCAACCATTCAGGTAACATTGCACTGTAAACCACCAATTTGAATCTATTAATGTCCAGTGGTTCAGGCCTCAGGTGATAAAATGAGCAAAATGCAGGATTAATATGAAGCGTTTGAAAAAAGTTTGCTATCCCATACAACAAAGCCACAGAATTCAACAGTGGCCCGGAATCCCCACCACCTTTTGTTCTCTCAAAAGTATCCTTCCCTCCCCAGACTTCCTTGCTTCTGCCCCACTGCTTGGTTTTGGGCTGGCAGGAAGTTCTATTGAGTCCGAGCTTTGTATCCCACGCACTGGGGCACGTGAAGTGTGAAGCTTCTTCACTTTCCACACTTCTTGCTCCACGATTCGAGCCCTCCTTAGAGGCGGAGTGGATATTGCATCTGAGACGCATGGCCGACTTACCTGTCATATATCTCTAGTTATAGAAACAAATCATCTCCTGCCAGCCACACCAGGCATCATCCCTCCCTGTTCCCTTTCCTCCTCAGTACCATGGATGCCAAAGCACTGAGGTTCCAGCCCAAACTGAATGGGAATGCTTGGATTAAGATTCCATGGATGTCCTGAGGGGTCGTTCGGATAATCCCACCCGTATCATGCTTGGATAAAGATTCCGTGGATGCCCTACGGGGCGGTTCGGATAATCCCACCCGTATCATGCTTGGATAAAGATTCCGTGGATGCCCGGAGGGAGTAAAACGCTGGTGATGAGGGCTTTGGGTGCTCCTGACCCTGGCATGCTCAGACAGAGGCTTCTTGGCTGCTCTGAGGGGTGGTGCTTGCTTCTAGGCAGGACCATCCGTGAAAACTGATCCTGATCTAATGCGGGGGGTGGCAATGAAGACCCCGGCCATGCTCCGTTGGTGGATCCACGCCGGTCGTGGGCGAAGGGTTGTAAAATGAGATACCTTGAATTTCAGATCCATTCCGGTCTAAGAAGAATTGGAACAGCAGATCTAATTCTGCCCTAATAAGTGGTTGGATAGTTAGATCCCTCATATAGTAGACTCGTCCCTGCTCTAGGGATAGGCTGGGCATGTGGATCCCTTGCGTGGCACGCTGCTTCCTGTCCGAATGGGAGGTTGGGCGTTTACATCCTTTGTAAAGCAGACCCATGCCTGTCCTAAGGATAGGATGGAAAAGAACATCTCTCCTCTTTCAGAACCACACCTGTCCTCACAGGAGGATGGACAGGCACATCTCTTATATGGTGAGTCTCCTTGGCAGAGCCCTCTCTCTCCTACAGGGAGGTTGCACAGTAAGGACCCTTGTACTGGTCATCAGGATATTCTAGTCATGCAGATTCCTTGTACGGCACAAGTTAGGGTCCTTGCACTCACATGGTGTCCAGCCTTACCTGTAGATGAGCACAATGATGAGGACGATAAGCGCCACGAAGGACGCGCCCACTCCTAGGCCGATCTGAGCCTCCAGCGGGAACGTCAGCTGGCTCTCGGTGTCGTACTGGACTCGACCCAGGAGGAAGTTCAGATTCCCCACTTGTACCTGCAACGGAAACACTGCAACTTCACTGACGAGCAATCATTAGCAATTTAACCAACTCTGACCTCACTTGCAAATGAAAATCAACACGGGCTGGCATTATCTGCAGAGAAATACATTTGTCGCAAATGCAAACGTGTCCGTGTCTACAAAGGCACGCCCACTCTACTGCTTTTGCCCTACAAAGGGTCTCTCAGGACAGTCATTACTAACATGCATCATCTCTTGAGATGTGATGTAAGAACTGTATGTGCCAAACAGAGAATAATAATACACTGCACTGTGATAGTGGTCAAATCACATGTACACAACTGCACAGCTTGATTCTGAAGAAACCCATTGGCCAAGCACTGCAGTGAGAACCACCTTCATTCTTCTCAGAGCAATCCATGAAGCAGCACAACCACCTCCAGTACACTTAAAAAACACACACAAAAAACTCCGCTAAGATACCAGGCAGGAGACCATGAAGCAGAACCAGGGAGACAAATAAACACTCCTAGTCCAAGGCAGGTAGGGAATCAGGATACAGCATCTGGTAGGCAGCGTCTAACGCCAACAGAGAAACAACTAAGCACCCCCAGGAGAAAGGTTACAACCTATGTATCATATAAAATCAGTTACTTGAGTCACCTCTTTTTGACCCACCAATGCCCAGTTTCTACTCAATTACCGTAAACTCTGGCAGGGAGTCCATCCCCTCCCGCTTGGTGGGCTGCCGGGGGATGGGCTGCTCCGAAGGTGGCTCACAGTACAGGTGGTTGTGTGTCAGTGTCTTAACGACACACACCCCCTCCCCGATCATTGCCACCAGCTCGTCCTTCGTAATGGCCAGGTCCAGGTTTTCACCCTGAAAAATGAAAGCAAAGGAACAATTATCATTTAGGCAAGAAAGAACATCAGAGTTCTGTGGTGTATGGAATTATGAAATCAGGACGACAACGCCAACAAGAAACATGCCACAGTGAAGGTAGTGTGGACAAGCAGGATTAGCAAAGGTTGGGTAAACTGTGCCCGCTTTACTGACATCAGACTATTGACCATGTCCTGAGATGTTGACAAACAGTGGTGAGAGAGAACTGATTTTTGAGGATTAATACTCCTGAGAAAACTTTTTTTTACTGTTTCAAGGGGGCCCACTCATGCAAAGTTCTGCTTCGAGGCTACACCCAGTCTCTAGAGCTGACATTCTGAGCGTATCGAGTGTATGCGAGTGGTGTATATCAGCACATATGTGGTAACAGGACTTCATATGTAGTGAGAATACAACTGGTGGGATCAAGGGGCCTATTTTGGATTGTTCCTGGTTTAGCATGGCACAAATCGGAGGGTCGATCTTGCTTCCCCAGGCATTGGAAGTGAATTTGCTGCAGCCATGAAGACATGGGGAAGCGTGCCTAACACAGAAGTGACAGAGGATGGAGATAGGGATACCCTTAAAAATTCTACAAAGACCTTTTAGAGAGGGATGCCTGTTTAACAATTCCTGTGCACTGCCATTTAGTGGATGGTAGGTACGAGGAGGCAAGTTAGCAGAGTCTGTTAAAGGCGTGGAAGGTTCTAGGCAGGTCCTGCCTTTTGCCTTTCCCGACTGGTACTTCAAGAAGGTACTTCAAGAAGGCTGATGACATAGGCGCAGAGTCTTCTCACTACATTCAGGTCATGTTGTGGCTACTACAGCTCGAAGCCAGCCTCATCAGTACCTGCTGAGACAGCCAGCACCTTGCATAAAGGCTGAATCTGCACTACAGCCAAGAAATGAGATCTGAAGGAGAACATCCCAAACCATTGCCAGGACCGTAGACAGTGGATCTGCGTCCCCCGTCTGGAAAATGAGTATAAATGTGGGAGCCAAACCACCCCCTTGTTCCAGCTCCAGGTTCTCATTCACCATGGGAAGGATTGCTCTGCAGATTACTGGCTGAGCTGCTGTCAGACCAGGGCTGGTGTCCGCAAGAGATCCTGTCTCCTAGAGGAGCCATCACCTGACGTCACCACAACTTGATGGAGAAGCTATGAGCTGCATAGCGCTTACAGCCCTCCCTGGCTGCTCAAAGTGGGAAAGACAGAAGAGCCAACTTTCGTCAGGGGCAATGCTGGAGCAGACCCAGGTAACGAGGAGTCATTTGGTCGCCCAATGCGGTTCATGTGGCAAACTGCAAACAAAACTACAGGCCAACAAAAACAGCATACTGCCGTTCGCCTCTTCAGCATAATAGGAAAGTAATTGGAAGAACTTGTGTTGCTGCCTGATGTGAGGCATAACCTGAGAGAACCATCCTTGCTGCCGAGAACCTGCCCTCGTCCCAGAGGCACTCACGCCTGAAAACAAGCGCCGCCCTGCCATGCTGTTCATCCCATTGGCCTGAGTGAGACTCCAGCCGGCCACCCACTCGGCTGACACAAGGCGATGCAAACCTGACAAGTGCACACGCCAGACCCAATAAAACTGTGCCCTGCAAGCACAAAATACAGGGACCAAGAACAAAATACTGAGCCATTGTATTTAGAGCTCATAAACAAACTCTCCATTGCCTCACTTGACTGTCACTAGTGAACTTGCGCCTGTGTCTGATCGTTGCCTCTGACCTTGTATCTCTGCAAGGACCCAAAGGTACTGGGGGTGGGCATTAGAGATGGTGTGACTCTTGGCCAGAGTTCTAGATGAGGTTGTGGAACCTTGTAGCTGAATCCGCCATAATGTGTGCGCTATTTCTTTTTGGTGGGACATTATAGTACTTCTCTTTTTATTCAGACAAGCTTGGGCTGGACATTGATTTATTGTGTCTTGGTTAATGAGTTCTGAGGTCTTACCCCTCACAGTGGCTCCCTGAGAAGTCTCGGACTGCACGCTCTCACTACCCTGAGAGTAAAGGGAGGAGCGGATTGCACTTGCGCCACTTCAGAGTCATAGTAAGATGGACCTCAGGGCACCAGAAGCAAACGACCCCAACCATCGTGGTTGTGGCCCTGATCTGCAGTCTGGACTGTGGTCACTTGAATGGGATCTGACAGGAAGAGGGAACAGAATTAGTAGGAGAGCAAATGCATCCTGCAATAGCTGATCAGGCCAGGGGAGCTCTGTGGCAAGGCAGGCTGCACCGGAAAGGTGAGAGATTTTCACTAGTGATCCCAAAGTCCTTGCACATACCCATAAACCTCTCCTGTTCCCTTATATTGCTGCATTTGGGAGAATGTGCAGTTTCTAAAAGGACCTATTGATTTTCTCATTGCCGTCTTTTTTTTAAATTATAATTCCTTTATTTTCCTGTCTGTCTACAGTTCAATCTTGGAAGGGTAACCATTTTCCCTGAGAATCCCTTCAAATTGCTTTTTTGTCTTCTTGCATCTTATACAATGCCTGTCCCTCCACCGGTGTTTTTCACTCTTTACATTATTCCTGTAGTAGGTCTGCTGCTCAGAAACAAGAATTTTTGTGTGAATTATTCCGCATCTTTTTCTAGCAGAGCTCTTCAGTAACTTTCACACTGGAAAATCTGCATTTGTTCCTTTTCTCTTGCTGGGGCTTACTGCAAACGTTCATTTCTTACTTGTTTGCATGTTTGCAGTGATCACAACTCTGCTCTCCTCTCATATTCTAACCTAAAGGCACCGCTTATGTTTCCTCAGGTCCTTCATTCACGCTCACTCTTTACTACAGATTCAGCATGTACTATGATGACCCGTCACGCGTCCGCCTGCATCACTGCACTGTTTGTGAACCGAGACTGCAGGTAAATAAAGTGGTTATTGCCAGCATTCTACGCATGTTGATTGGCTGGAAAATGTCTGCTTTCCTTACAGGCCCCAGTTCTTTAGATTGTCTTTTCTACATCTGTTTTCAAATGTGTTCACTTTCTTCACATCCTTTGTCTGCCTTCCCTTCCCTGAAAAGATGACCCTTCAGGTACCTTTGCTCGGTTTCCCTCCGAACCTCTGTGCAAATCCCCTTTCTGCGTCTTTCAATAAAGCGGGTGCTCCTTTTCTCTGACGTCACAGCAATGGTGGAACCTCCACCTGTATTTTTGTTTGTGTATCTTCATTTCTAACTGTTTCTAAACAGAATTGTGGCCTCATTTAGACTATCAGAAACCTGGTGATGGGTGGAATGTGTGCATTATTCTCAGCTACTGGCATCGCCAGGGCTGTACCCCAGTCCACCTGTAGAAAAACAGATTTCTGTGCCCCTCTGCCCCTCAGTGGAGTTGCCACCGTGGTGGCTTCACTGAAGGCAATGATGTTTAAGAAAGTAGGGGCCATGCTTGATGCAACATGAAAAAGTGTTTGTCCCCTCAGAAAACAAAAAAGCAATAACTCAGGCGTGCAGTGCTCTTACTGTGCATGGGGGCTATTGTGCATCTTGCCTGGCATGGCACATGGCTGTCCACGGTAAGGGACATCAGCGATGTGCTGTGACGTCAGAGGTTTCCTTCGGCGGCATCAGCTGAGGCTATGCCCTGGGACATCCTGAACTTCCCTCAACTTTAAATAGAAGTGAGAGTGACAGGCTGGGAGCATAGTCAATCTACACCAGTAAATGAACCCCTACGACATTCTCGTCACGCTAAGACGTGGGTGCTCACAAATATTTGCCCAGGGCCCAAAATGTCTGTGGTGTGACCGAGGGCTGCATTATGCCAGCAGGGTGGTGTTAGAGGGTCTGGGTGGGTCAACAATTGTGTAAGGAGGTCTAAAAAGCATTTATATTCAGGTTAATGAATGTTTGCCCACTTATCAATTTTTTTTCTGAATATTAGTGCTCAGCAACTAAACGGCAGCTTGTGCTGCTGTTCACCCGGGGGGGGCATATGATGGTCAAGAGGGCCGCAAGTGGCCCCGGGCCGTACTTTGAGTAACACTACACTACGACATGCCCAACATCTTCCATCCCTTGCTTATTTTTGTGCACACACTGTGTAATTGTGTTTTACTTCAAAGACTTTAGAATTAAAGCACTAAGAAGACGCCGATAAGTCATAAAGCACACAGGTGAATGAACGTTGAATGAATGCTGGGTTTTCAAGCGCTCCGAGGCTTACCTCCACAGAGATGACGCTGCCCGGCTTGTGCCGGTAGGGCTTGGCGGGGTCCTCGGCGTTCAGCGGCTTCAGCACCGGGTTGGTCTCGTAGGAGAAGGGGGCTGGGTTCAGGCTGTGGAAGTTGAAGAGGAGGTTGTCCAGTATAAACTCCACGGTGATGCGGGCGTTGCCCAGCAGCAGGGGGATGGACGGAGTCTTGCACAAGAGGAGGTGGGACGAGTTGATGGCGCACGACTCTTCAAACTGTGGACAGAAAGAGTAGAAGACATGTTATCGAAGGTAGAGCGGAGCAGGGCCATCTACCCTAAAACAGTTCAGCCTCGAGAGAACCTCCCACTCCCATACAGGACTGAGCGGAGCTCCCTGAGGGAGGAGGCGTGCGGAAACCTGAAACCAAATGCATTTCAACGTTAGCAAATAATGCACGACTAACTCTGCTTAAAAATGGAAATGGAATAAGGTGAAACAACCCTTGCAAAATTAAAAAGAATCCTGATTAAAATGGGGAAACACAAGAGAAACTTATCAATCAAGCGCTTATGGATGCCGGGGGATTGCAGGAATGGGTGTAGATTCACCTGAATGCAAGAGATACCAGAAGTGACATTTCCCTCTCCTAGATTCACACACGGACAGACAGCTTGCATGCACACATCATGCGCACTCACCCACACACACGCATGTACAGGTTGACATCACAGGTTTGACCTCATGTCCTGCCCTGGTCCCCTGAACAGCTTCCTGTCATCTGCTGAGCACTCCGGAAGGGAGAGGAATGAAAAGAACAGATCAACTTCTGGTCTGGGATGCCACCACCTACCTACACCCCGGGACCAGACGGGAGCACGGGCGCTGAAGGGCAGCCTTCTGCCTCCGACGTCCATGAATGTAGGGTTCTGTGCAATGGCTACAATTGTCTAAGTGACTCTCAGGGTACTGTATGCTTTAGTGCTCTTAAACTCAATAAACTAGTCAACACATTCCTTTTAGAACACACTCTGAAAATGGCAGCGGTTGAAAAATAAAAGGATGTCCAGGCCAGCTGGTTTAGGTCGAGCCTGGGCAGTGCATGCGCGGTCTTTTCAAGACATGCTGCATTCAGGTATGGAATACAAGCTCCGCCCATTTCCTGCCCATCTTTTCAATTGGCTCCTGTTACTGTCCTTCCAAAATCGTTGATTTTGATAGAAAAATAGGGTTAGTAGTCCCTCCTTAGTACTGCCTTTTCTGTATTTGTAACCTCCCATGAGGACTGGACTTTTTAGGTCGAGCCTAGCGCAGCGCGCATGCGCTGCTCTATGGGAGGCTTCTTGTGAGCACTCCAAACTTCCCAGAGACTTCTCTGAATGGGTCAGACTCCTCCCACACATTCCATTGGCCTTTGCGTGTGGCTTTCAACACTGGCACAATGAAAAGTGAGGGGGCCTCCCTGCACGGTACATAGAGGGGCCCCCTCCAGGCTCAATCAGGGGCTCTCCGGCCACAGTTCAGTGCCGAGGGGGCCCCTTGGAGCTAGAGGCCCCCCCCGCACTGCTGCGGCTGCGTGGGCCTGTGTTACGCCCCTGGCTTTCAATAATGAAAGCACGCAAATGGCCAAAGACAGGTGCATGTCACGCCTTTTTTCTAAACATTCACTCCCATGGCATTTGGGTCTCGGGAGCGAGCAGCGGCGCGCAGGGTGCCAGCAGCATTCCTGGATCATGCTACTAATTAACACAGTGTGGTCGCTTTCACTTTCGCGGCCACGCTTGATTTTTGGGTTTCGCCTGCCGAAAGGCTGCGCTCTGCGCAGACTTTCAGCGCAGGTGAAATCCTATGTCTACACTAAGCACTTCGGGAACGTCCCCCGGCTCTCATTGGCTAGCTCCATAAATGGAGGCTAGCCATTGAGTGCCGGATCTGTCCGTCAAGGCCGGACCAGATTCGGGGGCGTTCCCGAGATTTTTTCCCTGGGCGGAGATGCGCTGTCCATTCCCGCCCCCTCCGTGTGCCTCCCCGCCCCACCCTCGCTGTCCTGTGCACGTTTCCTGCAGTCCGTGTCCCCTCCCGCCGTCCGTGTCCTCTCCCGCCCCCCTCCCGCCCTCCGTGTCGTCTCCCGCCCCCCTCCCGCCCTCCGTGTCGTCTCCCGCCCCCCTCCCGCCCTCCGTGTCATCTCCCGCCCTCCGTGTCGTCTCCCGCCCCCCTCCCGCCCTCCGTGTCATCTCCCGCCCTCCGTGTCGTCTCCCGCCCCCCTCCCGCCCTCCGTGTCATCTCCCGCCCTCCGTGTCGTCTCCCGACCCCTGTGTCCTCGTAGGTGCTTGTTTTCCTTTGAATTCTAGAACTCGTAGTGAAATACACAAACCTACATCTAAAACAAAAGCACACCTGGACTGGAGCAGCTAGCCATGCGGCGACATAGGAAACATAGCAGGACTGATTCTGCCTCATGTATGTAGACATGCGCGTCACAGACTACCACAGCCACTTTCGTGATACTGGGGTAAAAAGTGTTCGCTAGAACACTCCGCTGTTAACCACCGAGGATATGTAATAACACCGCTCAGAAAAAAAGTGTTTGAAGTACGTCACGTGACGTCATAAGGCAGCCCTTCATACGTCAGAGATAGAAGATTCTAGAAGCAGGCGGCAGAAGGTTGTCCTCAGAGAGTGCCCGGCTGCCCCAGAGGGAGGCCACCGAGGTGGCGAGGGCCTGGCGGCGCTGGTCTGTGACCCCGGAGTTAATGCAGTGAGGAGACACCTTATGAGTAGAAAACACACTGCTTTGGGTGTCCCGTACAGAAGTAAATTTCAGCAGTCGCTTCCCCTGGCGGTAAGGAGGGTGCCTCACCCGCTGTACGGAGTCAAAGCTGCAAGATCGACAGCATTCAGCTGACAGGACCACTCACTGTCTTCCAAGAATTCTTTCGGGTACTTCAGACCTGCTCCGCATTTCATCATAACGGGACGTTTTTGTTGATAACAAAGAACAGCCACATTTATCAAGGGAGGCTATGTGCCAGTAGAAACCGCCGATTAAATAAGCAATGGGAAAATTAATTATCATTTGAGTTAAAGACAAGTTTGTCTTTTTAGTGTTTGGGTCTCTCCTACAGACAGCTTTTAGCTGTGATTTGTCAAAAGACTCGTGGACCCTATCAAACCTTAAGGGGGGTTACAGTTATTGCTTACTATTGTTTTTTTGGTCACTCGCATTTGTTTGATTTTAATTTGATTGCTTTCCTCCTCCTCTTCTGTTTGTCTCTCCCCTTGATGGACCGTCTTCTTGATTGGATGGCTTGTATTCTCCCACTGCTAACATTCAAGGGCTTACTTTTTCTTTTGTTATTGACATTCCATGTTGAGTCAATGAGTTTTGTTCCTTTTTGCAGCATGTTTTCTTGTGTTGTTGCAATAATAATTCAAAGTACGCTTAAAGAAGTCTTCACTAAAATGTAATGGCAGCAAACAACCTGTGTCTGTATTGCCAGGCACTTTACTAATCCGCTCCGCAAACTGACATGGAACCCCGTGATGTCACCGCCCAAGGCCCCCAGGCAGTGCCTATGACATCAAGAGGATTCCACAGACCCACATTAGAAAAGCCCATAGCATACAGCCCACCGCTCCTTTGTGGTTCCTCCCAACCTTGTTCTACGTCTGGTCCCCGTGTGACAGCAGGCCTCCTAGATTTTGTTTCAGCCTAAACAAACAAGCATTTACAATGCAACGGTTTCGCCTTTGGAAAAGTTTGAGTTATTGGCATTGTAAATGACAACATTTGTATTTATGTGTTGGTTTTGAAAACAGATAAATAATTGCCATTGTCATTTACATTGCAAATAGCTTTAACATTTCCAAAGGCGAAACCGTTGCATTGTAAATGCTTGTTTTTTCATGGTGTCCACTTGTTTATTTTTCCTGGGATTTAGTACTCAATGCTTTCTTCTTGTCAAGCAAGCCAGGAAAGATACTTGTAGCGAGAGCAGTTTAAAACTGATGTCGCTGATTCAAACTGTGTTTCTCTATCGAACATGTTTAAAGTAAAGGTCGGTGCCTGGGGTATATTTTTAAAAGCAAACTGAGGACTCCTGGCTCTGTGCAAATCGAGGTGGACAACAGATTACCATGCTCTCTTAAAACTATAAGCTTTCAGTCTGCTCTGTTGGAGCCTTGATCACGAATGTTGACATTTAATTTCAGGCCGCTGGGGTCCTTATTTAGATTCAGAAACACAGTGGGACCACTTGGGGGTTAAAACCAATGCGAGAGTCGTCCTGCTAGCTGTGTGCACATAAAAGCATACCGATCCTAGCTTCACAAAACACAGCAATGCGCACGTTATTGTAAGCTGTTTGTCTTTAGAGTAGGCCTGGGTGGTAAATTCCGCTCCGCTCGCGGAATTTGCTGAATTCTGGTAATTTCGCGTGCCGCGGAGAACACAAAATTGCCCAAAATTTTGCGTTCCGCGACTTCGCGAATTTTTTTGCTTGTTCGCGTTCTCAAAATGCATGTTCGCAAGATATTTCCCCCGGAGCAATCAAATAGCGATTGCGAACAGGAAAAAAGCATCGCGAACAAGCAAATCCGCGTGTTTGCAGAATTTCTGCATGTGCGCCGAGATTTTTTACTGTTTCGCGGAGATTTGCGTAACGCAATTACGAAAATTCCGCCCACCCCTACTTTAGAGCTTGCATAGCTACTCCCCTAATCCAACCGTTATGAACCAGAGCAAAGGAGAGAAGCGGATTTCACAGGAGGGGAACTGTGGGACACGGGAGAAAGCAGCAAGTACCAAGATATTGTTTGTCAAACTAAATTAGATCAGAGGAAACCATACACCATGTTGTCATAGCACAAGTAGTCGTTCGTGAAGTTTTCTGAAGCATTCCTACACTATTTTAATGAAACAGATCCAATTTCTTCTTTTAAAAAAAGCGGGCAGCTCAATAATATGCCATAAAGCAGAGCAGCTCTACGATTAGAATTGCTTTGTGCACCAAGGAACACCTATTAAGAAAGCTGTTTATGGGCCTTTTAAAGACAATGGCTTGTGAAGAGCAGAGATCTGTGACGAAGAGCACCCCGCCCTTAGCCCCCCCCTCCCACCAGCCTCCTCCATTCCAGAGATCAACTGGCATTTAGGTGTAAATGGGGATCGCTCGGCCCAGGGGTGTAACGCAGGCCCCTGCTGGGGGCTTAATTTGAGCCGGCGTCTACTGGTGGGCACATTGGCACTGAGCATTAGAACACTTCTTATCAATCATAGAGGTGTGATTCTTACTAAAGTAAAGTAAGAGGATGCTTGCACCAGTATGAGCCAGGCCCTCTTCAACAGCAGCAGCGGAAGGCAGGTTCGAGTCTCGGCGTTGGCTCAACATCCTGTGATTCTGGGCAAATCACTCTATCTCTCCTGTGTCTACCAAAAATGAATGTGTCCTTGGGAAATGTAACTGGTGCTCATATAAAGCGCTCCAATACATTCGGGTCGAGCTTGTGCTATATAAAACTGCAAAAAGGGGCCAAAAACACAGCCGCCGTCCAAAGGTACATGGAGAGGTATCACGGGGGTGTTGTCTACTTCCATTAAAGAAGCCGAGTGTTTTCACCTGAGCCCAAGGGACCGATTAACCAAAACATTAAAAGTGAGGTCATGTGAGTCAGAGGAGTTTAAAAAAGAAACAAACTTTCAGTATCTGAATTTAATAATAATATTAGTATTGCCTAAAGTGATCGGCTCTGTCTCATGACTGTCATTCTTCTCAAGGCGCAGTCCTCATTTTGGAACCAGTATGCGTGTTTTGGTCGGTCATTTCACTAATAATATTGTTATGTAGTGCTTCGTACCACGTTTCGCCATTTGTTTTAACGGTAAATCACAAGAGTTATAATTACCCCATCGAATTATCCTCAAGTTGCCGACGTCAGAAAGATGGACGGCTGGATGACCCGCTGATTTTCATCACCAGATCGATGTCCTCAAGCGATCAATCCTCGGGCCATTATCCCAACGGCAATTTCACATTTCTCTCATTTCTGACTCTAGGTGTCCTGGCCGTCGTGCTCTCAAATCCTACACTCCACCCGCTGCCTCTTCCACCTCGAACTTGAACTACAAGACCCTAAAAAAATCAACTGCTACAATTCGGTGCTTGTATCCTATTTATCAGACAATTTTCAACTGATTACTTTGGAGGCCTTATATTCTGCAAAACTAATAACCCCTCCCAAAGGCGAGATCTATTGGCTATGCCAATGCTTGTTACTTGTGTTGCTACACAGTCTGCTTTATGTAGTCAGTGAGCACTGTTTTCTTTAATGATCTAACACTATTCCACCAATGACATGCTTTTATACACAACAGCACACCGCCCACTATTATATTTTTAATAGTAATGTATTTATTTAATTTACAGCGCGGTCCGCTTTAACTATAGCGGCTGTATGTATTTATTTATTTAATTTACAGCATAGTCCGCTTTCACTTTAGCAGCCAGGCTATAGAACCTTTATTTATTTATTTTTCGGTGAAAGCGTCCCATACCACGATTTCACTTTAATGTCGGCCACGCCCCTTTCTTTAGACGTTGCTCACTGTAACCTGAATACAGCAAGCAGTGTCTAAAGAGAGGGAGACGGCCACTGTTAAAGAGGTATCGCATTTGCGAGAGTTTGAGCTATTGGCATTATAAATAACAATGCCTTTTATATGTGTGTTGCTTTTAAAAACACATAAATAAAAGGCATTGTCATTTGCAATGCTAATAGATTAAACGCTTGCAAATGCGAGAACTATTGCATTGCAAATGCTTGTTTTTTTGCGTTGCATAGGATTTTGCCAGTAAATTTACCCACAACTGAATGTTCCACAATTATCCAGCAGATGGCAGTAGGTACAAGCATGAGAATTTATGAGAACTCTAAAGCTGGCGATAACAGCTCCCTGCTGAATGGGGTGGTGGAGGGCACATGCAGCAGACACGATTACAGGAAGGGCACAGATTAAGAAGCATTGGCAAAACCAATAGGTCTTGGCAATGCCCGAGCAACTTGGTCTTGTGAATGTCTTCTAGCCATGTTGTCTAGCAGCACGTCTGCTGTTCAGCATGGCTGAAAGTTACTGAAAGCCCAGAATCACAGGATGCTGAGCCGACGCAGAGACTCTTCGCCCCCCATGTTGAGTTTATTGTCCTGCTCCTCCTAACACAAAAAGCTCTATAACCTGGCCTGCGCTGGCTGCATCATAGCGCTTTTTTTCACGGACTTTTAGTCATTCTGAGCAGCAGAGGTGCTGCTGGATGGTTGTGGGAGAGGTGTGGCGCCGCGGCCAGGGCGACTGACGCTGGAATCTGGGGACCACGGTTCGATCCCCGGCTCCGGCGGCAGGTTAGCCCAGCACCATGTGACTCTGGGCAATAGCTCGCTTAATCTTCCCGACGGCCCCTCAGCGCCTAGAGACCCTTACGGGTGATTGTGCGCTTTACAAATGTGGACTTTACTTTACTTTACTGGATAACATGATAAAAGACATTCGCACAGACAAGGCCAATAGCTCAGGCATGGCTGAGATCGATTGGCTTTGCCAGTGCGTGTTCAGTGTTCAGTGTTGACCGAGGTTCGAGAGCAGAAGGCCAGGCAATGTTCTGAGACGACAGCCAACGAGGTCAAGCGTGGAGTGGACAACCCCGGAGAATGCCTCTAGGCTGCAGTTCAAAGTGGGATGAAATTTTGCTTGTGTGACCTAGAATAACTGTTTTATATAGGGGCCTGCTAGATTTTTCGATATTCAAGTTTCAGGTAGGTAAGGAAGTGCCTAGTGCGATAGCCGATTGTCTTTATCTCCATGGTAGACACTCAAGTAGCTTATTCGATTTTATTTCATTTTATTCGATTTTATTTTATTCGATTATTTTATTTTTATTTATTTTATTTTGATTTTTTTATTCAATTTTAGTATCTTGTACCATCCAAAAATCTAGCTGGTTTCCTTCCCGGGCCAAAGACCAGTGCATTGGATTTTACATGATAGCCAAACACTTCACTGCCGTTGGGATGTGAAGTGTGTGTTATCAAACAGCACTGCTGAGCCATCTGCACATTGCATAATGAGTACTGGAATCCCCCTAGCTATGGGAGACAGGCGGCATGAGATGCTAGGGTGAGACCTACACCTAGCCCAAATTCTGAGCTGGTTCAAGCATCCTTAAATAGCACCGCCATGGTCTTCAGTAGAATCACCGAGCCGGCCCATGTGGCTAGGCCATGGGTCGATTCCTGCAAGTGAGTTCGAAAACTTTATAAAGTGGACGAAGCATGCATGTAGAAAAGGGGGTGGTGATGAACAGAGTGTCTGAATTAAGCAGTCCAAAGATCAGGGCTTGATCCATCACCGTTATTTATCTCACTGCCCCATCCCCGCTCAGAACCTGGCTATATGCAAATTAGTCCGTCCCTGGCCCAGTGCATCATGGGAACAGGGCAGACTAAACTACCAAGCCAATTCTTCACCAGAAAGGAGACAAGCTACCGGGGACCGGTTTCTGGCATTTCAGCCTCTTCGGCCCGGCTTGCTTGAATCCTGATGGAGCAGTGAGTCTTCAGTAGAATCACCGAGCAGGCCCATGTGGCTAGGCCATGGGTCGATTCCTGCAAGTGAGTTCGAAAACTTTATAAAGTGGACGAAGCATGCATGTAGCCATCTGTTGTTGATCCACCGTTGTTGAATCACCGGCATGGACAGCGCTATTATGTAATCAATTGTTTCTCCTCACGGACGGAAGCCTGCCTGGAACCAGGGAATCAATCTATGTTCTTCAGCTGATTCCTGCTCTTCTTCTAACGAGAGGGAGGCATAGAATGATACCTCTTCGTCTGGGTGAGCTATGAATCTACAGCTTTGCAGATTATGTTTATAAATGCCCTTGTAAAAGGCGTGAAAAATACACCGCTTCCCGGATTCAGGGATGTTGGTGCAAACATTTAGATGGGACTCTCCTTCCTGCTCTATCCGTTAAGCGCACCATGTGCTGGTTCAAATTTCAAAATGTTGCAGAATGAGAAGGTTACAATGTTCACTCTTGGTACTTGCCTCCAAGCAGTGGAAATCACCCACCACTGCTGTGGAACATGAGACATCTGCTCCAGTTTAGGAGGAAACCAACAACATGGTTGTTCCACTGATATATCTAAGACCTCTCCTCAGTCCCCAGCCAGAAGTGAGAGGGAGAGGAGCTTGTGGTGTTTCAGAGACTCTTGTGTGTCGCCAGGATTGATACGCACCTTTGGAGGCTGCCTAGCGATGCTCGTGACGTACCTGCTGCACACTGCACAGGGCATTTTCAGGGCACTCCGTGTCTGGAATGATCCGTCGCATCCTCCTCAGCTCTCGTCGGCGACGTTCGGCAGGTGAAACAGTAACACGGATCTTGGGGGCTTGAACCACGTCGAGGTTCTGTCCGTAAACCAGGATCACTCGCCCGCCACTGGAAGGGACAAACCGCAACAACAGTTTTTAATACAGGATGTAAACATGCATGACAACAAGGAGATGAGAATCAGGGATGAATAGAGATGCAACATTGACTCTGTCCATGAACTTCCTGCTCTGTGCACAGGTTTCACCCCTGCTGACTCAGCGTTACTCTTACATAAGGCCATGAACTTCCTGCGCAGTGCACAGGTTTCACTTCTGCTGACTCAGCGTTACTCTTACACAAGGCCATGAACTTACTGCGCAGTGCACAGGTTTCACCTCTGCTGACTCAGCGTTACTCTTACACAAGGCCATGAACTTACTGCGCAGTGCACAGGTTTCACCTCTGCTGACTCAGCGTTACTCTTACACAAGGCCATGAACTTCCTGCGCAGTGCACAGGTTTCACCTCTGCTGACTCGGCGTTACTCTTACACAAGGCCATGAACTTCCTGCTCTGTGCACAGGTTTCACCCCTGCTGACTAACTGTTACTCTTCCTTGTAACCATGAACTTCCTGCTCTGTGCACCGGTTTCACCTCTGCTGACTCAGTGTTACTCTTCACTCTGCCGTGCCTATGAACTTCCTGCTCTGTGCACAGGTTTCACCCCTGCTGACTCAGTGTTACTCTTCACTCTGCCCATGAACTTCCTGCTCTGTGCACAGGTTTCACCCCTGCTGACTCAGTGTTACTCTTCCACGTGCTCATGAACTTCCTGCTCTGTGCACAGGTTTCACCCCTGCTGACTCAGTGTTATTCTTCCACGTGCTCATGAACTTCCTGCTCTGTGCACAGGTTTCACCCCTGCTGACTAACTGTTACTCTTCCTCGTAACCATGAACTTCCTGCTCAGTGCACAGGTTTGAACCCCTGCTGACTCAGTGTTACTCTTCCCTCTGCCCATGAACCTTTTGCTCTGTGCACCGGTTTCACCTCTGCTGACTCAGTGTTACTTTTCACTCTGCCCATGAACTTCCTGCTCTGTGCACCGGTTTCACCTCTGCTGACTCAGTGTTACTCTTCCTCATGCCCATGAACTTCCTACAGTGTGCACAGGTTTCACCCCTGCTGACTCAGCGGAACTCTTCCCTGTGCCCATGAACGACCTGCGCAGTGCACAGGTTTCACCTCTGCCGACTCAGCGTTACTCTTCCCTCTGCCCAAGAACCTCTTGCTCTGTGGACAGGTTTCTCCCCTGCTGACTCAGCAGAACTCTTCCCCCTGCCCATGAACGACCTGTGCAGTGCACAGGTTTCACCCCTGCTGACTCAGCGTTACTCTTACTCATGCCCATGCCCATGAACTTCCTACAGTGTGCACAGGTTTCACCCCCGCTGACTCACTTTTACTCTTCCCCCTGTCCATGAATTTCTTGCTCTGTGCATAGGTTTCACCCCTGCTGACTCAGTGTTACTCTTCCCTCTGCCCATGAACCTTTTGCTCTGTGCACCGGTTTCACCTCTGCTGACTCAGTGTTACTCTTCACTCTGCCGTGCCTATGAACTTCCTGCTCTGTTCACAGGTTTCACCCCTGCTGACTCTGTGTTACTCTTCCACGTGTTCATGAACTTCCTGCTCTGTGCACAGGTTTCACCCCTGCTGACTCAGTGTTACTCTTCCACGTGCTCATGAACTTCCTGCTCTGTGCACAGGTTTCACCCCTGCTGACTTAGTGTTACTGTTCACTCTGCCCATGAACTTCCTGCTCTGTGCACAGGTTTCACCTCTGCTGACTCAGTGTTACTCTTCCTCATGCCCATGAACTTCCTACAGTGTGCACAGGTTTCACCCCTGCTGACTCAGCGGAACTCTTCCCTGTGCCCATGAACGACCTGCGCAGTGCACAGGTTTCACCTCTGCCGACTCAGCGTTACTCTTCCCTCTGCCCAAGAACCTCTTGCTCTGTGGACAGGTTTCTCCCCTGCTGACTCAGCAGAACTCTTCCCCCTGCCCATGAACGACCTGTGCAGTGCACAGGTTTCACCCCTGCTGACTCAGCGTTACTCTTACTCATGCCCATGAACTTCCTACAGTGTGCACAGGTTTCACCCCCGCTGACTCACTGTTACTCTTCCCCCTGTCCATGAATTTCTTGCTCTGTGCATAGGTTTCACCCCTGCTGACTCAGTGTTACTCTTCCCCATGCCCTTCTAGTTCTGTGCACAGGTTTGACCTCTGCTGACTCAGTGTTACTCTTCCAGTGTTTTGGTCTCAGGCCTGTGAGTTTCTGCCAACACTGTGATGAATATTCAATCAATCTAAAAGTAAATCAATCACTGGCTAAAACAAAGGTGGTAGAGTCCTAAGGGTGTAGAGTGGGGTGAATGCGGGATGTGGAAGAGGTGCGGCTGTCCCAGTTGTCCAGCCCAGATTGGGAGTGGCATTGTAGATGGGGAGGTTAACGCTCTGTGTGTAGGTTGGCTGTGGTGTGTGTGAGGTGATATAACTGCAGTGTCAGGAGATGCTGGTGTCGCCTTTGCTCCGACTGCTTCCTGAATGACCGGGGGGATCTGTGCTAAGATCACGAGTCCCACAAGAGATGTGGTAGAACCAAAGAGGACATGACGTTTGTCAATGTCTGTGACCTGTGAGGTCCCATAATCCCCTCCTGAGCTCCTGTGAACCATGTGGTCAAAGGTTCACCTGTAATGCGAAGTGGTCCCAATTCGGACTTTCACTTTCAAAGACCCGATGTGTTGTTACGGTTCTTCAGGTACATTATCTATAAATCCTGAAACAGTTTGTGATAGCAAATGAACTCAGCGATATATGGTCGTGTACGACAGCAGATTCGGATTGTTGTAGGGGTTCCCTACAAAGCGCTCTGGATGCTCTCAAACGCTGACCCTACCCCAGACTCCATTCAGCTACCCTCACATCAAGAGCTCACAGAATGGCAAAGCATGCAGATGCCACTACATTGCCAAACAGAAGGCGGGTGTGCGGTAGACAAATGCTAATAAAATGAGGCATAACATCTAACACCAAGTCCTTTACTTGTCACAGGTACAGGATGTCCTAAACATGCCCAGGTGTGAGCTTTGCAGGTGTGCCCTTACTCTCTGTATCTGCAGGGTACCTTAACAGCGCCACGCAGCATCGATCACTGTTCTGTCCACTCTGAATGTGTGTCTATCTCTGTTGTGATGTATTCCTATAGGTTCTGTATCGATCCCCCTATTCCTGACCCTATTCTGGTTAACAAACTAACAAGTTAACTAGCAGCCATCCCATGAGGCAGAAAACCCCCATGATGCAGGAACCGTTATCTGATAAAGCCACACTACGGCACAGGAACGTGTTATCTGATTAGGTCATAACGCTTGCCATCTAATTAGACAAGCGATATTCCTCCAGCCCCTGATAAGGCATACGGAGTTCTCAAAACAAATCAAACCTATGACAGACCTGGGAAAAACCCTGCGGCCATTGTTTTGATTTCACCGAGAACTTCAGCAAAAGAATGTGCTAACGACCTGGTCGTATGACATCCTTATTGACGTATCTATGTCCATCCTTACGTCAATCTCGGCACCTTAAAGGTATAAATATTACCGATATTGCCCTATGCAAACACACGCGGTGGTGACGAGGACGGAGCAGCCAGACTTGCCGAAGCCCAGAGCAGAGCAGACCCCGCTGGCGCAGCCCCGCCTTCCTGACGCGCTGAGAACGAGCAGCTGCCCATTTCTCCTGCCGAGAAATCCAGCTCCAGCGCTTCCGGGTAGCCCTCGCAGGCAGCCTGGAATATCGAGACCAGAGACGAGAGATACCATCCCTCATCCATCCTAGATTCCAGGTACAGAACTGAATAACCCCTCGCAGAGAATTCTTTAGTCAGTCACTTGGCAAAAACAAACTTAACTTAAACTGTAACTTTCTATTCCCGCCCACGTATTAGGCTTAGGTCAGGTACACGGGGTAGGCGTAGTTAGAAACACCAGTTGAGTACGATTAGTCAAATGTATATGTGTATGTAATATATTTTATTCATTTTAAACCTTCATATGGCTTAGAAACCATATCAATGTTTTTACAGTATTATTTTATTCTTCTGCTTTTAATGTATGCACTTTACTTAACTATAAGTATTGCAATAATATCGATCCATTTCTCTTGTATGAGAAAAGAGACTGATCAATAAATAACATCTTTTATTGAACACGCCCGTCTCTTCCTTTTCTCTACAATCTGATGAGACTAAGAATGCACGTACTGACTGAGTAAAATAAATTGCCTTTTGTTCACACGACTCTCGAGATACACTCTTGATTAGGGGAGAGCAAAGTTGTCATGTTCTATGGTTGTCAGAAACTAAATCCCTTCTTGTCTATCCAGGGAGGTTCAACTCCTCCTTGCCTATTCGAGAAAGTTTCTAGTGAACTCTGAGCTAGCTGGCAAACCCAAAACTTTAAGTCTAATATCGACAGTAGTAGACCTAGTTAACGTCTGGTCTAGGCCTATACTATTGAAGGTATTATTCCAATGCGCAGAGCCTATTGGGAAGATAGGAACTACACTACATGGCACCCAACGCGTTTGGAAGGGCGATAAAACTAACGTAAGACATTTAGAGTAACTCAGTCGTGCTTTCTCACTCAGACCCCTTTTCCCCATAATACTCCAAAGACGTCTGGAGTGGGTGAAAGGTAATATCCGCCAAACCTCGCAGGAGGAAACTCCTATGTATGGTACTTGGTTTAGTCAACGTTGAAGGATACACTGTTCCAAAATATTGTTCATCTAATCTTTGTTTCCATAAGAAACCTGATCTGCAAACAAACAAAATAACCTTCTGGACAGTACAATGTCAGACAGTGAAGGAGAAAGAGAGGCAGTTAGATTAGCAGCTGAAATAGCAGCAGCTGATACTGCACTGCAAGAAGCTGACCAGGATATAATACTCATCCCGGTCATCAAAAGGAAATCTATAACCTTAAAACTTATAGAAAATAGACTGACACCTAGAGGTGGTACAGTCATATTCGTAATTGAGGCACACGAATATCGGCAGACAGAGGTATACTATTCATGGATAAATTTTCCAGCAGCAAATGCTGTAACAAAGTACTTCCACTATTACAAAATAGAGGAACCTCCTGAAATGTACACTCCTTTCGAGGAGGTGGAAGTACCACTTAAATTTCAAGAGCATTTGCTCTTATTTAATGGCGCCCTAAAACATAATAATCACATCACCAGGCTCGGTCCTTTAGGTAGACCAGGAGCAACGTGGCCGGTCCTAGCCGGATACACACCACATCCAGACATCAATGGGATGTCTGCAGCAGAGCTGTTAACACAGCTAAAACAATTAATAAAAATACATAGACAATTAGTCCAATATGTGATGCGGACTTCAACAATTCAGCCAGCAATTAAAATTCCACAGCTGACCCCTCACCAGGGGAACACAAATAAAATTACACCTCAGAACATACAATCCTGCCTAGGTAAAGTACCAGCTAAACGGGAACAAATACCATTCTGGTTGGCACAAAAAATCACCCAAATAGAGGCGGTGTTTCCTGACACCACCCCGTTAGAAAAACACAGGATTCTGACTATCTGTCTTCCAATGGGAATCGCACCACACATTGAGGACTGTGACACTTGGGGTACAGTCTTTGCTTCCATCTACACAAAAACGCACGGTGTTCCATCCATTTCGGTAATACCAGATGTGCTAAAACAAATTCAAGACGAATATGGTCCAGAACCCGCTTTAACTCTTGGTATGAAATTACTAAAAGACTTCAAGCAGGTCTCGGCTATATTATTAGCCAACATAAAGGGAGAAGCAGCAAACGTGGCGATCCGCCAGAGGTTAAAGGAGACAGATATAGCAGACCAACCAGCTGAAATTGCCAGAATCATAGAAAAATCCTATGAGGAACTAGGTAGAGATAGTTTAGGTGGAATACCAGTAAAACCAAAACTAATTGAAAGTCCTGACAAAATATTTTTTAATAATAATTCAACATCACAGAAAAAGAGCTGGGATGGAAACAAACAATCCAATCCTAAAGAAAAGAAATTCCAGTCCAGAGGAAGGTCTCCTAGGCGAAGAGAAAAATCTCCGAACCAAAGACACAGGTCACCCCAAAGTGACCCCTCTGGGAAAAGATATAACCTTAGAAATAGGGATAATATAAAAAAGCCTGATAGATATCAAGACATTGATACACGTCCCTCTCAATCTTTTCAGACTTCCTCGCAGAAATCGGAAAGAAGAGGACGATCAGAACAAAGAGAAGAGCACGCCAAGTCCAAAGACAAGGAACCTGCTCAGCTAAAAAAGAAATTACAATTTCCAAAAAAGAAGGTAGCCAGTATCAAGGTAGTTAACAATGCCGAGAATACTGAGGACACAACTGAAAAACGGAGAATGGGCTCAGACAATGCTAGACAGCGCAGCAGAAGTGAGCATAGCTCGCAAAGTCCTTATGAATCATCTGGAGACAGTGGACACGAATGAATATCTTCAAGTGGAAACTGCAGACACCAGAGTTAGCAAACCTCACAAAATATATGAAATAACATTACGTATAGAGGGGGATAAGACTAGAAAAATAAGGGGACTATTTTGGGATAATCTCTCCAAGGGCTATGACATCCTTCTAGCTGAAAAGGACTGGCCACCAGAGTTTGTCAGGGAGTGCCCTCATGGCGAAGAAATAATTATGCCTGCCTTCTCAAATCACATCCCAATTCATAAAAAATACACACTTGCCAGAAAGTGGGCAGTAGCTCTAGCTCCTGCTTTATATAAAAATCACGTGGGATGGGATGAGGACTCTCCTCCTCACAAAATCCAGTTAAAATCACAACCTACTGCACAGAGGCAGTACCCAATTAAGCAAGAAGCTAAAAAACAGGTAAAAGAAATTCTAGATCAGCTAGAATACCAGGGGGTGATTGAAACTTGCACCTCACAAATGAACAACCCTATGTTTCCGGTCTCCAAACCAGACAATTCATATCGTCTAGTTTTGGATTACCGACACCTTAACTCATGTTGCAAAACTTTTGCAGTGCAAAACTCGCATAGTGCTGTACTAATGAATAACATAGTGCGCAAAAAATACAAAACAACATTAGACATTTCTAATGGATTCTTTTGTCAAAACATAGCACCAGAGAGCAGATATTTGTCTGCATTCTCAATAAATGACACTCAAAAACAATTCTGTCGGTTAGCCCAGGGGTACAAGAACAGCCCGGGAGTATTCTCAGCGAGAGTAACAGAATTACTACAAATATATGACGACGAAGCATTATCGTATGTCGACGACATATACTTAACAGACGATGACTTGGAGACTCACTTGAAAAGAGTGAACACCATAATACTTGGGTTCGCAGCAGAGGGTTACAAATTCAACTTTAAAAAATCCAGAATTGCCCATCTGACAGTCCTGTTCTTAGGATATGAATTATCAAGTGAAGGCAAAAGCCTGGCTGACAATTTTCTAGAGAAATGTGCCGTACTCCAAGCACCTAGAACACTAAAAAACCTACAGTCAATTCTAGGCTTCCTAAATTTCGGAAGAACATACATTGCAAATTACGCAGAAAGGGTCAAACCCCTTTATGATCTAATAAAACCAGATTTTAAAAGAACCAATTGGACACAAATACACACAGAAATTTTGAGATCCTTACAAACAGACATGTTAATTAAAACAAAATTAGAAACACGTGATAACACATGCAATCTTGTGATTCGAGTCATCCCAGGAAGATGCGGATTCACATACCTGACCTCTAATGAGGGAGAAAAGGTACCAATTGCATTCAAATCACACTTGTACACAGAAGCTGAACAGCAATTCAGCATTGAAGAAAAAATTGTTCATGCAGTTCAAACCGCAATAGCTAGAGAAAAAGATCAAGCTGACGGTAGACATATCACAGTCAGAACAGCAGAACCAGCCTTTGAGGCATTAACATCACCATGTAATTTACCGACAACAACATTGAATCCGGAATGGATACAATGGGTGAATTCCATTACAACGGACAAAGTATACTACTACTTTGATCCAGAACTAGAGGAATTAAAAAATCTAGAATATGAAAGAACATTCCCTCTGCCAATCGACATTCGGCCCTTACGACACTACGCTTGTGTAATCTATACAGACGGACATGCTCAACCCTCCGTTTGGGGAGAACAAGCATACAACCCCACATGTGAGATTACAAAAGAAGTGTGGCGAGGAGGTAAACTAAGACCTCTATTAACAAAAACACACTCAGTAGAAACTAATTCAGAACAACAGACTGAAATAATAGCATTGAAAATGGCGCTAGATAATGCGGATCGCGAATTCCCGACACTTATAGTGTCCGATTCATATTACTGCGTCAAATCATATAACAAGGATTTGCAGACATGGATTCAAAACGGTTACAAAGATGACACAGATGCAACAATAAAGCAGAAACTGCTCTGGGAACAAATAGCTCTTTTACAAAAAGAACTACCAAAGACTCACGTGACACACTCACTGAGTCATCAGCGTGATGGCGTTCACGTTGCAGGGAATTCATTGGCTGAGACAGCCACAGCGGTAGCAACTAAATCGGCTTCCGTAGTTCGAAAAAAGCGTACATTAAAATACATTGACGGTGAAACAGTGCTGGCGGTGAAAACGTCATTAAAAGGCGACTGCTCAGCGCTACCGATCAACTATCCACTCAATTATACATACATAATCGATGCAAACTCCGTCCCTTTTGCTCGAATCCCTGGAGTGGGGGATAGAGTGATTCCAAACATGGACAGGAGAAACTTGTTAATCGCAGACGCACATATGGGCGAGGGTCTGACACACCTCAAACTAAAAGATTCTCTGGAAGAATTACAATCAAGGTACTGGTGGCCAGGCATGAGCCTGCATCACACCATATTTGTAAAAAACTGCCCAAACTGCAACAGAAATCGCAGTGGTGAGAGAAACGGTGTAATACCCTGTCCAGAAAAAATCAACAGTAAAAAGCAAGGCTTGCGATTAACATATACAGGCTAGTTTCCACTTATAATGTAGATCACCAGCACTCGGCTGACGTCTGGACTGTTATACAAAGATTTGCGAGTCTAAATGGCATATACGCTAAGAGCATGCTACGTTTGATCATTGTTTTCACTCTAGCCCTCCAGCCTGAGGGGAAACATGACCAAATGAGCATAGCACAGCGGGAATCTTCTCACTTCCTTCCTGAGGGATACGGGATGGTGTAAAGAAAAAACCAAGGCATAAAGCAATCTATAACGGAAAGGATATTAGGTTCGGGAGCTGGGTGGGTCAAACATCTAATAAGTGTCCAACGTAGTCTAAATAACTTGCCAAGAAATTCTCTGAAGGGATTCAGTCCGTACGAATTATTATTTGGAACTAGGATGTTAATCTCTGACCTTGACAGTCAAACTTCAGTGGTGAAGGAAAAAAGCTTTGATATCAGAGACCGTTTGGCTATTTTGCAGGACTTAAATGAAACAAGAAAAGACCTGAGCAACATAAAGTTGAAACAACAGCCAACAACCACTGAAGAACCACCACCTGTCCCAGCAAGACCTGTCTGGATTCCAAAAGTCGGGGATCTAGTCAGAGAAAAGATCGCGGTAAAGAAGGAATTTGGGCCTTCTTACAGAAAAGCAGTTCCTGTCTTGTCTGTCAACGGGACAAGATCAGTTGTACTACCGCCGCTTGCTGGTAAAAAGGAGAACCGAGTTGTATCCATCGACCTGGTAAAACCACAATCATGTGGCCGATAACAAATAGTAGGCCAAGTGGACTCCCCATAAGTAGCAGAACACCAAGGTTTGCTACCAGTACAGAGGTCCTAACAAAGAGGCTAATCACATTCGAAACGCCTACAGAAGAACAACAAGGACTATGCAACAATGCAATGGAACTTAGACCTCTGAAAACCCAAATAAAAACATTTAGCAGAGACACACCAATCTATAATGAAGTACCAAATGATAATGCAAGGAACATTAATCCTGAAGCAATTGGAACAATTGACAGAACTGCATCCGGCTACTTCATAAACTTCGATGATTCCTCCGAAGGCTTCAGTGAATCAAAGACACAGCCATCATCAAAAACCTTTAAAGATAAAGCTAAGGAACTTTTGAAACAACTGAAAGAAACATATCTGATTTCTCCATGGATCGAATTTTGGGTGGGTTTTGGTGCATTTATCCTCATACTTTGGCTCATCATGATACTAACTTTGGGACGCTTCATTGAGGGAAAATATGCTAAAATGGACACAGCAAGTCAGAAAATCAACTTGATCCTCAAACCACACACATCTTCACACGTCGAGAAAAGAGAACTTTCTTCAGTCAACTTCACAGCCAATCCTATACCGGGTGGGGTAGCATGGGACAACAATGACTACGAAATCTATGGTCCGGTCGAGATCCTGAAATATCCACACCAAATTAAGATCTCATTGAGTGACTTTGTAAAACCAAGCTCATTTGCTGATGATTGGGACTTCGAAAGCATTAATAATATGATGTCTGACTTAGTGATGTCTGCTAAATTTACCAAACATGATTATTTGCAGGGTTCTACAAATTATGATAGTATGTATTGCTACAACCACTATGGTAACCATTTTCTACATAGATCTGCACAACCTAGAAATGTTTTAAATTATAATCAATGGGAACATTGTGCAACCCCTCTAAAAGGAAGCTCAAGAACCGTTTACGACAAATATTCATACTTTTCAGGTTTTAACATAAGTAATGCTGAAACATTTTATTTCAAATTGTCAAATAAGACAGGGACGAAGACCATGATAACAAACACGAAATTGATATATTCAGACTCATTCTTTGAACAAATGAATACTTTTGGTTTTGATTATTGGGACAAAAATGTTGAATTGAAAAATGTTTGGGGTACAAAAGAATGGCAAGTACAGGGTATAGAATCTTTGTTCAGAGCCTGCATGATCCCAGAACAAATTATATTTTTAAATGACACTGTTCAACAAACCACCTGTCTTGGCTTAGCCAAAATCAAAGACTTAAATAAACCGTCTATTCCAAAACCAACAATGAACAGCAATAGCTCTACAGATGAAGAGATAGACGTAAATCATGTATTAAACCAAAACAGAACACATCCAGATTGGAAACAGTGGTTGATCTGGCCCACAGATACTAATAACTGTCAAGACAGATTCCTGAACAAAACACAGGGGTTCAAAATGACCAGGCCAGACCCTAGATATCCTCAAAGACATCACCCAGGGATAATAACCACCTACAGTGTGGGCAAATTATGCCTTCAATGGCTACAAACTTCCACACTGGCAGAAATTAAGCAACACCTAACTTTACTTACTGATGGTGCTGACTTGCGTGATTTCACTATGGGACCACGCAAACAGCGTCAAAAACGATTCATAGCAGCCTCTGTATATGCAGCATACAATGAGGCCTGGAAGGTTACTCAAATTGAGACAGCAGAAAGGATACGGGAAATTGACAGTATTAATTTGGAAAAATCACTTTCTGTAGTGGACAATGGGTTAATGACTCTGTCCTCCAGAATTTTTTCTCTGGACAGCATTGTGTCTTCAGCAATCGACATATTATCGCAAGACTTACTGTTATTACAACACGGTCAGTCCCAATTGCGTTCTATTGTACAGCTTGGCTGGACGTTACAAAATCTGCGTTCAGGCTATGTGCCTTGGCGTTTAATCAACACAACGTCACTATTCCATATCTTTAACCTTACTGATAGACAAATCAGTATGGCCCAGAAGGGTGCTGATTATACAATCCTGAGCATTGAGAAACTCGAAAGATTACCAGTGACAATGTCAGAACGACCTGTCAGTGAATGGATAATACATGGGATAATTAATATTCCAATATCAACCTTCAGGTTTCAATACTGCCAAAAATATATACAGGCTGGCATGTATGAAAAATTAGGAAAAGGGTACATTAAAACAACATGGAACTTGCCCTATTCACATGCATGTGTCAGTAATAAAGGACAGAAAGTGTTTCTTAGTGGCAATAATTGTGCGATGTCACTAAGCGGTACACTTCTGTGTAACGGAATTAGTTTGCATGGAGCCTGTGAAGGGAACTCAAATAACCTTTCATGTCACCAGCAAGGCGCACCTGCAACTGAGATAGAACCATTCTTTCAAAGACTCTATAATGGGAGTTACATTCTAATTGTAGATCGCAGATGTTGTAGTCTTATGCCCGGGACTCCTTATCTCGTAACTACGACTGCGAAGGTCAAGTGCTGTGGACACTCATTGTTCCCCAGCTCCTTTCCAGACAGGGAGGCAAGGGCATGGCCCAACTTGAAAATTACTTCTATTCGAATAGATACTTTAAGCAGAATGAAAACAGTGCTTCTTCAGACGCCGACAAGGCTCACGTCATCAAAAGAAACGTATGATCTCCAAGTCGCAAGGACGACTGCAGAGATACGTTCATTGTTATCAACTAATTCCCCCATACATTTCGCAGAACTCCTGAATGAAATCTTAAATATTTCTGATACCAGTGGAGTCTCAAAGGTATTTAAGACAGTATTTTCGATGGCATTAACACCATTCAAAGCCATACTGGGTATTTTTCCAGATTTCGTCCATTCGATTTTTGGCGGACTTCCCCTCATTTTAGGACTGATTGCAGGAATCCTATTCCTAGTCCTTATATTTCGTTATGGCAAACCATGTCACAGACAGAACACCTGCGACAAGGGAAGAAACAATCCTAGCCATTGGATACCGGGACCGGATATCAAAGATCCTGGGACTATCCCGACTTAGAGACCTGAACATGACTTGGTTTCTATCATTTCGACCAATGTGGCAACGATGTGTTTTACCTGTATTAAGGTGCCTGCTATGCGGAGAAGAATGCGTGTTAGACACCTGTCTGACGCTGCAATCGGATGCGCCAATGGATGCAGAAACATTGTTGAGTCCAACAAAGGCTCATGATTTGTGCTGCCCTCAACGGCTACCAATCCTGATGACGGCATTCGTGGAAGCTTCACCACTACGATTAAGGGGTAGTGAAGTTCAAGATGAAAGCAGCATCGATCGGGTACGACCTTCTGTCAGCAATCCAAATCAGAATGTCAATGGAGACAATCATGCGCACGAATGCATGGTTACACCTATTTCCGAGTTAGTGGAACTCTCCCAGGAAGCTGTTGACAACTTTTTCGAGAGTCTAAATGATATGATGTTCTCACCAGAGCAGAAATAGAGACTTTTGAGCAAGCTCGTACACGGCGTTCCCTGAATTTGGCCTTCAACTTTAATAATAAAGTCACATGAACAATTTTCCCTCCAGTTCACGGACAGCAATTTTTTCAGCAGCCCCAAAAGTTTTTTGCATATTTTTCGGGACACTATCTTCTGCTTAAAGTAAGAACTATTCTTAGAGAACTAAAATTTCTAATTTTAGATAGCTTATAGACATTAGCTGCCCGTTGGTATGTTCATAAATATTTTATTCTGTGATGGAATGGTCTCGAACCTTTTTTCTGTATTAAGAGCCATTTCATGTGTAAATTTTCATATACAAAAGAGCAATAATGTATACAAATGCGTGATTACTTTAGCATTATTCTACAGCTTGAGTGCATACTATACATATGTCTGCATTTTTTCCGTATATTTGATAATTTCAAAATGCATTTATGTATTTTGGGGTGGTAAGGTATACACGATACTCTACAGTATGTTTTACTATGCATAGATTAGTAAATATGTCCATAGTTAGCGTGGAGTGGGTGTGATGTATTCCTATAGGTTCTGTATCGATCCCCCTATTCCTGACCCTATTCTGGTTAACAAACTAACAAGTTAACTAGCAGCCATCCCATGAGGCAGAAAACCCCCATGATGCAGGAACCGTTATCTGATAAAGCCACACTACGGCACAGGAACGTGTTATCTGATTAGGTCATAACGCTTGCCATCTAATTAGAAAAGCGATATTCCTCCAGCCCCTGATAAGGCATACGGAGTTCTCAAAACAAATCAAACCTATGACAGACCTGGGAAAAACCCTGCGGCCATTGTTTTGATTTCACCGAGAACTTCAGCAAAAGAATGTGCTAACGACCTGGTCGTATGACATCCTTATTGACGTATCTATGTCCATCCTTACGTCAATCTCTGCACCTTAAAGGTATAAATATTACCGATATTGCCCTATGCAAACACACGCGGTGGTGACGAGGACGGAGCAGCCAGACTTGCCGAAGCCCAGAGCAGAGCAGACCCCGCTGGCGCAGCCCCGCCTTCCTGACGCGCTGAGAACGAGCAGCTGCCCATTTCTCCTGCCGAGAAATCCAGCTCCAGCGCTTCCGGGTAGCCCTCGCAGGCAGCCTGGAATATCGAGACCAGAGACGAGAGATACCATCCCTCATCCATCCTAGATTCCAGGTACAGAACTCAATAACCCCTCGCAGAGAATTCTTTAGTCAGTCACTTGGCAAAAACAAACTTAACTTAAACTGTAACTTTCTATTCCCGCCCACGTATTAGGCTTAGGTCAGGTTCACGGGGTAGGCGTAATTAGAAACACCAGTTGAGTACGATTAGTCAAATGTATATGTGTATGTAATATATTTTATTCATTTTAAACCTTCATATGGCTTAGAAACCATATCAATGTTTTTACAGTATTATTTTATACTTCTGCTTTTAATGTATGCACTTTACTTAACTATAAGTATTGCAATAATATCGATCCATTTCTCTTGTATGAGAAAAGAGACTGATCAATAAATAACATCTTTTATTGAACACGCCTGTCTCTTCCTTTTCTCTACAATCTGATGAGACTAAGAATGCACGTACTGACTGAGTAAAATAAATTGCCTTTTGTTCACACGACTCTCGAGATACACTCTTGATTAGGGGAGAGCAAAGTTGTCATGTTCTATGGTTGTCAGAAACTAAATCCCTTCTTGTTTATCCAGGGAGGTTCAACTCCTCCTTGCCTATTCGAGAAAGTTTCTAGTGAACTCTGAGCTAGCTGGCAAACCCAAAACTTTAAGTCTAATATCGACAGTAGTAGACCTAGTTAACGTCTGGTCTAGGCCTATACTATTGAAGGTATTATTCCAATGCGCAGAGCCTATTGGTATAATAGGAACTACACTACACTGTCAAAATCCTGGGGCCGTAATATGGATTTTGATTGTTTGCACCGGGCCCACCTTTTAAAAGGTATGCCCAGCACAAACAATGAAAATGTGCTGTATTAAGATGAATATGCTGCCCCCTGGAAAGTCGCAACCTCGTGCTGCCCTGGGGACAGTGCATTCAAGTGAAAATATGGAGCGGCTGCTTTACAACAGCTCCGTGTTTTCACAGTGCAGGTGGCAAACCGCCTGCACTTTAGAAGGGGATTCGAGATCTGTTTGCAGGCGGGTGCAGTCAGTGACTGCATCTGCCTGCAACGAGATGTCTGAGGGGTCGCTGGAAGGTCTGAAAATACGATCTTGATGCCCTCACACATCTGTTAGGGTGTCATGCTTTATCATTGGGCGCTCCTCGTCTGGCCGGCGCTGCAATGACTGACGGGCCTAGGGCTTCTTTATCTTTATCGGAGATCTTTTGATCTAGAGATACCGTACAGATTAATGCAAGTGAGGGGGAACAGGTGCTTACTGGGTAAGTAACATTTTCCGTTCGAGGCATGTGAGCTCTAGATCACATGCTTTGCATAAACTATACAGCAGTATTCTCCCAAAGCGGTGGCTAACCTGTAGCTGTTTCAGTTGTCTGAATGAATGTTTTAAGTACTGTTTGACCCACATTAGCTTGTTGTCTTGCTAACACATCTACACAATAGTGCTTGGTTAATGTGTGTGGCGTAGACTATGTTGCAGCCGTACAAATGTTAACTATGGGAATGTTTCCTAAGAAAGCCATAGTAGCTCCTATTTTGCAAGTGCAATGCGCTCTAGGGGGTATTGTTAAGAATCTCCTTGCTTTTGCATAACAAGTCTGAATACATTTAACAATCCACCTGGCAATACCCGATTTGGAAATACGATTGCCCTTGTGAGGTGGAGCAAAAGCGACAAAGAGTTGTTTAGTCTTAAAGGAAAGTCTTTGTTCTTTCTATGTAGAATAAGAGGGCTCTTTTGACATCTAAAGTGTGTAGAGCTCGTTCTGCCACTGAATCCGGTTGAGGAAATAACACGGGTAACTCAATGGATTGGTTGATATGAAAGGCAGAAACTACTTCAGGCAGAAATTTAGGGTTGGTACGAAGAACCACTTTGTCTTTGTGAAGCTGGAAAAAAGGTTCTTCTACGGTTAGTGCCAGTAGCTCACCCACTCGCCTCAGTGAAGTGATTGCAATCAGGAAAGCGATTTTCCACGAGAGATATTGCAGTTCACATTCATGCATTGGTTCAAAAGGTGAGCCCATTAATCGTGTGAGGACTTTTTTAGGATTTCACTCTGGGGCAGGTGGAAGTCTTGGTGGTATAACTCATTTTAGTCCTTCCATAAAAGCTTTGATAGCTGGTACTCCAAAGAGAGATAAGTGTTGTCTATTTTGTAGATATGCAGCAATAGCAGCGAGATGTAAGCGGATAGAAGTGTAAACTAATTCTGACTACTGTAAGGTAACTAACACATGATCAAGAGGATTGATGTTGTTATTGTTACAATAGATAACAAAATGCTTCCATTTAGCTGCATAACAAGCTCTTGCAGCAGTTCTTCTGGCTTCCCTAATAATGGTCATACAGTCTGGTGGAAGATTCAGATAACCAAACTCTGACTTCAGGAGCCAGATCGCTAGGTTTTGACTTTGGGATCTGGATGTCTGATTTGTCCAAGGCTTTCTGTGAGGAGATTGGAAATGAGATGTAGCTTTTGATGCAGAACTACTGATAGCTCCAGCAGGGTCGTGAAGCAAGGTTGACGGGCCCATGTGGGAGCTACTAGGATTAGTGTGAGGGATGTTTGCCTGAGTTTCCGAACCACTGACGGAATGAGTGAGAGAGGCAGAAAAGCGTAGACAAATAATCCTGACCAGTTCATCCATAGTGCATTGCCTTTGGAGAGCGGGTGTGGATACCTGGAGGCGAATCTTGGGCATTTTGCGTTTTCGTGAGTGGCGAAAAGATCTATTTGAGGAAACCCCCAACTTTGAAAGTATGGGAGAAGAATGTGAGAGTGTAGTTCCCACTCGTGGATTTGCTGCCTCTGTCTGCTGAGACGGTCGTCTATCTAATTGTTTACTCCTGAGAGGTGTTCTGCTAGGAGATAGATTTTCTGGTGAATGGCCCACTTCCAAACGTCTTGGGACAGGTGTGACAGTTGGAGAGAGTGTGTCCCCCCCCTGTTTTTGTATATAATACACAGGTGTCATGTTGTCGGTGCGAACTAGGACAGCTTTGGCTGCAAGATGAACTTGAAAGGATTTGAGCGCTAGAAACACTGGTAGCAGCTCTAGATGATTTATGTGGAGTGCTCTTTGCTTTTGACTCCACAGGCCTTGAAGTGTGTGATTTTGGAGATGAGCCTCCCAACCAGTGAGCGACGCGTCCACTGTTCGCATTGTCTGTGGAACCGGGTCCATGAACGGCCGTCCTTTTGATACATTTTGTGTGTTCCACCACTGCAGAAAGTATGGCCGCTTACCAACACTAGATCGGTTAAGAGACCCTGTGACTGCTTCCACTGACCTGCTAAGCATTCCTGGAGGGGCCGCATCGAAGCCTGGCATGGGGAACAATAATGATGCAAGAGGCCATCATTCCCAGCAACTGCATATACACTCGAGCTGGCAGTGAGTGGGCTGAAACGAATAGTTTTCTTACCTGTCGGTGTAGTTTTGCAGCTTGAAGATCTTTCTGGATTCACTATGCTGTGCATTATTCCGCGGTCTTGTGGTTGGGTCCGGATTCGTAGTCTTTTCTTTGTTTTTTTTTTTTTTTTTCTTAGCCCAGGTGGGCGTCGGCGTCACACCCCCATGGGTGTATTTCCGGTGACGTCGGCATGCTTCCTGCGGAAGCTCCCACTCTTGGGCGCCATCTTTGGGTTCTTTTTTCCGTGTTTCTCCTCGTTTCCGAAGTAATGGCAATGTTCTATTTAGTTGGTATTTTACCGCTTTGTACTTTTTTTAAAACCTTTCTTTTGTTAACCACCTCTTCTCTCTCCAGCCTCATCTTTCTGGCGGAGGTGGGTGGGTTCGCTAGTGAATCCAGAAAGATCTTCAAGCTGCAAAACTACACCGACAGGTAAGAAAACTATTCGTTTTGCAGCGTGAATCTTTCTGGATTCACTATGCTGTGCATAGATTTTGTAGCGGTTTCTCATTTCTGTGGCGGTTGGGTGGAAGATGAGCGTTGGGTATTGAATATGTGCTGTAGCACCTTCTGTCCAACTTGAGCTTCCTTGTTCATCTGTATGTCCACACAGTAGTGCTTCGTGAACGTGTGCACCGAAGCCCATGTTGCCGCCAGGCATATGTCTTGTATGGGTGTGTTAGCCAGGAAGGCTATTGTAGCGCCCTTTTTCCTAGTGGAGTGGGCACGTGTCCCCTCTGCTAGCTCTTGTCCTGCACGCTTGTGGCAGAGTTGGATTGTCTGTGCGATCCATCGTGCAATTGTCTTTTTGGTTACTGCTTTTCCCATGTAACTGTTGGCAAATGACACAAAGAACTGTTTTGTTTTCCTGTGTCCCTTCGTCCTTTCGATGTAGTGCATGACTGCCCTTCTGGCGTCCAGGGTGTGCAGAGCTCGCTCAGCGGCAGTTGTTGGTTTTTGGAAAAAACTCGGTATCTGTATAGACTGGTTCATGTGGAATTTAGATACCACCTTCGGCATGAAGTTTGGGTCAGTCCTCATCACAACCCTGTCATTGTGTATTTGTATGTAGGGTTCTTGTAGCGTCAGAGCCTGAAGCTCGCTTACTCTGCGTAGGGACGTTATTGCAACCAGAAAAGCTGTTTTCATAGTCAGCATCTTTAAGGACGCCCTGTGGAGCGGTTCAAAGGGCTCTTTCATGAGTTCCGTTAGGACTATGTTCAAGTTCCATGCAGGTGGCGGCACCCGCTTGGGCGGTGCGATCCTTTTCACCCCTTCTAGGAATCTCTTCACCACCTGTGATGTGAAGAAACTCCTGCACGTTTCACCCCTTGTGTAGGCGACTATTGCTGCTAAGTGAACCCTCAAGGAGGATGAGCTAAGGTTCTTCTCAAGCAAGTGCGTCAGGTACTTTAGCACTGTGGAGTCCCTCTTCATTTTATTGTGAAGTCTTTCTTGTCTACACCATATTGTGAACCTCTTCCATTTCGCAACATAGCACTTCCGAGTGCTAGGCCTTCTTGCCTCCCGCAGGACCTTCAGTGTACTTTCTGGCAATCTTAAATGTGCGAACTCTATGTCCTCAGAAGCCACGCTACTAGGCTCATGCTCTCTGGCTCTGGGTGCAGCACCTCTCCGTTCTGCATGGAGAGTAAGTCTTTCCTCCTGCTGAATCTGTGGGGTGCACACTGTGTCATCTCCATGATCTGCGAGTACCATGTCTGCCTCGCCCACTGTGGTGCGACCAGTATCAGTGTCATGTTGCTCGCTCTGCACTTGCTCAGTACTCTGTGCATCAGTGGTATCGGGGGAAAGGCGTAGGCAAATGTCCCTGACCAATCTATCCATAGGGCATTCCCCAGTGACCCCTCCTCGGGCTGCCTGGATGCGAAGTTTCGGCATTTTGCATTCTGGCGTGTGCAAACAGGTCCACCGATGGAGTTCCCCATCTGTCGAATAGGTGCCTTGTCTCCTGAGCATTGAGCTCCCACTCGTGGGATGCTGAAGTCTGCCTGCTGAGCCAATCTGCCTGTATGTTGTCCTTCCCTGGCAGGTGTATGGCCAGCAGGTCTATCTTGAGAGGGATTGCCCACCTCCGTATCTCCTGTGCTAGCGTTGAAAGCGGGGCTGACTGGGTGCCCCCCTGCTTGTTGATGTAGAACATCGCAGTGGTATTGTCTGTTTGTATCAACACCTTGTGATTGTACAGTCTTGTCTGGAAGGCTTTCAGTGCAAGGAAGATTGTCTTCAATTCTAAGTAATTGATGTGTTTTGTGGCATCCGTCGGTGTCCACAGTCCTCTCACCTTGAGCTCCTCCATGTGAGCGCCCCATCCCTTCAGGGATGCGTCTGTGGTGATGGTCACTGTTGGCGTTGGGGGCGTTAGAGGCTTTCCCCTTGCTATGTTCTCCATGGTCCACCATGTCATCTCCTTCTGCACTGCGTGCGTTACAACCACTAGATCCTCCCAACTGCCTGTAGCTTGTGACCATTGCTCCTGTAGCCATTCTTGAATGGGTCTCATGTGGAGTCGTACATTCGGTACCAGGTGGATGCATGATGCCATCATCCCCATGATCTTGCTCGCAGTCCTCACTGTCCGAGCTTGTCCCTTCCGGTAGAGGCGAGTTTCCTTCACCAGCGCCCTCGCCCTCTTCTCGCTGGGGAACACCCTGCCCTGTAAGGTGTTGATCTGTGCTCCCAGGAAGATCTTCACTTGTTCCGGCTCCATTGATGATTTCTTCCAATGGATGGAGAACCCCAGGTTTATGAGCGTGCTGGTCACTGTATGTGCGTGCAGCTTGCATTTCTGGTATGAGTTTGCTTTCACCAGCCAGTCGTCCAGGTAAGGGTATACGTGTATCCCTTGCCTTCTGAGGTGCGCTGCGACTGCTGCGAGGCACTTTGTGAAAACTCTTGGTGCCGATTTCAGACCGAAGGCCAGTGTCGTGAACTGGTAGTGGCTTTCTCCGACGGTGAACCTGAGCATGTGTTTGTGCTTTCTGTTCATTGGGATGTGCAGGTATGCGTCTTTGAGGTCTATAGTGACCATGAAGTCCCCGATCTGCAATTGTGGGAGCACCTCTTGCAGGGAGGTCATTTTGAATTTTTGCGTTCTTATGAATTTGTTCATGAACCGTAAATCGAGAATGGGTCTCATTGTCTCGTCTACTTTTGGTACCAGGAAGTACGTTGAGTATACTCCTGTGTTTCTTTCCTTGAAGGGTACCCGTTCTATGGCCTGCTTCTGCAGGAGTTCTTTTGCTTCTTCCTGAAGGCACTGTAGCTGCTTGCCTGCTAGTGGCTTTCTTTTTGGTTTTTTGCTTGTTGGCCTCCCCTCCAACTCTATGCAGTATCCGAATTGGATAATGTTGAGGATCCATTTGTCTGATGTGATTTCTCTCCACTCCTGGAGGTGGTATCTTAATCTTCCTCCCACTGGTGTCCTGTGGTCGTAGGTGTCTAGTTTGTCTTGACCCATCTGTACGTGCTGCCCCCTGGGTTCTTTTTTGCGGGCGGGCACACGGAGTTTTTTGAAGTCACTTGGAGGTGGGCTGCTGTCCCCCTCTTCTATTTTGTCCCCGTCCATTTCTCCCTCGAAAGGACTGGCCTCTTTGTTGGTACTGCCAGGGCTGCTTCTGATGACCCTGCTGACTCTGCGAGTCTGCCTGGTGCGTTTGCTGGAAAGCCTGGTGTGATGTACCTGGCTGGTTACCGCCTCTCCCGCCGGGCCTCCGTGACGGGGTGCCCCTCTTGTTCCCTCTGAACTGCAGTGCCCCCATGGATCTTGCTGTTTCGTTATCTTTCTTCAGTTGGCTGAGTTGTTCATCAACTGTTGGTCCGAAAAGCGTGCTGCCGTTGAACGGTGTGTTCAGGATGCTGTGTTGCACCTCCGGTTTGAAACCGGATATCCTGAGCCAGGCGTGCCTCCTTTCCGTGACGCCCATCATCATGAGCCTGCTGGCGGTGTCTGCCCCATCCAGGGCCGTCTTAAGGCAAGAATTTGCCGCATTCTTCCCCTCTTCAATCAGCTTTTCGGCTTTCTGCCTCGCATCCTGGGGCAAGTCCTTCACCAACTGCCCCAGTCCCTCCATGATTTGGTACATGTGCCTGTTTATCAGGGCGTTGGAATTAGCCATGCGCCAGTGGGTCGCGGCATTCCGTTCGATCCTTCTGCCCACCAGATCCATCCTTTTGCTCTCCTTATCCGGTGGTGGGCCCGAGGTAGTGGGTACGTTAGCCCTCCTCCTTGCTGTGGCCGTGATAATGGAGTCTGCGGAGACCATGCCCTGAATGTAGGCCGGGTCCTTTGTGGCATGCTTGTACTTCTTCTCAGTTCTGGGAGTTACTGCCTTGCATGTTGCGGGCTCCCTGAAAGCTTCCTTCCCCTGAGCCAAGACGCTCTCGAGCATTGGAAGGAACTGGCTCCTCGTTTGTGTTGGGAGTAATGTTTCTAGAAGGAAGTCTGCTTTCTGCTTCTCTTCGTCGAGCTTGAGCTTGAAAGCTGCTGCGGCAGATTGTATCACCGAGTTGTAGGCCCCGATGTCATCCGGCGGCGAGGGCCTCGAGGGGTAGGTGTCGACCACCTCCTCCGGGCTGTCGGTGTCGACATCGATGTAATCTACCTCCTGAAGGTCAGAGGGTGCCGACTCTGTGTCTGTCCTGCCCTCATCTTCCTCCCCATAGCTGTAACTTTCGTAGGGATTCTCGTACTCCTCCTGGTCGTCGATCACCTCGACGTCCTGGTCTTGCTCGGTGACTTCGGCGACCTCTTCTTCCTCCTCGACCGCCTCCATCACTGGTGGCTTGGTCTTGTGAGGGATCGTGAAGGCTTTCATCTTTGCGTCGAAATCTTTCTTCCGCTGCATGATGTTCTCCATTTCTGCCTCGAGGCGCCTTCTTTTCTTTTCCATCTCGGCCGCGTGTTCCGCGTCGGATGGGTCGGCCGCTCTCTTCGACGGATGGCTCGTCGCCGTGCCTCTCGGAGTCGAAGTTTTCGACGTCGAACCGGATTTCGGGTCTCTGGTCGTCGTCGCCAGTTTCGGGTCTTTCTCCCTCGTCGATCGATCCTTTTCGGGGACGATTTTCGACGTTTTCTGCTGATCAGCAGCTCTCGGCGCCGGGGACTCCTTCTCGGAGGATCCGCTGGGCCTGGGAGTAGTCGCGGACGCCGCCTTTTTTGGCGTCGGCGCTTTCGGGGTCTTGCCCTCGATTTTTCTAGACTCAGAGTCTCTCGGGTTCTTGGGGGCCGAAGAGTCTCCTACCTTGTCAGAAGTCTTCGTGTAATCGGTCTCTACGACCGTGTAGCTGTCGTCTTCGGCGGCAGCGTTGTCTTCTTCCTCGGAGGACATCCCCAGCTCGTAGAGTGACGGAGTCGGGGCCTTCCCCTGCAGGGCGGCGTGTGCTACCCTCTGCCTCTCTCTCACACAAAGGGTCTTCGGGGTGAAGGCGGAACAGGCGTTGCAGTCTCCGCTTTCGTGGTCCACCGGTAGGCAAAGGTTGCATACCGGGTGCTGGTCCTTCTGCGCGTACTTGTGGTGGCAGTTACGGCAGAACTTGAACGGCGTGTTGTCCATCCTCGAGCGTCCAGGGCCTCTCTGGTCGCGTGTTCGTCGACGGTCGTCGGAGACCTCGATGGAAAACGCCTTATCCTTGCTTGTTTCTCGTCGGTGAAGTCCCCTGGAGTCTTCAGATGACCTCTCCTCGTCTTTTCTGTATTTTCTTTCTTCTTTCTCCAAAAATGTCTGGAGCCCAAACGGGAACGATCCAGACCCGACCGCGGAAAAAAAGAATCTGAAGATGGCGCCCAAGAGTGGGAGCTTCCACAGGAAGCATGCCGACGTCACCGGAAATACACCCATGGGGGGTGTGACGCCGACGCCCACCTGGGCTAAGAAAAAAGAAAAAAAAAACAAAGAAAAGACTACGAATCCGGACCCAACCACAAGACCGCGGAATAATGCACAGCATAGTGAATCCAGAAAGATTCACGCTGCAAAACCTGAGTACAGATCCTCCCTTGCCCCAAAGTCCAACTCAACCGAAGAAAAAGGCTCCGGTCCGCCTGCCTTGGATGTTCGCAGATCTCCTCAGGTTTACCTTCAACATACTCTGGGATTCCAGCTTTCTCCTGCCCGGTTTGTCTCCTGTGGGGGTGTGGCCAAGGGGAAGAAGGTATCTTCTTCCATCATCATTCGGTGGGTGCGTTTGGCGGTCTACCAATCCTATACGTCTGTGGGTCTGCCTCCGTGTTCTGTGTCCGCTTCCAGGGCTGAGGAGGTGGGGTTGCTATCCAGCAGATTTGTAGGGGGCTACCTGGCTGTCCCATCGTACGTTTGTCCGGCATGGTCGCCTTGATGTTTTCCATGCATCTGTGGACAATTTTGCTCTTGGCATCTTGAACGCGGCTGTGTCTTAATCATTTGTTCGATTAAATGTTTTATACTTTTGCATGGATCCCTGGTGTCCTGCATTGTTTTCATGTTTTTCTGCTTGTGAGGTCCTCACATTGTAAGGACTGGGACGAGGAGGACATATGAGGGGGTAATGTTTTGTTACTTACAGGTAATCTTCATTACCCCAATTAAGGTTCTCCTCATCCCAGTTCTGTTCCCTCCCTCCCTCCCGCTGTGTTTGCTTCTGGACATGTTGATAACAGGCATGGCGGTGGGTGGGAGGGGCTTATATAATGGAAATAAAGAAAACACTAGCGTTTTGAATAAGCTTGTCGTGCCTCACATTGTAAGGACTGGGATGAGGAGGACATATGAGGGGGAAATGTGTACCTATCGGTGTGAGGGGACAGTGAGACCACCACCCGTGGTGTGCCTCTGTTGGGAATGCCTACACATCTCTCTGAGGGGGCAGTGAGACCGCCCGGTGGTATGTATCTGCGCTGAATGTTTACTTATCTGGATGAGGGGGCAGTGAGACCGCCCGGTGGTGTGTATCTGTTGTGAATGTCTACTTATCGGTGTGAGGGGGCTGAGGGACCGCCAGGCGGTGTGCATCTGTTGTGTATGTCTACTTATCGGTGTGAGGGGGCAGTGATTCACCTGGTGGGGTACATCACGTTGTGAATGTCTACGTATCTGTGCGACCTCCTCAGCCCCCCTGGTGGTGTGCCTCTGTCGGGAATGCCTACACATCTCTCTGACGTGACAGTGAGACCCCCTCCCCCCTGTACCTGAGGAAGCTCTTTGCAGGTGCGGCAGATGTGATGTTGGGGTCTGGGGTGTATCTGAAGGATAGAACTTCTGATCTGCGTTCCTGGTCGCCATATTTGATGGTCACCGGGCGCTCTGCTGACGCGTTACTGGGACCCGTGCGACACTCCAGCTGGTCCTCTTGCACCTCCGAGAAGCTTAGAGAGATGGAAAAAGTGTTATTTCTCAGACGCACATATATCCTAGAACAATGAAAAGTATTTAGATGTCTTTAAAGTCACTGTGCAGCCTCAGTGACACATTACAGGATGCACTTTTGAAAGATGCACTCGTTTACAGCAAATAAATCATTCATTCCATGTATTCCCTCTTCCACACTCTATCAATGGAAATGGATCAGGTGACATTAAGAACAGGCTTACACTTATCTTTTGTGTATTACTTTTCATCCAATCAGGTTTGAGCCCCCTTCCCAGTACACAAAAAGGCATTAGGATAATGAAACGATTGTAAATGTTACAGAATTTTACAGAACTGAATGAGGGGGTCATTTATTCTTGTAAAAGTTATCTTTCCACATCTAAGGTCCTACAGCTTCATCAGGCTGTGGTGCGCAAACTTCACCTCAATAAATCCGAAAGAATTGTGAACAGGTGTACACTGTACATACAGAGAGAGGGCGGGCTTTGAGTCAGCCCTCTTCAGCCACTGGGTTTCATGTGTTATTCGTGGTTGGCTTCGAGGGCTGTCCGTCAGGGCCATGGGAGGGAGGGCGGGCTTTGAGTCAACCCTCTTCAGCTACTGGGTTTCATATGTTATTCATGGTTCGCTCCGAGGGCTGTCCGTCAGGGCCATGGGAGGGCGGGCTTTGACTCAGCCCTCTTCAGCCACTGGGTTTCATGTGTTATTCGTGGTTGGCTCCGAGGGCTATCCGTCAGGGCCGTGGGAGGGCGGGCTTTGAGTCAACCCTCTTCAGCCACTGGGTTTCATGTGTTATTCGTGGTTGGCTCCGAGGGCTGTCCGTCAGGGCCGTGGGAGGGCGGGCTTTGAGTCAACCCTCTTCAGCTACTGGGTTTCATATGTTATTCATGGTTCGCTCCGAGGGCTGTCCGTCAGGGCCATGGGAGGGAGGGCTTTGACTCAGCCCTCTTCAGCCACTGGGTTTCATGTGTTATTCGTGGTTGGCTCCGAGGGCTGTCCGTCAGGGCCGTGGGAGGGCGGGCTTTGAGTCAACCTACTTCAACCACTGGGTTTCATGTGTTATTCGTGGGTGGCTTCGAGGGCTGTCTGTCAGGGCCCTGGGAGGGCGGGCTTTTAATCATCCCTCTTCAGCCAGGTTTCATATGTTATTCGTGGTTGGCTTCGAGGGCTGTTCGTCAGGACCATGAGAGGACGGGCTTTGAGTCAACCCACTTCAGCCACTGGGTTTCATGTGCTATTCGTGGTTGGCTTCGAGGGCTGTCTGTCAGGGCCCTGGGAGGGCGGGCTTTTAATCAACCCTCTTCAGCCAGGTTTCATATGTTATTCGTGGTTGGCTTCGAGGGCTGTTCGTCAGGACCATGAGATGACGGGCTTTGAGTCAACCCTCTTCAACCACTGGGTTTCATGTGCTATTCGTGGGTGGCTTCGAGGGCTGTCTGTCAGGGCCATGGGAGGGCGGGCTTTGAACCAACCTACTTCAACCACTGGGTTTCATGTGTTATTCGTGGGTGGCTTCGAGGGCTGTCTGTCAGGGCCCTGGGAGGGCGGGCTTTTAATCATCCCTCTTCAGCCAGGTTTCATATGTTATTCGTGGTTGGCTTCGAGGGCTGTTCGTCAGGACCATGAGAGGACGGGCTTTGAGTCAACCCACTTCAGCCACTGGGTTTCATGTGCTATTCGTGGTTGGCTTCGAGGGCTGTCTGTCAGGGCCCTGGGAGGGCGGGCTTTTAATCAACCCTCTTCAGCCAGGTTTCATATGTTATTCGTGGTTGGCTTCGAGGGCTGTTCGTCAGGACCATGAGAGGACGGGCTTTGAGTCAACCCTCTTCAACCACTGGGTTTCATGTGCTATTCGTGGGTGGCTTCGAGGGCTGTCTGTCAGGGCCATGGGAGGGCGGGCTTTGAACCAACCCCTTCAGCCACTGGGTTTCATGTGTTATTTGTGGTTCGCTCCGAGGGCTGTCCGTCAGTGCCGTGGGAGGGCAGGCTTTGAGTCAACCCTCTTCAGCCACTGGGTTTCATGTGCTATTCGTGGTTGGCTTCGAGGGCTGTCCGTCAGGGCCATGGGAGGGCGGGCTTTGAGTCAACCCACTTCAGCCACTGGGTTTCATGTGTTATTCGTGGTTGGCTTCGAGGGCTGTCCGTCAGGGACATGGGAGGGATGGTGGGCTTTGAGTCAACCCTCTTCAACCACTGGGTTTCATGGGTTATTCGTGGTTGGCTTCGAGGGCTGTCCGTCAGGGCCATGGGAGGGCGGGCTTTGAGTCAACCCACTTCAGCCACTGGGTTTCATGTGCTATTCGTGGTTGGCTTCGAGGGCTGTCCGTCAGGGACATGGGAGGGATGGTGGGCTTTGAGTCAACCCTCTTCAACCACTGGGTTTCATGGGTTATTCGTGGTTGGCTTCGAGGGCTGTCCGTCAGGGCCATGGCATTTTTAAGATGGCTACATGAGAGCTCCCTTAGATTTGGCTGCATGTGACACATGGCGTGCTGCCTGAACCCGAGACACATGTTTATTCTTCGATGTATTTACTATGCTTCCAGGGTGACCCTTTAAATGCTGATTTATGGCTGCGCTGTAGCTGTTCGGATGCCTGAGGCTGTAATAAAATACAGGTTCAGGGCCAGTCACTAACCCTCCCGGGCCCTCCGTCACCATGTCTTAAGGGCCTCGTCCCAACATGTTGGGTTTGCAGCTTTTGTCGTGCCAGCCTTTCTCGAAGATGCAACACAAATACCGGGCTCTAATCAAAAGCAGCGACTGTGCAATGCTTTGGTGTTCAGGACTTTTCCGTTCACCACTTTGAACAAGAATATCATATTCTCCTGCAGTTTCAGGACGCGCTCCTGTGAGGGAAGCACTTCACTCTCCTGTGAGGGAACAGCCTCGCTCTCCTGTGAGGGAACAGCCTCGCTCTCCTGTGAGGGAGCAGCTTCACTATCCTGTGAAGGAAGCGCTTCGCTCTCCAGTGAGGGAACAGCTTCGCTCTCCTGTGAGGGAAGCGCTTCGCTCTCCTGTGAGGGAGCAGCTTCGCTCTCCTGTGAGGGAAGCGCTTCGCTCTCCTGTGAGGGAAGCGCTTCGCTCTCCTGTGAGGGAGCAGCTCCGCTCTCCTGTGAGGGAGCGGCTTCGCTCTCCTGTGAGGGAGCGGCTTCGCTCTCCTGTGAGGGAGCGGCTTCGCTCTCCTGTGAGGGAAGCGCTTCACTCTCCTGTGAGGGAGCAGCTTCGCTCTCCTGTGAGGGAGCAGCCTCGCTCTCCTGTGAGGGAAGCGCTTTGCTCTCCTGTGAGGGAGCAGCTTCGCTCTCCCGTGAGGGAGCAGCTTCGCTCTCCTGTGAGGGAGCGGCTTCGCTCTCCTGTGAGGGAAGCGCTTCGCTCTCCTGTGAGGGAGCGGCTTCGCTCTCCTGTGAGGGAAGCGCTTCGCTCTCCTGTGAGGGAGCAGCTTCGCTCTCCTGTGAGGGAGCGGCTTCGCTCTCCTGTGAGGGAGCGGCTTCGCTCTCCTGTGAGGGAAGCGCTTCGCTCTCCTGTGAGGGAGCAGCTTCGCTCTCCTGTGAGGGAGCGGCTTCGCTCTCCTGTGAGGGAGCGGCTTCGCTCTCCTGTGAGGGAGCGGCTTCGCTCTCCTGTGAGGGAAGCGCTTTGCTCTCCTGTGAGGGAAGCGCTTCGCTCTCCTGTGAGGGAGCGGCTTCGCTCTCCTGTGAGGGAAGCGCTTCGCTCTCCTGTGAGGGAGCAGCTTTGCTCTCCTGTGAGGGAGCAGCTTCGCTCTCCTGTGAGGGAGCGGCTTCGCTCTCCTGTGAGGGAAGCGCTTCGCTCTCCTGTGAGGGAGCAGCTTCGCTCTCCTGTGAGGGAAGCGCTTCGCTCTCCTGTGAGGGAGCAGCTACGGTCTCCTGTGAGGGAGCAGCTTCGGTCTCCTGTGAGGGAAGCGCTTCGGTCTCCTGTGAGGGAGCAGCTACGGTCTCCTGTGAGGGAGCGGCTTTGGTCTCCTGTGAGGGAAGCGCTTCGGTCTCCAGTGAGGGAACCGCTCTGGTCTCCTGTGAGGGAAGCGCTTCGCTCTCCTGTGAGGGAAGCGCTTCGGTCTCCTGTGAGGGAGCAGCTACGGTCTCCTGTGAGGGAGCAGCTTTGGTCTCCTGTGAGGGAAGCGCTTCGGTCTCCAGTGAGGGAACCGCTCTGGTCTCCTGTGAGGGAAGCAGCTTCGCTCTCCTGTGAGGGAGCGGCTTCGCTCTCCTGTGAGGGAGCAGCTTCGCTCTCCTGTGAGGGAGCGGCTTCGCTCTCCTGTGAGGGAAGCGCTTCGCTCTCCTGTGAGGGAGCGCCTTCGCTCTCCTCTGAGGGAACAGCTTCGCTCTCCTGTGAGGGAGCAGCTTCGCTCTCCTGTGAGGGAACAGCTTCGCTCTCCTGTGAGGGAGCAGCTTCGCTCTCCTGTGAGGGAGCAGCCTCGCTCTCCTGTGAGGGAGCGACTTCGCTCTCCTGTGAGGAAAGCGCTTTGGTCTCCTGTGAGGGAGCAGCTTCGGTCTCCTGTGAGAGAACAGCTTCGCTCTCCTGTGAGGAAGCAGCTTTGCTCGCCTGTGAGGGAACAGCCTCGCTCTCCTGTGAGGGAGCGGCTTCGCTCTCCTGTGAGGAAAGCGCTTTGGTCTCCTGTGAGGGAGCAGCCTCACTCTCCTGTGAGGGAGCAGCTTCGCTCTCCTGTGAGGGAAGCGCTTCGCTCTCCTGTGAGGGAAGCACTTCCCTCTCCTGTGAGAGAACAGCCTCGCTCTCCTGTGAGGGAAGCACTTCCCTCTCCTGTGAGAGAACAGCCTCGCTTTCCTGTGAGGGAGCAGATTCGCTCTTCTGTGAGGGAGCAGCTTCGCTCTCCTGTGAGGAAAGCGCTTTGGTCTCCTGTGAGGGAGTGGCTTCGCTCTCCTGTGAGGAAAGCGCTTTGGTCTCCTGTGAGGGAGCGGCTTCGGTCTCCTGTGAGGGAGCAGCCTCGCTCTCCTGTGAGGGAACAGCTTCGCTCTCCTGTGAGGAAAGCGCTTTGGTCTCCTGTGAGGGAGCGGCTTGGCTCTCCTGTGAGGAAAGCGCTTTGGTCTCCTGTGAGGGAGCGGCTTCGGTCTCCTGTGAGGAAAGCGCTTTGCTCTCCTGTGAGGAGGAGGGATTATTTGTATAAAGCGCTTCACTCTCCTGTGAGGGAGCAGCCTCGCTCTCCTGTGAGGGAACAGCTTCGCTCTCCTGTGAGGAAAGCGCTTCGGTCTCCTGTGAGGGAGCGGCTTCGCTCTCCTATGAGGGAAGCACTTCGCTCTCCTGTGAGGGAGCAGCTTCGCTCTCCTGTGAGGGAGCAGCTTCGCTCTCCTGTGAGGGAGCAGCTTCGCTCTCCTGTGAGGGAGCAGCTTCTCTCTCCTGTGAGGGAAGCGCTTCGCTCTCCTGTGAAGGAAGCGCTTCGCTCTCCTGTGAGGGAGCAGCTACGGTCTCCTGTGAGGGAGCAGCTACGGTCTCCTGTGAGGGAGCAGCTACGGTCTCCTGTGAGGGAGCAGCTTCAGTCTCCTGTAAGGGAGCAGCTTCGCTGTCCTGTGAGGGAGCGGCTTCGCTCTCCTGTGAAGGAAGTGCTTCGCTCTCCTGTGAGGGAGCAGCTACGGTCTCCTGTGAGGGAACAGCTTCGCTCTCCTGTGAGGAAAGCGCTTCGGTCTCCTGTGAGGGAGCGGCTACGGTCTCCTGTGAGGGAGCAGCTTCGGTCTCCTGTGAGGGAAGCGCTTCGGTCTCCTGTGAGGGAAGTGTTTCGGTCTCCTGTGAGGGAAGCGTTTCGGTCTCCTATGAGGGAAGCGTTTCGGTCTCCGGTGAGGGAAGCGTTTCGGTCTCCTGTGAGGGAGCAGCTTCGGTCTCCAGTGAGGGAAGCGCTCCGGTCTCCAGTGAGGGAAGCGCTTCGCTCTCCAGTGAGGGAAGCGCTTCGCTCTCCTGTGAGGGAACAGCCTCGCTCTCCTGTGAGGGAGCAGCTTCGCTCTTCTGTGAGGGAAGCGCTTTGTTCTCCTGTGAGGGAAGCGCTTCGCTCTCCTGTGAGGGAACAGCCTCGCTCTCCTGTGAGGGAGCAGCTTCGCTCTCCAGTGAGGGAAGCGCTTCGCTCTCCTCTGAGGGAAGCGCTTCGCTCTCCAGTGAGGGAAGCGCTTCGCTCTCCTGTGAGGGAACAGCCTCGCTCTCCTGTGAGGGAGCAGCTTCGCTCTCCAGTGAGGGAAGCGCTTCGCTCTCCTCTGAGGGAAGCGCTTCGCTCTCCTCGGAGGGAACAGCCTCGCTCTCCTGTGAGGGAAGCGCTTTGTTCTCCTGTGAGGGAGCAGCCTCGCTCTTCTGTGAGGGAGCGGCTTCGCTCTCCTGTGAGGAAAGCGCTTTGGTCTCCTGTGAGGGAGCAGCTTCGCTCTTCTGTGAGGGAAGCGCTTTGTTCTCCTGGGAGGGAAGCGCTTTGTTCTCCTGTGAGGGAAGTGCTTCACTCTCCTGTGAGGGAGCAGCCTCGCTCTTCTGTGAGGGAGCGGCTTCGCTCTCCTGTGAGGGAAGCGCTTCTCTCTCCTGTGAGGAGGAGGGATTATTTGTATAAAGCGCCTTCAGTTCTGCTACAATTGTTTCCTGGCGCTGCTTGCTGTGTCAGATATGGTTACTCATCACTCATCACTGCAGACTTGTCTTCTGTCCACTGCATCTCTGCACCGGGGTGGGGGAGGCTTTAATTTTAATTCGCGTTTTTAATACGAGTCCAGGTTCACAGGAACCAGCAGTGGGATGAATGGAAAAACCCTCTGTTGGAAAGAAGAGCCCCCCCCGCCTCGCCTCCGGGGGCGTCGGATGCAGCCCGGGGAGCGCTCGGTATGTGGCGGGGGAGGGGTGGGGGTCAGTTTAAAAATAGAGATTTCATATTTCAAGCACAGGATGAAGTCAGAAGCTCTGGAAATAGACTGAACCCGAGGGACATCCGGGGGCTGAGGCCCGGGCAGCTGAGGGGGGGCCAGCGTGGGAAGCTGGCAGGACCCCCCCTCTGCGCCCATCGGCAGACAGAGCAGCCCCCCCAGACACAAAGGGCCCGCTGTGCTCGGCTCGGCACCCCCAGCCGGAGGGGAGGGCCCCTGGTTACTGTCCACAGGGCACAATGGGGCAGATGGCGCCCGCCTCAAGGCGCTGCAGCCGGCAGGCCAGGGCTTCAAGTGGACTCAAAGGCCGGATCTGCCCTGGGTGCATTCACCCCCGGATATTAATGGCCCCAGCGCCAGAGGGCGCAGGGAGCCGCGAGTCCTTCTTTAATCAATATCTATCCTTTTACCGTCCACAGTATTGACATCTGTGACAATAAAATATGATGATATGTCCTCGCGGCTGCAGGGGGCGCCCTGGTCCTCGGCTCCTTGACCTTGGAACTCCCACCTCAGATGTATCATGTAACCATCTCCCCACCCCCTCTATAGAACCCCAGAACTCTCAGCTGTAACCCCCCTCCACCTCCACACAACCCCAGAACTCACCTGTAACCCCCCACCTCCACACAATCCCAGAACCCTCATCTGTAACCCCCTCCACCTCCACACAACCCTAGAACTCTCAGCTGTAACCCCCTCCACCTCCACACAACCCCAGAACTCACCTGTAACCCCCTCCACCTCCACACAACCCCAGATCTCTCAGCTGCAACCCCCCTCCACCTCCACACAACCCCAGAACTCTCATCTGTAACCCCCTCCACCTCCACACAACCCCAGAACTCTCAGCTGTAACCCCCCCACCTCCACACAACCCCAGAACTCTCAGCAGTAACCCCCTCCACCTCCACACAACCCCAGAACTCTCAGCTGCAACCCCCCTCCACCTCCACACAACCCCAGAACTCTCATCTGTAACCCCCTCCACCTCCACACAACCCCAGAACTCTCAGCTGTAACCCCCTCCACCTCCACACGACCCCAGAACTCTCAGCTGTAACCCCCTCCACCTCCACACAACCCCAGAACTCGCAGCTGTAACCCCCTCCACCTCCACACAACCCGAGAACTCTCAGCTGTAACCCCCCACCTCCACACAACCCCAGAACTCACCTGTAACCCCCACCTCCACACAACCCCAGAACTCACAGCTGTAAACCCCCCACCTCCACACTACCCCAGAACTCTCAGCTGTAACCCCCTCCCCTCCACACAACCCGAGAACTCTCAGCTGTAACCCCCCCCACCTCCACACAACCCCAGAACTCATCTGTAACCCTCCCCCACCTCCACACAACCCCAGAACTCTCAGCTGCAACCCCCCTCCACCTCCACACAACCCTAGAACTCTCAGCTGTAACCCCCTCCACCTCCACACAACCCCAGAACTCGCAGCTGTAACCCCCACCTCCACACAACCCGAGAACTCTCAGCTGTAACCCCTCTCCACCTCCACACAACCCCAGAACTCTCAGCTGTAACCCCCCTCCACCTCCACACAACCCCAGAACTCTCAGCTGTAACCCCCTCCACCTCCACACAACCCCAGAACTCACCGGTAACCCCCTCCACCTCCACACAACCCCAGAACTCTCAGCTGCAACCCCCCTCCACCTCCACACAACCCCAGAACTCTCATCTGTAACCCCCTCCACCTCCACACAACCCCAGAACTCTCAGCTGTAACCCCCCCACCTCCACACAACCCCAGAACTCTCAGCAGTAACCCCCTCCACCTCCACACAACCCCAGAACTCTCAGCTGCAACCCCCCTCCACCTCCACACAACCCCAGAACTCTCATCTGTAACCCCCTCCACCTCCACACAACCCCAGAACTCTCAGCTGTAACCCCCTCCACCTCCACACGACCCCAGAACTCTCAGCTGTAACCCCCTCCACCTCCACACAACCCCAGAACTCGCAGCTGTAACCCCCTCCACCTCCACACAACCCGAGAACTCTCAGCTGTAACCCCCCACCTCCACACAACCCCAGAACTCACCTGTAACCCCCACCTCCACACAATCCCAGAACTCACAGCTGTAAACCCCCCACCTCCACACTACCCCAGAACTCTCAGCTGTAACCCCCTCCCCTCCACACAACCCGAGAACTCTCAGCTGTAACCCCCCCCACCTCCACACAACCCCAGAACTCACCTGTAACCCTCCCCCACCTCCACACAACCCCAGAACTCTCAGCTGCAACCCCCCTCCACCTCCACACAACCCTAGAACTCTCAGCTGTAACCCCCTCCACCTCCACACAACCCCAGAACTCTCAGCTGTAACCCCCTCCACCTCCACACAACCCCAGAACTCTCAGCTGTAACCCCCCTCCACCTCCACACGACCCCAGAACTCTCCGCTGTAACCCCCTCCACCTCCACACAACCCCAGAACTCGCAGCTGTAACCCCCACCTCCACACAACCCGAGAACTCTCAGCTGTAACCCCTCTCCACCTCCACACAACCCCAGAACTCACAGCTGTAACCCCCCACCTCTACACAACCCCAGAACTCACCTGTAACCCCCACCTCCACACAACCCCAGAACTCGCAGCTGTAACCCCCACCTCCACACAACCCGAGAACTCTCAGCTGTAACCCCCCTCCACCTCCACACAACCCCAGAACTCACAGCTGTATCCCCCCACCTCCACACAACCCCAGAACTCACCTGTAACCCCCACCTCCACACAACCCCAGAACTCTCAGCTGTAACCCCCCTCCACCTCCACACAACCCCAGAACTCCCATCTGTAACTCCCTCCACCTCCACACAACCCCAGAACTCTCAGCTGTAACCCCCCTCCCCCTCCACACAACCCCAGAACTCACAGCTGTAACCCCCCACCTCCACACAACCCCAGAACTCACCTGTAACCCCCCCACCTCCACACAACCCCAGAACCCTCAGCTGTAACCCCCTCCACCTCCACACAATCCCAGAACCCTCATATGTAACCCCCACCTCCACACAACCCCAGAACTCTCAGCTGTAACCCCCCTCCACACAACCCCAGAACTCTCATCTGTAACCCCCTCCACCTCCGCACAACCCCAGAACCCTCAGCTGTAACCCCCTCCACCTCCACACAACCCCAGAACTCTCAGCTGTAACCCCCCTCCACCTCCACAGAACCCCAGAACTCTCAGCAGTAACCCCCCTCCACCTCCACACAACCCCAGAACTCTCAGCTGTAACCCCCCTCCACCTCCACACAACCCCAGAACTCCCATCTGTAACCCCCTCCACCTCCACACAACCCCAGAACTCTCAGCTGTAACCCCCCTCCACCTCCACAGAACCCCAGAACTCTCAGCAGTAACCCCCCTCCACCTCCACACAACCCCAGAACTCTCAGCTGTAACACCCCCCCCACCTCCACACAACCCCAGAACCCTCAGCTGTAACCCCCACCTCCACACAACCCCAGAACTCTGAGCTGTGACCAATTACCTCCACCCTAAAGCATCCCTAGAACTCCCACCTCTAACTACCTCGTTCTACCTCAACACAACCTAAGAACTCTGAGCAGTAAGCATCTACCTCGATCCCAACAAAAACTCACACTGGAAGACCATCGCCAGCACCCGTTCTGCTGCATGGCAGAGCTGCTGGTCAGTCAGAACAACACACCACTGTCAGTTCAGTAAGGGACACAGCCTCACCCATCAGCAAACGCTCTTCAAGTGAAGTCAAACCTTACATCTGGCAGGGAATGTCTCCGACCAGCACGCTGATCTCACTGGGGCGCCCCGTCAGCAGCTTGGAACCAGCCAGGGTCAGGCAGGTACCCCCAGACTTGGGACCTCGAAGAGGGAATATGGACTTCAGCTGTGGGTCCTGGAAGGAAGCAAGGCAAGGGTGAGACAAGCATTGAGGGACTGATGGATGAGATGAAAGAGGGGCGCGTGGGAAATTAAAGGGGGGGGGGGGTAAAAGGGATAAAAGGATTGAGGTGACAATGACAGAGGGTGGGAATGGGGTTGTGGATCGAACGGGATAAGGTAGGGAAGGCCAGGGTGGAGAAAGGATGAGATAGGAAAGGGACAAAGTGTGTCAATTTAGAAAGATTTAGGTAGGGGTGGAATGGTACACGGGAACAGTTGTAAGAATGGAAGAAAGAAAAAACGAATTTTATATCAGTAACAAAAGCTGAACCTGGTGACGATGAAAAATATTAGTGTTGTGGCGAGCAAAAGAAATAGGGGACTATTCATTTTAGGGAGCAGGAGAACAAACAAACGCTGGTATTATCTGTACACCAGCCCTCCTCTATCTCCTAGGGAGTGGTTTTTCAAGAGTCCCACCACAAAACCAAGGCGGCAGCAAAAAACAGACATACAGGAAGGACAGTCCTGTTGAAAACCTTCACAAAACACTTGAGTCAAGTCAACTTAAGGAAATAATATCACAGACAATAATCTTCCCGCTTCTCAGGCCACTTGTCAAAAATCTGATGTTCCAAGGATCTCAGGTATGTCTGTTTTGAATCGCCTGAAGCATCAGCAGCTCGTGCAGGCAGCATGAGAAAGATGAAGGGCTGCCAGCCCCAGGCAAGCACAATATCACCTTCGACCACATCCTCGTCCCTCCTCTGTACATTTATTAAACACCACCCTCGGCAGGTCATTATTGTATTGTATTGTAATTGCATTTGTATAGCGCTTACTAACCCTGACGAGGCGTCGAAGCGCTTTTTCGGCAAGTAGTACGCTACTCCGGGACCCACAGAGGATTAGTGTTGAATTAGTATAGCAAAACATGCAAGTACATTTTAAGTGGTGGCTAGGTTAGTTAGTTATTTGGATTTGGAAGGATAGCAGAAGGACAGAGGAGGAAAAAGGTTTGAATTTATATAGCGCTGTTACCCCTGATGGGGTGTTAAAGCACCTTTTTTGGCGAGTAGCAGGCTACTCCGGAAATCCATAAAGGATTAGTAGTGAATTAGTATGGTGAAATATAAAAGTAAGTTTAGTGGTGGATATTAGTTATTTGGAGTGAGAGTGAGAAGGATAGCTGAGGGATAGAAGGGAAAGAAAGGTTTGCATTCATATAGCGCTGGTTACCCCTGATGGGGTGTTGAAGCGCTTTTCTGGAGGCTAGCACGCTACTCCAGAACCCATAAAGGATTAGTGTTTAAAATGAGTATAGTGAAATATGAAGTAATTTGAGTGGTGGATATGTTAGTCAGTTATTTGGATTGAGAAGGGTTGGTGGAGGGGTAAAAAAGGAAAAAAGGTTTGCATTTATATAGCACTTGTAACCCTGATGAGGTGTTGAAACGCTTTGTTGGTGAGTAGCACGCTACTCTGGAACCCATAAAGGATTAGTGGTGAGTTAGTACAGTGGAATATCACCCTTAATGACTCTTCACTCGGCGCTAACACAAGGACTCGTGTCATGCCGGACACCTTTGGGCAGCCCTGCTTATAAGCTAAAACATTTGCGGGTTTGGAACTTGGATTTTATCATTTTCCATCACAGATACGTGTCAACGTCCCAATGTGTTACGATGTTGCTGACGGTCACTATCGCAGACAACATGGTGAAACTGGGCCGCCATTTTTATGGGGTGTCCCTTTCACCTGTGGTACGAGAGGGCTTGGGTGAGCACCGTGAACAAGCAGAGAGTAAGGTGTGAGCATGCAGAGAACCTTTAAGGAAGCACAACATGTGAAGTGACGCAACAAGGGTCACACTGACGGCGGTAATGTGCTTTGGCACAATCTCCTGTTGGAAGCAAGAGATGGTGAGTACATGATAAGTTTCCGAAGGCCTTTTGGCCTTTAGAAAAGTTTTTGTTGATTCCGAACTTGGAGTGCTGGAAAGTACATCCGAACCCAATGGTGGAAAAAAACAATCTGAGGATGGAGAGGATGCCCATGCACACTGTAGTCCGAAGGAGGAGCCACCTATCTCGTGATACTTCGAAGACTCTTCCAGGACAACAATGTGCAATGTGCAATCATCCGGACCCAACACTAGGCGGCGATCTATGCACAGTTGTGAATTCAGCAGCCCACATGCTTCGAACACCTTTTTACAAATCAGATAGAAGGTGCTGTCTCCCTCTCTGCCCAGAGCCTCAAGGCGTGCACTGGTTAGTGAGAAGCGAGCAGCCCCTCCGTTCCCAGGAACAGACTCACAGTGGCTCTAGGATCCAAGGTGGCATCCTTGAGCGAGGGTCACTCAGGGCAGAAAGGTCCCTCAGGGATCTCAGGACAGAAAGAATGGGCAGAAGGTTTAGACCCATTTTACCTGATATGTGAAAATCTGGGCAGAAACACCGTGACCGCCTCCAGGAACCTCCACAGCGACATGTCCTGATCGCTCGGGCGAGCTTTGACCGGTGGTGCACACGATGCTGCAGACGACAAATTGAAGAAAGGTGTCACTACCTGCAAGGCTTAGGAATGTCCCCGTGAGGACTAAACCAAGGGATAAAGCATATCAGGAACATTGCCATCCCATCTCCAAACTAAGAGCTGGGTGAACTTTAACCTGACACAGGCTCGTCCGTAGTGATGGTAGGAGCTGAGGTACATACACATTAATGACGTGGCAAACGAAACACCGCGTACTGAAATAATGAACTTTTACATGGAACGCTGTTGCGACAGCGGTATGTTATAGTGTCCTAATAAACAGCACTGCTATGCGTGGTGACATCAGTGGGTGGTGTAGCTAGCACAGTGACACACCTTTGAAAGAACCCATTTACTCTTTGTGTTCACAAGTACATATGATGAAGTATGTCCTGCTCAGCAAACTCTGAACTTCTGGCCCCAGTTGTACCCTTGTCAAGCCTCCTCCCACCTCCTTCCCAACAAAAATCTTAAGCTATTTTTGGGCCATTAGATGCACATTGGACCTTTGTTCTGTCTTCCTTCAAAGCCAACCCCCCCAGGAGCAGTGGCCCCCAATACCCCAGCACTGACTGAGCCGGCTAGCCTTCGAGATAGTTCCATTGGTTTAAGTCTGAACAATCTACAGGTTATATGCTTGAATTCTGCAGGGTTAACTTTGATTGATATCCTTACAAGTTTGATCAAGTAAGCATCATTTTGTTGGACAATCAATGTGACCAGTACAAGGAAACCACTCTTTTGGCAGCATAGGTGTTCACTACTAATATTAAATAATTATTACGATGATTATTACAGTGCAATACATGGTGTCCAAATAACAGTGCCTGAAATGCTAGTACAACAAGTTGAAAACAGGACATTTTCCAGGAAACTTTACATTCCACTGAAGGGGAGAGCAGTGTTGTCCGCCCTGAGACGAAGCAGCATCGCGCCCCCTCCAAACATTACCTGCTCGAGATCTCGTACTGAAGCGGGTCCACGGTGCATGGTATTCCAGCCACGGTCACAGTGTTCACTATGTCCTCATGCTTCTGGCCGAGGTTGGAGCCAGTGATGGTGATTCTTGTTCCCCCCTCGATTGGTCCAGAAAGTGGGTCAATCTGCAAGACAAAGGCACCTCGAGTAAGCTACCGCGTCCTTGTGCAGAAACAAGAAACCAATCCAGGGCATGGGCTGGACCTGGGACCCAATGAGAAGCTCCAAAGCCCGCTACGAGGGGAGATACGAGAGACATTTAAGTACCCAAAGTTTATCGATGATCTACACAGCGGTGGAAGAAGAGAGAGGGGTATGGTGCAAACATTTAAAAAGCTCATTTTGTCATTTAGGTAGTGTCCTGCTGGCACTAAGGTGGCGTTGGACCACTTCAGTCTATCCGAAGGACTGTAGGCTAGAATCGACACGTAAGTCGAGAAGGTGCTGGAGTGTCATGTGCCCTACAGGTGAAGTGCTGGATATTATGTGTGCAGGCCACAGAAGTGCTCTGAATGTGTCAATGTGAACATATGCCATCAATGTGTGTTAGAGCTACAGAATCTTCTTGATTTGTTTAGATTGTAAAGGCATCACGCAATGTTCTCTTATACATATACGTTAATGAACCATTAAATAATTAATTGACTATAGGGAGAAGATACAGGTTCATGTTCACAAGTTCAACATGTATGCCTTAAACTTGGTTCTAAGAGAGCAGATGGGCCATGAACTGTGTAGTAACCAGTGTTGAAAGAGGGTAATGTAAACATATCAATCTCTATCCAAAATATGAGGTGGTCATTTTGATGTAGACCGGCAAAGGGTTCTGTAAGAAAATGCCTCATTTTTTATGGTCACCCCCAAAGTTTAGGACTGATGTGGTTGGTTTTTCAACTCTGAGAGTGCCCTGAGGCCTGCTGCCAAGCCCTACGGGTCAGTGCCCTAGTCCATAAACATGTTTATTGACTTTTACTCAACTGGCAAAGACTAACTTACTTCTAAGTCCCTAGTAGATGGTACCAGGGGTACCCAGGAACTGTAAGTTAGGGTGATCCTCAGGGACTGCAGCACTTGTTGTGCCACCCCGAGTGGGACAATGTAAAACACGGCTCCCAGACTGCCACTGCAGACTGGAAGGGCAGTTCAAAACTGCTAACTCCCCTTTGCCATTTTAAGCAATGGCAAAGCGCAAACACCCCTTTTAATGTGTGTAAGTCACCCCTACAGCAGGCCTACCGAGTCCTGAGGGAAGCTGCAGCATAAAAGTAAAGCGAATGAGCTTAACATGTTCTAGCAGCAAGAATCCGCAACTGTTGTTTTTACTGCGAGAGAGATTGGTAGCCCTATTGGTGAGTGCAGGGTTACACGCTGACAACTCAGCTGTGCTAACGTCTGATTGGGACACCGACGTTGATGCCTCAAGATATCAAACAATCCATTAAATTAAGTCTGACTCGACGAACAAGTCAAAATCAATGTAACTTGTTGCCACATGCAACTTTTAGAAAGTTTCTACTCTGTTTCCCAAGTTTTCCAGTGGCCTTTTGCTGAGGCAGGTCACGAGACAGCCTTCTGCCCACCTCAGGAGAGGTGCAAAAGGCTCCAAGACAATATCGGAGACTTGTCATTGAAGGGGTTACCTCCTCCAGAAAGGAAGCCACACAGGGCGGTAGCCCAAAAGGCGAACTTCAAAGGGGGAGCCCCTTTTGAAAGGCATATGGTAACCACATTTGAGAGGGCTGCCCTTTTAATTGAGTAGACAGGTTCATGTCGGGGACAGAAAGAAGAAAACATTGACCAAACTGGTTTTCCAGTGGGCACGTAGCCCACAGATAGCCACAGCTCTATGATGGGCTACTGAGCTCTTGAGGATGAGAGAGGAGACCTGCCATCTTGAGAGTGGGCAGAATGGGGCCTTCAGGGAAAGCTGGATGCCACACTTTGAAGCTGGTTGTTATCATGTGGGAGGGAACTTAGTAGCCTAGTGGCTAGTGACCGTGACCTCCCCTGAGGGCATTTACTAGGCAACTGGAACCAGAAAATAGGAGGCTGCACTACAGCTGGACTGCACCTGCTGCTCCTGTGGCTAGCAAAGGACTGTGCCTGCTGCTCCTTGGGCTAGCAAAGGACTGTGCCTGCAATGTCCTACTCAGGAGAAGTCATCCCCCGAGACCAACTTAAAGCAGAGACTCCAGTTGGCTGACTTCCTGTTTGCTGCACAGGATCACACATGCTGAAGGAGCCTGCTGGGGTGAGTTGTTAGCCCAGATCACTAGATCGCCGCTCCTCACAGCCGTACAGCCCGCGAGACCAGGCCTGATGCTCAACAGTTGCACCCGAGTCTGCTGGACCCAGGAGAGTCATCGGAATATGGATTGGTCATCCACGAAGAAAGCAATCACCAAAAGAAGAAAACCACTTAATCAGCTGTACCAGGTGACTGGTAATCCAGTGGGGACTGGACATCTGCTGACCGAGCGAGGACTTTGAAGGACGCAGACCTCTGTGGCCAGAATCACCTCAGCAGGACTGTCACCAAGGAGTAGCCCCAGGAAGACCCCCGTCAACTGCACAGCATTTTCAACATCCTTGAGCATCATCAGCCTCCTGTATCTCTTGCATCAGGACCACTTCCATGATTCCCCCCCCCCCGACACCAGCTCCACATCCACAGCATCCTGGAGCATCTTCAGCATCCTGCAACCCTTGCATCAGGACCACTCCCATGATTCCCCCTCGACACCAGCTCAGCATCCACAGCATCCTTGAGCATCTTCAGCATCCTGCATCAATTGTATCAGGACCACTTCCATGATTCCCACCCGACACCAGCTCAGCATCCACAGCGTCCTTGAGCACCTTCAGCATCCTGCATCCCTTGCATCAGGACCACTCCCATGATTCCCCCGATACCAGCTCAGCATCCACAGCGTCCTTGAGCATCTTCAGCATCCTGCATCCCTTGCATCAGGACCACTTCCATGATTCCCACCCGACACCAGCTCAGCATCCACAGCGTCCTTGAGCATCTTCAGCGTCCTGTATCTCTTGCATCAGGACCACGCCATTGAAGTCAATGGAGCCGCTGACGCTGGAACTGGACCGAAGACTGCTCCCCTTAAGGAGGTAACTGTTGCGTTGCATCTCGTTGGTCCCTCTGACTAGTTCCCTACTGGAGGTGGTCGCCCAAACTAAATCTAGGTAACTGCATACCGATCTGTATATGTTTCCTTGACAAAGTTTGTGTCAAATTTTGCGAATTTGCCGGTGTTTGTTTGCAGTTAAGTGAAAAGTCCTGAATTGCGTTTGTTTGTAATGAATATGCTACTTACCAGTATGCATCTGTTCTTGGCATGTAGGGCTGCTAACATTCATATCTATAGCATAGATCGCCGCCTAGTGTTGGGTCCGGATGATTGCACATTGTTGTCCTGGAAGAGTCTTCGAAGTATCACGAGATAGGTGGCTCCTCCCCTGGACTACAGTGCGCATGGGCATCGACTCCATCCCCAGATTGTTTTTAGCCATTGTGGTAGAGATGGAGTGAAATAGCGTAAGTGATGTCCATGCTAATGATTGAATGCAAGAAATAACTGCAGCCGCTACGGGCGCCGGGGAGGAGGGCGGGCGATATGAATGTTAGCAGCCCTACATGCCAAGAACAGATGCATACTGGTAAGTAGCATATTCAGTTCGAGGCATGTGGGCTGCTAAATTCATATCTATAGCATAGAATACATAGCAGTCCCTCCACTAACGGCGGCCGCCCGTGCCAGCTGCAGAAGTCTGAAAAAGTGTTTTAAGAACAGCCTGTCCTACAGCTGCCTGCTGCTTGGAATGCACATCTACACAGTAATGTTTGGTAAACGTGTGTGGTGTAGACCATGTGGCTGCTCTACAAATGTCTTCCAAAGGAATGTTCCCCAGGAACGCCATAGAGGCTCCCAACTTGCGTGTGGAGTGTGCCCTTGGGGGGACCGTTAAAGTGAGCTTAGCTTTCTGATAGCAAATCTGAATACACTTAACGATCCACCTGGCTATTCCTGCTTTGGAAATGGGGTTGCCTTTGTGCTGGGCTGAGAAGGCAACAAAGAGTTGCTGTGTTTTTCGAAATGGTTGTGTCCTGTCAATATAGTACATTAACGCCCTTTTGACGTCCAGCGTATGGAGCATTCTTTCTGCTACTGTTTCTGGGTTTGGAAAGAATGCGGGCAGTTCAATTGTTTGATTGACATGAAACTGTGACACCACCTTTGGAAGGAACTTGGGGTTAGTGCGGAGCACCACCCTGTTGGAGTGAATTTGTATAAATGGCTCTTGTATTGTGAGCGCCTATAGCTCACTAACACGTCTTAGAGACGTGATGGCAATGAGAAAAGCCACTTTCCATGTTAAGAACTGAATCTCACATGAATGTAGAGGCTCAAAAGGTGGGCCCATCAACCTAGTGAGGACCACGTTGAGATTCCATACTGGAGCGGGTGGGGTCCTGGGAGGAATGACCCGTTTCAGTCCTTCCAGGAAGGCTTTAATGGCAGGCACCCTGAAAACAGAGAGATGCTGCCTGTTCTGAAGATAAGCCGCTATGGCGGATAAGTGTATCCGAATGGAAGCATATGCTAGATTGCATTTGTAGAGATGTAACAAATAGCAGATGATGTTAGGAATGGATGCATCTAGCGGGTTGATATAGTGTTCTGTACAATAAACGACAAACCGCTTCCATTTCGCTGCATAGCAAGCTCTGGTAGTGGGCTTTCGCGCCTCCCAGATGATGTCCATGCATTCAGGAGGCAAGTTAAGGTAGCCAAACTCTAAGACCTCAGGAGCCAGATCGCCAGATTGAGCTGTTGCGGATCTGGATGCTGAACGTCGCCATGGTTCTGCGTCAAGAGCCTGGGCGTGAGGTGCAGCCTTTGATGCGGTACCACGGAGAGTTCTAGAACCGTGGTGTACCACGGTTGGCGTGCCCACGTTGGAGCAACCAGGATGAGCGTCATCGAGTGTTGCTTTAGCTTTCTTGCCACCAGCGGAATGAGAGGCGCTGGGGGAAAAGCGTACGCAAATCTGCCTGACCAGTTCATCCATATCGCATTGCCTTGCGACTGTGGGTGAGGGAACCTGGCGGCAAAGCTTTGGCATTTTGCGTTTTCCTTTGTGGCAAACAGGTCTATCTGTGGATGACCCCATTGCTGGAAGTACGGGTGGAGTACTGATGGATGTATCTCCCACTCGTGCATTTGGTGGCTGTACCTGCTGAGCAGGTCCGCCATCTGATTGTCCTTGCCCGGGAGGTGTTCCGCCATGAGGAAGACGTTCCTTTGAATGGCCCACTTCCACACGCTCTGAGCCAGATGAGACAACTGTGGAGAGTGTGTCCCTCCCTGCTTTTGGATGTAGTACATGGCTGTCATGTTGTCCGTCCGGATCAACACGACTTTGTTGCACAGATGTACTTTGAAGGACTTGAGTGCCATGAAGATTGCCATCAGTTCTAGGTAGTTGATGTGCATCTTCCTTTGCTGCGTTGTCCATAGTCCCTGCACTGTGTAGTGGAGCACATGAGCTCCCAATCCCTGGAGAGATGCGTCCGTCGTCAGGATGATCTGTGGCACAGGCTCTTGGAACGGTCGGCCCTTGCAAAAGTTGTGTGGATTCCACCAATGCAGAGAGTTGTATGCCCGACCGGTCACCAACACTAGGTCTCTCAACTGTCCGTGAGCCTGAGTCCACTGATGTGCCAAGCATTCCTGGAGCGGACGCATATGCAACCGTGCGTGCGGGACTATGAAGATGCAGGAGGCCATCATGCCTATCAACTGCATGAACACTCACGCTGGAAGGGAGTGTTGCGGTCTGAACCTCTGGATGAGCGACTGGATGTTGTCGATCCTCGCTGGGTTCGGCTGAGCTGTAGCAGCCAGAGTATTTATTGTCGCGCCCAAATACAGCCACACATGGGCTGGCTGAAGGTGCGACTTTGGATAGTTTAACGAAAACCCCAGACTGTGAAGGAGGTGAATGGTGTGGGACATGTCTGCGGCGCACTGCTGTGCCGACTTGGCTTGAACGAGCCAGTCGTCTAGGTAAGGGTAGACATGTATGTTCCGTCTCCTGAGGTGCGCTGCTACTGTCGCCAGACACTTGGTGAACACTCTGGGGGCAGTGGTCACTCCGAAGGGCAGGACCTTGAACTGGTAATGCCTGTTTTGTATGGTGAACCTGAGGTATTTCCTGTGGGATGGATGGAGTGGTATGTGAAAATAAGCATCCTTGAGGTCCAAGGTTGCGAGGAAGTCTCCCTGATTTAGCAATGGAAGAACCTGCTGCAGTGTCAGCATGTGGAAGTGTTCTGAAAGAATGTACTGGTTCAGAGGCCTGAGGTCCAGGATCGGTCTGAGTGAGCCGTCCTTTTTGGGGATTAAGAAGTACAGGGAGTACACCCCTGTGCCTTCTTCCTCCAGTGGCACGAGCTCTATTGCGCCTTTTTGCAGCATCACAAGAACCTCCTGCTGCAATAAGTGCAAGTGCTCTGCTGACATAGGACGTTGTCTGGGGGGTATGTTGGGTGGAGTGGATGTTAGCTCCAAACAATAGCCGAACTGGATAAGTTTCCTGACCCACCTGTCTGTGGTGATGGACTTCCAGACTGGCAGGAACTGTTGGAGTCTCCCCCCGACAGGTGTTGGATGGTCGGGGGGCAGTGACAGGAAGTCACTGTTTGTTGGCAGCAGAGGAACGGGAACTGTTGTTTCCTCTGCCCCTGCCCTTGGCGCTGTTTCCTCGGTAACCTCCCCTACCCTGTTTGGGGTACGAGGACTGCGCCCCACCTTTACTGAATTGCGTCTGCTGTGCCAAGTGTCCTCTGTTAACACCTCGATTGCTTGAGCGACGAAAAGTGTTCCCTCTGAATTGCTGAGACTGAAGTGCACCCATGGACTTGGCAGTCTCAGTATCTTTTTTGATTTTTTCGAGGGTGGTGTCAACCTCTGGGCCAAATAGTCTGTCTGGATTAACTGGCTGGTTGAGGATAGTAGTCTGTATCTCTGGCTTGAACCCTGAGATGCGGAGCCAAGCCGGACGCCTCAACATCACACTAGTGTTAATCGCTCTCGCTGCCGTATCTGCAACGTCGAGCGCACATTTAATTGCAGCGTTGGAGATGAGCTTGCCCTCCTGTATAAGCATCTCAGCTCCCTCTTTAAACTGGTCTGGAAGGTGTTGCAATAGCTGCTCTAAGGTGTCATAGTGTGCCCTATCATATCTGGCCAACAGAACTTGCGTGTTTGAGATGCGCCATATGTTGGCTGCCTGTGCTGCCATCCTTTTCCCAGATGCCTCCAGCACTTTCGACTCTTTGTCCGGGGGAGGAGCTTCACCCGTTGTTTGGGAGTTCGCCCTCTTGCGGGCATTAGAGACCACCAAAGAGTCCAAAGGTAACTGTCCCCTTATGTAAGTAGGGTCGCCAGGTGCCGGTCTGTATTTTTTCTCTATTCTGGGGTTCACAACCCTTGCCCTCGTGGGTTCCTTGAAAATGTCTGTGGCATGCTTGAGGACCCCCTTGAGCATTGGAAGTGTTTTCACAGTCTTTTCGGCAGTAGAGAAAGTGTCAAATAAAAAGTCAACTTCCACAGGGTCTGCATGCATTTCCACTTTATGGTTTGCAGCTGCCCTTTCAATCAAGGCATTAAATGCCGCAGAGTCTTCAGTTGGAGAAGTTTTTACACCATAAACCTGTGGGTCATGGACAGCTTGCTGGTCCCCATGATCACCAGAGTCTATCCACAAGTCCTGTTGCTCATCAGGGTCTGTGTTTTGAGGAAAATTATACTCTTCATCTTGTGCACCCTCATCTCCCTCTGAGCAAGTGGGTGAAGGTGTTGGACTTCTCCTATGTTGTGGAGGAATGCGTTCAACAAGTTCTGGTGTCTCTGGTGCTGGTTTTTTCTTTTTTAGAGGGATTACAAACGACTCCAAAGGCTGCGATGTAATTTTCCTCTTGTAGAGCGTTAGTGTTCCCGTGTCGGCGTCGATAAAATGTTCTGACTGTTCCTCTAATAAAGGTTGTCGAGCAAACCCTCCACTCAGTTGAGTTTGCCCCGACCCTTCCGACTCCTTGGGCACCGATCGAGGTGCAAAGGCCTTCGGTGCCACCTTTGGTGGTAGAGTATAGAGGATCGGCATCAAAGTTTTTTTCGGTGGGACCATTGACTTTGGTACCGAGGGCGTTTTTGGCTCAGACGTTAACTCCTTCTCCCGTATCCGTTTGAGGGAGTCCGAGACTTGCTTCGTAAAAGAAGCCGATGGCTTCGTCGACCCGACCGATGACCTCGGTCCACTCCCAGGGGAAGACCCGAGCGCTGGACTTCTGTTGAGCCGCCGGAGTCGCAGGCGTGTCCTCGACAACTGCGCTTCGGCCGCCTTCCACGGCCGCAGGCGTGGACACCGCTCTCTTCGGATCGGCAGCCTTAGCCTTTTGCGCCGGGACTCCGGACTTCGGCTCGGTGCCCTTTGCCGACTTCGTCTCGACGGGCCTTTTGCCTGTTGGCCCGGTAGGTTTGCCTGAAGTCGGTCCGACAGTCGTCTTTGACTTCGACTCGACCACTTTGCTCGACCCCTGCTCGACGACCTTCTTCGGCCTTGCCTGTTCGACAGCCTTCTTTGGCTTCGAGGCCTCCGAAGACGACGGCGTCGATGGTGGAGCAGACGTCTTCGGTTTCGATGGTGCATCGTCCATCTTTGTTTTTGTCGACCCCGATGACTTTAGTTTCGGTTTCGATTTAGGTAATGGCGGCTCCGCTGAGGTGTCCGTAGCCGGGCCAGAAGGCGGGGCCGTGGATCGAGGTGTAAGGTCTTGGGTAAGGCCGAGTGGCGATCCCGTGACCTGAGCCTTTGTAAGAGTACGAACGGGGCATAGCTCTTCCTCTGAGCTATCTTCCATGGCCCCATATATTGCTTCGACATCCCCTACCTCCTCGACGTATTCTTCTAGGTCTTGGCCTTCGACGTCTGCTCCGTAGTCGGCCTCGACCTCCGCCGATGATGGTGAAATTTGCAGGTAAAGCTCTTGCTCGTCTGCCTCGGGGTCTTCGAAGATGTCCAGCGGCGCCGGGGCCGATCGCTGGGCCTCGAGGCGCACCACGCGCCGAAGCTTGATCGTCTTCTTCGATCTGAATCTCGAACAGGCCATACAGTTGGCCTCGTCGTGGTGCGGCGACAGGCACTTGTTGCACACAGGATGTACGTCGATGTGTGGGTACTTAGAACCGCACACGGGACAGTTTTTGAACGGACTCCGTTCCATCGTCGTATCGTCAAGGTCTTGCTGCGTCGACAGGGCCTCGATGACCGAAAAGTCACCCGACTCCTCAGATATCCAACTCGACGAGTTGGAGTATACACGAGACCGAACGCGAACAATACCGACGAAGTAAGGAAGGCCTTTTGGCCTTGAAAGAGTTGTTTTATCGATTCCGAACAGGAGATGTCGAAATCACATCCGAACCCAATGGCGGAAAAAAACAATCTGGGGATGGAGTCGATGCCCATGCGCACTGTAGTCCAGGGGAGGAGCCACCTATCTCGTGATACTTCCAAGACTCTTCCAGGACAACAATGTGCAATCATCCGGACCCAACACAAGGCGGCGATCTATGCTATAGATATGAATTTAGCAGCCCACATGCCTCGAACACCTATATATCCAGAAACCTCAAGTGGATTCTTTTAGTTTTTGTGTCCATAAATTCTCAAGAATATACTCTATTATTATAAATTGGTGTCAATTTCTTGAGACACGTGTTCTCTTCTTCCTGAATTGTTTTGGTGCATTTTAAGTGCTTTACACTTGGTCTTTGGTGTACGCCTGACTACTCAGAGCCACAGCTACACAGGGTTGAGATAAGGTTTAACAAACAAAGCCTAAATGGTCCTAAAGGGGTTGGAAGTGTATTACACGTGAGGTCACACAACCACACAATATCACAAACCCGTATCCTCACAGGTTCTATTGCTTTATGGCCGGCCTGACAATGAGTCGTCTCAAGCATAAACAGAAGAACTGAGGGGTTTAATCCAGTATGGGGTCACGGCTGGTAGTAATCCTACTCATGCTGAGGACCCATTCTATGAACAGGTCATCTTCCGATGAAGAAGCCCTCCAATGACATTTCCCGTCCACTGGAGGCCAGGAGAGCTTGCAAGATGGAGGATCTTAAACCCCATGGCGACGAGGAAGCCACCACAAAGCAAGAGATGAATTGGGTTTGGTTGTGTCAAAGAGGCAGGTGGCTGGGGTGCGGGGAGGGGATCCGTAAAAGGAGCTGTACCTCGTGTGGATTTCTTCTGGCACAGTTTGGATTGTATACGGTTCTTCTATAATAACAGGATTTACAACACGTCCCGGCTTTTAGTCCACAAAGAGGGTTATACATCCCTTTTATTCAAGTTTGGGATTTAGACTTCAATCTTCACTTTGTTGCTCTGCAGCCCTCTTTGCACTTTTCTCTGTAGCGTTTGGTGTCAATTCCACTGTGTGACATCACTCCAATGAGATGCTTAACAGCGGGAAGTAGCACAAGAGTGGTGACATCACCAACAACATTTGAAAGGAATGTAAATCTTTGGAAAAGAAAATCCATTTTTTTACATAAACAAGGCAATTTGAAAATACAAAAAGAAATGGTAAAAATGTAACTTCGGAGGGTGCTATATGGTCATGCACCATGGTCAATTGTGCTATTGTTTGAAGTGAATTAGGGCATCCAGAAGTTCCCAGAGAATGCTAAAATACAGATGTTATTGGATAGGTTTGGACATGATACTGGTTCTTAATAAGGTGTAACGTTCTGTTAAGGATATTCCACAGATGGGCTTCCCAATCTACGCCGGAAATATTATCCTTGAACTTTACGGAGGTTTGTTGAACCCTGCGAGCCAATATGAGCCTGCTCGCCCGTGAGCTTTAACTTGTAGATATCAAGGGACCAGATTATAAAAATCACTCAATAGGTGAGTTAGGGCATGCTAAAGTCCATGAAAAACTACAACAGCCAAAGCAAGGATCTTAATCCTGGTGAGACATCACCTCTGGTCAAATGATGACCTAGCTGTCATGACCTCTACCTGTTGCTGCAGTATATTAGGTCACGCACAAGAAGAATCTACAAGGCATTGTCTGGTGCTCAGCAGGAAGGGACCACTGCTCTCACCAACAGTGCCCTTAGTCTGGCTAACAGACGAGCGATAGATTTCATGGAAGATTGAAGTGACGTATTTTGGGTAATTGTGCAGGGTGTGTTGGGCAAACCTTATATTCTGGATGCTGGACTGAACGTAGGGAACAATACGTAAAACAATGATGACCCGTTGGTAAAAATATTCAGATTGCCTACATCGTGCCCACATAATTTGAAGCATTATTTTGTATTTGCCTTTCCCCTGAGGATAACAATACATTTCCACTTGAATTGAAGATATCTGAAAAAAGGCAACTGAAGGAAGCTTTATTTAAATGATTCCGTCACTACTGTCCGAGCACCCGGCATTACCTCTGTGGCGCTTGTGTTATTCCCACCCATATCCTCTTGATGATGAGCGCAGGACTTGAAACCCTTTGATGGTTGAACTTACAGAGGATTGCTTTAAAAATGCAGCATGAAATAATGAAATATCAGCATTTTTAAAGCGCACAGCAACCTCCGGAGAGGTGTCCCGGCGCTGGGGCTCTCAGGAAGACTAAGCGAGCTATTGCCCAGAGTCACATGGTGCTGGGCTAACCTGCCACCGGTGCCGGGGATCGAACCATGTACCCCGTGGCCTGGAGTCAGGCACCCTGGCCGCTGCGCCACACCTCTTTCTTTGCATGGCAAATTAAAACCCTCTCACTGAACGTAAGCTGTAGGACTGTGGAAGCTTTTGTTTAAAGTTTGACTTTTGGGGTCCCTTGCAGCTCAGTCTAGATGAATGGCAGAAAAGTGACCCACAAGAACATACAACGGGGTAGGGAATTAGGAAGGGATTTGGCATTGTATGAAGAGTCTCTCTCCATGAACAGTGTAACAAGCTCTACTGATCACCACCACGATAGAGGTGGGTGGTCTGCTGTTTTCGTAGAAAGAGCGAGTTGGCGCAGTCGAAGATAGAGTTCATGGCCAAGCTTTCTGCATGAATGAGAATTAGGAACACAAGTGTTCAAGAGGGAAAAGAGGAAATGTTCCATATGTACAGCAGGAGCGCTGGGTTGAAAGCGTGAACGCAGTCATCGTCACCCATCCCAGATCCAAACGGTGAAGGCCTGGTGGGAAAGTCAGAATAAGCTCTGAATCTAACTGCTCAGCTCTCTTGTTCCATCTGTGGCACACCCTGGCCTGCAAGTCATACCTTTTCTTAGAAATTGGATCTTTGTCTTCTTTCTGTTTCCTGTGACTTTTGGTGGCACAAAAAGTAAATAGAAAGGGAATTTGTATTGTAAGTTTGGAACAAAAAAGTTATAACTTTCCATATACAACAATAGATGGAAAAATTTTCTCACCATGTGACACATCAAGCACCAAAGTACTTTCCTTGGAACTCACAGATAATATTAAAAAATAAAAGAATGTTTTTGTCTTTCTTTATTTTCAAATGTCTCATAAATTAGGTTTTGGAATGGTTTGGTGTGAAGACTTGTCTCTTCCTGTAATGCTGCGTCCCACCCTTATGACGAGGTGAGGCATCCAAACTGTGTCATGTCACATAAAGTGTCACAGTCTTCATAGTTTAAAAAAAAATAGATTGAGAGGCAAACAGAACTCCACTCTTTGTGAGATTAAGATGGTTGAACTATTATTATTAAAAACATACAATATCTTAAGCTGGGAATGGGCTAAAGAGATGATCATTCATAGGCAATTCTATCCATGTTGCAGGAAGTGAGTGTCAGTCTTTCCACCCCCAGAGCCCTGCCCTGCTGCAGCCACATCATGGAAAGAGTGTGGTACTCACAGAGTGGATGAGTGGTGCTGGGCAAGTGTCTTCAACCTCTTCGCTGCAGGATTCAACAAAGACGCAGCTGGGCTGCTCGCCGCCACACCACACGCAGCGGTACTGGGAGTCGGCGGTCTGGCAACGGCTGCAGTCCGGGTGCCCCACCGAGCAGTTGTAGAGAGTGACTGCAAGAGAGGGTTTGAGTAATTATCACAAAAGAAGACAACACAGACGCAGAGATGGGGGTGTACGAGAAGGAGGTGGAAGTGGGTACAACACACATGCACTGTTTCCTGGTCCCTTCTAAGACCCTGAGGACAAAGGTGGCCCACTTCAAAATCACCAACTCAGCACATATATCATTCATTAGGACACCCTTCATAGCTGCAATGTATGCTTCCCTTTGACAATGGGTTACGCTGAAGTTACTCAGACCTCTGTTGTTTTTTTTTTTTATCCCCCTATTATGCAGGTCATTGTCCAGGCCTTGATCTTCTCAAGACTGGACTATGCCATTCTCTTTATCGGGGGGTTAATCAGTCTGAGATTGTCAGACTACAAAGGGTTCAGAATGTAGTGGCTCGAGGTCTCCTTGGCCTGCCGAGGAGGTGTTCTACTTCTAATGCCATCCGCTGCCTCCATTGGCTGCCCGTGGTCAAGCGTTTAGAGTTCAAGACCCTCTGCATTACTTTTAAAATTCTTAATGTTTCATCTCCATGCATCCTGACCAATCTTCATACCTTCTATACTCCCTCCCGACAACTTTGGTCCATGGGCTGTCCCCCAGGGTGAGGAGGGCCCGTGCTGGAGGGCGTTCCTTCTGTGTGTTGGCATCGAAACTCTGGAGTGTGCTTCCCTTTTCTATTCGCAGTATAAAATCCTACCTGCCTTTCCAAAAAAGCCGTGAAAACATTTCTCTTCCCTCTGTTATAAGCTGTTTTGCTCTGCTACCAGCTTTGTAGTTTTCGGTTTTCAGCGCCGGGACACCCCTTTGCTGGGGCAGCCATGCGCTCTACAAGTCACCATAACATAACATAACATAACATAACAAATGCAGCAATGAGGCACAAGGGGTGGACATACACCACCCTACGTACACACGGTCAAAACCTGTGAAAATATATTAGCATTTGGGTATTCAGACTATTTCTCAATAACTAAAGTCAGCCAAGAAACACTGATGGTGACAACACTTGATTTTCCAATGGTCTGCCTCATACCTACATCCACCCGCCACCACAGTGAACACACCAGCCCTCCCCCATTGCCCAAAGCACCTTCACATCTCACCTCTGGGGGGCGGGGGGGTCATATCTCCACCGCCCTGCATGGGTCCTACTCCCATGCCTCTGACATGGGTCAGCATCTCCCCCCCGCCCAAGCACAGCATCCACCGCTCTATCCAAGCCCTGCCCCAACACTTTGTTCATGCCCAGCTGCACACTGATCTAAAATCATCCAAACTTTTTCATCACAGGCCCGGCCACCACAACTCTCTAAGCAGCCACTGTCCTGAGGGCAGGTTACATACCATGTAGATCCTCTGTGCTGTCCACTCTGAGCTCCTGCTGCCGCTGAACATACACCACAGCATTAAACTCTGGTTGGGGCGCCGAGTAGCTGTACTGCAACAAGAACGTAACGTTAGGGGGTGATGGGGGAAGAAGCAACGAGAATAGGGCATCAGTAGGGAGGCGACGAGACAAGAAGCACCTATAACAACTTGAACAATCGGCAGGAGGGGGTCGGCAAAGATGTGTCTACTAGAACAAGACAGGAGAGTAGGAGGTGATGGAAAGAGACGTATCTGCGGTAACAAGAACATGACATTAGAAGGGAGATCATGGGAAAAGAACAATCAACTACAGCAACAACAAACATTAGTAAAGAGAAGCATCTAAAGAAAGAACAGGACATTAGTAGGTGACCAGAAGAGATAGATCTGCTACAACAAGAACCCAATGCAAGGAGATGATGGGAAAAGAGAATCTACCACAAGAACTGACGACTGGGAGGTGATGGGAAATGGTGAGTCTACTGCAATACAACCGTAATGTTATAGGTGAAGGAGAAAGAGGCATCTAAATCATGAACAGAAGGTGCAGAGATGGTGGGAAAAGAGGTATTTTCTGGAAAAGGATGTTTGGCATATAAAAGGGAGAGCATAAAGGAAGAAAAATGAGTGCTTGGAGATAGCAAGGCGTAATGAGGCATTTAGTGCACATATGAAGAGACATTAAGAGGAGTTGGCAAGAAATGCATCGACTATAGGAAACAACACAATTGGAGATGGTGAGGAAATGAGGCAATACTACAGCAACAGAGAGACGTTCACGTGTTGGAAAAAAGGTGCATCTAATGCAACAAGTACAAGAGAAGAGGAGGCAAAGGATGGGAAAGGGGCATCGACTAAACCTGAACAAGATGTTAGGGGGGAGTTTCTCCTGCAACAAGGAGGCAACATTAGAATGGCACAGGGAGATTTAGAGACATCCATTGTCTGGCTGATGCTGACATATGGAGGACTCCCTCCCAGCCCTCCAAGGACTGAGGCCCTTCTGGAGAATTTCAATATTTAGTAAAGCGCTTCGACCCCTTCTGATGAATGAAGATTCACTGTAGAAAACACAGGAGCTGAGCATTGCCCACTGCTCATGAAAGATCTCATTTAAGAAGGGACGCTAGTGACTGAATGAACAATCTCACCCATGAAACATGCCCCAGTCAGTATGAAAGAGATCAGCACATGCCCTGAGCTGTTGTTACCTGGTGCAGCTGGCAGGTGATGTAATATCTGGAGCGGTCGTTCATGTCCACATCTACGAAGGCATCCATGACAACGGTCCGGCCCTCCAAGATCAGCACGCACTCGTAGTCCCACTGCTCATCCTGAAGAGAAGAACATGAGAACCACAAGCATCAGCAACAGCCAACGAGCTACCAACCAATCGAAAGCAGCTGCATCAGTCCCCAGGCTCCGCCCACTATAAACGCTTCCCCTTGAAACACTAATCTCTGAAAAAAGGTAATTAGTAAAGAGAGAGACGCCTTAGGGGATGTGGAAATCACCACCATCACTTCACAGAGACATGGGTTCAAGTTCTTTTGATTTTAAAAGCTGGGGAGATTCTCACAGATTGAAAGGAAGAACATGCCAAATCTTGTGACCTAGGTAGGCACAGTGTCTGCCTCCTCTACAGGAGAGATATGCCCTCGGGCCTGGAGAGAAATAAAAATATTTTCACAGGTGAGGGTGGAGCTGCACAACATGTGAAAGTGCTTAGAATGATGACTTTATGCACCACTTTAGAAGTTGCATATCACACATGGTACCTCACTGCTCAATCTGACATCATCTCAAGTGGCTTCTGTCTTTCCTACATAGGTTCACTCATTGAGTCAGACTGAGATGCACTCTACGAAAATTCAGCATCATCTGTGGACTCCTGCACAAGTCACACCTCTCACCAAAAATCAGCATTGCTCCTCTGTGAAGAATTATGTGGTCACGAAACACCTTTGTGCACATAGGTGACACTCTGAGCTGTCACAAATGAGAGACGACATTGAGGGAACATCATTAGGTAGCCAAAAGAACGAGTTGTTACTCCTCAGTGATAAAGGTCCCTCACCTCTTCAGGGTCGTGTGAGAGTCACGCATGATACTAGAACAGAAACACGTGTTCTTTGACAACAAACTCTCCTACAAGTGAAAACAAAGACCCCTGTGTCTCCTGTGCTTGTAACCCTTCTTCTGCTCTTCTCACTTTTGTGTGTCTGCTTCTGAGAATTTCAATGGGTTTTACCTGCGAATACCAAAAAGGTATTACTTCAAACGCCCCCGACTCATAGCAAAGGACTAGATTAGTCTTGATGTGCAGGGACCGCACACTCCCAATACTGATCACATAAAGCCACCATCCAAGACTTTACGAAATCCACAAGACTCTACATGGTTGGTCGCTGGGTTACTCAATCAAGTTAGTCAAGTTATTAGCATGCTAATACTCCGACAACTTGAACCGACTGCCCACTTGACTATCCAGGCTTCAAAGAGTTGACAGCAAAATTCTTCAAGCACAGGAATGCCCCCTAAAAGCCTCTTATACAACCTCCGGAGAGCCTTCTTAAGGACAGGAGCGTCCTAAAAGCACCTTGTTTCTGCTCGGCCAACCGTGAACTAATATTCACCTAAGTGCAGAATCTCTCGACTAATACCCACTAAATGCTATCACCCTTCACCCAGTCAGATCCTAGTGACCATCCATCTTTGCTTGGTAACTAGCTGCACAGGTGGCCAAAAGTACCAAGGGCTTAGATTAACTACTGAAAACTACTCCAGTTACTCATAAATGTAAGGAAACAGCTACATCAAAAGGATTCACAACATACACTCTACTTCTGACTGACCCAATCGAACTACTCAAAGGCTTCATGACCAAGCTTTGTGGCTAAAACCGCTACATGTGGCCTAGTAACCCCCCAAAGCACTCAGAGAATGGAGAAAAGAGGGCGACATCACTTTGAACCCCCCTCAATAAAAAGAAACAAGGGGCGAAATACCAGACGAATACCTGGAAGAGATGGAAGTTTTTCCCCACCAGAGTGATCTTCCGCTCGACATTGACGGGCAGCAGAGAGGAGCCCTGGATGCTTTGCACACAAGGACAGGCACTGGGCCCCCACACAAACTCTTCTTCATTCTGCAAAAGAAGAAAACAAAAAAGAACATGGCATCATTGCTGTCAAGAAGACAAAACTTACACGTATATTTACCATTGATAAACTGCACCTAACACGAGCGCAGCACCAGGGCGGGAACCCATCATCTACAGGATGCACTTAGCTCTTTGCTTCGGGCACATTAACCCACTGGGCAATCTTACCTTGTGAGCCTTTTAGTAACAGCAAAGTTTTCTGTATCTCGGACTGGTGCACAATTAAAATTTCTAAAGACTTATCCTAAACACAACCTCTCCTGACAGCTTTGTTCACAGGAACCGATAAGCTCTTCGCTTATTCTCACAAAGTGGAACTTTATATTTATTTCCAACTGGAACTTTAAAACATCTGTAATGAAAACAATTCACCAGATGGACCTCAATCTGTGTGAGTATCCGGCCTCCGGGACAAGGTACAAGGTGGATTCCAGGATGTGATATTCAGCATAGTGTTGGCCTGCTTGAAACAACCACGGTTCAAGCACTACAAGCGTATCCCTAGATGCTTCTACCTTCTCCTTGGTGCAGCGAGACCATTAGGCTCTCAGAGCACCCACAGAATGAACACACCGCCATCTTCCAGGACTCTGGCTGTCTTATACTTCACTTACAACTCCTTGTTTTACTACAGGTGCTGCACCCTGAGAAGGCCTTGAAAACGTCACTTGACACTTAGACAAGCAACTGCTGCCAACTTACCAGCTCAATGAAACCGGCAGAATCATCCTGATAATCATATATAGAAGACAGGATTCTGGGAAAAGTAGACGAAACTCCATCTAGTTCGCCATCGCCCGAGAGGATTGTTGAAGTCGAGAAGGGAAACGTGTCGTTCTCGATTGACAGCGAGTCAGTCCAGTCCTCCTTTGTGTCGGGGTCTCCCTGGACCACCCAGTCGATAATGGTTGGGGGCACCTCTGTAGCAGTCAGTTGAACATCAAGGTCTTCTGGAAGTTCAGATACGGAAGGAGCGCCGGGTGTCTGATTCGTGGATGGAAGTGTTGGCACAGCAGACGTGGTTTCCTCTAGGTCTGGTAGAAACGTGACGGAAAGCCCACTGTCACCGTCCTCGTCTGTGGGAGTGGTAAAGGCAGGAACAAGTGGCTGTACAGTGCTCGGAACAGGTGTGGTGGGTGGTACGGTGGATACGAACACGTCCAAAGTTGTTGGCTCTGCTGTGAGGGGCGTCACCTCATCTGTGGTTATAGAATCATTTGTTACAATCATCACAACCTGTGTTGTAGGCTCTTCATCAGGTGTTGTGGGTCCTTCTGTAGGAGGAAGTGTGGTCACCTGTGGAGTTACACTAGGGGAGGTTTGAAGAGGTTGAATTGTCGTGGTCATCGGTGCCTGGCTTGGTGTTTCCAACGGAGGCTCTGTTGTCACAACAGTGATCCTGGGAGCCGTGGTTGGAGTAGGCAGAGTAGTGCTGGGTGTGGTTGCAACTGTAGTAGCATCGGTGACAGAAGTTGTGCTTGGAGATGTAGTAGGCACAACCACTGGGACGGTAGAAGAGCCGGGGGTCGCAGGAGGTTCAGTGGTGGAGAGCACTGTGGTAGGGAGCGTGCCAGAAGAGACCACCGGAGGAAGAGAGGTGCTTGAGACTGGCACCTGCACCTAGAAGGAGAAGGACAGAAGGCATTAATGTGGCCCGTGGTGGACTTTAAGGAGAAGACAGGGTGGGGTAACAGGAGAAGAACCTTGCTTACAGCAACAGGTAGAAGCTACAAGGGAGAATGCAATAGTGAAGGGGAGAAGAATGTGTGAGCATGAAGGGAAGAGTAAAAGAGAAACAAAAGCGAGATAAAAGGAACAAAGAGAGGGAGTGAGGCAACATGGAATGGAATAGGAAGTAGTGTCTGCTTACAACCAGGAGAGGTTAGTTAATGGTAATAGGAGTACTCCCAGTTCACTCCATACTTCACTATCACTTATCTGTGGCAACATCATTCATGACCTGGAAATGTGGGTTATGAAGAGAACTATTTGTTAAGTAGCTAAGAACGTAAACACATACTTTGTAAAGCTTGGTAAAGATGGGTGCTAGTGAAGTGGTTACGGTTGCGTAAGGAGATGTCCTAGTGTTAGGTGCTGTGAAAATACCCCATAGCAGCTCTGTTTCGATGTGTGTTTTAGAGTGGAAAGTTATATACCGCTCTTGAATAGCTCGACTGGTATCCTGACACTGGACGGCAAGTCTGCATCTTCGACTGATCAAAACTTTCCAAATAACTACATGTATGGGGCATTATCAGAGTAAAGATGGCATGAATAGGAGCAGAGGCGGGTTTTGCCCTTCATGGAGAAGTGAGAGGTATGTGGTTGATAACCTGTCCTAATCAATGGAGAGACATGTCAATAATTGATAAGGTGCCCACTGTTTGATGAAAGAGTGATGAAAGGAAGGAGTGTGCACTCAGTGCAACTTATGAAGCTTGTGGCAGTGGTATGGTCACAGGTTTTTCCTCATGATAAACCAAGCAGTAGTGTCCTGGGATAATTGGAGATAGTGGGTGAATAGATAAACTGACCCCCCAAATAATGGGTTTACCATGACCTAAGCATGAGGAAAGTGTAGCAGTGATGACGTAGGTATGCAACACCGAAGGACTTATAGGCAGGTCATTTAATTGGTAAAACAACAGTAGTTTGTCACTCTATTGATCGGCAGAACCTTCAATAGTATTTCACAGATTTTAACATCAGGCAGTTACTGTGGGAGTTTTGTCAGGCATGGACCTATGGTCACTTCAGATCACTGGCCGCAGGAGGGGTCCATCTCCATGGTATTAATACATTACAGAGACTCAAATTTGCTAAAGAGAAATGGCTGAAGATATAATTGTGTCCATCGCTTATCACAATTTTGTTGGTGTTAAACTTGACCCAATCAGCAATATTCCGGCCTCCGATGCCAATAATGGACCACCAACAGTGGCCAGTTGTAAAATCGTTATTCTGACCTCATAACTCAAAAATTCAATTTGTTCTAAAGAACCTTTCCTCCACACAAGAACAGGATCTCCTGCATTTTGACAGAAGAACTGAAGATAAAATCTCCTCCCACCCCATAAAATGAAACCTAGATAGTAGCCGCAAAGCTCAGGCGTAGCCAGACCTAGTAGGGCGATCCCAGTCCTGTAGGGCGTCCATGCTTGCGCAAAGGGGTGACTGCCCTCAAGCTCGCCACCCGAAAACACCACCAACTGATCCACACCACCAAGAAAACTGCATTCAAGGAACGACTGGACAACAACGCACACAACAGCAAGGAACTCTTCAACATTGTTAAAGAGCTCTCCAACCCCAACGCCGGATACAACGACATCACCCCTTCGCAAGACCTCTGCAACTCCCTCGCCTCCTACTTCCACAACAAGATCGCGGACATACACAACAGCTTCAGCACTCAACCGACACACGTCAAGACCGAACCACCGCCCCCCACCACCACCCTCCGCGCCTGGACCCCGACCAGCACCGAAGACACCGTCCGCACGATGAACTCCATCCACTCCGGATCTCCGACCGACCCCTGCCCTCACCACGTCTTCAACAAGGCCGACGCTGTCCTCGCACCCCACCTGCGGGACATCATCAACACCTCCTTCAACACCGCTACCTTCCCGGAGAACTGGAAGCACGCCAAACTCAGCGCCCTACTAAAGAAGCCATCAGACGACCCCACCGACCTCAAGAACTACCGACCCATCTCTCTGCTCCCGTTCCCCGCTAAAGTCATCGAGAAGACCGTCAACAAGCAGCTAGCCGCCTTCCTCGAGACGAACGGATCCCTCGACCTCTCGCAGTCTGGCTTCCGGGCCAACCACAGCACCGAGACCGCCCTGATCGCAGCCACCGATGACATCCGAGCTCTGCTCGACAACGGAGAAACAGCGGCCCTCATCCTCCTAGACGTCTCCGCGGCCTTCGACACTGTCTGCCACCGTACCCTAGTACAGCGCCTCAGCAACGTCGGAATCCAGGAGAAGGCACTGGAGTGGACCATCTACTTCCTCTCCGGAAGGACACAGAGTCCGCCTCCCCCCGTTCAGATCAGAAGCCACCGAAGTCATCTGCGGCGTTCCTCAAGGCTCCTCACTCAGCCCAACCCTCTTCAACGTCTATATGAGTCCCCTCGCAGCCATCGCACGCCAGCACACACCCAGCTGATCCTCTCCCTCACCAACGACCCCGCCACCGCCAGAGCCAACCTACACGAAGGGATGAAAGAAGTAGCCGAATGGATGAAGGACAGCCGCCTGAAACCGAACTCAGACAAGACGGAAGTCCTCATCCTGGGATCCTCACCCTCCGCCTGGGACGACTCCAGGTGGCCCCCTGCACTAGGCAGCGCACCCAATCCAACAGACCACGCACGCAACCTGGGCTTCATCCTGGACTCCTCCCTATCCATGACCAGACAAGTCAATGCCATCTCCTCGTCGTGCTTCAACATCCTACGCATGCTACGCAAGATCTTCCGATGGATCCCCGCCGAGACCAGGAAGACGGTCCCCAGGCCCTCGTCACCAGCCGTCTGGACTACGGCAACTCCCTCTACGCCGGAACCACCGCCAAACTCCAGAAGAGACTCCAGCAGATCCAGAACGCCTCAGCACGACTCATCCTGGACATCCCCCGTCGCAACCACATCTCCAGACATCTGAGAGACCTGCACTGGCTCCCAGTCAACAAGAGAATCACCTTCCGTCTCCTCACCCACGCACACAAAGCCCTGCACAACCAAGGCCCAGGATACCTCAACAGCCGCCTCAACTTCTACGCTCCCAAACGCCAGCTTCGATCGACCGGCCACACCCTCGCCGCCGTCCCCCGCATCCGAAGAGCCACCACAGGGGGAAGGTCCTTCTCCTACCTCGCCGCCAAGACCTGGAACTCCCTCCTGACCCACCTCCGCCTGACCCAGGACCACCTCGCCTTCAGGAAGCAGCTCAAGACCTGGCTGTTCGAGCAGTAGCGGACCCCCCCTCCCTAAGCGCCTTGAGACCCTCCGGGTGAGTAGCGCGCTATACAAATGCTTAGATAGATAGATAGATAGTAGGATCTACCCCTTTGCCTCTTCCCTTGCCATTGCCCCCATACCCTGCCCTGAATTAACCCCATGAAGGGGTCTGCTGCTGTTGGCTGGTGTAGGTGGTGGAAGTCTTGTGTGTAGCAACTGTCTTGGCTGCGCCGTGGTACTGCAGGTGGCGTAAGAAACCAAGGGCCGTGGGACCCTGTGGGATACCCGTGGCTTTAGCTGTATCGGTGTCCCTCCTAATCTTTTCGAGCATCTTGTCGACTGAAAGCATGCTTACCATTAAAGGGCACATTAAGAAGGTGTTGCTATACCTCCCGTTTAAAACCGTAGACACGTAGCCATGCATTGCGGCAGGGAAAAAGACTAGAATTAATGCCGCAAGTAGCTGTGTCCAGGGCATCCAGAGCCACTGGATGTTGGTATTGGAGATAATCTCCTCTGTTACCAACTCATGCCCCATTTGTGGTATTGCCCTGGGAGGTGTTGGTTAAGATCTGTGGCATGATCAAACCGGGTTGAGCAAGCCTACGGAGTTAGCGATGATGAGGCACCAATGTTGAGGGGAAGACATCCGCAGGGCAGAAGGTAAGATACCAATGTCAAGGTAAATAGGTCTGTGGAAGAGGTGTTGAGGCACCGCAGCCCTGGAAGATGAATTCTGGAGAAGTGATGGGAGATACTAAGGTCCTGGGGAATGAAGTTTGGAGGAGTGGTGGTCCTGGAAGATGAAATCTGGGGGAACATTGTCAAGGCACCAATGTCCGGCGGGATAAAGTCTAGCGAGCTGGTGGTGAGACACCAAGGCCATTGGGATGCAGTCTGGAGGAGTAGCGGCGAATATTCTCAGGGATAAAACTTGGAGGGCTGGTGATAAGGGATCAGTTTTCTGGGGATGAAGTCTGAATGCTTGTGATGAGGCAGGGTTTGACCAGGGTCATGGTCTAGCCTTTACAATTACAACTGCACTAGCCGTGCCGGTTTAGCAGCAAGTAAAAAATTAGTAGTACTGGGTAGAAACGATAATTATCAGAGCTGTAATGAATAGGGAGTCGTTCATGTAAATTGTGGCAAACACAGCAATCGGGGGGGACAAGTATCGTGCTGCGGTGCAAACCTACCATTCTGTTGTAGATCACGGTTCCTTCCTCACAGGTGGGCTTGTGCGTGCAGATATGTTGTTGAACACACCAGTTACACCCCCAGTCACTGCTCACACAGCCCTGGCACCTAAGGAAGGCAGAACAAGGGAATGACAATGATTCTCAGACATGGGATTATGAGCAAAGATTAAACAATGGAGTCCCCTTGTAAACTCACGGGGCCGTCTTGCAGAGCACAGCAACGGCGGTACAGTCGTAGAAGGTAAACTCCACCGCAGAGATAACAACGTCACCAAACTGCAGAAGCAGGGGCACCTTCACGTGATCTGAAGACAACAAAGTAACAAAATGTTAAGAGGGGAAGGCAGAACCATGCCCCTTAAAGGCTGGTTGAGTTGTGATACAACTCTGCACATCAAGCATTTACAACACGTAACGAAAACATTATCTGCCGGAGCACAGAATTGTCCTGTCGGGAAGACTCCAAGCTTGACAATAGGATCTCCACTCACAGAAGCGAATCATCTTACAGCGCAGAACATGTTGTACCATCTTTAGAGGACACCTAAACAATAAAGAGGGTATAAAACCGTCAATTTTATTTCTTCTTTCAGTATGAACTGATCATGGAGGGTGAAACTTCCTTGTGCCTTTCATGGTGTGTTGGCTTGCGGCCCAATTGTTGTGTGAGGCAACGACTGTGGGAACATAGCTCATTTGTGGCACATTATTCAAGCACCACTGATCAAAAGACGATCGGCTTTCCAGACTCTATTAGAGTGAGGCGTTGGCATAAGATGGTTTATGATAGAGATTTTCATGCTATTGAACATTATCATTGATTTAAAAGGACCAATCAGTGCAGAGAGAACAGGCAAATCCCTTGGCCTAGTTCTAAGTTTTGAACAATCACCAACAATAGGAATTCTAGAATGTTTGTTTGAGGTGTGCGTTCAGATTTGAGATGTATTGCGACACATTCGCTGGATCGTCGAGCTGTAACAATATCAACTACAGAATATTCACTATCGCTACGTCAAGAAGGTAAGAATCTATAGTAAGCATAGATCTGCTGTCCTTAACTTACACATCTGCTTACCTTGGTGATGTTGGAGCTAAGAATTGTAAAATACAGATATCTACACATACTTTCCTTGACCATTTAGTGGAGTCTACACTCTTGTTGCAAGATATTCTGAAGCTTAACATTATGACACACGACTATTTTGCACACCCTGCAGAAACAAGCCACCTGCCCCCTGGTTTACATACAGTCTAAGGAATGAGAAGAAACACTAACATTTTAGAGACAATGGCGGAAAAACTATAATTCAATGACAGAGTAATTTATAAGGCAGCTATAAAAAAAATATTACGCAGAAGTAAGAACAGCCAAGAAAATACACTTTCAGGACAGGAGAGAGGATGCAGGTAATAAATAAAGAGAAATTTGCAGAGCTGTAAATAACGTTATGTCCCTGGAGGCCTGCGCCAGAGTACATCAGCCTACAGTGGAATGGTGTGACCAGCTGGCTTCGTATTTCCAAAAAAGGATTACAGCCGTCCAAGCTAGCCTTTCATTGGACGCTCAGTTGGAGGCGAGTCTGATGGATATAGTTCACTTCCGCATGGTTACTACCACTATGGACACACTTTCAAACTTCCAGCCTATCCCCTTCGAGGGATCACTGGTACCTAGATGAGGCCTCAAATCAGGATCTCCATCGCATCCTTGTCCTCCGAACCTGCTAGCACTGGGGGCGACCACCATTAGCCCAATGATAAACAGGGTGCCTAATGCTTCGCTGTCTACGGCAATGGTGCCGGGCTCATGGAAGCAGGCTACAATTCTGCCCAGGTTAAAAAACACCTTGGCGGACCCTCATGAACAATCAAAGTAGCCAATATCCTTACTGCTGGCCCGGTCCAAGGTACTGGAACATTTGTGACTCAGCCGCTCTCTCAGTATCTTCAAATTAAGGAGCTGCTCCATCCCAGCCAGTCGGGGGTCAAACTAAACCTCAGGACGGCGACAGCACTGATGGAAGTCGCCGACAGATCAGAGGCACCTTGGGCGAAGGCCGTTATGATTATGTTAGACCTGTCAGTGGCCTTCGATACGGTCCCTCACACCAGGCTTTTAGCATGCATCCGATCTATTGGGGTAGGACTGGCTGGTCTCCTGTCCGGAGGAGAGAGGACAGGAAGTACGGGTCCCTCCTTTTTCCTCATAAGCATGTGAGCGGACGGCGAGAGTGCCGCAGGGCTCTGCCGCGAGCCACACATTATATAATATGTACCTCACTCCTTCGTCCCAGCTAGCAGAGGCCTTAGGGGTAAAGGTGATTACATACGCCGATGACACTCAGCTGCTGTTCACCTGTAGGAGAGAAGAGGAGACTGCGGGGGAGTGCATTAAAATGTGTCTTACATCTGTTTTCCACTGGATGGCCAGCCATCAACTAAAATGTAATGCAGACGACACCGTGATACTATTCTTCTGTTCCAACGCCCCAGATACTTGGCAGACCGCATGGCCTTAAAAAGCCCAGCCCTCAGGCCCTCGGAGGGGAAAGTTAAGAACTTGGGATTAAATTTGATAATTCCCTCTCCCTTCAAACACAAATCATGTCAGTGACAGGCACATGTAACAGGCTTCTGCGTGTACTAAAAAGGTTCTTACATTTCCTCTCTTTCTCTGCAAGAAAGGCGTTTATCCAGACACTTACAGCCTCCAGGCTGGATTATGGAAATGCCCTATATCTGAAACTCCCCGACTATCTGCTCAACAGGCTTCAGGTGGTCCGGAATATGGCAACCCGAATACTCCTCAGCCTGCCTCCAAGAACACGTGTCCCTGCACCCGTGTACCCTTCACTGGCTCCCGATAAAGAAGAGAATTTACTTCAAAACATTTGTTTTGGTCCACAATGCACTGCACCATACAGGTGCAGCTTATCTTATGGCCAGAATCAGGTTCTACGCCCCCTCTAGAACCCTGCGTCCAATCAGCAGCCTTCTAGTAAGGATCCCTAAAACTCGCTGCATGAGAACTGGTGGACGAACCTCTTATCTTGGACCAAGGCATGGGACAAACTTCCTCCTGCGCTTCGCTCGGTGGACGTTACCTCACTGTTCAAGAAAAGGATGAAAACCTGGCTTTTCCAACAAGAGTAGATAATCCGACTGTACTCTGGAGGTGAACGAAAATCACAGCGCCTGGACCCTCGATGGAGTAGCCGTGCGATTTACAAGTTGCGTTTCGAGAATTCATTCAGAGAAAAAATAACCTAATCATTAACGCAAATAAAAACAAGAGTTGGAATTTCCGTAAACACGCTTTCGGTAGCAATTTAAGTTGCTACTAAAAAAGTGACAGAAAGATAAAAGTAAGCAATAGCAATAGGCTAAGCTTACCATGATGCAACCATAAATTAAAAGAGGCAGCGAGAGCTGGGAAGGTGTCAGTACCAAGTACACAGTTACCAATCATCAAAACGAATCGTCCTGTAGCAGAAAATGCAAGAAAGACGCCCCACAGGCCACAAAATCTGTCTGTCGCACTGTTGACATCAGAAAATACAGAAACTCTGAGCATTCAGTAGAATAGGGTGAACAATCTCCTACCATGCAACATTTCGATACGTAATGGTTAATGGTGCATTTCTAATCGGAAGTGGACAGAAGCCTTTTGACCTTTTCGAAGACTTTTTAAGTTTTGAATACTTTTTTCAGGAGGGAGAGGCGAATGGATTTTTATTTGCTCTTTTGCAATTTTATATAGGGCAAACTCAGTGCTAAGGGCATTAAGTAATTTACATGAGCATCACTTACATTACACATGGTCACATTCATTTTGCTTTATTTATTTTAGGCATGGGGAGATAAAACGATTTGCCCAGATTCACAGGATGTTGAGCCGGCACTGGGACTCGAACCCTGGTACCTGGTTCCAAAGTTGTCACTCCCTCTCCCTGTATCAGATTAAACTAACCATCCTACATAAGTGCTTGACTGTGGTAACCCATAGTGACCATCGTTTCAGCTCACACTAACTTCGCTAACCAGATGTGTAATCTCCACTCCAAGCAGAGAAGGTCCCGCGGCGCCCGAGACGCAACTTTGCGTATCTCGCTTGTTCAGTAGAAACTGTGTTCTAATGTGGATTTAATTTAATTTAATTGTGGGTTTATACAGCGCTAGGAATCGACTCCCGGAGGAGTATCTCCACGCTTCGACCGCTGGGGAACCCGTCCTGGCTTACCCTGAGAGATGGTCCCTGATGGGTATCTCTAAGGTGCGACCAAGCATCCCCGGCGGTCTGGGGGGGCCGTTGTGAAGATGAGGCAAGCTGATGCCCAGAGTTGCCGAGTGTGGTTTCTGACTAGAGTAGGCACCGAGGCGAGAATTATCGAGTCCGCTGACCCTGGTCCACGACCCTGCCGCGTCGGGAATCGAACCCTGGTCCCGGGCCGTTCTCTGCTTACGGGTCTGCCGCCTCTAACCAGTGAGCCACACTTCTCCACTTACTTTCTGAATGTCTGTTCCCGCTCCCGGGAGCTCACCCTTGCACCGCCGTGGTAAAGGAACATGCGTGGTAAAGGCATATGTGTGGTAAAAGCTTGCGTTGTAACGGCACGCGTGGTTCAGACCACGTGGTTAATGCCAATTCCCTCCACACACAGATACCCAATTCTTCTAGCAGCCTCTGTATTAGGGTGTAACTGTGCACCCGCCACACTTCGGGGTGCTTGACACAATCACAGATGCTGGGGGAAACCAGTGCTCTTCTATTCTGTGATTCTCAAACATTTGCAAAGTGTTGCCGTCAACACCTCACGTTCCCCGAAAGCTGGAGCGTAGCCTCACTGAGTAAGTGTACAAAATATGAGAGACGAAAGACAGTTTGGTGGGAGCAGCCACACACCCATCTTTGCAAATATTCATCGAGTTCTCATTTTCCAATGCCTTTTAGACTAGAATATAAGACCAGTATATCTAAGAACTACAGCTTCTAAATCCTAAAACAATACTTTTGAAGAGTCCCCTAAACTTATTTGTTTATGATTGTTTTGATTCTTTTTGCAGGGCCTGGATGATGAAATTAACTACTAAATCTAGTCACTCTTTTCTCTTATTGTCCACCATTTTGGAATGATAAATTAAACATCTTTACAAAATGGCCGCTGCTTCATGACATGTAGTGCACATCCGGGGTGACGTATACAAGTTTCTACATCACCACAAAGTCTTTTTTAGTTTTTGCCAATGTTGTTTTTTTTTCCTTTCTGCTTATATGGAACAGCATTAGCAAAAAGCATTGGCAACAGATCTGGACGGGGAATGAAAAGCAGCCCTGGTAGAAAAGTTGATACCAGACCCGCACCAGCATGCCTTTTTCATTATTAAACAATTGAACAGGATAGAATTCCTTTTCCAAACACATAATAAGGAGAAAAGTAAGTTCTCAGGATTCAATCGGCCCGCTGAAGGACAGCGAGCAAATACCACTGATCTCTTTACTGCGAGCTGCAAGGGGTTTGCATTGATAAGTGCGTATCAACTCATCGATGCCTCACCCTCAGTATGGAGCATTTCAAGAGATTTAGAGAAACACCTATCTTTGACTTTTAGGACAGGGATAACAGAAAGTTGGGTCTGGATGATAAAGAAATCAGAGACTTTTTGTAGAAGGATTGCTGTCCGAGAGGTAAATTTGGTATATGCCTGGGAGAGAACTGGGAAGGTAACATCAGGAAAATGAAGAACGCGTATGAGACCTGATGAAGCTCGGACGTGATAATCTGACATCATAATAGTGGAAGCCTTGAATGAGAGGTATGTTTTAACTTGGTCGCATATGGCTGATTGTATGTGAAATGTCTATGGAAGATGTATACGCAATTGCCCTTAAGAAGACGGCTAACAATCATATACACAACCGAAACGCATAGACGGATACTGAGAACTTACATCAATCCTTATCTGTTTTGAATACGGAATTCTGTCCTATTCAGTTGTTTAATGATAAAGAATGAGAGGGTTTTACTGAACCTATACACTGTATGAGGCTTCACTTTTAATCTTCCATAAATGTATGGTAAGTATTGCCATATATCTTTATTGATATCAATGAATTATATTTTTAGATGTCTTATGTTTGTTCTTATCACATGTTTGGCACATCAGTCTGAATTTACTGTTATTGTATTCTAATTTTTTGATCTGAGGGGAGATTTGCTTTTCTGTCTCTTAGAAGACCTTGTCCCCTTGGTTCGGGCAGGTTGCTCTCACCAGTTATACAATTCGTTCACTAGCTATACGAGTTAATGACCGGAGGCTTTTTTGCAGTATGTAAAACAAAGTTTTAAAATAAACGGCAAAAATAAGGACAAGAAGACCATCACAACTTATCCTTTGCCAACTTTGTCAAACAACGTGAGACTTAGCCATGGTTCTAATAATGAACTGTAGCCACGGTAGTGGTGATTATAGTGCCAAGCAATATGCAGACTAGTACCTGTACACAGAGGAACTATAGTTTCAATTAAACAAATATCATAACAAAAGGACTCTGCCATGCAAAGGCCCCCACAGAATAATGTGCAAAGCAGCCCTGGGCAGCTTACAGCACTAGGAGGCCACACAGTGTACGCTATCAAAAACATCATATCAAGACAAATTCTCAGTGTAGGACGCACTCTACGAACCTGTTCCAAAACTGATGGCGGGAGCTTTGATCGGGTCTGGGGAGGGGCACATGACCCCAGTCTCGGTCAGGATGGCTGGGCTCTCGTAGTCTTCAAAGTAGCATGAGTAAGATTCCTCTTCACCCAGCGGCGACAGCTCGGGGATGGACAGGAAGATCTGCCAATCAAATGACAAGTCAATACAGTCAGACAAGTGGCCAACAATTATTGAGCCTGATACATGAACACAAAAAATGGAATTAAAAAACTACGGAAGATAGCGGTGGGCATCAGGGGTTTGGGGGAACAAGATAAAGTGAAACAATAATCAATTGGGGCAAAAAAGATAGGTGCACAAAAAAGGAGATATGCTTTAAAATGGATGAGAAAAGAGTGAAGGCTTAATTGCATTTTTAGGGTCGACCTACTAGAAAAGCACATGTGCTATCTGTTGTGAGGCATATTGTATCTTACCAAGAACGTGGAGGGCCTTGGAGCCCGCTCAGTGATTACCATTGGTTGGGTGTTCTTACCACTCTTGTTTGCCTGCTTCTTATTCATGTACCGGCTTGTCAATCTTCTGTTTGCCCCTCCCATGGAGCAGTGCCTCTTTACAATCTCTTTGACTGGCAGGCATTACTGCTTCCACTGCTTGCTTTTCAAACACTACTTTTTTTTTCTTTTGTGTGAAGCACGCCATGAGAGTGCGTGTGTTTGAGACAATTATTCAGGTACGTCTCCCCCCATGCACTTCGTGTTGCTCTCTGTTGCCCGACTGCTTCCCCGCGCCCCCTTGCAAGCTGCGCGTGCTTCTTCCCATTGCTTACCTCCACCCTCAGAGTTGCTTTCCCCAAACACCCCTGTTGCTTTCATGCCAGTTCTCGCCCTTCCCTGTTGCTTTCACGTTCTTTCCTTTGTTGTTCGGGCGTCCCCTAATGCCCGAGTTGTGTTGCTGTCGCCCACCACCACCCTGCTTCTACCCCCCCCTTGCCAGCTCACTTAAAAAAAACACTTTTGCACATTTTCTTTTCTTTTAAGTTACAGATCCAACTCAGATCAGTAACTACATAGGGGGAAAAAAGCACCTGTGCCATTTTGTAGGCAGAGACAAGCGTGGTGCGCGCCTACAAGAGGGAGCGGGTGGTCACATCAACACTTTTCTTTTTTATACATTTTATAACTTGTTTTTATACCCAGGATGCTGTGCAGCGTGGCTAAAGAGCACTGGCAAAGCCAGGAGGTCACAAAAGCGAGACCTATCGGTTTTGTCTATGCTTGTTACTTTTAGTGTGTTTTTATAAAGAGCCAAATTAGCAGAGTGCACAGTAGCCAGGTTTCTGATCTATGAACTTGAGGAAGAAAGCAGAAGGGGTGTACTCTCGGCTCTGACAGGATACTGAGTTTTTGTGACTCTGAGCCAATCACATTTCTCTCGCTCCAAAATATCAGAATACTTGCAAGACCAGAAATTAAGGGTTATGTTATGTATCTACCCGGGAGGGTGTCCTTGCGCTGACCTGCTGTTTCTAACCTTGATTTCTGACACAAAAGCTAATTTATGGGTGGAAGGGGTGGGGTGAGTGGGGTGCTCTTCCAGTGATTATCCAGTGCCCTTTAAATGCTTTCGCTTTACGATGAGACATTAAGGAGGCTCACCGGTGTCCTCACGGTGACCTTCTGACCCTGGGCAGATTCTAAAGCCTCTGGAATTTGATAAGTTGGAGTTTCCTTTGTTTGAACTCGATGACCTCGAACTTTGAGAATTCTATGAATGGACGGTCCTCAGGACAACCCCCCATTATAGTGCCAGTGAAGTGGGTCAAAGGTCACCGGGCATCACTGATACAGCTGTATCGAGCTTTAGTGGTTTTGGAGGTCACTTTTAGGTTTCCATCCATCGTGATGAATAATTCCTCGGACATTCATTAAAGACTTTGAAATTAACATCTCTCAATAGATGTCATAAAAACCCAAAGGCGGACGGGCCTAGATAGACGCCCTCGATATATCAGGAAAGGGCAGTAGGGCTGGGGGAGAGTCAAGCTCTCCAGATCAGTCGCTGCCCTGCTCCTGTGTGTACGGGGCAGTTGCCACCATCCTCCTACGTGTACAGGGCAGTCTCCGACCTCCTCCTACGTGTATAGGGCAGTTGCTGTAGCCCGGTTGCATGTACCGATGCAGTTGCTCCTCTCTCCTGGTTGCACCCGAGATATTTGCTGACACAAATCTATGCAAGAGTCGATAACATTGGAAATAGTGGCATGCACTGTTGCCCTTCATTGTTCGCCATCATTTTGTAACTTGGAGCAGCAAAACCGAGGGTCGCAAGAAAGAAGGGCTGCTCAACGTGAAACTAAGTCTGGGCAGTGAACTCCACTCCGCTTGCGGAGTTTTCCACACTTCACATTGCGCGGAGATCGCGGAGTTCCCAAAAACTCCGCTTTGCGTTGTGGAGCAGAGTATTTTTTCCTTGCTCGCGTTCGTCAACGTCATGCTGGCGAGCGCGAGCAAGGAAAACCCACCTCCTGGCAAGATTTTTCCTCGTCCGCGATCGTCAACATCAAGTTGGCGCGCACAAGCTTGAAAAATTAACCTCCCGGTGAGATTTCTCAACGCGGGCGGTCAGATTTCTCAATGTGAGTGATCGCTTATGCAAAACCGTCCGTTCGCATTGAGAAAGCTGCCGCTCGAGTAAAAATCACCTCAAGCAGCAGAAAGGAAGCAGCTCCCACTTGCATAGTGCATGGTGCCATTCGTGATGATTGCACAGTGCGGGCAAGAACCTGACGCTGAAAATCACCACAAATGGCCTTTATCTAACGCACTCCAGTGCTCGTGGAGTTTCGCAGAGTTCTGATTAGCGCGGCAGAGTTTTTTTGGCACTTCGCGGAGTTCCGCACCGCAAACCCCGCCCAGGCTTACTTGACACGTGAAGTGGTCCAGTAAGAAATGTAATACGGTCTTTTGATGAGTAGCTCTCACACCATGCACCCTTTATTTCTCCCACAATGTACCCCTAGTCACACCCTCGTCTCTCCCTGAATGCAGCTCTCATCACTAGCACAAGGAACTCCATGTCTCGCAATATACCCCTCATCCCACCCAAAATGCACCCCTAGTCACTCCCTCAGTGAACCCCTCTTCTCTCCCACAATGCACCTCTCATCATGTGCACTGTGCAATCCTCATCTCTTATTAGGTGCACAGGGCACTCCACGTCTCGCAATGCACCCATTATCCCACCCACAATGCACCCCCAGTCCCTCTCTCAGTCCACCCCTCTTCTTTCCCACAATCCAACTCTCATCACTTGCACAAGGCACTCTTTGCCTTGCAATGCACCCTTTATTCCTCCCACAGTGCACCACCAGCCACTCCCTCTGTGCACTCGTCGTCTCTCCCGCAATCCACCTCTCGCCACTCACACAATGCAACACTCGTCTCACACTGTGCACCCCTTAACTCTTCCATAATACTCCCCTGGTCACTCCCAGTGCACATCTTGTTTTTCCGAGTGCACCCTTCACCACTCACACTGTGCAATCCTTACATATTCCAAAGTGCACCTCTCATCACTTGAGCAAGGCACTCCTCATCTCGCGATGCACCCCTATATCTCCCACAATTCACTCCTAGTCACTCCCTCAGTGCACCCCTCATCTCCCACAAAGCACGTCTCATCACTTGCACAAGGCACTGCTTGTCTTGCAAAGAACCCCTTATCGCTCCCACTATGCACCCCTAGTCACTCCCTCAGTGCACACCTCACCTCTCCCACAATACACCCCTTACCACTCGCACAGTGCACCCCTCATCTTAGACTGCACCTTTTGTCTCTCACACTTGCACCTCTCGTCTCTCCCCAATGCACCCATCCTTCGTAACTCACACACTGCCCCCTTGTCTCTCACACTGCACACTTTTCTCTCCCACAGTATACCCCTTGTCTTTGAGTGTACCTTTTGTCTCTCTCATAATGCACCATTCATCACTCTCAGAATGCATCACTCATCTCTCCCATAATGCATCCTTTGTCTCTCCCACAATGCATCACTTGTCTCTCCCACAATGCATCACTCGTCTCTCCCACAATGCATCACTCGTCTCTCCCACAATGCATCACTCGTCTCTCCCACAATGCATCACTCGTCTCTCCCACAATGCATCACACGTCTCTCCTCTCTCCCAAAATGCACCACTCATTGCTCCACATAATGCACCCCATGTCCCTCCCACAATGCACCCATCACTCCCACAATGCACCCATCAATGCTCTCACAATACACCCATCGTCGCTCCCACAATGCACCCATCGTCACTCCCACAATGCACCCATCGTCACTCCCACAATGCACCCATCGTCACTCCCACAATGCACCCATCGTCACTCCCACAATGCACCCATCGTCACTCCCACAATGCACCCATCGTCACTCCCACAATGAACCCATCAACGCTCCCACAATGCACCCCTTGTCCCTCCCACAATGCACCCATCAACGCTCCCAAAATGCACCCCTTGTCCCTGCCACAATGCACCCATCAACGCTCCCACAATGCACCCATCGTCACTCCCACAATGCACCCATCGTCACTCCCACAATGCACCCATCATCACTCCCACAATGCACCCATCGTCACTCCCACAATGCACCCATCGTCACTCCCACAATGCACCCATCGTCACTCCCACAATGCACCCATCGTCACTCCCACAATGCACCCATCGTCACTCCCACAATGCACCCATCGTCACTCCCACAATGCACCCATCGTCACTCCCACAATGCACCCATCGTCACTCTCACAATGCACCCATCGTCACTCCCACAATGCACCCATCGTCACTCCCACAATGCACCCATCGTCACTCCCACAATGCACCCATCGTCACTCCCACAATGCACCCATCGTCACTCCCACAATGCACCCATTGTCACTCCCACAATGCACCCCTTTCCCTTCCCACAATGCACCCATCGTCACTCCCACAATGCACCCATCGTCACTCCCACAATGAACCCATCGTCACTCCCACAATGCACCCATCGTCACTCCCACAATGCACCCATCGTCACTCCCACAATGCACCCATCGTCACTCTCACAATGCACCCATCGTCACTCCCACAATGCACCCATCGTCACTCCCACAATGCACCCATCGTCACTCCCACAATGCACCCATCGTCAATCCCACAATGCACCCATCGTCACTCCCACAATGCACCCATTGTCACTCCCACAATGCACCCCTTTCCCTTCCCACAATGCACCCATCGTCACTCCCACAATGCACCCATCGTCACTCCCACAATGAACCCATCGTCGCTCCCACAATGCCCCCCTTGTCCCTCCCACAATGCACCCATCGTAACTCCCACAATGCACCCATCGTCACTCCCACAATGCACCCATCGTCACTCCCACAATGCACCCATCGTCACTCCCACAATGCACCCATTGTCCCTCCCTCAACGCACCCCTTGTCCCTCCCCCAATGCACCCATCGTCGCTCCGACAATGCACTCCCCGTCTTCCCCACAATGCACCCCTCGTGTATCCAAGGCCCCCTCACATTTCTCTTCTCCTCTCTGCTGATGTTGGCCGGGCTCAGGGACTGGACGGTCAGGCACTGCTGCTGAGAGTCGAAGCTCCAAAGCCATTGGTTCCTGATGGAGGACCGGGGACACTCGAAGCGACGGGTGCACCTGTAACGAGCAAGACATGATTGATGAAGCACCTTAGAAACAGCGACACGCGACAAGCACTCGGCAGGCATCAGTCATCCAAGGCTCAGAGTAATGCGAAGGGATATGAAATTAATAGAAAAATCAATGCAACACGAGAGAGAGCAATGAACCGCAAATCAATAACACATTAAAGATGACGAAGGAACTCAATGGAATATCAATAAATCATGAGTGCGGGTGGACATCACATGAGTAAAGCACAGGAGTAGTATTATGGGATGGGGAACCCACAGAGGAACAAGGAAGTAAAAAGGCAGCAGCGCAGAGTGCGAAGTCAGCAGAAAATCAATAAACATTGGTATCGGCAGCATTAGATCAATAGAGGCGAGTGCCTCGGTGTAGGTGGCGAGAGCATCAGCTCAGCCTCTGGTCAGTAGTAGGGAGTGTGAAACCAATACAGAATCAATACAAACACAAAAGAGCGTTGTGGGATGGGACATTAATCAATAAAAGGAAAGAGCGCTGAATGAGAGAGTAATGAGGGATCGAAGGAGTATCTGAGAGGCACCAAACTAATCAATACATTGAGGTTCGGAGATGAAACTTCGAACCAAGAGACAATGAATAAAAACTAAACATAATGAAGGAGCATAAAACAAACAAAGAAACAATATGTGAGATCAATAAGAGACCAGAAGGACCACGGCTCGCGACACAGATCAAGAATCAATAAAACAATCTGTAATCAACAAGGAATCAAGACATCCAGCCGGCAATAGTGGACGCAAAGAAATGAATAATCAATTAACAGCAAAGCAGGGCTTGGGAAGACATCCAGCGACAATCCAACAGGATGTATGAATGCTCGTCGCTGTGCAGAGCAGCTCGGTTTACACAATGAAGCAACAACACACAAAAGATCTAAAGAGAGTTGGTTTGTGACATGAGTGAATTGATGACTGGAAACACGGTGAGATCAACTCCCTTCTGAAGAAACCCTCGGCGGACCCCACCGACCTCAAAAACTACAGACCCATCTCCCTGCTCTCGTTCCCAGCAAAAGTCATCGAGAAAGCCATCAACAGGCAACTCGCCACATTCATCGAAGAGCACAACATCCTCGACTCCTCCCAATCCGCTTCAGAAAAAAACACAGTACGGAAACCGTCCTCCTCGCCGCAACAGATGACATCCATACCTTACTGGACAAAGGATAAACAGCGGCCCTCATCCTCCTCGACCTCTCAGCGGCGTTCGACCAGGCTCTCACCGCACCCTAATACGCAGGCTCCACGACGCAGGGATCCAAGACAAGGCCCACGACTGGATCCACTCCTTCCTCTCCGGCAGAACGCGTGGGTCAGACGCCCCCCTTTCCTCTCAGACCCTACAGCTACCGAGTCCCCCAGGGATCCTCCCTCAGCCCTATGCTCTTCAACGTCTACATGGCTCCGCTCGCCCCCATCATCAGAACCTACGGACTCAACATTGTGTCATATGCAGATGAGACCCAACTCATCCTCTCCCTTTCCAACGAACCCAATACCGACAGACACAACTTTCGAGAAGGTATGGAAGCCGTCAAAAAATGGATGAAAAATAGCTGCCTACAACTAACTAAACACAAACAAAACGGAAGTACTCATCATACGCCCAAACCCAGATACCTGGAACGACCCCTGGTGGCCCCCCGCCCTCGGAAGCCCGCCCACCCACATGGACCACGCACACAACCTGGGAATCATCATGGACTCAGAGCTCAAAATGGACTGCCAGATCAACTCTGTCTCGTCCTCCTGCTTCGATACCCTCTGCCTCATACGCAAGACCTTCAAATGGATCATCCTCGAACACAGAAAGACCGTCACTCACGCCCTGGTCACCAGCAGGCTCGACTACGGCAACGCACTCTATTCCAGAATAAACAAAAACCTCACCCGCAAGCTACTGAACATCCAAAATGCCACTACAAGACTGGTCCTCAACCTGCCAAGCCACTGCCACATCTCCAGGCACCTGCGCACACTCCACTGGCTCCCCGTCGAAGCTAGAGTCACCTTCAAGATGCTAACTCACGCTCACAAGGCCCTCCACGCCACCGGACCAGCATACCTAAACAGCCGACTCAAATTCCACGCACCCCAAAGGACCCTATGATCAGCCCAGCTCTCCTACGCCGTGGTCCCCCGCACCAGAAAGACCAGATCAGGAGGCCGCTCCTTCTCCTTCCGCATGGCCAGTGCCTGGAACGACCTTCCGCTCCACCTCAGACATTTAACATCGCTCCCCATCTTCACAAGAAACCTCAAAACCTGGCTCTTCGACAGACCCCCTTCTTAATGGACTGGAACCTGCGAAAGCACCCCCCCCACCCCCACCCCCCACCACACCCCTAGCACCTTGAGACCCTTACAGGTGAGTAGTCGCGCTTAAAAAACACCTGATTTGATTTGATATTGATATTGATAGGAAATCAATACAACAATACGAGAGAGAATTGAGTGTGTTTGAGTTGGAGAGAGCGCGCTAATACACAAGGGTGTCTCGGCACCGGGGAAAGGCCTGGGGAGAACATAAAAACACCGCTAGCTGAAATAAATGTGTTTTTAGTGCTTTACGAAAATGCATATGATTAGATTCTGTGCAGGGAGCTAATGGCAGGATACTCCAGGCCTGAGCCGTGATGATGAAGACGGTGCGACCACCTTCTACAAATCCTGGGTCTAGCGACCAGAAAAGCAGAGCTCGCGGCAGCTGCCTGCTGGGCGATGGCAGATAAAACAAAACAAACACATCCTGTAGGTCACAACTTGAAATCTGCGATGATTGGCAAGATTATTAAACAACCACTGGCAAAGCCAATAGGCCTCGCCTATGCAAGAGCTATTAGCCATGTTGTACACCAGCATGGCTTAAATGTAGTGGCGTAGAGGAGAGTGTCATAGAGTGTCATAAATTGGAGTGGTGTGGAGTGTCGTAGAGTGGAATGGTAAACAGTGGAGAAGAGTGTTGTAGAGGTGAGTGGCATTGACTGTCGTGTATTGCAGTCGCATAGTGTGGTGTACAGTGGAGTGGCATAGAGTTGAGAGGACTGGTGTAGAGTGCACTGGCATAGATTGTTTCACAGTATAGTGGCGTAGAATTCAACGGCATACAATGCAGCATCACAGAATGTGGTGGTGTTGATTGGAGGGTTGCATAGTACAGTGTAGTAAATTAAAGTGCAGTGGTGCAGAGTAGAGTGGCATAGAGTGCAGTAGCGTAGAGCAGAACATACTAGAGTATAGTGCCATAGAGTGCTGTTGTATAGAGTGGAGTGCTGCACAGCACAGTGGCATAGAGTTGAGTGATGCAGAGTAGAGTGGCATAGAGTGCAGTGAAGTACAGTGCATTGGTATATAATCCAGTTGTGAAAAGTAAAGATGCATAGAGTTCATAGTAGAGTGTCGTGGAGTGCAGTGGTGTACAGTGGCATCGAGTGTATTGGCATAGAGTAGAGTGGTGCAGAGTGACAGAGTGCAGTGGCAGGGAGTACAGTGCATAGGCACAGAGTCCAGTGGCATACAGTGCAGTGGCATAGAGTAGAGTGGTGCAGCGTAGAGTGCATTGGCATACAGTGGAGTGGCGCAAAGTAGAGTGGACTGGTGTAGAGTGCACTGGTGTGGAGTTTTGCAGAGTGCAGTGGTGTAGAGTGCAGTGGCGTAGAGTGCAGCAACATAGAATTCAGCAGTGTACCATGCACTGTTGCAACAGCATTGATTTAGATGTGATTGGTGCATAGTAGAGTGTAGTAGCATTGAGTGCAGTGGTGCAGAGCAGGGAGGCAAAATGTGCAGTGGTGTAGAGTGTTGCAGACCAGAGCAGTGTAGAGTGCAGTGGCATAAGTGGTGCGTAGTAGAGTGGCAACGAGTGCAAAGTGCAATGGTATAGAGTGGTGTAGAGTATAGTGGCATGGAGTGGAGGGGTGTAGAGTGCATTGGCATAAAGTGCTATGATGCAGAGTAGAGTTGTGCAGAGTTCGGTGGCACAAAGTGCAGTGTTGCAGAGTAGAGTGTCGGAGAGTGCAGTGATGTAGAGAGTAATGACGCAGAGTGCAGTGGCATAATGTAGAATGGCTTAGAGTGCATGATATAGAGTACAGTGGTGCAGAGTAGAGTGCAATGGCATGGAGAGCAGTGACGTACAGTGCAGTGACATAGAGTGCAGCCGTGTAGAGTGTAGTGGCAAAGATTAGAGTGGCGCAGAGTGGCGTAGAGTGCAGTGGCATAGAGTAGATTGTTTCAGAGTAGAGTGGTGCAGGGTAGACTGCAGTGGCATAGAGTGTGATGGCGCAGAGTACAGTGGTGTAGAGGGCCGTGGCACAGAGTGCAGTGGGGCACAGTAGATTGAACAAGCTTATAGTGATTGACATGGAGAAAAGGGGTGCAGAGTGGAATGGTACAGAGTAGAGAGTGTTGGCATAGAGCACAGTGGGGTAAAGTGCAGTGTTGCAGAGTGGTGTAGAGTGGAGTAGTTGTGCAGTGTGGAGTGGCCCAGACTGGACTGGTGTAGAGTGCATAGGCAACGAGTGCTGCTGTGTAGAGCAGAGTAGAGTAGAGAGGTGTAGAGCGCAGTGGCGTAGAGTGCAGTGGCAACGAGTGCTGCGGTTTAGAGTAGAGTAGAGAGACATAGAGTGAAGTGGCTTAGAGTGCAGTGGCATACAGTGGAGTGTCATAGAGTGGATGATTGTGGCAGAGTGGAGTAGAGTGCAGTGATGCAGAGTAAAGTGCAGTGGCGTGGAGTGGTGCAGAGTAGAGTGCAGTGCGCATGGTGTGGAAGCCACTGCCATTACAGAAAACATATTTTCAATTAAAATGACTGTTGAATTTGCAGACCTACAGTTTCACTGATTAAAGTAAACATCGCACAATTGATAATGTGTGGAAATGTCATCGCCAATGTATTGATTTGGCTTTATCCTATTAAAATATTTGTTTCTAACTCTCTTCAAAATTTACAAAAAATGTGCTTCATTTGTGCTTTCCTAATTCTGATTTATTCTGTGATACTTGCTTAAAATGTTGCTGCGTGCTAGAAACAACCTGTTGCTCTGTCCTCAGTATCCAGAAAGATTGCCACATAAATCCTCTCACTTTGCAGTCAGAGAAAGAAAAGTAAACACCAACATCCCTCTGAAGACGGAGCCAGACATGAGGCCTCTGTCTTTGAATGACCAGCAAATGAGACAAGATAAGAACAAGATTTAAAGGTCAGTTTACAGAAAGGAGTACTCGTGGAAGAATACAAGGAGAGGTACTGTGAAAAGGCTGTGCTCCTTGGGAAGGACAAACTCACCCTGGACAGCCTAAAGTAAACAAAGCCAACACATAGAAACCGAGAATATGTGAGTTACAAACCACAGAGCCAATGGTAACAGCGAGGGGAGTGCATTCCCAGGGAAGCTTTATGAATGTCCCCAAGATCTTTTTAGCAAACCAGACCGCTGCGCTGCCTGGAAGGCTGCGACCTTTACCACAGTCATGCAGTGGGTGCAGCCGGACCGCTGTGCTGCCTGGAAGGCTGCAACTTTTACAGCAGTCATGCAGTGGGTGCAGCCAGACCGCTGCGCTGCCTGGAAGGCTGCAACTTTTACAGCAGTCATGCAGTGGGTGGAGTCAGACCTCAGCCCTGCCTGGAAGGCTGCGACCTTTACAGCAGTCATGTAGTGGGTGCAGCCAGACCGCTGCGCTGCCTGGAAGGCTGCAACTTTTACAGTAGTCATGCAGTGGGTGCAGCCAGACCGCTGCACTGCCTGGAAGGTTACGACCTTTACAGCAGTCCTGCAGTGGGTGCAGCCAGACCGCTGCGCTGCCGGATAGGCTGCGACCTTTACAGCAGTCCTGCAGTAGGTGCAGCCAGACCGCTGCGCTGCCTGGAAGGCTGCAACTTTTACAGCAGTCATGCAGTGGGTGGAGTCAGACCTCAGCCCTGCCTGGAAGGCTGCGACCGCCACAGCAGTCATGCAGTGGGTGCAGCCAAACCGCTGCACTGCCTGGAAGGCTGCGACTGTCACAGCAGTCATGCAGTGGGTGCAGTCAGACCTCAGCGCTGCCTGGAAGGCTGCGACCTTTACAGCAGTCATCCAGTGGATGCAGCCAGACCGCTGCACTGCCTGGAAGGCTGCGACCTTTACAACAGCCATGCAGTGGGTAAAGCCAGACCTCTGCGCTGCCTGGAAGGCTGCGACCGTCACAGCAGTCATGCAGTGGGTGCAGCCAGACCGCTGCACTGCCTGGAAGGCTGTGACCGTCACAGCAGTCATGCAGTGGGTGCAGCCAGACTGCTGCGCTGCCTGGAAGGCTGCGACCGTCACAGCAGTCATGCAGTGGGTGCAGCCAGACCGCTGCGCTGCCTGGAAGGCTGCGACCTTTAAAACAGTCATGCAGTGGGTGCAGCCAGACCACTGAGCTGCCTGGAAGGCTGCGACCTTTACAGCAGTCACGCAGTGGGTGCAGCCAGACCGCTGTGCTGCCTCAAGGCTGCGAACTTTACAGCACTCATGCAGTGGGTGGAGTCAGACCGCTGTGCTGCCTGGTAGGTGGCGACCGTCACAGCAGTCATGCAGTGGGTGCAGCCAGACCACTGAGCTGCCTGGAAGGCTGCGACCTTTACAGCAGTCACGCAGTGGGGGCAGCCAGACCGCTGCGCTGCCTGGAAGGCTGCGACCTTTACAGCAGTCACGCAGTGGGTGCAGCCAGACCGCTGCACTGCCTCATAGGCTGCGACCTTTACAGCAGTCATGCAGTGGGTGGAGACAGACCGCTGCGCTGCTGTCAGGCGCCCCACAAGACTCACCTGGGCTTGTGAAGCGATTCTGCTGAGACGACAGGAGCCACCGCCCTTGTTCCTAACTAACCCCCGCGGGGAGTAAAACCAGACACGGATTAGATGGAACCAGGGATGGGGGCCAAATAAGCAAGAGGAGTGGCCTTGGTGGAAGGGACATAGGGTAGGGTCTTGGCACAGCTGAGGGAACAAGCGTGAGATAGGTGCCTCCAGTCCGGAGAATCCAGTGATGAAGCGACGGTAGTAGTTGGCAAACCCCAAGAATCGCTGTACCCCTTTCACGGATTCTGGAGTGGGCCAAAGAAGGATGGCCTCTACTTTCTTGTTGTCCATTTGTATACCAGCTGGAGTGATAATATGTCCCAGGAACTCCACGGCTGTAACGTGGAAAACGCTTTTCTCCAGTTTTACGTACAGTCAATGTTTACCCAGCTGTCGTAGAACCGGACGCACATGCTGTACGTGTTCGGTGATGGTCTGTGAGAAGATCAGGATATCGTCTATGGAGACGATACAGAAGACGTCGAGGAACTCCCTCAACACCTCATCGATGAAGAACTGGAATGCTGCGGGGGCATTGCAGAGTCCGAAAGGCATGACCTGGTACTCGAACAGGCCGAATTTGGTCCAGAAGGCGGTCTTCCATTCGTCACCCTTCCGGACCCTAACCAGATGGTAGGCACCCCGCAGATCCAGTTTGGTATAAATGGAGGCGTTCTTGACTTGATCCAGGAGGTTGGAGATGAGCGGAAGCGGGTACCGTTTTTTCACCATAATGGCGTTCATCGCCCTGAAGTCGATGCAAGTCCTCAGGTCCCCTTCCTTCTTCAACGCGAAGAAGAGGGGAGATGACACCGGGGACCTGGAATGGCGGATGAACCCATTGTCCAAGTACTCGTCTAGGTAGGAGCGTAGGTGGACGTTCTCCTTTTCGGTAAGGGAATAGATCCTGCTACAGGGTAGCGTAGAGCCGGTTATAAGATCGATCCGACAATCGAAGGAACGATGCGGTGGCAGGGTGTTGGCTCCTTTTTTATCGAACACCTCTGCCAGATCCTGATAGTTCTCAGGTACTTCGGCTTGGGATACCATCCCCATGCCTTGTACCGCTAATGATCGAGCTTGTATGGAACGGATACCATGCAGGTTGTCCTCCTTGTAACAGGTTTTACAGCAGTGTTCAGAATCCAGACAGATAACCCGAGAAACCCAGTTGACTCGGGGATTGTGGTTTACCAGCCATGGTAGGCCCAAAATGACTCTGAACTGAGGTGCGTCTATGCAACCCCTCTTGTCTGGCTCTGGGACTAGGAGTGGTTCCCCAAGGGTTGGTGAGACCAGCCGCCACTTGGCCCTGTAGGGCCGTCATATCCTGGCGTAAACTGAGGTTCTCTGCCTGCATGGCAGCCAGCAAGGCTGCGATGTCCTGCAGGGTAACCTCCGGTTCTCCCATGTCGTCTGGGCAGAATGAAACAACGCGGGCTTCTGATTCTGTCAGGCGCCCCACAAGACTCACCTGGGCTTGTGAAGCGATTCTGCAGAGACGACATGAGCCACCGCCCTTGTTCCCAACTAACCCCTGCGGGGAGTAAAACCCGACACGGATTAGATGGAGCCAGGAATGGGGGCCAAATAAGCAAGAGGAGTGGCCTTGGTGGAAGGGACGTAGGGTAGGGTCTTGGCACAGCTGAGGGAACAAGAAAAGACTTGATTAGGACGTGGTACTACTCCTACAGCATAACACCCCACAAAACACATGCAGGAGGGAGCCCCTGGCTCCGGTACTTACCAAGACACACAGTTCGTGCAGAACCAAGGAAGAGGCCAGCAACTTAGCGTCCAGGTGCCTTGGTGAGGAAATGAAATAAAGCGCTCCTGCGCGTAAGAATCACCAAAGTACAAAACAAACAATAAGAAGGCGCTTCTGCGCGTAAGGGTACGATACCAGGACTCCAGGGTAAGCGCTATAGCGCGGCCCAGTGCATGTTTGTTTAACGCTCCTGCGCCACATGCAAGAGTTCCACAGTGCTCCTACGCTACACGCGCCAGGTAACTAGCAGTCGCGCTCCTGCGTAACTGCCAAAACAAAAGCAACACAAGCAAAGAATGTCACAGCGCTCCTGCGCTTACTGACAGAAAATGCAGCAGTGCTCCTGCGCCACTGCCAAACAAAGGCAACACAAGGAAGACATGCAGCAGCGTTCCTGCGCGTCTGCCAAGGAAGGGTTAATTCTGGTCCCAAACGAAAGTATCACAGCGCTCTCAGCGCTCGGCAAATTGGTGCAAGTAGCAGTGCTCCCGCATGGCTGTCTGAGCACTAGAGGCTCAGGAGAGAAATGGCCAGCGCACCACACGATGTTGAGGACGAAACAAAAACGGCAAGGAAAAGTCACGTAACGCGTACTGGCACAGGGAAGGCGTTACCGTGACACGAAGTGCAGCGGAACCTCCAGGAGTCCAAAGGAATAGAAGAACAGTCCTCCGACGTCTGCTGGGCTGGGAATAATACTTCGGAATCAGAAGCACCGATCCGGCGGTGCTTCACGCATTTAAGCGTAGTAACCCGGAAGTGTTTAGTGAGGCGGAGGACTAGACCGGGACACCACTTCCGGGCGGAAGTGAGTATTCCCGACGCCTGCATGTGTCCTGTGGCGCCCGGGACGGCGGAAAGCCGCCACATGACAGCTGCCTGGAAGGCTGCGACCTTTACAGCAGTTATGCAGTGGGTAAAGCCAGACTGCTGCGCTGCCTGGAAGGCTGCGACCTTTACAGCAGTCATGCAGTGGGTGAAGCCAGACAGCTGCGCTGCCTGGAAGGCTGCGACCTTTACAGCAGTCATGCAGCGGGTGAAGCCAGACCGCTGTGCTGCCTGGATGGCTGCAACCTTTACAGCAGTCACACAATGGGTGAAGTCAGACTGCTGCGCTGCCTCATAGGCTGCGACCTTTACAGCAGTCATGCAGTGGGTAAAGCCAGACCGCTGCGCTGCCTGGAAGGCTGCGACCTTCACAGCAGTCATGCAGTGGGTGAAGCCAGACTGCTGCGCTGCCTGTAAGGCTGCAACTTTTACAGCAGTCATGCAGTGGGTGCAGCCAGACCGCTGCGCTGCCTGCGACCTTAACAGCAGTTATGCAGTGGGTGAAGCCAGACTGCTGCGCTGCTTGGAAGGCTGCGACCTTTACAGCAGTCATGCAGTGGGTGAAGCCAGACCGCTGCGCAGCCTGGAAGGCTGCGACCTTTACAGCAGTCATGCAGCGGGTGAAGCCAGACAGCTGTGCTGCCTGGATGGCTGCAACCTTTACAGCAGTCACGCAGTGGGTGAAGTCAGACCGCTGCGCTGCCTCATAGGCTGCGACCTTCACAGAAGTCATGCAGTGGGTGCAGCCAGATCTCTACGCTGCCTGGAAGGCTGCGACCTTTACAGCAGTCATGCAGCGGGTGCAGCCAGACCGCTGAGCTGCCTGCATGGCTGCGACCTTCACAGTAGTCATGCAGTGGGTGCAGGCAGACCGCTGCACTGCCTGGTTGGCTGCGACCTTCACAGTAGTCATGCAGTGGGTGCAGGCAGACCGCTGCACTGCCTGGATGGCTGCGACCTTTACAGCAGTCATGCAGTGGGTGCAGCCAGACCCCTGCGCTGCCTGGTTGGCTGCGACCATTACAGCAGTCATGCATCCGGTGCAGCCAGACCTCTGCGCTGCCTCAAAGGCTGCGACCTTTACAGCAGTCCTGCAGTGGGTGCAGCCAGTTCGCTGCACTGCCTGGAAGGCTGCGACCTTTACAGCAGTACTGCAGTGGGTGCAGCCAGACCGCTGCGCTGCCTGGAAGGCTGCAACTTTTACAACAGTCATGCAGTGGGTGCAGCCAGACCGCTGCGCTGCCTGGAAGGCTGCGACCTTTACAGCAGTCATGCAGTCGGTGCAACCAGACCTCTGCGCTGCCTCAAAGGCAGCGACCTTTACAGCAGTCATGCAGTGGGTGCAGGTAGATTGCTGCACTGCCTGGTAGGCTGCGACCTTTCCAGCAGTCACGCAGTGGGTGCAGCCAGACCTCTGCGCTGCCTCAAAGGCTGCGACCTTTACAGCAGTCATGCAGCGGGTGCAGCCAGACCGCTGCGCTGCCTGGAAGGCTGCGGCCTTTACAGCAGTCATGCAGTGGGTGCAGCCAGACCGCTGTGCTGCCTGGTAGGCTGTGACCTTTACAGCAGTCATGCAGCGGGTGCAGCCAGACTTCTGCGCTGCCTGGAAGGCTGCGACCTTTACACCAGTCACGCAGTGGGTACAGCCGGATCGCTGTGCTGCCTGGAAGGCTGCGACCTTTACAGCAGTCATGCAGTGGGTACAGCCAGATCGCTGCGCTGCCTGGAAGGCTGCGACCTTTACAACAGTCATGCAGTGGGTGCAGCCAGACCGCTGCGCTTCCTGGAAGGCTGCGACCTTTACAGCAGTCATGCAGCGGGTGCAGCCAGACCCCTGCGCTGCCTGGAAGGCTGCAACATTTACAGCAGTCATGCAGTGGGTGCAGGTAGATTGCTGCGCTGCCTGGTAGGCTTCGACCTTTACAGCAATCCCGCAGTGGGTGCAGCCAGACCGCTGCGCTGCCTGGTAGCGCTGTGACCATTACAGCAGTCATGCAGTCGGTGCAGCCAGACCTCTGCGCTGCCTGGTAGGCTGCGACCATTACAGCAGTCATGCAGTGGGTGCAGGGAGACCTCTGCGCTGCCTCAAAAGCTGCGACCTTTACAGCAGTCATGCAGCGGGTGCAGGTAGATTGCTGCGCTGCCTGGTAGGCTTCGACCTTTACAGCAGTCATGCAGCGGGTGCAGCCAGATCCCTGCGCTGCCTCAAAGGCTGTGACCTTTACAGCAGTCATGCAGTCGGTGCAGCCAGACCTCTGCGCTGCCTCAAAGGCTGCGACCTTTACAGCAGTCCTGCAGTGGGTGCAGCCAGACCGCTGCGCTGCCTGGAAGGCTGCGACCTTTACAGCAGTCCTGCAGTGGGTGCAGCCAGACCGCTGCGCTGCCTGGAAGGCTGCAACTTTTACAACAGTCATGCAGTGGGTGCAGCCAGACCGCTGCGCTGCCTGGAAGGCTGCACCTTTACAGCAGTCATGCAGTCGGTGCAACCAGACCTCTGCGCTGCCTCAAAGGCAGCAACCTTTACAGCAGTCATGCAGTGGGTGCAGCCAGACCGCTGCGCTGCCTCAAAGGCTGCGACCTTTACAGCAGTCATGCAGTGGGTGCAGCCAGACCGCTGCACTGCCCGGTAGGCTGTGACCTTTACAGCAGTCATGCAGCGGGTGCAGCCAGACCGCTGCACTGCCTGGAAGGCTGCAGCCTTTACAGCAGTCATGCAGTGGGTGCAGCCAGACCGCTGCGCTGCCTGGTAGGCTGCGACCTTTACAGCAGTCATGCAGCGGGTGCAGCCAGACCGCTGCGCTGCCTGGAAGGCTGCGGCCTTTACAGCAGTCATGCAGTGGGTGGAGTCAGACCTCAGCCCTGCCTGGAAGGCTGCGACCGCCACAGCAGTCATGCAGTGGGTGCAGCCAGACCGCTGCGCTGCCTGGTAGGCTGCGACCTTTACAGCAGTCATGCAGCGGGTGCAGCCAGACCGCTGCGCTGCCTGGAAGGCTGCGGCCTTTACAGCAGTCCTGCAGTGGGTGCAGGCAGACTGCTGCGCTGCCTCAAAGGCTGCGACCTTTACATCAGTCCTGCAGTGGGTGCAGACAGATTATGAACTGCGTTGTGACAGCAGCAGAAGGCTTTACAAGAGCAGCACTGCCGAAGTGGAAGCCACTGCAAATCAGTGAAAGGGGAGAGATGCTCGAATATTCTGGAAGGCCGGATATAAACCCGGCTGCTGCATTCTGAAGGTGTAAGGGGTGCACGAGAGGAGATGAAAACCCAATAAACAGTCAATGACAGCAGCCCACCCTGTTTGTAATTAACACAGGAACCGACATCTTCATGGATGACCCAGGAAGAAAGGAATCCATTTTAATGAGACGCCTCATTATGCGAGAGCCCCCGGTTCCTAATACGGGTCTGAAAAGAAAGCCCTGCATCAAAGGGAACCCCCAGATTAGGGGGCTGGCTCTAGGCTCAGGACGTGTGCCAGGACATTGGGGTCACCATTTACAGGGGCAGATGGAGGGGGTGCCACACAGCAGGCCCTGGTCTCATCAGCGTCAGCCTCAATGATGAGGCGTCCATCCAAGGAGCGCCAGATGGTACCCACGGAGTGACGTCACCTCTCATCACCCTGTGGGTGCACCCGAGCAGCAGAATATCTGGGCGTCCAGGATGGAAACCACAAAGAGGTAAGACGGTCAGCGAAGACATGACAGACGGGTTGAAAAGAGGGGGGCTCAGAGCGGAGCCCGGGAGAACCCCACAACTGAGCTGTGGATGGCAAGACCAATGAGGAGGCAGGTGGAGAGCCGGTGACCCTGGACTCAGGAAGGATGCGGCACTTCTGCCTAGTACTGGAGAGAGGGAGAAATCAAGGGAGAGGGGGAGAGGGCAGGAAGAGAGAAAGGGAGAGAGGAAGGGAGAGAGAGAGAGGGAGGGAGAGCAGAGGAGAGGGAGGAGAGAGAGAGAAAACGGGGGGAGAGAGAGGGAGAGAGAGAGAGAGAGAGAGAGAGAGAGACTGAGTTTTTTTTAAAGTTAATTTCCGATTTTTGCCTTTAAGGAATTCTAGCAAGGTGGAGAAAAGCCAATTCCCAGAACAATCCCCACGTCAAGCACAAGTTACAAAAGAATGTGTTTTTTAAGCGTCATACATGACAATTAGAAACGTTTTTAGGAAACGGTCCCTTTGTACTAGGTCCAAGAAATGACATGTAACTTTAAGAATACAGGTTCAACTTTTCAAAGTGAGTACAGATAAAACTTTACGTTTTTTTCAAAATGTCAAATATTGTTCAGAATTTTTTTTCATAGTAAAGAACCATTTTTTAAAGGAATATTTAATACAAGTCTAAAACCATTGTCTTCTTTGATCAAATAAATTCCAAATTGTTATTCTGTAACGTTAAAACCGGTTATCAAATATAACCTATTTTAACGTTACAGACCCTCAGCTTGCTCATGTGTGCTCCCCATTCCTTCTGGGATGCGTCTGTGGTGATGGTCACCGTTGGGGTCGGTGGTGTTAGAAGTTTCCCTTCTGTCATGTTCTTCTTGCTCCACCACGACATCTCCTCCTGCACTGCGTGCGTTACAACCACTAGATCTTCCCAGCTTCCTGTAGCTTGTGACCAATCTTCTTCCAGCCATTCTTGGAGTGGTCTCATGTGGAGTCGTACATTTGGTACCAAATGTATGCAGGAGGCCATCATGCCCATGACCTTGCTCGCTGTCCTCACTGTCTGAGCTCGCCTCTTCGGGTAGAGGCGCGTCTCCTTCAGTAGCGCCACTGTCCTCTTGTCGCTGGGGGACACCTGGCTCTGTATGGTGTCTATCTGTGCACCCAGGAAGATTTTTACTTGCTCTGGTTCCATAGAGGATTTCCCCCAGTGGATGGAGAATCCCAGGCCCACCAGCACATTTGTTACGCGTTGCGCGTGTTCTTTGCATGTTCTGTGGGAGCTTGCATTTATCAGCCAGTCGTCCAGGTAAGGGTATACATGGATCCCTTCCTGCCTTAGATGTGCTGCCACTGCTGCGAAGCACTTGGTGAAGACCCTTGGTGCGGATTTTAGTCCGAACGCCAGGGCTGTGAACTGGTAGTGGTCCTTGTTTATTGTGAATCTCAGTTGGTGTTTGTGCTGCTTGTTCATTGGGATGTGCAGGTGAGCATCTTTGAGGTCTATGGTGGCCATGAAATCTCCGTCTCTTATCTGAGGAATGACCTCCTGTAAGGACGTCATCTTGAATTTCTGTGTCTTCATGAACTTGTTCAGGAACCTTAGGTCTAGGATGGGCCTCATTGTTTCGTCCACCTTCGGCACTAGGAAGTAGGTGGAGTACACTCCCTTGTTCCTTTCTCGGTGTGGTACTGGTTCGATGGCCTCCTTTTCCAGGAGGTCTGTCGCTTCTCTTTGAAGCAGCTCAATCTCTTTTCCTGACTGCGCCCTCTTTTTCGGTTTTCTGTTTGGCGGTGTCTTTTCCAGTTCTATGCAATATCCGAACTGTATGGTGTTTAGTATCCATTTGTCTGTTGTTATCTTCCTCATCTCCTGGAAGAAACAACTTAACCTGCCTCCTACTGGTGTTACATGTTCTGCGATGCTTGTTCTGTGTAACTTTGCATCATTTCTTTTGTGCTCCACCCTGTGAGGCTTTGCGCGGGTGGGCACTGATCTCTGGACGGAGTCACTTTGAGGCGGGCTGTTGGCCCCCTCTCTTGTTCTGTCCACGTCCGTTTCCTCTCCTGCGAAAGGACTGGCCTCTCCGTTGTTGGTGCCAGTGTTTTTTCTGGTGCCCTTGCTGTGCTTGGTTGTCTCCACGCTGTGACTGCTGGAATATCTGGTGTGACGTTCCTGGTTTGTTACCCCCCTTCCGTTCGGTCTACGTGACGGGGTACCCCTCTTTGACCCTCTGAATTGTAAAGCCCCCATTGACCTTACATAGTCGTTCTCCTTTTTGAGCTGGGTGAGTTTTTCATCCACCGGCGATCCAAACAGTGTCTCCCAATTGAATGGTGTGCTAAGGATGTTATGCTGCACTTCTGGTTTGAAGCCTGAGATCCTGAGCCAAGCTTGCCTTCTTTCCGTGATTCCCAACATCATCAGCCTGCTTGATGTGTCTGCTCCATCCAGGGCTGTTTTGAGGTAAGCATTTGCCAAATTTTTCCCCTCCTCCACCAGGTGTGAGGCTCTGTGTTGGTACTCTTCTGGGAGGTGCTTCACCAGCTGGTCAATTTGATCCAGGATTTGGTAATGGTGCCTATTTAGCAGGGCGTTGGAATTTGCCATGCGCCAATGCATTGCAGCGTTTCTCTCTATCTTCCTCCCCGTCAGGTCCAACCTCTTGCTTTCCTTGTCTGGTGGTGGCCCTGAAGTTGTTGACACATTTGCCCTCCTCCTTGCGGTTGCCGTGATAATGGAGTCTGCTAGGACTGTCCCCTTGATCTATGGGGGATCTTTCGTCGAGTGCTTGTATTTTTTCTCTGTCCTCAGCGTAACGGACCTGCATGTCGCCGGGTCCTTAAACGCCTCCATCCCCTGAGCCATGACGCTCTCTAGCATAGGGAGATATTGGCTCCTGGTCTGCGTGGGGAGTAGGGTCTCCAAGAGGAAGTTTGGCTTCTGCTTCTCTTCATCAAGTTTGACTCCAAACGCCGTTGCTGCGCTCTTGATGGCGATATTGTACGCCCCAATGTCGTCGGGCGGCGAAGGCCTCGAAGGTACGTGTCTACGCCCTCTTCTGGACTTTCTGTGTCGAGGTCCTGCCACTCCAAGTCCTGTGTCCCCGAGGATGCTGAGCCTAGAAATGTCCTTTGGTCGTCGTCACCCTCGTCGTCATAGAAGAAGGTTTCTTCCTCTTGCTGTTCGACAGTCTCGGGGCTTTTCGGCAGCTCTTCGGCCTCGAAATCCTCCTCTTCTTCCTCCGGCTCTACGATGACCGTCGGTGTCTTCGACGGAATCGTGTAACTCTTGAGTCGTTCGTCGAACTCCTTCTTTCTCTGTAGGATGTTCTCCATTTCGACCTCGAGCCATCTTTTCTTTCTTTCGAGTTTGGCGGCCTGTTCGGTGTCGGACTGTTCTGCTGGCCTCTTTGCCGTGTATTTCGGCGCCGATGTCGAAACGGGCCTCGTTTCCCTTGTCAACGTCGAGGTGGCCTTCGGGGCCTTCTCTTTCGAAGATGAACGTTCCTTTTCGGGGACGTGCTTCGACGACCTTTGCTTTTCGCCGGTCTTCGCCACCTGGGAGTCCTTCTCGAAGGATCCGCTGGGCTCTCTGTCCTTGGTTGCAGCTGCGGCCGACAAAATGTTCGGCGTCAGTGCTCCCTTCAAGGACTTCGACTCAGTCTTTCGAGAATCTGAGTCAGACCTTCGCTGGTCTGCCGGGGCTTTTGGGGTCGATGACTCTCCTACCTCTTTAGAAGTTTTCTTATCGGTCTCTACGGCCGTGTAGCCGTCGTCTTCTCCGGCGACGTTGTCTTCTTCGTCGGTCGAGAGACCCAGGTCTCGAAGGGACGGTGGTTGGCCCTTCCCCTGCATGGTGTAGTTGGCCCTTCTCTGTCGCTCTCTGGCACGCAGGGTCTTCGGTGTGAAGACAGAGCAAGCGTTGCAGTCCTTATTCTCGTGGTTGACCGGTAAGCAGAGGTTGCAAACCGGGTGCTGGTCGTCTGCGCGTACTTGTGGTGGCAGTTACGGCAGAATTTAAACTGTGTGTTGTCCATGTCTCGCGCTCAGGGGGCCCCCGGTGTGCGCATTCTCCATTGGACGTCGAACTTCTCGAAGTTCTCCTTCTCCTTCGTCGTCCCGGCTTGTAGGTGTTATTCCCTGGTCGTCTTCTCAGTATTTCCTGCAAAATTTCGACTCTTCTGTGTTTTTTCCCATCCAAAACTCTGGAGCCTCTCGGAAACGATCCAGACCCAATGGCGGAAAAAAGAATCTGAAGATGGCGCCCAATGGTGGGAGCTTCCGCAGGAAGCGTGCCGACGTCACGGACGGACACCAAAAGGTGGGACGTCGACGCCCACCTGGGCTGCGAAGAAAGAAAAAAAAAAAAGAATAGACTACGATTCCGGACCCAACCACTAGACTGCGGAATAATGCACAGCATAGTGAATCCAGAAAGATTCACGCTGCAAAACTAAATCTTTCAAAATGTATCTAAAAGTATTTGTTCAATATTGTTGTATATTGCCGCAATCGATATCCATTGCTCAAAAATAGATATTCAATGCAGCTTTCGTATACTCAACGTATAGAGGTCTATAAATAGATTTTGTCTCTTGGATGATAGAGTAAGGCGTCTTAATGTTCTCATGGCTGTCGGGCAGGTGGTTGTTAGCACCCCTCTCAGCCCTCTCTACTGCCCCCAACTGGCAGGGCGCTGCAGCACGTTTCACAAAACGTCTTCATTAGGGGTAGAGTCTTGAAAACCCCCCACAATCCATTGCTTGCAGGTGAGTATTAGAAGGCATTAGCATTGCAGGCCACGCCCCCTGTTGAGGACGGGTCCACACTCAGGTAAAGAGGGGGGATGGGGAGGTCACAGCCTTACCTGCCCTGCAGCACACACCAGCCACAGTAGGGGTCCTTCTCCGACAGGCACGACTTGCAGTCCGAGTGCCGCGCGCACTCCGAGAGGGGCAGCTTCAGAACCTGCCAGGGACAGAGAGAACTGGGGTCAGAGGTGAAGAGCCCCCCACGAGAGACAGTCAAGAGTCCAGCAGCCCCCCTGGCCTCCATCAACGAGACCCCTGCCCCCCCCCCCCGGGCCCCCTCATATGCTGCTCGACAAACACAGAGACATTTAAAGGGTCTTCCCGGGGTCCCAGACCCCCCCAATAGAGCCCACTCTGTTCTGCAGAGTCTTGCCCGGATGGCCTTGAAAACTTCTTAAAAAGCTTGTTTTAAGTACCATTTTCCTTGAATTTATTTTTAATGTGTGAGAGTCTATTACAGACACATTGCAGAGAAACGCTGCGTTTATGTTTCATGCAACATCCCTTAAAAAAGTTTCATTTAGATGGAAACATAACTTCACCGATAAGAAATGCGAGGGTGCCTCGGAGACGATTTGTGGTAATATTAGTGCGTTGCTGCTGTGTTACAATAGTGTCACTATCCCTCAACATTTAGAATTTGGACGCTTGTCTGTGCACTGTCAGTGACCCGCCCAAAGAGCGCATGAAAGAGTGAAAATGGGTCATCTTAACAGGGCCCCCAAAATTGGTTTCGGACAGGGGCCCCAAAATACGTTTGGGCCAGGCCCCCAAAATCCTTAAGATGGCCCTGGTTAAACACATACTTTATTGGCCTTTTGATCAATGGTTGAAACTCGCATGTATTGCCCTTAAACTTCTTTTTTCGTCTTCTCAGTCTTTTTATCGAAAGCTATACTAAATCATTTTTTTTTAACTGGCATTTTTTATTGCCTTTTTATTATGTTTTAAACAATATTTATAGCTGTACTTTTTCTGTGGTTTTCTCTCCCTTAGGAACACCAACTACGCCCAGCTCCAGAAGCCAACATCTGGACAGGTTGACTCTCTTACCGTTGATTGGGTCATGGCATAGAGATGATCCTGTGATTGGTCGAACAGGAGGTCTCCGCCCACAGCGGTATTCGATTGGTTGGTTATGGAGCTGTACGGGGTGGCTTCTCCCTGTTCACTGATGTAGACCTGTAGGTAGTAGAGAGATGAAACGTCACAGAAAGAAGCATCAAAGATACACCCCTGAGCGGCCGCCCCGCCCCCAGAGCCCTAGAAGCCCCGCCCCAGAGCCCTGGAAGCCCCGCCCCAGAGCCCTGGAAGCCCCGCCCCAGAGCCCTGGAAGCCCCGCCCCAGAGCCCTAGAAGCCCCGCCCAGAGCCCTAGAAGCCCCGCCCCAGAAGCCCCGCCCCAGAGCCCTAGAAGCCCCGCCCCAGAGCCCTGGAAGCCCCGCCCCAGAGCCCTAGAAGCCCCGCCCCAGAGCCCTGAAAGCCCCGCCCCAGAGCCCTGGAAGCCCCGGCAGGGGTGACAGGTGGCAAAAATACCCACATCTACTCATAGGTAAGGCTCCCTGTTTTCCCTTTTTACTGATTTTTACAGATAAATACAGACAGAACCATTTATTTTCCTGTCAATATTTATATGTAAATGTGGGTAAAAACGGAAATTAGTATCTTTTTTTGAGTGATTCTGAATACTGTCAGCTGTGACTGTCAGGCCAATAGCTGTGAAGATTGATAAGTGGTTACAAAAATAAAGAAATTATTGTTAGGAGGCTTTATTTAACTCCAGTAGATATGCAAACGGTTGATACAAAAAATGTTATTATTTTCATATGTGTATTGATTTATCATCTGTGGGACTTCATATTTTTGAAATCTGTCCTACATCAAGATTAGAGTTTACATTTATTGTTTAAATAAATATGGAAATGTACTATTTTTGCTTCGTTTGTCTCACAAAACCCAAACTAAAAATGGATAAATACAGATAAATTGTGCAAAAAAAAAAATATGGATAAATACAGACGGAAATGTCAAGAAAATAAATACCATAAAACTGGGAGCCCTACTTATACGTAGTGATTACTGCCATGGTCTACATTTACTCAATTTGTGAGCTTAAGATGATGAAAGGCTGATTCATCCAGACAAAAACTTCAGCATGTAGGTTGGCACACACCCTTGCCGCAGGTGAACCACCCCGTGCCCTCTGGCTGGCATTATGAAGGTACCAGGGGGGACAAGGCCCAGAGAAACATGGGCAGATCAGACAGAGGCAAACTACACACGAGAAGAACCTGGTGTACACACATCAAGTGAGCTACTCAGTGTGGTGTTGAAAGGAGCCCTTTGTGTTCTGATGGGGGGGGGGGGGTGATGTGAGAGGTAAATAAACACAGCAGAGGCGGGGGGGGGGCAGACCCTAGAAGTGGTGCCTGCTTCTGGAATAGGAGGGTCTCGAGAAGACTTGGTGGGATTTTAGGGAGAAGGTTCAGGGGAGATAAGTGATGCTCTTAGAAGACTTGGTGTCGCGTGCGTCCAGGAAGAGAGACGACCACAGCCCGTGGAGCAGCGGCCCGCAGGGGTCTCCACCCTTCTGGGTGATGAGAGATACTTCTGTTCAATGAGAACCACCCTCAGCTGCTAATGTAAGTGCGGTAATAGTGACCACATCAGACTGGATTACCGTACTGGCCACCTTATGCAAGATCACCAGCAGGCAGAGCTTAATTTGAGCCGGTGGTTTTAGGTCCTCAGCAACAGCACTTAATATTCAATAATCAAAATGGTGCTTTTCTTGAGCACCAGTTAAGGACACACTAATTTACAGGGAATTTAAGTGATTTGCCCAAAATCACAGGATGTTGAGCCGACGCCAAGACTCAAACTTGGTTCCCCAGCTCGGAAGTTAACAGCTCTGGCAATTAGGCCACACCCTCTACCCACTTTCATGGTTAGTAGTTGGCTTTGCTGTAGGTGGCGCTAACAGGAGCGATGGGCTGGTGCAAGGTGCCTCCTGACGAGAGCCCTGGCACTTTTTTTTTTTTAATCAACCACTGCCAGCAGTGACACCTCAGTGCATCAGGCTGGGTGGCCAGCAATAATGTAAAACATGCTTTATCAATGTGGAGAACTTCCACATAGATAATCAAAGAACGAATGAAAGAAAAGACATTTATAGAGCACACGACTACTCCTAGGAATGTCAAGGCGCTGTAATGCATAACAGCCATAGCTCAACCCGTTGGCTGCGCAGCTCGTTTTGCGGAAGTGCAGCACTTCCGCAAAACGGGTGGGGCCACGTCGGCCATTGGCCGACGGCAGCACCAGCGAGGTAGTGCTGTCGTCGGCCAATGGCCGACGGCAGCATGGATAGGGTTAAATGCCCCGACAGCAGGTTAATATTGAAAACGTTACACATAGCCGATCTTCTGAACACAACAAGCACATGTACACAGGTTAGTACCTGGTGCACACAGTCTTTTATGTTAAGTAGAAATTGTCACGCTGAGACGATGCTGTTAAATAAGTCAAGGCTGCTTACATCACTTAATGTTTTACGTACAATCTTTGCCCTGTTGGAAACTTTTTCTGCAGAGCCAAAAACACTTGTGTGGCACAGGCTGAACACAAGTTGTCAAGTGTCACCTGTAAAAAGAGTTAGTTTTAATACAAAGACTTATAACGTGTTCAGTCCCTCTACATACCTATGATGAATTAGGAACACACGTGTTTTTGTAAACACTTACACCCACTAGCTGGACACAGGCTGTACACAATTAGGTAGAAAAGTAATGTGGTAGTTACCCGCCACTCTGTAAACTATAAAAAAAAAGCAGCACACTCATTGGCAGTGATGTCATAAATGATGTCACAGAACACAGGGGCATACTAGCCGTAGCGGGCACCGGGTGTTTCCCCGGTGGGCCGCCAGGATGGGGGCCGGTTTTGGACCCCGGTGGGGTCGTTATTGTTACAGGGCCGTTTTTGGAGCATAGGTGCAATATCGGCCCATGTAACAAAATCGCCCGAAATTGAGCCTGGCAAATAGCTCGGCCTCAGCCCCAGCCCCCAGGAGTGCCGGCGAGCACTTTGCCAGAACATGTCATGACTGATGTATTATGCGAGGTCATAAGCAGTGCATGGCGGGGGCGTAAGTTATATTTAGCTTTGCCAACTAGAATTGTTGAATTTCTGTTTTATTTTTTTACTTCATAACATTAATGTTGGCACTGACATTCACTTAACTATAACTTTTCTTCAGTGAGTTTCCAAGTTATTTTTTAAAACAAAAACAGATCTTTTAAACACACCTAACTATAACGTTAGTTTAAACTTTGTTTTTTTCAGTGAATATATATATATATCTACATCTATACTTTGATTTACAAGTTTACATTCATGCAGAGAAAGTCATATTTAAACATTTTAAGCAAAATGTAGGCTCACGGATTGCCTCAGACAAACAAAGGTAGATTAACGCATACATGTGCATGACAAGGGGCACAATGTTGCCGCTTGGCACATTCAGCAGCTTCTGTGGTGGGGCACAAGGAATGGGGGGGGTGCAGCAAGACAAAGACAGCTGGGACAGGGGTCCTATCTGTCTCCCTCTAGTGACACCTCTGTCTGGGAATCCTTACAGCAGAGGGCACAAGAGGGGGTCTGGTCATAGAGACTGCCACTCCCCTGGCATTCACACACACCTTACCTGGATACAGTCCATGGCACAGAGGGCTGGTTCCAGGGTTATTGCTTCCAGCTTAGCTGGAACTGCTGTGCGCGTGCGACAACGTGCGTGCGACAACGTGAATCTACCTTGCTCCTCAGCGGAGGCAGACTGGAGCCAGTGGCGTACCGTAGAATGGCATGGCCGCCCCAGAATGCAAAGGGGCGCCCCTCAAGTCTTCCATAGCTCACAGATATCCATTGGCCTGGAGTGTAATGGGCCCTCTGAAGGGTTTGCCCTCCCCACTTACACCAAAGCGGCTGCAGGGCCTGAGTTACACCCCTGACTTGGGCACAGTCTACAGAGCAGCCATTTTCTTCGGTCACCTGTCACGTGCTCTTGAAAAGGACACACCAATTTATTTTATTTTATTTGAGAGTTTTATATAGCGCGAACAAGATCTTTGCAGATATCAGAGCGCTTTACAACAAGGGGTAGTAAAAACAAGAGAGCAATTAACAAGCTTTTGAGCGACAGATAGTTGAGGTAGTAAATGGGTAGTAAAAATAAGGTAGATAAAAGAGGGAGCATAAACAATCAGTTAAACTATAATGCGAATAGCCAATGCTCATGGCTGGGCCAAAGTGAACCGCCTTCTGCGCTCAAGGCGCTATGAAGGCTTTCACCGACCAATAGTTGCTTCTGACTGACAAGACTACAAAGCTAAGCTTTACAAAAACATCACTGGACCGTCTGTGCTGCCAAACTCTCAAAGCTAGACAAATCTGACCTCATGAAAAGGACCTGTACTTAATTTGTAAAGCAAACCTCACCCACTGCCCACACATTTTAGGTCTGGATAATTTACTATTAATTGACCACTGTCCTCTTGCACTTGGGGGGCAAAGTACTTTATTCCCGGGATAAACTGCAGGTGCCATTTGTGGATCTTGCCTTGCCAATGCCAATTAATTAAATAATATAAATAATAAATACAAACAGAAGGGCTTTGAGTCAGTCCTCTTCATCCATTGGTCTGTTCGGCTGTCCTTCACATCTTGCTGCCTATCACACCGCACAGCATGGGGCCACGGGTGAGCCCACTCCAGGCATTGGCTCTCGCACTGTGAGTGACAGCGTTTGCTTCATCACATATGTGTATCTGCCTACAAAGAGGTGAACTTCAGTGCAAGGGCAGACGGGTCACTACACTAGTTTAGCAATGTTTTTTCTTTCCATTTGTTATCCTTTTTATTTTTTTGTCATTCTTGTGTATTTGAACGATGTCTTCGGGTTATAGTTCAAAGCCAATAGTACCTTTCGTTTGTGCCAGTAAGACTCATTTTCCTTTGAAGTCCAATAAAAATGAAAAAGGTTTCCATACCTGTTCTAGGTACACTGACCTGTATGGAAGCACGCCTACTGTTCTATTAAATTGCATCCTAGTTATTTTTTGCTTTTAATTACATATTTCGATTGCAGGTACACGGCCGCTGCATTTCGTGGGCAGCATGCGTTTTTCTTCTTTTACCTTTTGTGACATATGTTTGCACTGTGAACAATGAAACATCCCACGCGCTTGGGAGGCCAGGCCTGTTGGCTTTGCCAGTGCTTGTTGTAGGTAGATATTTAGGCAAGGATGAGCTTCAGTTTGGGTGTTTTTACACAGGTTGTTTCTGGGGTCCACGTCTTCATGTGGTAGACTACAGGCTCTCTGAGGCGCTAGGAGGGACAGAGACGGATGGATGGGGGGTGGGGGGGCGGTTGCCATGACTCCCGGACCCCCTGACCTAATTCGAGGTTCATTACGTTCAGAAGATAACGAGTCGCCGGGGAGCCTATTGTCGGGACCCTCATTCTTAAGCGGTTTATATCCTTCTGTTCTCAGTGGTTGAGGCGCTTTGGGGATTTCAGTCCAGGCCGCTCGGCGGGGCTGAACTCGGGCTGTTCATCCTTCTGAGGCCGCTGTCGGAGGAGCGTACAGTCGGCGGCATCAATTACCCAAGTGGGACATTTCACGAGGAGTCCTGATGGGGGGGTTCAACAATGAAGGTCGATGGGGGGGGGGGAGGGAGGGTGGAGGGTGATGAAGGAGTGAGAGGGATGGAACATGAGCGAGTCAGAGAGAGGGTATGTGTGTGTCTCATTCTTTCTCAGCAGGGGCGCGTCTCTCTCCCGGCTTCTCTCGTTCCCACTTGCAGTCTCTCTAAACTGCTCTCTTCCGGGTGTGAATGTCTCTCTCTCTCTCTCTCTCTCTCTCTCTCTCTCTCTCTCTCTCTCTCTCTCTCTCTCTCTCTCTCTCTCTCTCTCTCTCTCTCTCTCTCTCTCTCTCTCTCTCTCTCTCTCTCTCTCTCTCTCTCTCTCTCTCTCTCTCTCTCTCTCTCTCTCTCTCTCTCTCTCTCTCTCTCTCTCTCTCTCTCTCTCTCTCTCTCTCTCTCTCTCTCTCTCTCTCTCTCTCTCTCTCTCTCTCTCTCTCTCTCTCTCTCTCTCTCTCTCTCTCTCTCTCTCTCTCTCTCTCTCTCTCTCTCTCTCTCTCTCTCTCTCTCTCTCTCTCTCTCTCTCTCTCCCTCTCTCTCTCTCCCTCTCTCTCTCTCTCTCCCTCTCTCTCCCTCTCCTCTCCCTCTCTCTCCCTCTCTCTCTCTCTCTCTCTCTCTCTCTCTCTCTCTCTCTCTCTCTCTCTCTCTCTCTCTCCTCTCTCTCTCTCTCTCTCTCTCTCCCTCTCTCTCTCTCTCTCTCCCTCTCTCTCTCTCTCCCTCTCTCTCTCTCTCTCTCTCTCTCTCTCTCCCTCTCTCTCTCTCTCTCTCCCTCTCTCTCTCTCTCTCTCTCTCTCCCTCTCTCTCTCTCTCTCTCCCTCTCTCTCTCTCTCCCTCTCTCCCTCTCTCCCTCTCTCTCTCTCTCTCTCTCTCTCTCTCTCTCTCTCCCTCTATCTCTCTCTCTCTCTCTCTCTCTCTCCTCTCTCTCCTCTCTCTCCTCTCTCTCTCTCTCTCTCTCTCTCTCTCTCTCTCTCTCTCTCTCCCTCTCTCTCTCCCTCTCCCTCTCTCTCTCTCTCTCTCTCTCTCTCTCTCTCTCAGGAGGTGTATGTCCCACACTCTCTGCTTCTGTCTCTCTGCTCTCACTCTCCTGCCATTGTTTTCTCAAGAGGTGTCTATCTCACAGTCTCTGCCTCTCTTGTTCTCTGTCCCTCCAGCTCTCTCTCTCTCGCAGGAGGTGTATGTCTCACACTCTCTTCTTTTACGGTCTATCTCTCAGTCGCTCCAGCTTCTTCTTTCTCATGAGTTGAATGTCTCGCTCTCTCTTCTCCTGTCTCTTCAGCTCTCTCCTTCTCAAGCAGTGTATGCCCCACCCTCTCAGCTTCTCCGGTCTCTCTTGCTCGCTGTCTCTCCAGTCCTCTCTCTTGCCTGAGACACAGCTCAGCTCTCTTTTCTTGACGCTCTCTTCTCAGCCTCAGTGACTGTCTGGGGAAAGCTGGAAGAGACGGAGCGCTCCATTCTCATTCAAGAGTGTCCCTTGTGAGACAGCTGAACCAAGGCCATCTCTGAGGGAAACAATGAGATCAAAGAATCCGGAAGTGCATCAGACATTACAGAAACCCACTCCCATCCACCCACACTTCATGGAAAATCCACCACTCCGCCCCCTCCGACAACAAAATCAATACCGTTTGCCAGAACACCACACGACCTATCACCACCGCTCCACCACTGGCCCGCCCACTTATTCACTTACAGTTTATAATAAGCCTGGGCAGAGTTTGTGGAGTTCTGCTAAGTGGAACTCCGCGAAGTGCAGGAAAAACCCAGCCGCGATACGCGGAGCTCCGCAAGCGGCAGAGTGCTTTAGATAAATGCTGTTCGCTGTGATTTTCAGTGCCAGGTGCTTATCTGCAATGTGCAATCATCGCGAACGCCACCATGCACAGCGCAAGCGGGCGCTGCTTCCTTTCTGCCGCTCAATTAGATTTTTACTCGAGCGGCAGCTTTCTCAACGTGAACGGACAGTTTCTCAACGCGAGCGGTCATGAGCATACGCGACCACTCGCAATGAGAAATTTGACTGCCTGCCTTGAGAAATCTCGTCGGGAGATTGATTTTCAACGCGAGCCAACTTGATGTTGACTATTGCAAATGAGGAAAAATCTTGCCGGGAGGTGGAATTTCTTTGCTCGCGCCCAACTTGACGTTGACGAACGCAAATGAGGAAGTACTCCGCGAGCCCCCTGTAACGTGGCGTGCGGAAATCTAAGCAAACTCTGCGAACAGAGTTCACTGCCCAGACTTGGTTTAAAATAAAACATGAACATTTGCAAAAAGTGTCACAGAGCGCAGCACTACAGGACTCACCTGCATCCCCCTCCCTATCGATGACGTCATCTTCGTACCATCCGACAAAGCGCCATCTGATGATGATAATGACGTGTTTGCTTCCTGTGCCCTCGAATCATTACCACCACCCGTGCTCACTCTGAAAAGTATGGAGAGCTTGCCACCTACAAAAAGCCGAGAGTTGACCCAGACATATCGCCAATTATCATTTCATCAACTCTCCCCAGGGAACCCCATCCTAAGGCAAGGTCATAAGAAGATAAGTGGACTTCATATCTGGAAGGCAACATCCACCCCTACAGTTCTTGCCAGGCCGACCAATCAGGTGCCGTCCCTGCTGTTGTATGGAAGACACAACTATACAGGGAGTCGGTGACCCCCTGAAGATCACCAATGACAGTGACCGATGCCCACTGGTCCACGCTGAGCTTTTCAACACTCTGCATTCTTGAAGGCAACATCCACTGCACCAGTGGACCAATCAGGAGCCATTCCGGCTGGCTTGTGGAAGACGTAATGATAAATGGCATCAGTGACACCCAAATGATCATTGATGAGGGTGACCCATGACTACCGGTCCTCATTGGTCACTTGAACACTCTGCATCTTGAAGACAATATCCACCGACAGTCTTCGCCAGGCCGGCCAGCCCAGTGACATCCCCTGCTACTGTATAGAAGATGCAACAATACAAGGACTCGATGACACCCTGCAGACCATCAACAAGGAGGACTCATGCCTACGGGTCCTCGTTGAACACTTGAACACTCTGCATCTTGAAGACAAACATCCACCGCTACTGGACGCCTGAGGGCAGCTGTAGCGCTTTATACATTTTATTTTCATTTCATTTCATTACTGTCTTCACCAGCCCAGTGCCATCCCTACTACTGTATAGAAGATACAACAATACAAGGACTCGATGACACCCTGAAGATCATCGACAAGGAGGGCTCACGCCTATAGGTCCTTCTTAAACACATGGAAACTCTGCATCTTAAATACAACATCCATCGCTACTGTCTTCACCAGCCCAGTGCCATCCCTTACTATTGTATAGAAGATGCTACAATACAACGACTCAGTGACACCCTGAAGGTTGTTGACAAGGAGGACTCACGCCTACAGGTCCTTCTTAAACACATGGAAACTCTGCATCTTAAATACAACATCCACTGCTACAGTCTTCGCCAGGCCGCCGGCCCAGTGACATCCCCTACTACTGTATAGAAGATACAACAATACAAGGACTCGATGACACCCTGAAGATCATCGACAAGGAGGGCTCACGCCTACGGGTCCTTCTAGAACACTGTTCTTCTTGAAGACAACATCCAATGCTACAGTCTTTGCAAGACCAACCAATCAGGTACTGTCCCCTGCTGTCATCAGTGACACCCCGAAGATCAGCAAAGGGGTGACCCCTGCGTGCTGGTCCTTGTTGAACACTTCAACACTGAGCATCTTGAATCCACTGCTGCAGTATTTGTCAGCCCGTCCAATCAGGTGCGACCCCGCTGCTGTTGCATATTAGACGCAACACCAGAGACCACAAGTGGCACTCCGAAGATCACCAACGAAGGTGACCCATTTCTACTGGTTCTCGTTAAACTCTTTGACTCTCTGCATCTTGAACACAACTTCCACTGCTCCAGTCTTTAATACGCCGACCAACCAGATGCCGTCTCTGCTGTCGTATAGAAGACGCAGTAACACATGGAGTCAGTGACACCCTAGAGTTGAAGATCACCAACGTGGGAACCATGTCTACTGGTCCTTGTAGAACTATTCAAAGCTGAGCATCTTGAAGGCAACATCCAGTGCTACAGACTTCACCAGGCCGACCACTCAGGTGCTGTCCGCTGCTGTCGTATACAAGACACAGCAATACAGAGCGTCCGTGAGACCCTGAGATCACCGACGAGGGTGAACCATGTCTACTGGTCCTTGTTGAACACTGAGCAATTTGAAGACAACCTCCACTGCTGACCAATCAGGTGCCGTCTCTGCTGTCGTATAGAAGATGCAGCAATAGAGGGAATCATTGACGCCCTAAAGTAGAAGACCACCAACGCGGGTGATTCATGTCTACTGGTCCTTGTCGAACTATTCAACGCTGAGCATCTTGAAGATAACCTCCACTGCTGACCAATCAGGTGCCATCTCTGCTGTCGTATAGAAGATGCAGCAATAAAGGGAATCATTGACACCCTAAAGTTGAAGACCACCAACGCGGGTGATCCATTGCTACTGGGTCCTTGTTGAACACCTCACGCTGAGCATCTTGAAGGCAACATCCAGTGCTACAGACTTCACCAGGCCGACCAATCGGATGTCGTCCCCTGCGGTCGTATGAAAGACACAACAACAGAGCGTCAGTGAGACCCTGAGATCACCGACGAGGGGTGAACCATGTCTACTGTCCTTGTTGAACTATTGAACACTGAGCATCTTGAAGACAACCTCCACTGCCGACCAATCAGGTGCCGTCTCTGCTGTCGTATAAAAGACACAATACAGGGCGTCAGTGAGACCCTGAGATCACCGACGAGGGTGAACCATGTCTACTGGTCCTTGTTGAACTATTGAACACTGAGCATCTTGAAGACAACCTCCACTGCCGACCAATCAGGGTGCCGTCTCTGCTGTTGTATAAAAGACACAATACAGGGCGTCAGTGAGACCCTGAGATCACCGACGAGGGTGAACCATGTCTACTGGTCCTTGTTGAACTATTGAACACTGAGCATCTTGAAGACAACCTCCACTGCCGACCAATCAGGTGCCGTCTCTGCTGTCGTATAAAAAGACACAATAAACAGGCGTCAGTGAGACCCTGAGATCACCGACGAGGGTGAACCATGTCTACTGGTCCTTGTTGAACTATTGAACACTGAGCATCTTGAAGACAACCTCCACTGCCGACCAATCAGGTGCCGTCTCTGCTGTCGTATAAAAGACACAATACAGGCGTCAGTGAGACCCTGAGATCACCGACGAGGGTGAACCATGTCTACTGGTCCTTGTTGAACTATTGAACACTGAGCATCTTGAAGACAACCTCCACTGCTGACCAATCAGGTGCCATCTCTGCTGTCGTATAGAAGATGCAGCAATAAAGGGAATCATTGACACCCTAAAGTTGAAGACCACCAACGCGGGTGATCCATTGCTACTGGTCCTTGTTGAACACATCAACGCTGAGCATCTTGAAGGCAACATCCAGTGCTACAGACTTCACCAGGCCGACCAATCGGATGTCGTCCCCTGCGGTCGTATGAAAGACACAACAACAGAGCGTCAGTGAGACCCTGAGATCACCGACGAGGGTGAACCATGTCTACTGGTCCTTGTTGAACTATTGAACACTGAGCATCTTGAAGACAACCTCCACTGCCGACCAATCAGGTGCCATCTCTGCTGTCGTATAAAAGACACAATACAGGGCGTCAGTGAGACCCTGAGATCACCTACGAGGGTGAACCATGTCTACTGGTCCTTGTTGAACTATTGAACACTGAGCATCTTGAAGACAACCTCCACTGCCGACCAATCAGGTGCCGTCTCTGCTGTCGTATAAAAGACACAATACAGGGCGTCAGTGAGACCCTGAGATCACCGACGAGGGTGAACCATGTCTACTGGTCCTTGTTGAACTATTGAACACTGAGCATCTTGAAGACAACCTCCACTGCTGACCAATCAGGTGCCATCTCTGCTGTCGTATAGAAGATGCAGCAATAAAGGGAATCATTGACACCCTAAAGTTGAAGACCACCAACGCGGGTGATCCATTGCTACTGGTCCTTGTTGAACACCTCAACGCTGAGCATCTTGAAGGCAACATCCAGTGCTACAGACTTCACCAGGCCGACCAATCGGATGGCGTCCCCTGCGGTCGTATGAAAGACACAACAACAGAGCGTCAGTGAGACCCTGAGATCACCGACGAGGGTGAACCATGTCTACTGGTCCTTGTTGAACTATTGAACACTGAGCATCTTGAAGACAACCTCCACTGCCGACCAATCAGGTGCCGTCTCTGCTGTCGTATAAAAGACACAATACAGGGCGTCAGTGAGACCCTGAGATCACCTACGAGGGTGAACCATGTCTACTGGTCCTTGTTGAACTATTGAACACTGAGCATCTTGAAGACAACCTCCACTGCTGACCAATCAGGTGCCATCTCTGCTGTCGTATAAAAGACACAATACAGGGCGTCAGTGAGACCCTGAGATCACCGACGAGGGTGAACCATGTCTACTGGTCCTCATTAAACTCCCTGTGGCTTTCAACACTGCATCATCAAGCCTCACTAACCACCCCAGCCTTAAGCAGCCATCTCTTGAGCAGTGGTCACGTGGGTCAACTCTGCTTTTTATTGACAGTCAATCATACTTCCAGATCAACGCCCCCAAATCGCAATGTCTTTTAGTCAAATTTAAAGTCCGCCAGCTTCGATTCTCGCCCAATATTTTAAAGTCTTACTGATCAATGCCCCATGTCGGTGCATCAACGACACACAGCTGTAATACTAAAACAATAATAGCAATATTTGATATAACATTTCATCTGGCGCTTCTGCGGTCTCTAAGCACTGTAAAGGTGTAAGAGAAACCTCTATTACCCAAGCCCGGCTGCCGTATGCCCCTAGCCCCCTCACCACCATCCAGGCTGCCAGAAGCCTCACGCAGGTCACTGCAAGGTCAAACCTCCCCCCTCCCCCCAATGACCTTTACTGGTTCTCCTTCTAATAAGCATCCGGTTCAAACCATTGTCCTCCAACAACTGGTTCCTCAAGAGTAAACAGCGCCACCTGGTGGACGACATTTCCATCCCTGGCCGCCACCACCAGGGCATCACCAGCAAGAGTTAGGGTGGTTCCTCTCTCCTCTGCCCCCATCCCTCTGTGACTGTCTCTTCTCTCATCTCAGGCTGGGGGTCAGGTGTACCCACAGATCTGACCCTCAGTTAAACCATATAACCTCCCTCTCTTCGCCCATCACACGCCCTCTTCCCACCCACTCCTCCCCCCACCATCTTGGATCGTTATAAAGTAACAGGTTTGTAAAATCGTGAAACGCGGTTTCCGAAAGGCCTGCTCACTACGGCTCACTACGGCTCACTATGGTTCACTACGGCTCACTACGGCTCACTACGGCTCACTAGTGCACACGCCTATGGGAAAAGGTGATGTGTAACATAATACGGTTCTTACCACTTACCTGTCAGTCACACGCACATGTATCATAAGCATGCTTGCAAACATGTGCTGATACATTTGCTCACGCATATTAACCCACACTTGCATTAGTGAAAGCATGCACAGACGTGTAAACACATGCATGCACACATATGCACACGCATGAGAGTGTTGAAAAACCTTGGTAACTAAGAGAGAGGTAAGAGGGTGACAAAAACTCGGCTTTGGAAGGAGGCCCTGAGGAGGCCGTGTGTGTGTCTGGAGCACTGAGCGGCGGGGATGGGGGCGGGGGGGGGGGGGGCACAATGCACCAGGGCTTTGAGTGACAAGTGGTAACTTTAATAAAGATTCTTCTTTCCAAACTCCTAGTTCGTGTCATGTAACCCACACACTCTAATCCTTTTTCCGTCCCTTTAAAAGCCCAGTTTGCTCTGCCCTCTGGAGACCCTAGAAGGTTTCTGAAACGTGGCCGCCTGTTTCTCTGTTATGCCACACCCGAGGATAGCAGCCCCCACTCTACATCTACGAGACCCCAAATAAATCCGCCATGAATTTTCCAATATAGAGTGATTGGAAGAGATCGATTGCAGCGGCGCAGGCAGGGGGGGGTGAGGGGGGGGGGGTGCAAGGACTGGCTGTAAATAAATTGAATCCTTGAAAGAACAAGGTCAAGGGATCCTGGGAACGGCGCGGCGCGCGTCGGGGGGGGGGGGGGGGGGGGGCACAGACCGAGGCCGGATGTCCGGATGTCATCAAATACAGGGGCGGATGAAAGACAAATGGACCCTCCGGAGCGCGCGGATGGGGCAGGAAAGGCTGAACACCCCCCCCCCCCCCGAATGGGATGCATACATTATTAACCGATCACACTTTTTAATAGGTGGAATACAACATAATAAAAGGCATTTTATTGTAATGATGGGAGGTGTTTCTAAATTCACTTCACTCTCTCTTTCACAATTACTGATCACTACTGCGAACGCATCGGCTTCTCCCCCCCCCCTCCCATTGGTTATAACATTATTAACCCTACAGTGACACCCTGCCCCAACCTGCCTCCAGCGCCTGAAGCCACTGTGGTTATCACCTGCGAACCCCTCTCCAGCGGAGACAGGTGCTTCACAGTGTGTGTCTGGCGCTACTTTTCGGAAGGTTATTCCGGACGTAGGCGCTATACGGTTGGCACTACACTCATAAGGATGTCTGTTATCCACCCCAGCCCTCTTCGACCCCCTCTTGAAGCGCCCCGCCAAGCTTCCCAGGTCTATGCCTGATGACGTGCTGCTCCAGTCCACGTTTTATTTCAATTCTGGGACTTGAAGCTTTGTTTATTCCAGTAAAAACTTGAACGCCAGTGAACCCTGCAGCGAAACCAGCACCTCAACTACTTATCCCCAATAGTTAATACATCTGGTGAGAGTCGCCCACCATTGGTGTGTGCACACTGTTAATACACCCACTGTCGCGTTGCCTATCCAATACAGCAGTGGTTCCCAAACTGTGCGCCGTAGCTCCCTGGGGAGCCGTCAAACCTAGCCAGGGGCGCCGCGCACCAAGCACTTTAATGCATTTAATGCTGAAGGGTCTGTTGGCTTCAGTTAAAGTAATTAGACTTAAACACATGATATCGATGATTTGTAAGTGACATGCCTACAGCTGTAAACATAGTGCTTAATTGATGGCACGTAGAGGGAGATGACCTCCGTAGTTCACTGGATCTCCACGTTCCAACACTCCCAAAGTAGGCGGAAGATGCCTGATTTATTTTGTTACCCGTTAATAGTTTAGTTTTTTTCCAAATCCCTTTTACACCAATGCAAGTTATCAGGAAAGTACAGTTGTCCCGTCTATTAAACAAACTGAGTATTATAAGTATTGACATTTGTACTTGAAGCATAGGTACTTCCAGTCCACATTTCTTTCAGTGCACCACATTTCCAGACAGACCCGCTCTCTCCTTGAGCACAGGGAAGTAACACCATATACGGCATAATGCCAACATCTGAAAGCAAGAAAGAGGGACGTTTAATAAAAAAAAATCTGAGGATTTTATTTTACTTGCATTGATTTGGAGGCAATTTTAGGGAGGAGACAAAAAAATAAAGCTGTATGTGGTTTACAAAATCGTGAGTCACACTGCTGAGACAGGTGTGTTGGCACGTATGACACGGGTAGAAATGGAAGTGCAGGCAAATATTCTTCAAGGACAGAAACCCTTTGGCAATGGGGCCTACATGCATAGGGGTGCTATCTAGCACTGTAGGTGGGATAAAAAAAGTTTGAGAGGGTACTCAAAAAAAGGCATGGGCAAAAAAGTGTAACTAGGAATATTTTATTAGAGGCGCCACTTTAGTAATACACTCTGCGTATATGATTATAAAACCTTCATTAGCTTCATCCCAATTATTTTCAGAGAGAAAAATGGGAGTACTCCCGACTCCGGGCTTACATCCCCCCCACCCTCCAAAACAAATAACAGTGGGGAGCCACGGGCAATGGCCAATGCGGCAAGGGAGCCGCGGGTCAAAAAAGTTTGGGAACCACTGCAGTACAGGATAATACCAGCTTAAAAACCAAACACATAGGTGCACCGGTCAACAATACAGAAAACGGACACAACAAAAAAATAAGTCGATGTCCAAAGTATCCTTTCTTCTTCTTTTATTCAATTTTTTGATAAAAACATTGAGGAAACAGACGATGAGTTTCGTCCAGAGAATGGACTTCGTCTCTTTTACTTTCCCGTGCATTTTCCATGCTATAATCTTTTTTATGTTGTTCTGTCTGTTGTACTTATGTATACTTATATATTTGTTAAAATTACAGCCCTGAAGAAGTTCATTCTCTGGATGAAACGCGTTGTGGCTGCTTCCTCAATATTTTTATCAAAACATTGAATAAAAGAAAGGATACTTTCGACACAGACTATTTTTTTGTTAAGTGTCCGTTTCCTGTATTGTTGAGTGATGCACCTATGTGTTTATTCCATTATTACACAGGACTACAAGTCCCACAACTCAAAGAAAAAAAACGGAATTGGAACAGCACATCGTGCATGGAGCTGGGAAACTATGTTGCGCCTCCCAAGAACTTTCATCTAAACAGTTTATGACAAGACAAACCTCTCTAAGCACATATTGATATAATCAAGAGAGACCAAGCGCTTTGAAGCACCATTTGGAGGCATGAGCGCTATACGAATAACCTACAATGCATCTAACCATATGTTTGCACACGTATCCCGCAGCTCTAAGAAGAGCAGGTGACTTCCGCCACAGCACAGGACAGCGCGCGTACCTTATGCAGAGGTCAGCGCATGTACCTTATGCAGAGGTCAGCGCATGTACCTTATGCAGAGGTCAGCGCGCGTACCTTATGCACAGGTCAGCACACGTACATTATGCAGAGGTCAGCACACATACCTTATGCACAGGTCAGCACACGTACCTTATGCAGAGGTCAGCGCACGTACATTATGCGGAGGTCAGCGCACGGACATTATGCGGTCAGCGCACGTACCTTATGCACAGGTCAGCACACGTACATTATGCACAGGTCAGCACACGTACATTATGCACAGGTCAGCACACGTACATTATGCAGAGGTCAGCACACGTACATTATGCAGAGGTCAGCACACGTACCTTATGCACAGGTCAGCACACGTACCTTATGCACAGGTCAGCGCACGCACCTTATGCAGAGGTCAGCGCACGCACCTTATGCAGAGGTCAGCGCACGTACATTATGCAGAGGTCAGCGCACGTACATTATGCAGAGGTCAGCGCACCTACCTTATGCAAAGGTCAGCACACGTACCTTATGCAGACGTCCACGGGTGTCCCCTAGGAACGCGATGGTGTGCTCGTGCTCCACGTGCACAGCTACAGCCGTCAAGCGGGTGTCTGGGCGCTCCAAAATGGCGGGTGCCTCCAGGGCGATGCGCCGGGCCATCGGGCTTGGGGTGTGGTCGGAGCCGCAGGGGTAGGTGTCCAGCGTGTCCTGGAGGGGGAGAGAGAAGCAAGGCTGGTTAGTGTGGGGTCAAAATCCAGGGATAACCGGTGCAACACAGGGGCAGCGGGGACTCAGACCGGCCTATCACCGGCCTCGCCAGAGACAGCACAGGCGTGAACTGCATCACTCTCCCAGGGAGTGACAGGTACAAGTAAACATAAACAGACCTTCTGTTGAATGAGTGAGTGAATATTGTATAAAGTATATCAAAATATTGGTACAATAGAAAAAGATGTTAATATTGCAAGCGGATCTACAAATATTCCATAAAGCAGCGTTTCAATCACAATTCCTTAAGACCACAATAGACAATGCTTGAAATGGGAAAATAGAAGTGCTGGCACTCTGTACTAGAGTATCTGCTTGTGTCTGAGAAGTGCCGGCACTCTCTACTAGAGTATCTGCTTGTGTCTGAGAAGTGCCGGCACTCTGTACTAGAGTATCTGCTTGTGTCTGAGAAGTGCCGGCACTCTGTACTAGAGTATCTGCTTGTGTCTGAGAAGTGCCGGCACTCTGTACTAGAGTATCTGCTTGTGTCTGAGAAGTGCCGGCACTCTGTACTAGAGTATCTGCTTGTGTCTGAGAAGTGCCGGCACTCTGTACTAGAGTATCTGCTTGTGTCTGAGAAGTGCCGGCACTCTGTACTAGAGTATCTGCTTGTGTCTGAGAAGTGCCGGCACTCTGTACTAGAGTATCTGCTTGTGTCTGAGAAGTGCCGGCACTCTGTACTAGAGTATCTGCTTGTGTCTGAGAAGTGCCGGCACTCTCTACTAGAGTATCTGCTTGTGTCTGAGAAGTGCCGTCACTCTGTACTAGAGTATCTGCTTGTGTCTGAGAAGTGCCGGCACTCTGTACTAGAGTATCTGCTTGTGTCTGAGAAGTGCCGGCACTCTGTACTAGAGTATCTGCTTGTGTCTGAGAAGTGCCGGCACTCTGTACTAGAGTATCTGCTTGTGTCTGAGAAGTGCCGGCACTCTGTACTAGAGTATCTGCTTGTGTCTGAGAAGTGCCGGCACTCTGTACTAGAGTATCTGCTTGTGTCTGAGAACTTAAGTGCCGGCACTCTCCAATTAGAAGTATTAAATTTCTCTTGAGAAGAGCTGGTACTCTTCATCTCAAAATAAAAAAGTGCCGGCACTCCGTACCGGACAGTACCGGCCCATTTAAAGCCCTGACAACAGACATAATCTAGAAATGTAGGTAACTTCCCAAACATTGATCTGAGGTCAATAAAATAAGTAATATTGAGTTGGGTAACAATAAACCGCGAAGGAAAACGAGGAAACGACGTATGTTCCCAAAAACGTGGAGAATCTGCATGTTTGTACCGCACTCCACCAACCACCATCGAAGGGTCAAGCAATACGTCATGGATGATTAAGACGTGGCGACAGCTGTATTCAGGAAAAGATGCATGCATCAGAATTGGGACTCTGCCTCTTCTACCCCTTCCACCCCCGGTATCCATGCCACATTGCTGACACCTCACATGCACTATTGGCATTAACACGCTCCAAAGTAGGCAACACAACGTCCTTTGCAGGTTCCAACACAAGAAATGTCACCTCACAAATTTATTATGATGGCCACTCCATACGGGGAAACATCATTTACAACGAAGTCTTTTCCACGCATGACGTTATCAACGATCCACTTACCCCGCAAACGTCTCTTCAACGCGGGTGCCTTCCACGACCGTCTTTACCACGCAAGTGGTATTCCTTTTGGTCGTCCTGCTTGTAAGTTCTGCGTGACTTTGGGGGGGGGGGTTGGGGGGGTCTCCCCCCCATTAAAAAAAAACAAAAAACGAGCAGGCTACATACATTAAAAAAACGCACTACAGTGTCATTAAAAAGTAAAAGAAAAGAGCCGCACCAAAGACGTGGCAGTGTAGGTCAAAATTGTAGTCCTTTTTTAGTTTTGGTAGACGTTTTTTCACGCATATTTCCATGGTGGATGGAAATAAGAGCTGCTGAACGTAACGTTTTTTAAATGCGATGTTAGAACCTGCGTACTAAAAACCTGCGTGGTAAAGCCACTTGCGAAGTAAAATTCGCGTGGTAATGCCATGCGGAGTATTTGTATTCATGGTAAAGACATATATTCCTCCATACGCCGTAGCAATTTGACGCTAATACGCCCGCCCTCCTTTCCTCTTTCCCCCTCACAGCACACGCCACAGTTAAAAAGCATAAGGATTCCACCTTTGGACCCCACATGTCCCCACAGAAAGCATTATGGTATGTGTTTGGTTCCCAGCCATCCGAGACAAGTTTGTCCATGAGAATAAATATCTTTTCAAAAACACTGATATTTATGTCAGCATTTGTTTTTAAATTCACGTAGGTACACAAGTCCCGTTCTGAACATCTATCTTCCCTGACGAAGACCTTCATTAAAAGAAGTGCCACATAGAAGGTCGAAACGCGTTGGCCCCCTTTGAGAGAGGTTCCCGGTTGTACCGAGCTGAAATCAGGTCCCAAAATTGCACTAAAACCAGCCCCTAACCTAGGGTCTATTCTCGTGTTCTGAGAAACTTTCCGGACCTCTCCCCTGGCGAGAAAAGCAATAAAAGCTTGAGGACAGTAGAGTATAGCAACTTGCCCTTGCCCCTGTCTAGAAGTTAATAGGACTGTTTTTGGGCGCAAAGTTCATTTTTGTATACGTACCTCTGAAGAATTTGAGTTTAACGCACGTTTGTGGATGTACAAAGCACCACACATTTAAGTTGTTTCACTGTATAGAATTGTCGGACACATTGTTCCTTGGAAACAAAAAGGTTTTTTCAATGTTTAACTGTACATATTGAGAAGAGAATAAAGTTTGGGTCTAGCTTGCCCTATGATGGGTACGGTTGTTTTGCAAATTGAATAAGAAAAATGAGAAAAGTATACATGCACATATTCCAACGTTAATTAAAAAATCGCATGGGAAGATAAATGTCTGCTTAATTTATGGTGTCAGAGGTCGTTTGTTTTTGCACATAGGTTTCCTGCATCGGGAGCATCCTGGGAGACACCTGCGGGAGGAGGACGGCACGCCCCGAGAAGGTAAGTGAATTAATGTTACTATTAATGATATAATATTATATATAATATTAATCATATTATCTTTGCAGACCGTTTGGAGTTTGTCTCAGAACTGCTATATAATCTGCATATTGCAGACAGTCGATGTGGGTGGAGGGCTCCCTACTTTGGTCTAATAGCTGATATTGTCGGCCAAATACAAATTAAATAGACTCGATGCCAGCACGCCCCCTTGTTTCAGCCATTATTGATGTTCATTTTTGAGGTCACGCTGCAGCCGTGAGCCGTCTCCAAGCTTCACCTGGGCCCACGTATCGCTATATAATGCTGTGATTGCGTTGAGCATTTTCCATGGCACACCCCGCGCTTTTAGTGTTGTCCAAACAACACATCACGCTTCTTCTTCATGGATAAGGACGGCGCATCAGTGGGTGTGCGACGACAAAGTTCCTCTGCTCGCATCATCCCTGAGGTAGAGTTGGTTCCTTCTTTGGCTGTTGGTGTGTCTCTTTGCCCGGGTCGCTTACGCGACCTCCAGTCTCTCTCTTGCCGGGGCATTTCCTTGAGTTTGGACATTGTGTGTTGAGGTAGATACGCTGTTCTGTGTTCCTTTGCTGGTGTTCCACGTGTGCCTTTTACTCCGACTGTTCGCTCAGCGGCGACGCGCTCCTCTTTGCTGCTCCTCGGCTTTTGTTTTCCTCCATGTCCTCCACTGGTGGACCTTGCAGGTATCGTTTTAGATCCTCTGGGCATTCGAAAAACATTGTCGTCGCACACCCACTTAGCAAGTAAGGGAGGGAGGGGGGCGGGAAGGCGGGAGTGGGGGAGTGGGGCGGGGGGGAAAAGGGGGGGGAGGTTCTATACATGGGCTTTCTGACTATCTTTCCTTTCTCTGCAACTTTTGCATCTTTTACTTCTCCTTCATCACACTCGCATCGAGTAGGAGCAAAGGCAAGCACGAAGACATGAACAGGCACATGGCACTGAGGGCAAAAGTGCCCAAAGGAAATCCACCAGTACAGCGAACACGAAGCGGCATTAATGACATACAACAGCCAGAATAGCATAGTGTCAGATATCAAAATAGTCTCCCTAAATGTCAAGGGGCTAAATAGCCCGGTGAAAAGAAGGAAAGTGCTCGAACACCTAAAGAAACTTAAAAGCGACATTTACGTGCTCCAAGAGACGAGACTAGAAGAGGCAGACATCCCGCGATTGAGAGCCAACTGGATAGGGGAGGTGGTGGGATCTCCAGCTCAGAACAAAAAGAACGGGGTAGTAACAATAATCAGCAAAAACTCGAACCTATCACTTACGAGCTACCAAGCAGACACCCAGGGCAGAACACTGGTGACCAGTCTCAAGAGAGCAGGAGAGACCTACCATATCGCGAACATATACGGCCCCAACAGTGAGGATAAACAATTTTGGGAGGGGATAGGAGCGCAGCTACACACCCTACCACTGGACGACCTGTTGATCGTCGCCGGAGACATGAATCAAGTTCTCGACCCAGCGATTGACAAACACCCCAGTAAACGCTACCCAGCAACTAGCCCTAACATCCTTAAAAACCTGTGCTCCAAACTGAGAATTAAGGACCCATGGCGCCTAAGCAACCCAGACGCCAGAGAATATACATTCTACTCCAACCCTCACAACTCCTACAGTCGAATAGACTATATACTAATGTCAGAAACACACACCCACCTCATAGACCACACAGAAATAGGACCCAGAACAATATCAGATCATGCACACATAAGTCTATCCCTATCGGGCAGACACAACGAAAAGCCAACCCGCAGGTGGCGATTCGACGACGGCCTCCTTCAACACACATCAGCGAAGGCAGAGATAGAGACAGCGATCAAAGAGTACCTGACAATCAACGATACACCAGAGACACCCAGAGAGGTACTATGGGATGCTCTAAAAGCTACCATACGGGGGACGGTAATGTCAATCAAGGGCAAAATGAACAAAGCAAGGAACAAAAGAATAGCCGACCTAGAGAAAGAGATTAAAACACTAGAGAACAGCCACATCGCTATACTAAAAGACAACAACACACTCACAAACCTAACAAAACGGAAGTACGAGCTCAACAGAATACTAAGCGAAAGAGCAGGGACCTGGATCAACAAATACAAATCGGTTAACTTATGCACTGCGAACAAAGCGGGGAAAAACCTAGCAACCTATCTAAAAGGGAAACAAAAGCAGCACACAATAGGGGCAATCAAAGACAAACACAACAAGGCCCAGACAGCCAACAAGGACATCTTGGAGGTCTTCAGGGACTTCTATGAGGGCCTATACACAAGAGATGACGCGCTAAAAGAGGACGGGGGCGATGAACTCCTTAAAAACATATCCACACCCACACTAACAGAACGTGAACGAGACACTCTAGAGCTAACAGTAACGGAAGAAGAGATAAGGAAAGCTACGGCCAGCCTCAAGGAAAACAAAGCACCGGGGCCAGACGGTTTTTCAGCAGGGTTTTACAAACAATACCTTACCACGCTCCAACCCACATTGAAACAGGTATTTGAGGAGTGCGTCCACAAAGGACGCATGACCCCATCAATGGCTGAGGCAAACATAATAGTCATACCAAAGGAAGGGAAAGACATGACAGAGGCGAAGAACTTTAGGCCGATCTCACTCATAAATGTAGACTGCAAGATATACGCGAAGATACTGGCCAACAGACTTAACGCTTACCTACCTAAGCTCATACACAACTCCCAGGTAGGATACCTCAAAAACTGCATGTCCCACGACAACACCAGACTACTATGCCATATAATTAACCACTCGGCCCGGAGTAGCAAAGCTGCCGTAATGATAGCCCTAGACGCCGAAAAAGCGTTTGACAGAGTCTCATGGCCCTTTTTAGATCGATGCTTGGGGAAATTCGGCCTAGGACCTAACTACAGGAGGATGGTGATGGCGTTATACAACAGCCCCAAGGCGCGGGTGGTAGTGAACGGCGGCACCTCAAACATACTAAACCTGGGCAGAGGAACACGACAAGGCTGTCCACTCTCACCTGGCCTCTTCCTACTGGCAATAGAACCGCTCCTAACAATGATAAGAACGAACGATGACATAGCAGGGGTGCCGATAGGAGGGGAAACATTCAAGCTAGCAGCATATGCGGATGATGATTTAATAATGACAGAAGACCCAGAAAGATCCATCAAGGCACTGACAGACACAATCGAGAGGTACACCCAGGTCTCAGGGTACAAACTTAACAAGGACAAAGAGTGCAAACCTCTAAACATCCACACAACAAGCACAGTACTAGGAACGTCAGGCCTAGCGTGGCAAACAAAACCTATTAAGTATCTAGGCATCCTCTTTGAGAGGGACCTGAGAACGACACTAGAACATAACGAGCAAGCAACAATCCAGAGGATCAAGGACAAAGTAGACGGGTGGTCCCCCAAATTCACAACATGGTGGGGAAGGGTAGAAACAATAAAAATGATGCTCACACCAATGGTGAACTATATGCTAACCATGCTACCACTAACCAACACAGACGACTTCCACAAAAAGGTAGACAAGATACTGAACGATTTCTTATGGAGAGGGAAGAAGGCCAGAATAAGCATGCAAAAACTCAGATTATCAAAAGAACAGGGGGGACTAAACATAACAAACTTCAAACGCTTCCACGAAGCGTGCATAGCCAGACAGGGACTGCATTGGCTAGACCCAAGACAGGACTACACCCCAGCGTGGCTAACACTCGAACAAGGGTTGCTAAAAGGCATGAAACCCATCACTCTCCTCACGGCCACCAAACACCCAGCGATCAAAGACAATCCAGTCCTCAGAAACACAAAACGAGCTCTCCTGAAAGTTGACAAACTTCTAAACACTAGCATCAGAGGGGGGCCCTTTGAATCCATCTGGCATAACCCCACCCTAAAATACAGGGGTAAGGTCCTAGACATGCACGACTGGTATAGCCAAGGGATATCCATAGCCAAGGACTTTAAGAACAAGGGCGCTGACGTAACGTTCGACACCCTAAAGGGGGAATACAGCCTAAACAGCATAGAACTATACAACTTCCTGAAGATAAAAGTCGCGATAAGGAAGGCAAACCTCAACACCCAGACACCATCGATAGTACAGCTCGCTACTAGCCTGAACACACTAGGACACCAGGTAGCACACCTCTATAAGGTCCTGTGCCCCAAAAACACCAAACGTAATGACAAGGTCATAAACTTCTGGGGGGAAGCAGCAGGGCAAGCACTAAGTGAGAACGTGAAAGCCGAGCTATGGAGATCCACGACTAGGAAAAAGGTAACGGCCACACTGAACCAAACGAAATTCTGGCTGGTACACAAGGCATACTGGACACCAGCCCGACTAGCCACCCTAGGCATTAGAGACAGCGACGTATGCTGGAACTGCGATAAAGAGAGGGGAGACTTAGAACACCTCCTACTAAAATGCCCAAAAATAAAGGACTTCTGGGGGAAGATCAGAATACTTATCCACGAGATCACAGGCATAGACATACAAATAGACCTCACAAGCCTGGCCCTAGGTTTCACATCCGAGGCAATAACAAATACAGAGGATCGTGACCTCATTGATCTTCTGCTAACAGCCGCAGTCAAAATAGTCCTAACTAACTGGAAGGACACATCAAAGGCGGCACCACAGGCATGGCTCAACTGGGTCACGTTCCTAAGGGGGGCGGACAACATCACAGCAAAACACTCACCGAAAACGCACAAGCAGTCGACCATGTGGGGGTCCTTAGACCATTACCTTTCATCACACAAGCCACCATAGGCGTGAACAAGATACAACTGAAGGCGTATGCTGAAACCTTTGTGATAACGGAACACCGTGCACATCTCCTACTATATCTATATCTATCTCTCTCTACTGTTCCCCCCGGGCCCGGGCGCGGGGCATAAGATGAGCGATCACAGAGACGTACAAATGTCATGGAACATCAAAACGACGGAATACGAACTATGGAATAACGGACTAGCGAGTAATCTCAAGAATACGGACTACCGCTCCCCCCCGCCCTCCCCCCCTCTTCCTTCCTCCTTTTTCCTCCTTCGCCTACTTTCTTCTTTCTTCTTCCACTCATGTATAAGCCTTGTCCATGTATGTAAATATATATTTTTTTATATACAATAAAGAATTTCGAAAAAAAAAAAAAAAAAGGACGGCGCATCAGGCCTGCGTTCCCGCTCTTCCTGCAGTGCGCATGGGCACCGCCGGGCACGCTCAGCGGCCATTGCAGCGGGCATGAGGATTCCTGGCAGGAGCTGGTCTGAAATCAGCCCGCAACGCACCACACTGGAGACCCCCGCGCCCAGCCATGCGCCGCTCAACTGATGTCGTGGTTTAGCATTTCCTCCCACAAAGAGAGAGATTAAAACAGTCCAGCGCCTGTGCCATGGAACCAGAGGTCGAGGTGAGCAGGGGAAGGGGGGAACGATGTTCCTGCGTGCTATACATTTGATCAGAACAGTTCCTACACTATTTAGTTAAAAAGACAACCATTCCTGAACGGATGAAAGGGGAGACGAAGGGTGTCAAGAAGAGTAGGGAGGGGCAGTTAAAGAAGAATTAAACCCTCCCTCCAGGGTCCCTGCTACTTGAAAAAATTGTAAATCTGTACGAAATAGGCTTTAACCCAGAGCTTAATTCGCAACAACAAAAAAAACATAAGTGCCAGGGCCCTTGTCAGGAGACCAGCCCAGCTGGCACCATCCATTACCACTGGTATGTTATGCTATGTTAAAGGTTCTTATATAGCGCACGTACACCAAGTGGTTTCATGGCGCTGAGGTCCAGGAGAAGCTGCTGCAGCACAGAATTTAGTCATATGCTTGTCGGAACAGCCAGGTCTTTAACTGTTTCATAAATGGAGCAAAGGAAGTCCGAGAACGAATCTCCAAAGGAAAAGAATTCCAGAATTTGGTAGCCAGGACCACAAATCTTAGTCCCCTGTATTTATTCCGTTTGGAGGACCAACAAATTCAAATGGGAAGACCCAAGGTCAAGGACAGGAACATAGCGCTGAATCCGGGAGGATATGAATGCTGGACTGTTGCCACGAAGAGCCTTAAAAGGATGCACCCCAGCTTAAATGTACATCGTTTGGCTACTGGAAGCCAGTGAAGTCTGACCATAAACTCCTTGCGTGCTTCTGTCAGCCAACGGCCGTCATGCGCACTACCTTCGTAGTGCTGCGCACGTCCGATGGCCAACACGGCCCCACCCACTCCGCCAAACCACTGCACCGCAGCGGAATCGCCGCTGCGGTTAAGCGGTTATTGGCGTAACATGGTGCCATTTGGGCTGATGCAAAATCAGTCTGGCTGCTGGATTTTGCACTAGTTGCAGACGTTTAAGTTGGTATGCCGGGATGCCCACGTAGAACAAGTTGGCGTAGTCGATGCGAGAGATGACTAAGGCCAACACAACTTGAATCAGGGCTTCAGTGGTATCGACTAATCCTCCTGATCCTACGCTGCAGGAAGAGACCACTGTCCCCATCTGGACTTTCACCGACAATTCACTGCTAACTGGTAGCGCCGGCAATAACGGTACCAAAACAACTACTAACCATCACACTCCTACAAGGGTGACAATTCAGACTGTTGGGGGCCCCAAAGCTATAAGAATTGCTTGGGAAAAGGTATTAATGTTTTTTTAATGTAAAATGAATTAAAAATCAACTGCTGTTTGGCCTATTTCTAAATTATGCAGAGAGCGCCACCATGTGGCAATGGTCATAAATGCCGGTGTTGATAATTAAGCGCAGGTGTCATGCACCGACAACCACAGGCTCAATTAAAGCACTGCTTTAACTGAAAGAATTTGTCCTTTTAGTTAAACTTTATAACGGTTTTCACACTGTATTGCTGAAAACATAAAATCTGAAAGCACTGTAAATATTTAAATACAATCTTTTCGAGGCAGCGTATTTAAACTGTGTGCCCCGAATCTTATACCGCGTGTAATACATTTTTTAAACTAATGACTTGGACTTTCACAGTGCTTTCTGTCAGAGACTTGGACCTATTAGTACTATAAAAACACTTCAGTATTTCCCCAGTGCACTTATCAAGACTACTGGATTATACCCACAAGTATCTGAAATAATCGCATTAACCATAAACCTTTCCAACCTGAAAAATCCATTTCAAGTTTATTCAAGATTGATTTAGACCTCAATAGAGATTGTATTTAAAATAAAAGAAAAAATTATACTGAATCAAATTACAAAATTCATAGCATCTCCCTGTTAAAATATCTTTAAAAAAAACTCTTAAAAAATTTAAATAAATTAAAACACATATTAATTAGAAGTAGACGATAGAAAATGCAGAGCTGTGTCCACAGTGATGAAGTTAAATCTATAATAAAAGGGCGTTAAAAACCACTTCCGAGTTCAGCAAGTGCCAAAAGGACACATGATTTAAATGCTGTTTCCCCACTATTGCAAAGTTGACATTTGAAAGGGTCTCTTCCCTGCTCAGCCCAAGCGGAAGGTTATCCAACCCCAATACAAGTCTTGTCCTTCTAAGATCAAAGGACACGGACAGATAATCTGATACTTACCACAGGTTACTTTGTTGGTAAAAGATACATATTTTTCCAGCCACTACGGTGCTCCAAATTTAGAGCAAAGCGTAGCCGGGGACGGCTTCTTCTAAATATAGTCGCATCTGACCAGGAGACCAGCATCCAGATAAGATAATCTGCAATCTATTTTGTTATTGCAAATTTAATGTAAAGAAAGCAAACTTGTTTGGAGTGAATACACATTCAGGCTTTAATATTTCAGTAAGCGACCCCTCAGCTGCATGAGTTAAGCTATAGGCCAATCTTATGAATCTTGCAACTGCCAAAGCAAATAATGTCCTGGTAAGACCTGGTTCTAAGAAAGGCCTGTCTCGGATTTGCAGGGCAGAGAGAATAAAACCTGCTAGGAGTTTTTTCTCCATAAAAGTGGCCTATCAACTCTATTAAAAGCTGCAGGAAGTCGATAAAAACAATAACAATTATCTGTGATTTAAAATGTACATATGTATTGAATAATGTTTGTGCAAATGCAATGTTATCCAGTACAGAGCATTTAGATCTAAAGCCCCATTGTTCTGAGGAATTATTCCATTTCCATAGGTCCGTCTTGCAAATGATCGAAGATACTTCTTGCACAAATCGTGCCCCTTGAATCGAGGAGTGCGATTGGCCTAGAATTGCTTCGCCCTGATCCGTCTCCCTTTTTCACCAGTGAATCAAAATACGTCCTTTCCAAAAGTTGGGCATGCATCCAGTGTTATAACAGTTGCCATATATTGGGGCTAAAACGATTTCCCATCATGGACATTATTTAGGGGTCGACAGGGGTCGCAACTGTGACCCCTGGATGGCTTCTTGCAACCCCTGACACTGCCTTAGCGACCCCTGAGTTCACAGGTGGCAAAACCAGCGCCTAGAGCACAGAGGAAGCTCGTCCATTGACATGGGTTGGAGTCCCACTTTCCTGGATTTCTGTTAAATTGTTTATCACACAAACAGTGAGTAATATTGTTCACTATTGGTGCAATAAAAATGGAGGACAATTAGCTGGAATATGACCCTTTCTGGTAGATAAGGTAAGCATAACATGCTTTTAATAACCTCTTCGGTGCTCATGACGAGACCAGGCCGTCATGGGTCACAGTTGAGCTGTGCTCATGACGAGCTGGTCTCGTCATAACGGTGCCGCTCCGCCCACGCGCGATTAATTCCCTGCCTGTGCGGGCGAATTAATCAGTGGGCGGGGTTGCGACGAGACCACCTCGTCATGAGCACAGCTCCACTGGGACTCATGACGAGCTGGTCTCGTCACGAGCACAGCGGCGCCGCGCTCACCCCCCCGCCCCCGCCCCTTTGCACCGTGGGGGAATTACCCCCACAGGGAAGGGGTTTACTGTCTGTTGTATGCTTGCTTGCAGAAGAGTGTGTTTATGTGACCTTGTGTGTATGTGTAAGCATGTTTATGTGAGACAAGGTAAAGGTCAAAGGGCGTGTGATGTTCTCTAGCTTTTGTATGGGATTTCTAAAGCTCTCATAAAGATGGAAGAAAGATGTGATGAACTTGGAGAATTAATTATGGTTGAATAAAGCATGAATTAAATGAAATATTGTTGGACTTTTCAACAGTCTTTGCTGTGTGACATGTGCTTGGAACGAGACACATCATCCATTTGTTTTCGATCTATTTAAAAAAGTGCAGTTGGGGCTTGGCACAGGTAAGTCTGAACGCAACAATTTTGCCAAACGAGCATACTCAAAAGTAACTGATGAAAAAGGAGGGCATTCTATTATTTTCTTGAAACTTCCGCTACCTCTGGCATTTTGGTGAATTGAGTCGAAGGTTCAGTTGGCAGACCTCCTGCTCTGAGCTACAGAGACACAACACGCTCCAGAAGCCTCCCTGCAACTACCCAGCTGACCTGCTGCATCTGACCCTACATCTGACCCTGCCTGACCCTGCCTGACCCTGCCTGACCCTGCCTGACCCTGCCTGACCCTGCCTGACCCTGCCTGACCCTGCCTGACTCTGCCTGAACCGTGCTGCCTGTGCTGGAGTGAGTTCCTGTTCACCAAGTCTTGGACCATTGGCCGGCATCAGTTGAGCTCCTTATGCAAAATCCTACAGCTCTGGACTCTGTGCACTGGAGGAGGCAACATCTCCAGAGGGTCTAACCTGGTCCCTGTAGATGGCCTGCTGTCCATTGTGGCTGGCCTGAGCTTGAGAGTTTTTCCAAGTCTAGGGTGACCAGTTACCCACAGTTAGCGCTTTCTGCTTTTTGGTGATATTTTTAGCTATACCTTTAATATTGCATATTTCAAGTTCTACTAATTGGATTTGATTAATGTTGGTATTCTTTTATTTATTACATTCTACTCTATTTCCCTTTATTGGTGCAACATACCTCTTGTTTTGTGTTTTCACTTTATTACAGTTTGGGTGTTGCATGCAAACTTAACACTGTGCCTCTAATTTAAGCTGGAAAGCTTTTGTGACAAGCTCCAGAGAGTTAAACACATGTTAATTTAGTGACTTTTGCGGTCCACCCAAACAAGGATTGTGGTTGTAGCTTAAAAGGGAGGGTTTCACCCCCCCCTCATCAATCAAAAACCCAATTTCTTACATCCACCTTGGGCAACCATCAACAAGATGCAATGCCAGATGGATTTCTGTGCCCATACAGCAAAGCAGAACATATACATTTCACGTTCACTCTACCGCATGCAAGCACAGTCCACATGCATTCTACACGCATGTTCCATACGGATGAAGCAAGGGACATGGTTGAGAGAAACTAGGAGAAAGGATACCTTCCAACATGAAAAACAAGCAGGCATCTCGCCCCTGTAGGCGACAATACAAGGGCCTGTCTCTTCCACTAAGGTAAGTGCTTGTCTCTCTACCAGGCACTTTGAGGCAGGTCAGAGGACAGTAGTCACTCTCAAAAGAAGGGGTGCACTTTGGGAGCCCCTCCTGGCTTCAGAGCCATGCTATGGGGTCTGAATCACTTTCACAGGAGCCCCCATGTACATCAGTGATGTAGTGTTCACAGAGGCCACAATCACAGATCTGCAGAGACATACTGTGCCTGTTCTAGCACTCTAACAAAGGACAGCACACTCCCTTCAGAGCCAAGCACTCTAACAAAGGACAGCACACTCCCTTCAGAGCCAAGCACTCTCACAAAGGACAGCACACTCCCTTCAGAGCCAAGCACTCTAACAAAGGACAGCACACTCCCTTCAGAGCCAAGCACTCTAACAAAGGACAGCACACTCCCTTCAGAGCCAAGCACTCTAACAAAGGACAGCACACTCCCTTCAGAGCCAAGCACTCTAACAAAGGACAGCACACTCCCTTCAGAGCCAAGCACTCTAACAAAGGACAGCACACTCCCTTCAGAGCCAAGCACTCTAACAAAGGACAGCACACTCCCTTCAGAGCCAAGCACTCTAACAAAGGACAGCACACTCCCTTCAGAGTCAAGCACTCTAACAAAGGACAGCACACTCCCTTCAGAGTCAAGCACTCTAACAAAGGACAGCACACTCCCTTCAGAGCCAAGCACTCTAACAAAGGACAGCACACTCCCTTCAGAGCCAAGCACTCTAACAAAGGACAGCACACTCCCTTCAGAGTCAAGCACTCTAACAAAGGACAGCACACTCCCTTCAGAGTCAAGCACTCTCACAAAGGACAGCACACTCCCCTCAGAGCCAAGCACTCTAACAAAGGACAGCACACGCCCTTCAGAGGCAAGCACTATAACAAAAGACAGCACACTCCCTTCAGAGCCAAGCACTCTAACAAAGGACAGCACACTCCCTTCAGAGCCAAGCACTCTAACAAAGGACAGCACACTCCCTTCAGAGCCAAGCACTCTAACAAAGGACAGCACACTCCCTTCAGAGCCAAGCACTCTAACAAAGGACGGCACACTCCCTTCAGAGCCAAGCACTCTAACAAAGGACAGCACACTCCCTTCAGAGCCAAGCAGAGGACAAGCCAACCCAACAATTGCATTATTCTTCTTTCACTAAAATTCAATTTTTTCTCATTGCATTTAGTGCTTTTCCCCTAGAAATTCTGACCTTGTGAGAACAAACCACTAACAAAAAAAACATAATTTATTCAATCGATGGTATAACCTTGCCTTCCAAGCATCCTTTGTTCAGGTTTCTGCGCAGCATTACTCAACAGGAAGCGCAGAAGTGGCCATAGACCATTTTACAGAAGGAAATAAGAACCTAGGCAGGAAGGGACATGGCTGGAGGTTTGATGTAAGTACCTGAGGTGGGAAGGCGTACATTAGCCAGGGGGTGAATAAGAAAGTGCATGGATTTCTCCCTACACGTTGGCTCTTAATACCCCAGGGCTGCTGGTTTCTAGAATGTCCTTCGGTTCCTGGAAGGATATCTGCATCACCAGAGAAAAAACAGACTGTAAATAGCTAAATAAACATGGACACCAGATCCTCCCACAATGCAATGCTGGTGGTTTAAATGTGTCCTCTCAGGAGATATGGGGGTACATGCTGGTGGTTTAAATCTGTCCTCTCGGGAGATATGGGGGTACATGCTGGTGGTTTAAATGTGTCCTCTCGGGAGATATGGGGGTACATGCTGGTGGTTTAAATGTGTGCTCTCAGTAGATATGGGGGTACATGCTGGTGGTTTAAATGTGTCCTCTCGGGAGATATGGGGGTACATGCTGGTGGTTTAAATGTGTCCTCTCGGGAGATATGGGGGTACATGCTGGTGGTTTAAATGTGTCCTCTCAGTAGATATGGAGTTACAAGCTGGTGGTTTGAATGTGTCCTCTCTGGAGATATGGGGGTACAAGCTGTGGGTTTAAATGTGTCCTCTCGGGAGATATGGGGGTACATGCTGGTGGTTTAAATATGTCCTCTCTGGAGATATGGGGGTACAAGCTGTGGGTTTAAATGTGTCCTCTCGGGAGATATGGGGGTACATGCTGGTGGTTTAAATGTGTCCTCTCTGGAGATATGGGGGTACATGCTGGTGGTTTAAATGTGTCCTCTCAGTAGATATGGGGGTACAAGCTGGTGGTTTAAATGTGTCCTCTCAGTAGATATGGGGGTACATGCTGGTGGTTTAAATGTGTCCTCTCAGTAGATATGGGGGTACATGCTGGTGGTTTAAATGTGTCCTCTCGGGAGATATGGGGGTACATGCTGGTGGTTTAAATGTGTCCTCTCTGGAGATATGGGGGTACATGCTGGTGGTTTAAATGTGTCCTCTCAGTAGATATGGGGGTACAAGCTGGTGGTTTAAATGTGTCCTCTCAGTAGATATGGGGGTACAAGCTGGTGGTTTAAATGTGTCCTCTCAGTAGATATGGGGGTACATGCTGGTGGTTTAAATGTGTCCTCTCGGGAGATATGGGGGTACATGCTGGTGGTTTAAATGTGTCCTCTCGAGAGATATGGGGGTACAAGCTGGTGGTTTAAATGTGTCCTCTCGGGAGATATGGGGGTGCATGCTGGTGGTTTAAATGTGTCCTCTCGGGAGATATGGGGGTACATGCTGGTGGTTTAAATGTGTCCTCTCGAGAGATATGGGGGTACAAGCTGGTGGTTTAAATGTGTCCTCTCAGTAGATATGGGGGTACATGCTGGTGGTTTAAATGTGTCCTCTCAGTAGATATGGGGGTACATGCTGGTGGTTTAAATGTGTCCTCTCAGGAGAGATAGGGTGGGTACATGCTGGTGGTTTAAATGTGCCCTCTCGGGAGATATGGGGGTACATGCTGGTGGTTTAAATGTGCCCTCTCGGGAGATATGGGGGTACATGCTGGTTGTTTAAATGTGTCCTGAGTAGATACGGGGTACAAGCTGGTGGTTTAAATGTGTCCTCTTAGTAGATATGGGGGTACATGCTGGTGGTTTAAATGTGTCCTCTCGGGAGATATGGGGGTACATGCTGGTGGTTTAAATGTGCCCTCTCGGGAGATATGGGGGTACATGCTGGTGGTTTAAATGTGCCCTCTCGGGAGATATGGGGGTACAAGCTGTGGGTTTAAATGTGTCCTCTCGGGAGATATGGGGGTACATGCTGGTGGTTTAAATGTGTCCTATCTAGAGATATGGGGGTACATGCTGGTGGTTTAAATGTGTCCTCTCAGTAGATATGGGGGTACAAGCTGGTGGTTTAAATGTGTCCTCTCAGTAGATATGGGGGTACATGCTGGTGGTTTAAATGTGTCCTCTCGGTAGATATGGGGGTACAAGCTGGTGGTTTAAATGTGTCCTCTCAGTAGATATGGGGGTACATGCTGGTGGTTTAAATGTGTCCTCTCTGGAGATATGGGGGTACATGCTGGTGGTTTAAATGTGTCCTCTCGAGAGATATGGGGGTACAAGCTGGTGGTTTAAATGTGTCCTCTCGGGAGATATGGGGTTGCATGCTGGTGGTTTAAATGTGTCCTCTCGGGAGATATGGGGGTACATGCTGGTGGTTTAAATGTGTCCTCTCAGTAGATATGGGGGTACAAGCTGGTGGTTTAAATGTGTCCTCTCAGTAGATATGGGGGATACATGCTGGTGGTTTAAATGTGTCCTCTCGGGAGATATGGGGGTACATGCTGGTGGTTTAAACGTGCCCTCTCGGGCGATATGGGGGTACATGCTGGTGGTTTAAATGTGCCCTCTCGGGAGATATGGGGGTACATGCTGGTTGTTTAAATGTGTCCTGAGTAGATATGGGGGTACAAGCTGGTGGTTTAAATGTGTCCTCTTAGTAGATATGGGGGTACATGCTGGTGGTTTAAATGTGTCCTCTCTGGAGATATGGGGGTACATGCTGGTGGTTTAAATGTGCCCTCTCGGGAGATATGGGGGTACATGCTGGTGGTTTAAATGTGCCCTCTCGGGAGATATGGGGGTGCATGCTGGTGGTTTAAATGTGTCCTCTCGGGAGATATGGGGGTACATGCTGGTGGTTTAAATGTGTCCTCTCAGTAGATATGGGGGTACAAGCTGGTGGTTTAAATGTGTCCTCTTGGTAGATATGGGGGTACATGCTGGTGGTTTAAATGTGCCCTCTCGGGAGATAGGGCGGTGCATGCTGGTGGTTTAAATGTGTCCTCTCAGTAGATATGGGGGTACATGCTGGTTGTTTAAATGTGTCCTGAGTAGATATGGGGGTACATGCTGGTGGTTTAAATGTGTCCTCTCAGTAGATATGGGGGTACAAGCTGGTGGTTTAAATGTGTCCTCTCAGTAGATATGGGGGTACATGCTGGTGGTTTAAATGTGTCCTCTGAGGAGATATGGGGGTACAAGCTGGTGGTTTAAATGTGCCCTCTCGGGAGATATGGGGGTACAAGCTGTGGGTTTAAATGTGTCCTCTCGGGAGATATGGGGGTACATGCTGGTGGTTTAAATGTGTCCTATCTGGAGATATGGGGGTACATGCTGGTGGTTTAAATGTGCCCTCTCGGGAGATATGGGGGTACAAGCTGGTGGTTTAAATGTGTCCTCTTAGTAGATATGGGGGTACATGCTGGTGGTTTAAATGTGTCCTCTCTGGAGATATGGGGGTACATGCTGGTGGCTTAAATGTGCCCTCTCGGGAGATATGGGGGTACATGCTGGTGGTTTAAATGTGTCCTCTCGGGAGATATGGGGGTGCATGCTGGTGGTTTAAATGTGTCCTCTCAGTAGATATGGGGGTACATGCTGGTGGTTTAAATGTGCCCTCTCAGTAGATATGGGGGTACATGCTGGTGGTTTAAATGTGTCCTCTCGGGAGATATGGGGGTACATGCTGGTGGTTTAAATGTGTCCTCTCAGTAGATATGGGGGTACAAGCTGGTGGTTTAAATGTGTCCTCTCGAGAGATATGGGGGTACAGTCTGGTGGTTTAAGTGTGTCCTCTCAGTAGATATGGGGGTGCATGCTGGTGGTTTAAATGTGTCCTCTCGGGAGATATGGGGGTGCATGCTGGTGGTTTAAATGTGTCCTCTCAGTAGATATGGGGGTACATGCTGGTGGTTTAAATGTGTCCTCTCTGGAGATATGGGGGTACATGCTGGTGGTTTAAATGTGTCCTCTCAGTAGATATGGGGGTACAAGCTGGTGGTTTAAATGTGTCCTCTCAGTAGATATGGGGGTACAAGCTGGTGGTTTAAATGTGTCCTCTCAGTAGATATGGGGGTACATGCTGGTGGTTTAAATGTGTCCTCTCGGGAGATATGGGGGTACATGCTGGTGGTTTAAATGTGTCCTCTCGAGAGATATGGGGGTACAAGCTGGTGGTTTAAATGTGTCCTCTCGGGAGATATGGGGGTGCATGCTGGTGGTTTAAATGTGTCCTCTCGGGAGATATGGGGGTACATGCTGGTGGTTTAAATGTGTCCTCTCGAGAGATATGGGGGTACAAGCTGGTGGTTTAAATGTGTCCTCTCAGTAGATATGGGGGTACATGCTGGTGGTTTAAATGTGTCCTCTCAGTAGATATGGGGGTACATGCTGGTGGTTTAAATGTGTCCTCTCAGGAGAGATAGGGTGGGTACATGCTGGTGGTTTAAATGTGCCCTCTCGGGAGATATGGGGGTACATGCTGGTGGTTTAAATGTGCCCTCTCGGGAGATATGGGGGTACATGCTGGTTGTTTAAATGTGTCCTGAGTAGATACGGGGTACAAGCTGGTGGTTTAAATGTGTCCTCTTAGTAGATATGGGGGTACATGCTGGTGGTTTAAATGTGTCCTCTCGGGAGATATGGGGGTACATGCTGGTGGTTTAAATGTGCCCTCTCGGGAGATATGGGGGTACATGCTGGTGGTTTAAATGTGCCCTCTCGGGAGATATGGGGGTACAAGCTGGTGGTTTAAATGTGTCCTCTCGAGAGATATGGGGGTACAGTCTGGTGGTTTAAGTGTGTCCTCTCAGTAGATATGGGGGTGCATGCTGGTGGTTTAAATGTGTCCTCTCGGGAGATATGGGGGTGCATGCTGGTGGTTTAAATGTGTCCTCTCAGTAGATATGGGGGTACATGCTGGTGGTTTAAATGTGTCCTCTCTGGAGATATGGGGGTACATGCTGGTGGTTTAAATGTGTCCTCTCAGTAGATATGGGGGTACAAGCTGGTGGTTTAAATGTGTCCTCTCAGTAGATATGGGGGTACAAGCTGGTGGTTTAAATGTGTCCTCTCAGTAGATATGGGGGTACATGCTGGTGGTTTAAATGTGTCCTCTCGGGAGATATGGGGGTACATGCTGGTGGTTTAAATGTGTCCTCTCGAGAGATATGGGGGTACAAGCTGGTGGTTTAAATGTGTCCTCTCGGGAGATATGGGGGTGCATGCTGGTGGTTTAAATGTGTCCTCTCGGGAGATATGGGGGTACATGCTGGTGGTTTAAATGTGTCCTCTCGAGAGATATGGGGGTACAAGCTGGTGGTTTAAATGTGTCCTCTCAGTAGATATGGGGGTACATGCTGGTGGTTTAAATGTGTCCTCTCAGTAGATATGGGGGTACATGCTGGTGGTTTAAATGTGTCCTCTCAGGAGAGATAGGGTGGGTACATGCTGGTGGTTTAAATGTGCCCTCTCGGGAGATATGGGGGTACATGCTGGTGGTTTAAATGTGCCCTCTCGGGAGATATGGGGGTACATGCTGGTTGTTTAAATGTGTCCTGAGTAGATACGGGGTACAAGCTGGTGGTTTAAATGTGTCCTCTTAGTAGATATGGGGGTACATGCTGGTGGTTTAAATGTGTCCTCTCGGGAGATATGGGGGTACATGCTGGTGGTTTAAATGTGCCCTCTCGGGAGATATGGGGGTACATGCTGGTGGTTTAAATGTGCCCTCTCGGGAGATATGGGGGTACAAGCTGTGGGTTTAAATGTGTCCTCTCGGGAGATATGGGGGTACATGCTGGTGGTTTAAATGTGTCCTATCTAGAGATATGGGGGTACATGCTGGTGGTTTAAATGTGTCCTCTCAGTAGATATGGGGGTACAAGCTGGTGGTTTAAATGTGTCCTCTCAGTAGATATGGGGGTACATGCTGGTGGTTTAAATGTGTCCTCTCGGTAGATATGGGGGTACAAGCTGGTGGTTTAAATGTGTCCTCTCAGTAGATATGGGGGTACATGCTGGTGGTTTAAATGTGTCCTCTCTGGAGATATGGGGGTACATGCTGGTGGTTTAAATGTGTCCTCTCGAGAGATATGGGGGTACAAGCTGGTGGTTTAAATGTGTCCTCTCGGGAGATATGGGGTTGCATGCTGGTGGTTTAAATGTGTCCTCTCGGGAGATATGGGGGTACATGCTGGTGGTTTAAATGTGTCCTCTCAGTAGATATGGGGGTACAAGCTGGTGGTTTAAATGTGTCCTCTCAGTAGATATGGGGGATACATGCTGGTGGTTTAAATGTGTCCTCTCGGGAGATATGGGGGTACATGCTGGTGGTTTAAACGTGCCCTCTCGGGCGATATGGGGGTACATGCTGGTGGTTTAAATGTGCCCTCTCGGGAGATATGGGGGTACATGCTGGTTGTTTAAATGTGTCCTGAGTAGATATGGGGGTACAAGCTGGTGGTTTAAATGTGTCCTCTTAGTAGATATGGGGGTACATGCTGGTGGTTTAAATGTGTCCTCTCTGGAGATATGGGGGTACATGCTGGTGGTTTAAATGTGCCCTCTCGGGAGATATGGGGGTACATGCTGGTGGTTTAAATGTGCCCTCTCGGGAGATATGGGGGTGCATGCTGGTGGTTTAAATGTGTCCTCTCGGGAGATATGGGGGTACATGCTGGTGGTTTAAATGTGTCCTCTCAGTAGATATGGGGGTACAAGCTGGTGGTTTAAATGTGTCCTCTTGGTAGATATGGGGGTACATGCTGGTGGTTTAAATGTGCCCTCTCGGGAGATAGGGCGGTGCATGCTGGTGGTTTAAATGTGTCCTCTCAGTAGATATGGGGGTACATGCTGGTTGTTTAAATGTGTCCTGAGTAGATATGGGGGTACATGCTGGTGGTTTAAATGTGTCCTCTCAGTAGATATGGGGGTACAAGCTGGTGGTTTAAATGTGTCCTCTCAGTAGATATGGGGGTACATGCTGGTGGTTTAAATGTGTCCTCTGAGGAGATATGGGGGTACAAGCTGGTGGTTTAAATGTGCCCTCTCGGGAGATATGGGGGTACAAGCTGTGGGTTTAAATGTGTCCTCTCGGGAGATATGGGGGTACATGCTGGTGGTTTAAATGTGTCCTATCTGGAGATATGGGGGTACATGCTGGTGGTTTAAATGTGCCCTCTCGGGAGATATGGGGGTACAAGCTGGTGGTTTAAATGTGTCCTCTTAGTAGATATGGGGGTACATGCTGGTGGTTTAAATGTGTCCTCTCTGGAGATATGGGGGTACATGCTGGTGGCTTAAATGTGCCCTCTCGGGAGATATGGGGGTACATGCTGGTGGTTTAAATGTGCCCTCTCGGGAGATATGGGGGTGCATGCTGGTGGTTTAAATGTGCCCTCTCAGTAGATATGGGGGTACATGCTGGTGGTTTAAATGTGCCCTCTCAGTAGATATGGGGGTACATGCTGGTGGTTTAAATGTGTCCTCTCGGGAGATATGGGGGTACATGCTGGTGGTTTAAATGTGTCCTCTCAGTAGATATGGGGGTACAAGCTGGTGGTTTAAATGTGTCCTCTCGAGAGATATGGGGGTACAGTCTGGTGGTTTAAGTGTGTCCTCTCAGTAGATATGGGGGTGCATGCTGGTGGTTTAAATGTGTCCTCTCAGTAGATATGGGGATACAAGCTGGTGGTTTAAATGTGTCCTGAGTAGATATGGGGGTACATGCTGGTGGTTTAAATGTGTCCTGAGTAGATATGGGGGTACATGCTGGTGGTTTAAATGTGTCCTGAGTAGATATGGGGGTACATGCTGGTGGTTCAAATGTGTCCTCTCATGGGGTATGGCGGTGTGGCGGTGCATGCTGGTGGTTTAATACTTAGTCATTGATATTACAAACCACTGTTAAGACTCAACCATTGACACCACGAACCGCTCTTCACACTCAGAAATGAACACTAGCGACAATGGTTAATACTCAGTCATTGATTCTATGAAACACTGTTAATGCGGAGTCACTGACGCCATGAACAGTGCCAGAACTCACTCAATGGCACCGATGAGTCTGTGATACTCATAATACTGAGCTACTGCTCAGACAGGCACAGGCTCCCAGCTCTCTGCGGCCAATCCTGAAGCTTGTCTCACATGAGAGCAGCTTCAGGATTAGCCTGAGCGCCCTCGATTGGCGTCCAGGACAGACTGGGAACCTGTGCCTGCTCTCTCTAGCCCCAGCAATGCAGCTGGGGTTGGAGAGAGGTTCACTGCGCATGACGGGATGGCCGGCCTTAGATTGTCGGCCAAACCATCATGCGCAGTGAAGGGCGTGCTGACCACTCCCTTCAGTGCTGTCACCCCCCAGGCCGCGCCCCCAAGACTCATTTTTTTGGGGGCGACGCTTCTCCACCATAGCGGTGAGCTGCTGCTGCTTACTGATCCACTTATAATCCCCGGCAACCGACACTATGAACCACTGCGACTTCTGTGGCAGTGAAAATGTCACTAGTGAAACGGACGCCGGAGGCACCAACGATGCTGCTCTACTGGCTGTGATCTTTGAGTGCCAGTTCGATAAACTGCAGATCTCTCCCCAAACATGCGGACGACGTTTGGCTCGCGCTAGAGTCGAACACCTGGAACCTCATGTTCTTAACCGAAACTTGGTTAAAGAAAGCTCCAACCCTGACATATTGCTGCCGATACCGGAGGGTTTTCGGATCTTCATTAACGGGTTGGGAACAAGATTGGGGTGGACTTGCTGTTATCCTGAGAGAGGACTGGGATATCTCGTGCAGGAGAGTTGAACGCTCTGGGATGATTGAGGCGCTGTCTTTTTGCATCAAAACCTCCCCTGCATCATCTATTGCTGGATGTAGGTTTAGCCATCTGCTTGAGTTATGTGACACTATTGCAGACTTATCGTTGAGGCGTGCCAATTTCATAGTCCTCGGCGATTTCAATGTCCACATGGACAATGCCACCTGTTCCTTGGGCTCTCAGCTGGCAGACAGGCTCAAGGGTTTGAATCTGGTTCAAAAGGTGGGCGCGCCTACCCACATTGCTGACCATACGTTGTATCTCATTTTTACTAATGATCCCACCTTGAAAGTAGAGGTCCCAATACCTCTAACCTGGTTGGACCACGGGTTAGTTCCTTTAAGTTTGACTGGCATTCTCTTGAATGATAGAGCCAGACCAACGTACAAGGAAAGGAGAAACTGGTGGGAGATCACTCCTGAGACTATGGGTCTCAAAGTGCCCCACTTGAGCTGACGGGAGACCCTAGCAGTGATGCCGCTACTTTCAACGGCGGGGTCACTTCAGCCCTTGGTAGAATAGCCCCGCTTAAAACAATGAAACTGGCCAGGAAAAAACCCTCTGCCCCAAGGTTCACTATGGAACTTCGCTTGGAGAAAAGCTCATGGAAGAAGCTGAAGCGTGCTTGGCGCAAAGCTGACAACCAGGAGGCCAAGTGCGCTTATAGAAGAATCTAAAAAAATGTCATGGGCTAAAACGTAACACCATCAGGGCCTACGTTGCCAACCAAATTAAGTACTCTGATAATTCAGTCAAAGAAGTCTTTAAGATTGCTCAAGGCTTTTTCAAACCTAAGGCTCTCGACCGTAGCATTGCTCCTTCAGTTACCATTTGTGACGTCTTCTTTCAGGAGAAAGTACAATCTATCTATTCCTCTTTCTTCTCAGCTGGGTCATCGTCTGCGCCAACACCTATTTTAGACCTGCCTGGCATCTGGTCCGAAATGTGCCCGTGTGGTCCAGAAGTATCCCTGTTAGAATTTAGCAAATGTAAATCGAGCTCGCCCGGCCATTCATGCCCGGCTAAGTTTTTTAAATTGCTGGCCACATGGCTCAATATCCAACTGAACCCTATTTGGAACGAATGTATATTATTATCCCGCCGTCTTTTTCCCCGTAGGGAATCACAACGCGGTCGTTACAACGAGTTGGAATTTACTATTGCAACTCCAGTCTGTGTGGACAATAGGTAAGGTGTTGGATTTTAAAACCAACAACCCCCCCACCCCCGCAAGTCGTTGTTCGGACTTGCGGAGTAATGGTATGCGGAATAACAACACGGTCGAAAAAGATTTGTGGTAAACGTTGTTTACCATTTGGAACTTGTCTCTGATAATGGGCACTTATCCAACCACCTGGAAAATGGCATTGTCCTGCCGATTCTGAAGAAAGCGGACGTGGATCCAGCAGAGACCAAGAATTTTAGGCCTATTTCCCTTTTGCCTGCACCAGCCAAAATTCTAGTGAATGTAGTCCAGAAGCATATATCCAACTTTCTGGAGTCTAACAACTGTCTCCAAGACTCCCAATATGGTTTTATTTATTTATTTATTTATTTGCATGTTTGTATGGCGCTGTGAATCGACTCCCGGAGGAGTATCTCCGCGCCTTCGGCAGCAATTAGAAACATCAACTGGTCATAATTAAGTATAAAGCCCAGGCCAACTAATGATTGAAAAGGAACGTTTTGAGTTTCTTCCTAAAAGGGAAGTGTTCCCTGCATACTCTAATTTCCTTCGGGAGTTGGTTCCACAACTTAGGACCAGCTACAGATAGGGCCCTTCCCCCCTTTCTGGCCTTCAAGGCCCTGGGAACACATAGCAGTTTCTGATCTCCTGATCTCAGGGATCTGGAGGGAACATAAGGGATGAATTTTTCAGTGAGGTAGCCAGGACCCTCTCCAATAAGGCATTTATGGATGACACAGCAGATCTTAAACATCACCCTCTGCCTTACTGGAAGCCAGTGCAATTTGGCCAGCAGTGGTTTTGAGGGAGTACGAGGCGGGACATTTAGAACTAATCGTGCGGCGGTGTTCTGCACAACCTGCAATCTAGCCAGGATACCCTCATTAGCAGCCAGCATCAAACCATTGCAATAGTCCAGCCTACTTAACACTAGTGACTGGACCAACGTTCTCCTGGTGGAATCCGGTAACAGAGGAAATACTCTCCTAAGAAGACCAATGACGTGAAAACATGAACCCACCACTTGATTAGTTTGTTGTGTTAGGGTGAGCTCCTGGTCCAGTTTCACTCCTAGATCTTTTACCACCGTCTTGGGCTCAGGGACGGGGCCAAGATCTTGAGGCCACCAGTCCGGAGTCCATAAACGTTTGGCCTCTCCGAAGAGCATAACCTCGGTCTTGGAGACGTTGCACTGCAAGAAGTTGGCTGCCATCCAACGTGCTACCTCCTTCATCCCCCGGGCAAAGGAGTCACGCACCTCAGGAGTCATGATTTTGAAAGGGAAGAGGAGTTGGGTATCATCCGCGTATGATACTGGGATGAACCCGTGGGATCTCATGATGTTAGCTAGGGGTGCCACGTAGATATTAAATAACGTAGGGCTCAAACATGAGCCCTGTGGCACCCCCTTAGAGATCGCCACCACCTCTGATTGGTATGGTCCCAAAATGACTCTCTGGGTGCGTGTGCTAAAGAAGCTCCTTAGCCAGGCGAGAGCCTTGCCTTCCAGACCGATGTCAACTAGTCTGGAGGTCATGATGGCATGTGACACAGTGTCAAACGCCGCTGACAAGTCCAGAAGCACCAGGACAACGGAGTAGCCCTTGTCCTGTAGCAACTGAAGATTGTCAGCGACGGACAGCAAGGCGGTCTCAGTACTGTGCCTGGGCCTGAAACCCGACTGGGAGGGGTCGAGTCCACCAGCATGTTCAATAAATTTTGACAGATGCTGATTCACATGCCTCTCGGCGATCTTCCCTATGAAAGGGAGAAGAGAGATCGGTCTCAGATTTGTCAAATCCGACCAAGGGATTGAATTGTTTTTACATAGGGGTCTCACATGAGCCTGTTTCCAGGCTGATGGGACATCCCCTGTAGACAGAGATAAGTTGACTACATGTCGCATTCCGGCCCCCAGATCATCCAGCAGGAGTGGCCTAATACGCGCTGGGATGATATCTGTCGGGCACCCACTTTTTGTTTGCATGACAAGAACAACCAGTTCTTCAATAGAAATGGGTGGGAAAGCGGCAAGCTTCTTAGCCTCATTACCTATGGTCATAGTGTGCAGCTGGACTCGACAGTCCGTTGCAACTGAATTATTAGCAATGGAGTTAGAGTTTGACGCAAGTATTTTATTATATATGGCGTCGATTTTCCTGACAAAAAACTGTGAAATATTATCACAGAGATCTTGGGATTCGCTCCCCTCAGTGTCACAGGCAGTGGGCTTAGTGAACGTCTGTAGAATGTTATACAGGGTTTTTGCGTTAGAACCAGCAGCTGATAGTTGCACTGCTATATGTTGTTTCCTAGCAGCACGGATTGCTTTATGGTAATTTTTAAACGACCTCCTATAGTCCTCCTTATCATCTGCCTTGTGTGAGCCTCTCCATTTTTTCTCCAACTTTCTCATGGACTGTTTTAGTTGTCTGAGATCCCCGTTGAACCAGACTTCTTGTTTTGGAGCTGGTCGGGGTTTATAAGTTCTCAGCGGGACCACATGATTTATAGTTCTTAACGCAGCTTCACTGAGTGCGCTTAGTGCTAAAGTGGCATTTTCTCCACATACTTCCCAATTGGGCTCGGAGTAGTTCTTCCTAAAATCTAAAGGGACCATTTTATTCCAAGGCCTTCTAACATTGGCCATCGGTCTATGGATAGCTTTAACTTTGTAGTTTTAGATCAGGTTATGGTACAGAGACAGCTCTTCTGGAAGTGGCAGAAACTGTACGTGAAGCCTTAGACCATGGCAGCTCCGCAATGCTTGAGGTACTGGATTTATCCGCAGCATTCGATACTGTGTCCCACCAGATTTTGTTGGAGAGACTTGAGCATCCGGGAGTGCTGGGAACGACGCTGGCCTCGTTCCGCTCGTTTCTAGAAGGTCGGTCTCAGCAAGCATTTCTCCGTCCCCAGGTCTCTGCACCAAAACCCTTTGTGTGCGGGATTCCCCAAGGTTCGGCTCTGAGCCCGACTCTATTTAATGTCTATCTTGCCCCCCTTTGCATTGATAGTCGAGCAATGGGGAGTGAACGTTGTTTCTTATGCTGATGATACTCAGCTGGTGCTATTGTTTAGAGAACACTCCAAAGCAGCTTTCGACAACTTTAAGCATTGTCGGATCAACATCTCGACTTGGATGACGGATAGCTGCTTGAAATTAAATACCAAAACAGAGGTATTGTTTTTAAATCAATCCTCTATTCTGCTATCCGATCTTTGGTTGCTATCGGAGGTAAATCCCCCACCGAGCCCAGTAGATGCGGCTAGGAATCTCGGATTTATATTTGGCATGAACCTCTCCAGCAAGGCCCAGATCTGCCAAGTCTCCTCATCCTGCTTCTGGAAACTGAAAGCCCTACGGAGATGTCTTCATCTCCTACCCATCGACTGCCGGAAGACTTCGATCCATGCATTGGTCGCGTCTCAGCTAAACTATACCAATAGCCTATTTATGGGTCTCCGAGCTTACCTGATTCGAAGACTGCAAAGTATTCAAAATGCTGCGGCCAGACTCGTTCGAAACGTGCCATTCCGCCACCACATTTCCCCCCACCTGCGGAGCCTCCATTGGCTGCCTGTCAAGAGGAGGATTGAGTTCAAGGCGCTGTCCATTGACTATAGAGCCACCAGAGACAGGTGTTGTGATTACCGGAAACACACTCCAGAAATATTGCCAGACCAGGGATTTGAGATCCAATCACCAGGAAATACTTAGGATTCCTTGTTTCTCTAAAGCCAGGATTGGCGATCGAGCATTCGCAGTTAGAACTACGTCACTCTGGAACTCTATGCCTGACCACCTTTGTAAGTTAGAAACAGAACAAGCATTTAGGAAGGCACTGAAAACCTGGCTCTTCAGCCTACCGTAGTTCCCCCCCATTGTTTCTTTCTCTTCTGTCGAATCCGCTGCTAGCGCCGGGACAGCTCCGTTGGAGGTAGCCGAGCGCTGAATAAATGTACTGTTGATTAATTGATTGATCATAGTCCACCTCTTGGAATATTAAGTCCAACACTGACTCACTGGTGAGTCAGTCACTGATGATGCTGACCCAGTGTTCCAACTCTGGAACTGATGAGCCACTGACAATACTGAGTCTGGGGCCCCCGACAAAGATGGGGAGCCCTGCCCTGTCATTGCTAGGTGTGCTGTGCAGACTGGATTATTGCTTATCATCACAGTAAACATGCTGGCCTCTGTGCAGCCCAGCCCTCGTGTCTGCCGTGGGGGCAGTGCAGTAGTGAAAGGCAGACCAGCAGCTTGAAGCAGACAGCCTGCATTTTACATGGGCTGCCTTTTCAAGGAGAACAGGGTTCCCCCTGCAGGCAGGGTGCAGTGAGTGGCTGTACACAGCTGCAGTAAGTGAGACAGTGCATGTCTGTGGCTACAAAGGAAAGTGTTTGCTTTTTTTCACCGGGCCATGCCTGCATGCAAATCGGTGCATGCCCTCTTGAGATCACGCTGGCGATCTGTATCACAGAAGGTCGCACAAGCATTTATGCTCCCTTCTGTTACACCAAAGAGCACTGAGCACTACGGATACAGAAAGTGGGCACACACTGCCGTTGCACCCCGGGCACTTTTGATAATACGGTCTCTGATAACACTGGGCCACTGCTTATCACACAACACTGTTAAAGCTGAACCAATAACAACAGTGAGTGCTGTCAACACTGAGCCGCTGTCAACACTGAGCCGCTGTCAAGAACGAGCCACTGCTAATAACAAACCACTGTTAACCCGTTTGCTGCTTCGAAAGTTCAGCGCCAGTGCTGAACGTTCGAAGAAACGGGTGCGGCCGCGTCGGCCGTTGGACGTGCACAGCACCAGGGAGGTAGCTCGTGTGACGTCCAATGGCAGCAGCGAAGGGGTTAACACAGAGCCGCTGTTAACACAGAACCGCTGTCAACACAGAGCCGCTGTCAACATAGAGCCGCTGTCAACACAGAGACGCTGTCAACACAGAGACGCTGTCAACACAGAGACGCTGTCAACACAGAGACGCTGTCAACACAGAGACGCTGTCAACACAGAGACGCTGTCAACACAGAGACGCTGTCAACACAGAGACGCTGTCAACACAGAGACGCTGTCAACACAGAGCCGCTGTCAACACTGAGCCGCTGTCAACACTGAGCCGCTGTCAACACTGAGCCGCTGTCAACACTGAGCCGCTGTCAACACTGAGCCGCTGTCAACACTGAGCCGCTGTCAACGCTGAGCCGCTGTCAACACTGAGCCGCTGTCAACACTGAGCCGCTGTCAAGAACGAGCCACTGCTAATAACAAACAACTGTTAACACAGAGCCTATGACAACACTGACCCACTGTCAGAACAGAGCCACTGCTAATAACAAATTGCTGTTAACACAGAGCCGCTGTTAACACTGGAGTCCCTCTTAACAAAGAGCCGCTGTTAACACAGGAGCCGCAGCTAACACAGAGCCGCTGTTAACACAGGAGCCGCTGTTAACACAGGAGCCGCTGTTAATACAGAGCCGCTGTTAACACTGGAGTCCCTCTTAACACAGAGCCCCTGTTAACACAGGAGCCGCAGCTAACACAGGAGCCGCTGTTAACACAGGAGCCGCAGCTAACACAGGAGCCGCTGTTAACACAGGAGCCGCTGTTAACACAGGAGCCGCTGTTAACACAGGAGCCGCTGTTAACACAGGAGCCGCTGTTAATACAGAGCCGCTGTTAACACTGGAGTCCCTCTTAACACAGAGCCCCTGTTAACACAGGAGCCGCAGCTAACACAGGAGCCGCTGTTAACACAGGAGCCGCTGTTAACACAGGAGCCGCTGTTAACACAGGAGCCGCTGTTAACACAGGAGCCGCTGTTAATACAGAGCCGCTGCTAACACAGGAGCCGCTGCTAACACAGGAGCTGCTGCTAACACAGGAGCTGCTGCTAACACATGAGCCGCTGCTAACACAGGAGCCGCTGCTAACACAGGAGCCGCTGCTAACACAGGAGCCACTGTTAACACAGGAGCCACTGTTAACACAGAGCCGCTGTTAACACTGGAGTCCCTCTTAACACATAGCCGCTGTTAATACAGGAGCTGCTGCTAACACCACCTGCCTCAGCCAGAACCCACCCGCCAGCACAACGGACCCCAACGAAGCAGCCCGCAACTTCACGCAGTGGCTGACCACCTGCGCCGACGACCTCGCACCACTGAAGAACCCTCCTAGCAGACCCAGAAGCAAGAAGGCCTCCTGGTTCACCGAAGAACTCAAGGACTCCAAGAAGAACTGCCGCACCCTCGAGAAAGCCTGGCTCCTCGACCAGACCACAGACAACATGACCGCCCTCAAAAACGCCACCCGCAAGCACCACCAGCTCATCCGCACAACCAAGAAGAAATCACTGAAAGAACGACTGGACAACAACGCCCACGACAGCAAGGAGCTCTTCAGCATCGTCAAGGAGTTCTCCAACCCCAGCACCGGCAACAACGACATCACTCCTTCACAGGATCTCTGCGACTCTCTCGCCTCGTTCTTCCACCGCAAGATCGCCGACATCCACAACAGCTTTGACGCCCCACCCACGCACCCAACCGTCGAACCAACGCCCCCCACCGCCACCCTCCGCACCTGGACCACGGTGACCACCGAAGACACAGCCCGCACGATGAACACCATCCACTCCGGATCTCCAACCGACCCCTGCCCCCACAACATCTTCAACAAGGCCGACTCCATCATCGCACCCCAACTCCGGGACGTCATCAACACCTCCTTCAACACCGCCACCTTCCCGGAGAGCTGGAAGCATGCCGAGCTCAACGCCCTACTGAAAAAACCAACAGCGGACCCCACCGACCTCAAGAACTTCCGCCCCATCTCGCTCCTCCCTTTTCCTGCCAAAGTCATCGAGAAGACCGTCAACAGACAGCTTGCAGCCTTCCTCGAGACGAACGGATCCCTCGACCCTTCGCAGTCCGGTTTCCGAGCCAACCACAGCACAGAGACCGCCCTCATCGCAGCCACAGACGACATCAGAACCCTGCTCGACAACGGGGAAACAGCAGCCCTCATCCTCCTGGACCTCTCTGCAGCGTTCAACACCGTCTGCCACCGCACTCTAGTCGAACGCCTTAACAACATCGGGATCCAAGAGAAGGCACTGGAGTGGATCATCTCGTTCCTCGCCGGAAGAACACAGAGAGTCCGCCTCCCCCCGTTCCGATCCGAGGCCACCGAAGTCATCTGCGGCGTACCACAAGGATCATCACTCAGCCCCACCCTCTTCAACGTCTACATGAGACCACTTGCATCCATCGCATGCCAGCACAACCTCAACATCATCTCCTACGCCGACGACACCCAACTGATCCTCTCCCTCACCAGAGACCCCGCCACCGCCAGAACGAGCCTGCACGAAGGGATGAAAAACGTCGCCGAATGGATGAAGAACAGCCGCCTGAAACTGAACAAGAAGACGGAAGTCCTCATCCTGGGACCATCGCCCTCCGCCTGGGACGGCTCCTGGTGGCCCCCCGCCCTGGGCACCGCTCCCAAGCCAACCGATCACGCACGCAACCTGGGCTTCATCCTGGACTCTTCCCTCTCGATGACCAGACAAGTCAACGCCGTCTCCTCATCGTGTTTCAACACCCTGCGTATGCTCCGAAAGATCTTCTGATGGATCCCGACCGAAACCGAAACCAGGAAGACGGTCACCCAACGCCTCGTCACCAGCCGACTGGACTACGGGAATACCCTCTACGCGGGAACCACAGCCAAACTACAGAAAAGACTCCAGCGCATACAGAACGCCTCCGCCCGACTCATCCTGGACATCCCCCGACGCAGCCACATCTCCGGCCACCTGAGGGACCTGCACTGGCTCCCCGTCAGCAAAAGGATCACGTTCAGGCTCCTTACCCACGCACACAAGTCGCTCCACGACCTGGGCCCCAAGTACCTCAACGACCGCCTGACCTTCTACACGCCCACCAGTCAGCTACGTTCTACAAGCCTCGCCGCCGTACCACGCATCCGAAGAGCCACCGCCGGAGGAAGATCCTTCTCCTACCTGGCAGCCAAGACATGGAACTCCCTCCCCACCCACCTTCGGCGAACCCAAGACCATCTCTCCTTCAGGAAGCAGCTCAAGACCTGGTTGTTCGAGCAGTAGCGGACCCCTCCCCAAAGCGCCTTGAGACCCTTCCGGGTGAGTAGCGCGCTGTACAAATAGTATGATTGATTGATTGATTGATTAACACAGGAGCCGCTGCTAACACAGGAGCCGCTGTTATTAGCTACTGCTAATTTTGAGCCACTGTTAATAATTAGTCACTGTTAATAATTAGCTACTATTAACAGAGAGCCACTGTTAACAATTAGCCAGTGTTAACATTGAGCCACTGTTTATAATTAGCCAGTGTTAACATAGAGCCTCTGTTAATAATTAGCCTGTGTTAAAATATAATTAGCCAGTTTTAACATTGAGCCACTGTTAACAATTAGCCAGTGTTAACATTGAGCCGCTGATAACAATTAGCCAGTGTTAACATTGAGCCGCTGATAACAATTAGCCAGTGTTAACATTGAGCCGCTGTTAACAATTAGCCAGTGTTAACATTGAGCCGCTGTTAACAATTAGCCAGTGTTGATATATAATTAGCCAGTGTTAACATTGAGCCGCTGTTAACAATTAGCCAGTGTTAACATTGAGCCGCTGATAACAATTAGCCAGTGTTAACATTGAGCCGTTGTTAACAATTAGCCAGTGTTAACATTGAGCCGCTGTTAATTAGCCAGGGTTAACATTAAGCTGTTGTTAACAATTAGCGAGTGTTAACATTGAGCTGCTGATAATAATTAGCCAGTGTTAACATTGAGCCGCTGTTAACAATTAGCCAGTGTTGATATATAATTAGCCAGTGTTAACATTGAGCAGCTGATAATAATTAGCCAGTGTTAACGTTGAGCTGCTGATAACAATTAGCCAGTGTTAACATTGAGCCGCTGTTAACAATTAGCCAGGGTTAACATTAAGCTGTTGTTAACAATTAGCCAGTGTTAACATTGAGCCGCTGTTAACAATTAGCCAGTGTTGATATATAATTAGCCAGTGTTAACATTGAGCCGCTGTTAACAATTAGCCAGTGTTAACATTGAGCCGCTGATAACAATTAGCCAGTGTTAACATTGAGCCGTTGTTAACAATTAGCCAGTGTTAACATTGAGCCGCTGTTAACAATTAGCCAGGGTTAACATTGAGCCGCTGTTAACAATTAGCCAGGGTTAACATTGAGCCACTGTTAATATTTAGCCAGGGTTAACATTGAGCCACTGTTAATATTTAGCCAGGGTTAACATTGAGCCACTGTTAATATTTAGCCAGGGTTAACATTGAGCCACTGTTAATATTTAGCCAGGGTTAACATTGAGCCACTGTTAATATTTAGCTAATGTTAACATTCAGTCAATGAGGCTCTTTTTTTAATAGATCGTTTTGATTGAAAGTTTTCTTATATATTATGACAAACATAGAGCAGCTGTATGCCACTGGTGGGCTACTACTGCGTCACTTCTCTCGATTCTTATAACCTCATCCATCCCTTTGTGCAGCATGAATTACAAGGTAACCAGGACCTGATAACAGCTGGCGGGTAGGGGACACCTCATATCAAAGCGTTGGTATCTACACACAGGTAACAAGGTTTCGGTCATCTATTGGGAATCAGGCAGAGTTTCGGGAAGGGGGAACCCTCGTCCGTTCGGACTTTGCGACTAAGAGAAGCCTATGATTTTGTGTCTGAATTGAAATCAGAAATACTTATAACACCAGCAGTGGAGGAAGTACTCTGGACGGGTGCCACGCAAACTGTAAAAACAGTCCGACTGGTAGAAAACTAAAAGACTCTGCCACTTCACTGATGATCTGCTTTGGGATAGATATTTGTGGACAAACAGAAAATCAGCACAGCGTGGATACGTGTGGCGTGTCTCACGATTTGAATGACTTGCTGGACATAACTATATCAGATAGGCAATTCCTGGTTTTGCAGAAAAAATACTTCTACATTTTTAAGCTATACCCCTGCCACTCGCCTTTATTTTGTTGAACTAGTGGTCCTGAAGAAGGTGGTCTAAAAAGGATAATACCCACCGAAACGTGTGCTGACCTGGATGTGAGATACCTCACCCACAACACTGTCACGGAGGCTGTATTGTTTTGCGGTATCCTTGATGACCATAATAGTGTATGCGATCTTGGGAGGGTATCATATGGTTTGTTGAATAAATCAGTATGTATGTTGGTCTGAGGGGCCAGTATGCAAGTGTGGTCAATTCATAGTGGTCAACATCGTCCATGTTAAAAAAGCAATGTCTATGCTGAACTGTTGAAAAAAATGAAATTGTCGATCATTCATATAAAAGAAATGTGGAAAGAAACTATAGCGATAGTGACTGTTCTTACTCTCTTTTGATATAAATGATGAAATAATGACTTTAGAACAAAATACATTTCATATAAAAAAATAAATAGTGTATGCTTGCTACGTATTCTTTGTGGATAGCCCCGTAGAGCTATTGTTAGCCTATATAAAAGTGATAAAGGTCTAGTGGGAGGTTTTTGTATTGATTTCTTATTATTGTTTTACCCCTTTCTCCTAGACCTCAAAAACAAATCTATAGGGGGTACCCTTGATAAAGAGTTTCAGCGAGGGTCGTCATCAGGTGGAACTGTGAATGTTGGCTAGTATTTCCCACAGCTCTGTATCTTCTGGGAGTTTCTCATCTTTCCATGTTAGTCAGAGGAGAAAAAGGACTTCCATACCAACACACTGACCCGAGACACTGAGGTTCCTGCACGCAGACACTCCAGCTCACAGTGGTGTGACATCCCTTGTGGGGTGTCCATCTCTCAGGTTGACTTTATCCTAGAGGGATTCTTGGCTTTTACACCCACATACATGCTAGGTATACTTAGGTACATCTAGTTAGGGTTGCATCGTAGGAGTACACATTTATTATTGTCATGTATTTTATATACTTGTCTATATTAATTTTTTTAGCATGATGGTCGAAATCTACCATCCTTATACTCTATTAGTGCTTCTAATCATTTATTTCGGTTTCTGTCTAATAATTGTTTCAGCACATCTATTTTACACTAGAATGACGCTGGTTCAATAAATGCTTATTGAAAAACGTCCCCACTGTTTATTCTGTATATCTCACTGAGACGAAGTGAGCACGAGTGACTGAGCGAAAAGTATCGCACTGTTTCCACAATCCCTGATGGGACAGGGTTGTCATGTTCGATGGTTGCTAAGAACTATTCTCTCCTTGGTAAGAGGGGTTTCTAGAGGCACTGTGAGCGAGCTGGCACAAAAGGCCGACATCCCCATGTTCACAATCAGTCTGACACCAATCCTGCAGTGTAAGCTGCCCGAACACGCAGATCCCGTAAAGGTTTTATAGGAACAGAACATTCTAAATGAGACAAAACTATAATTCTAATCTACCTTCTACATATACATTAATGTTTTATTATTTTTTAATCGTCTTTACATGTGGGAGCACTTTCATACCTTAATAAAAAAATATGAAACTGAAAGTGAAGTGAGCACGAGTGACTGAGCAGAAAGTACTGTAATGTTTCCACGATCCCCGATGGGGGTTCTAGTGGCACTGCGAGCTAGCTGGTACAAAAGGCCAACATACCCGGTAGCGGTGCCTAGAATCAGTCTGGACACGAATCCTACAGTATATCTTGTCTAAGTGTGCCGATTCTATATAGGTTTATAAGAACTACAGAACACCACCACTCTTACCTCTCTCAGCCAGCTGGAACTCTGTGGCTTAACCAGTGCATTGCTGCCCTTCTCTTTTCGAAAACGAAAGTATATTTTATAACCTTCTTTTGCATTTTACGTTTTTTGCCTTTAATGCTGGTGCGCAGCCAGCAGAGTTGCGGACGCGATTGTTAACAGACCTTCCAACTCACACAGTGCCACCATGTGTCATGCGATGTTGGCTTCCTTCACATGGTCAGCCGTTGAGAAGCCGAAATCACACGGTGGCCGGGAGGACGAGCTGCAACCATTGTAAACAGTGGATTTCCAGCTCGCTTTCAGAGGCTGTTAGCAGCCGATGTCCATAAAAGGTGTGAAAACATCCCAGGACATTGTGACACTCTCGAAGACCCCTTGTGTTTTTTGGGAGCGGTCGGGGGCTTGGTGAGGGGCAGAGAGCCTCTTTGTTAGCTCTTGGCAACAGGCCCTGCCCACTCCTCACACTCTGAAAATATTTTGTATGTTGGCAGATATGATTTGTAGCTCTAGTCCAATGCAGATTTTGATCTGGGTCCCTAACTGTACTCACTCTTCTCTTATTATCACAAGTCTCACCTCATGTGAAGCTAGGGGGCTTCTGTTTGCTGGAGTCTGGGACCCTCTGTCCCCTTGGCTGGGTCTGGTTTATTCAGCATTGCCGGAGTGACGTACGTTCTGTGTAAAAAGTTCAACCGTATTAAACAAACCCTGGCATTACCAGTGGCTGTTCGTATCAATGTGCACCGACCCATGGATTATCTTAAAGTGTAAGGGCCTGATTTAGAGTTTGGCACACTGGGCTACTCCGTCACAAATGTGATGGATATCCCGTCTGCTCTATACTGAGGCCATTATATCCTACGGCACTTGTAATACGGCGGGCAAGATCGCAGTCACCTTCGTGACGGAGTAACCTGTCCCCCATGATCGAAATCGGCCCCTAATCCACAATCCATTTCACCCTTGGCTTCAGCTGCTCTCGGCGCTATGTAGATTCGTGGTATGACTCCTTGGCCTGGAGTCGCCTGGAGCAGAAAGTCAAGGGTGTAAGATCTGCGTGGAGGGTCATCGGTTCTACCCCGTATCTAAACCCATTTTAGGAATCAGTAATATTTTAACAGCTTCTAAAACGGGTTTGGATTCCATATCGATTTAGCACTTGGAAGGACATACTGGGAGTGTTCCTTTCAAAAGCCCAATTGATACAAGTTCAGCCCCGTTTCCTTTAAGGAACATGGGCTGATTTAAAACACACACACATATATATATATATATATATATTTATATATCAATCCACCAGCCGGCGCACCACACGCCGCTCTCCGGAGTGACGCTGAGGAAGGCGACCATGCCGAAACACGTCTGTCATCCTGATGTTTGTGGAATAAATAACTGATATATATAAATATATCCAAAGAATTCCCAAGTTCTCCGATTCAGAAAAACAATACGGGCACAGACTCCAGTTGATGTGTGGCTTTAATTCAAACAAGCATAGTCCATATGATGCGAGCACAAATCTATATCTATATCTATCTATATCTATCTATCTATATCTATCTATCTATCTATCTATATATATATATATATAATCTTCATTTGAAAAGATATCAGAGACATGGTGGTCCGCTGACCCTTGCAGATCATCATCCCTGTGATTGTGTCCAATCGAGTCGCTACTTGAGACCTCCCTCATGAATATTAATTGTGATTTCAGACATTCAGATTTGGAATTTGTACATAGTTTGGGACCGCACAGGTAGGAAAAATAATGGTCGCAAATTGAGACTACTTTTTTGCGATGTAATAGTACACCTGACTTTTCGTTATCCCAATGCCTTTGGTCCTTCATCTTTTGATGGGAAGTTTGAGACCGGCTCACTACCAAAATTGAGTACCAAGGTCAAGCGCGTCTTCATCATCACCCCCTTGCATCGTGAGGTCATCATCAATCCACCTTTTGCGGGTGCCAAAGTAGAATATTATTCAGCAAAGCAACAGAGCGTTTCCATCCCTGGCACCAAACCATCAACATAGTACGTGTTGGAAATGGGATCCCCGGCTGGCCAGGGCTTTCGCCAAAGTCAGTCAGAGACCACCACACCCAAGTCAGGGCAAGGGAGTTACACGCCAAGATAACCCCTACTCACCCTCTAGGCAACGTGGCGCGAGCAGCAAGGCTAAACTTGGAGGCGATGTAAGTTAAGTATTCGCGCACGCACCCCAGCAACAACACCCAGGACCCACCACAAAGGAAACTCCACACAAGGTTATATAAAAATAGCCTTTGTATTACACCAAAACACATTAGATAAAACACACCCTTTACAATGTGCCAGAGGCACGGGCAGAATTTACAGGGGATATGTACAAGACAGGGCCACCTGGACCACTGTCAGGAATCAGAAGTAACAATTAGTAAAAATAGCACTTAGAATGTAAAATTACTTTAGCACACAAATACACAACCAGTAATCACTGGTAACCAGGACCTCACTAGCACCACCTGTACTAGGGAGAAAACAACCACCTATATATCACAATACCTGTAGGGGTGTAAGAACATAACACATGATGCAATGCATAACATTCATTCAGAGGTGTAAGGAGGAAAACACATGATGCATCAACAATACATTCAGAGGTGTAAAAACAATAATAATTGCACCAATCTCACGAGTCACCACCTGTGACTGTCCATGTGTCCCAATGTCAGGGCCTAAACGTGGCAGTTGCCCACAAAGTGCTGGGCAGCTGGAGATGAGGATGGGGCCAATGTGGGAGCCTCTCTGGCTCGCAAAACAATCTGGCGCCTCGAGCCTTCTCTGGAGTCCCCCCTCCTGGGGACTCGCAGTGAAAATGGGGCGCTTAGAGCCTCTCAGGGCTCGTGAAATAATTGCCCCCTTGAACCTCGGGGCTCGCAACAGAAAATGCCCCTGAGCCTCGCAGGCTCTGAACACCCGAGAAGGGGGGGGGGGGCGCGGGCACCGACAATGTGCCCCGACAAAGTAGAGCCTCTCCGGCTCTAAATAAATGCCCCCTGAGCCTCCCCCTGCCCGTGCACACTCACCGGGCTCTCAGGTGGAGTCTCCTCCGGATTCTCAGCTGCTGGGGCGGGTCGTCTTCGCTGGCTGCGGGGCTCTCCATTCACTCAGGGAGCCTCGCAGCAGACGCCGGCTGCAGGATTCTTCCTCCCCGGCTGCTGCAGGAGTCCGGGGCTCTCTCCTCACTTGGGAGCCCCGGGCAGGAAAGGCAGGCTGCTTCCGGCTGTCCCGTAGTCCCGCCCACGGGTTGCCTGGCTTCCGGCCGGGCAGCCAATTGCAGCGCGGCCCCTCGCAGGCAGGCGGGCACTTCCGGGTCGCACTTGGCAGCGGCCCGGCAACGTTTTAAAAACACTCCGGGCTGCGGCGGTGACTCCACAGGGCAATGCCGGGTGGGCACCGGCCTCCAATTAAATTAAGAAGCGAGGTGGGCACTCGCAAATTCAAATAAAGGGGCCCAGCCCAACAAGGGCAATAACAATAGCCACAGGTGCGGCGTGGGCAGCCGCGAACCGGCGGCAACACGCAGCGCGGCCCCTGCTTTCCCCACGCAAAATGCGGGGCGGGGAAGCTCGATCGGCAAACGAACAGGCAAAGGCCGGGTGGGCACCGGCCTCCAGCAGACCACGCGCTTCCAAGCGCCAGGGGCATCAATAAAGCGCTCTCAGCGCTAGGAACAGGGTCACAGCGCTCCCGAGCGCTACAAGGGGAAAGTAAAGCGCTCCCAGCGCTATCAATCAAATGCAGCGCCCCCAGGCGCTATAGGACAACAAAGTCCAGCAAAAGTCCTTGTAGGCAGGCAGGGGGGCAAGGCTGGGCCCAGAGCCAGCACACTGGGTCTCCAGGCAGGGAGACACCCCAAGTGGCGGTCCTCTGGCCCAGCAGCAGCAGCAACAGCCCCCTCTGGATCCTGGAAGAGAACAACTTCTGTGGGGACACAGCCCCATTTTTATACACCATTTCCCTTTGTCTGAAGGTGCAGGGTGGGGGCGGAACCAGTCGCAGCTGGTTCTTGAGTACTCTGTTTACCTCAACCACCCTCTCTATTCACTGGCAGGGCTTGGGTCGTTAGACACACCACAGGGGGGCGGAGCCAGCATTGTGTGGGGAAAACCCAGCCCATCCAGGACACAGGTACACTCCTCCCACACATCACTCATGCTAATCTCCCACTCACCACCGGGCAGACCCATCCAGACTTCCTGGAGCCTGGCATGCCAGCCAGCTCCAGCCAATCACACTCCAGCACCCTCACAACACACGTACAGCCATGTCTAGAAATGGCGCTTCCCTACTAGACACATACATGCTGCATACACCATCTCGCAGCATTCACTCTCACGAGTTCATACATACCAGACTCAAGCCTGTACACCCCACGCATCAGGAACTACCAGGGACACATACATTCCCCATGCATTCCTATGGGCGGGCAGGCCTAGCTCAGCACATGCACTCAGAGTGCGCACGCACTTTCCACTGGGACACAGTGAAAGTGCGCAGAACCCAAAAATCACCATCACCAGGTCACCATTTCAAGCAAAAAGTCTAGGGGTGAACCTGCCCTAAGGGCCAAAGTCCAACAGTACGTATAACAGTATGGTCCCACTGGCAAACAATCCAGGAGAAATGCAATATCCAACCCGCAATGTAGGCCAGCGAAAAAACAAATCCAAACAGATCACAACCGACACTGCCTCAAACGGTCAAACCAAACTCCATATAGCAAAATCATCTAAAGTACACACAGTCTCATGCCCCTGAGAGCAGTCTAGTCTACGGGCTGCTCTGCTTATTGTACCAACCTGCCACAAACTGCGATTGCGCCGCCGGATGGTATGCCTGGGAACCACAGCCCTTCCAATTGGTAGTTGCATCGTAACAAATCCATACTCAAACTATTTATGGCCCATTTAATACTTAATAAGGCATGGGGTGCATACTACCTAGAAACAGATATATAAACATGGTGGGAGAACCAGCATTTTTTACTATGGTCATTCTGTCGGCCACTGACCGGGCCGCGTCAGTCACCTGTCTATATATCCGTTTTATGTCCGACAATCGTCTGTTTGGCTTCCGTCCAGGGCATTTACCTTCTGAGGCTGTTATTTCTATGCCAGGTGATCTTGATGAATCATGGACCCAGCGTCTATCAGCTCTCATCCGGTCTTCATTTTATTTTATTTTTTAATGTGTTTATCAAGGTTATGCAAATCACAGTACAATTTCAACGAGAATGACTCGATGATGCAACAGAGACATACCTTGAGAGGAAGCATCAACAATGCAATTGTATAGACGCAAAGCAGGCTCAAGTGATGGTAGAGTCAATTCAATTCAATTCATGAAGCTTTATTCGGTACATACAAGATGACCATAAAAGCACAACGCATGTAATAAAAAAACAGATATGATGGTAGAGTCATCTTTGAGCACAAAAGTAATGTTTCTCAACTGAAAGGGTAACAAATATGGGCCAACCAAACAGCTATAGCGCCAACAGTGTCTGTAGGTATAGACACACATTGGCGTATTGCCTTTCCCCAAAACACTGCTTCAGCGAAGTTTTATGAAAAGTAAGTGGGTGGAGGCATGTTTTATTAACTTCACTAAGATTTAAAAAATTGCACAGTTTAGTTGAAACTGCTGAGCCACACATGAATGCAAGTGAGACCACTTCTGCTCAGGCGCCCTGCCCCCGCTCAATCGGCATACATTAATGGGCCGGCCCAGCGAGAGAAAGGGAGTGACACCTCCGCCAATCTGCCTCTAGAAAGGTCACTCAGGCACCGACCAGGCCGCTGGCAGCATCCGAACAGCACAGACAGCCCCAGGCTGCCCAAAAAAGCAGCCCACAGCTGGAACTCGGCTGCTGGCCCTTCAGCCGTTTCCCGAGTGCCCGCGTTACCAATCCGACCCTGGGAAAAGTGCCAAGAGAAGCCAATAGTGGGAGAGTGTTGCGCACAATTGCCCGTGTGCAGTTGGAGAGGAGGGGAGAAAGCCGGTTGTATGAGTGACGTCAGTGTGCGTTGGTGACAAATGTAACGCAGTACATGTCATCCAAGGGGCGGGGCGAAGCGGCGCACGTATCCCCGCACATCCCATCGGCCAGCGGTGTGAGCGTTTTCACAATATGATTGTGTAGCAGCTGTGTAAAGTGCAAACGTGTGGGTCATGGTGGGCGCTCATCAGTCTTAACTTCTACCTTAAGTAAGAAAGTCTCCCAGCACTTCCCACCCGTGGGCGAGTGCCTCTCATGCGAAGCAGTTTGACAATATGGGCGGCTGCTCTGGTCCATGTGAGCAACACACCGAGCCAACGCCGGAGTCTGGGAGAGGCGGGAGCCTTCCATGCCAGGGCTTTTAGAAGTTTAAACAACACTTATGCCAGATCAGTAGAGCAAAGAAGGGGTTTGTCCCCCTTGGCCCGAGAGCGTCATCCCCGCAGATAACAGTCAGATGCGGGCGTAATGGGCATGTGTGGACAGCTCGGGCACCAGGGCTGCTATCTCCTGCCATACAGGGTGTAACACTGCACAGGAAGACACTATATGAAAAAAATCAGCTTTCAGTTGTTTACAACGGGGACACTACAGGGGGAGCGTTGGGGACATGCGGTGTATGCGGGAGGCGATAGGTAGGTTTGGTGCAGCTAGTTAAATTTAGTGAAATAGAACATTGGGTTATGGAAGATCCCCTTCTCTAACGGAAGGGCCCGAGTCTATGCCACACCTGTCCGAGGATGCTGGCGTGCAACGTCCCATTTCGCGCAAGCTCCAGTTGCGCGAGCAGGCGGGGGTTAAGAGAAGTGTTGCGGAACGCGATGGTGTGCCGCGTACCCATTGTGGATAACACCGTCTGGTATCGCTGAGAAAGTTGGTTCTGAATCCCCAGGATTCCAGGTCTCTCGCAGATCATGCTGTAAAGCGTGATAGTGAAATAAGCAAACAGGATGTCTGGGGGGGGGTTATATTGATTAGAGTTGTGATAAACCTTAGACCATTAATTCCAGAGTTTCGAAGCTTTATTTAGCTTATTTTTGATATTTCAACAAAGACATTCATAAATCAATAGAGCATGTCTTTTCAAAGAAACACCACATTAGTAAATCGCACAATTCAAAAACGTTTGAAATAGAACTATATACATTTACATAGTGCAAAAAAAAGACTTGTGAGAAAAAATAATAATATATGGAACGTTTTAGCAGACAAATAATAACAACAAATCAGTAATTACAAGAAAAACATCAATAACTCATGTGTGCCAGCCTGAAATGGTCAGCGTGATAGGTCAGGAAGTGACCAGGCCATAAGTATCCACCATGGCCTGAAAGGGCGTGACAGTTCCCTCATTATAAAAGTCACCTGCGTTTTCAATCTCCGCGGCCTTTCGAGGAGCAATGTCGACAGGTTGGATCACCGCCTGCATATGCGGCAATTTCCAAATAGCCACTAAAGTGGAGGAAGGAAGGTGGGGGCCACTGGGGTGCACATATCTGTCCCAGCAGGCACAGGCTCCAGTCATCTGTAGCACCTCTCCCTGAGGGCAGACGGTAAACTCAGAGAGCCAGGTATAGGTACTACCACAGCGCAACACGTTGCGAATGAGCAGCGATTCAGGGCTATGAGGTGTGCGTAGCCAGGCCAGTGGCCATTACAGCTGTGCTGAAGCATAGTAAAGTTCATGATTGGGTGCCCCGAGATCACCTTCCACCAGCGTAGTAAGTGCAACTCTGTACAGCCAGCACCCAGTATCCATTCAAGTAGTAATCCATTTAAGGTATGGAAGAAAGACTTCGGGAGAACAAGTGAGAGGGCAGCGAAGAAGCAGAGCAGTCCGGGTGGAACTAACATTTTAGAGATGGCCACCCGTCCCAACGGAGGAAGGGACATCGAGCGCCCGAAGGCAAGGATTGATGGATTGAACTCATGGCTTTATTAATGTTGCCATCTTTGCGATTACTCTCGGTATGATATATCCACACGCCAACATATTTGAAGGTGTCGCAACACCACTGTAGGCGGTTCCCCGTGTGCTCCACTCACTGTATAGTCTAGGCACTTGGGGAAGTAAGCAGGATTTTGGCCAGTTCACACTTAGGCTGGAAACATCCCCGAAATCGTCAAGTCGACGCATTCGGTTAGGGAGTACAGACCCCCCATGTCACGGAGATAAACCAGGGTGTCGTCCACATACAATGAAACCACATGGTATGCACCACTATCTGGCATGCCCCAGTGCCAAGCTGAACAACAAAGCGGTTCCATGGCCATGCAAAGAGGAGTGGGGACAGGGGGCAGCCCTGCCTAGTGCCCGTCCCGATACTGACGGGTTCGGAGATCATCTGGCCACTCTACACCCGTACTAATGGATCAGCATAAAGTGTGTGGACCCAACCGAGGAATCCCGGGCTGACATCGATCTGGGTGAGTGTCAAGAGAATGAAATCCCAGCTCAGGGTGTCAAACACTATCTCTATGTCCTGCGAGACCGCCACTTTTTTATTTAAGTTTTGTATAGCGCTAGCTGGACCCGAGGGTATCGGAGCGCTTCACAACAAATACAAATAAGTATCAAAAAGGCAAGTAGGACGTAAGCAGGGCAGGGAGCACAGGGGGGGGTAAACGTCTGTACAATAGCAACATGAGCGCACAACATGGCTGAGCTCAAGGGCGAGTCATCCAGCTCTCTCTGGGAGCATAGAGATAGTGATCTATCAAAGTCAAACCAGGGGTTCTTGTGCAAAAGCGTCTGCCAGAGTAGTATGTAATGTGGGGAGAAGCTGGCGGATGTTCATACATGTGTTGCGACCTGGTATGAACCCGGATTGATCAGTGTGAACCAACAAGTGGATTATAAGGAGCTGGCGATGACCATAGGGAGCAGGCGATTGGCCAGCACTCTGCCCAGGATCTTGCAATCGAGACTCAGGGAGATGGAGGCGATACGAGTGAACGTCCAGCGGGTCTCTGGTTTCGGAACAACCATAATCAGCGCCTCACAAAGCGAATACGAAAGGGCACCATGGGATAAAACTGGTATTTGTTGGTTTACACACAGGCCTGTTTGTAGTTTAAATTGATCTATTTGTCCATTGATATCTGCAGAGTGTTTCGGAACAGACAGATAATCCAACATGTCGTCCGCGTACACTAACTCCACATGGTTTTGTGGCCAGGTTGTTTTTGCCTGTTTGGCACAGTCTGAGGGCTGGTGGTTCTGTGGCCACCGGGAAGAGCAGAGGCTACTATGGGCATCCAATGAGCCACTGTTCATAACAAGAGACTGTTGATAAAGATTTAACTACGTGTCTTCTCACCACAACCCAATGAAAACAGCCACTGGAAATGAGACATTGATGACTTTAAGACTCCATTGATACTTGTGCACCATTAATCAATGAAGCTATAATCTTTAGCTATTACTTAATGTTGAGAGATATCACCGAGATGAGCAGCTGTTAAAGAAACCTTTGGATAACCAACGGGTCCTACCTTCCGCTATGCCAGTTTGCTCCGTTTTAAGGCTTTTACATCGAAACTCGAATCTATTCTCGCAAAGAACCAGAACTCAAAACGCGTACGATTGCGACCATTTTTTACTGAATTTCTAAAGAATCAATTTTTTTGCCCATTAAAAAAATGGATCTGGGAAACACCTCCCACCTGCTTGACTCAAAAATTTTATAATTTGAATAAGGCCTGGGATTATTATTTTACTATCATGACCTTACGAAAATGACACTATACAAGCAGTTGGGCCAGAGTGTCGCAACAACGCGGGCTGGAGCCTTGCACAATTTAAAGGGTTAATAAAAGCAAAAGAGGACAATGCTGTAAGTCTCCCTCCCAACCCAGGTGACTTGGGCCCACAGTCAAGAATGTCTTCTGTATGGAGGCGCTGAGCGGACCACCTGCTGTGAACACATACACTGAGCAGTACATGTGTCAGGTGTGTGAAAGCATTCACCGCCTTTAAATGACTGCACCCACTCCACTGTCTGCAACCACAAAAAGTGTTTCTTAACCTTATCTACCAGTCAGTGCCTGAGGCCAACAGTAGCCCACTCCAGACTGTCAACAAATGGTCAGGTTTCTGATGGAGTCAGCTTCTGAGAGCCAGGACAGGAAGTCCTATGATCTGGACATGGCCTTCTCTAGCACGTTGAGTCATCCGTCCATAACGTCCTTGGGGGTAACAGTAGCCCACTCGTAGTGGTCGGGCATCTGATGGAATCGGCTTCTGAGGCCCAAGACTGGAAGTCGCATGATCTGGCCTTGGGTAGTGCGTTGAGCGATCCATCCAGTCTATCTATGGGGGTAATAGTAGCCCACTCTAGACTTCCAACGTAGTGGTCGGGCGTCTGATGGAGTCAGCTTCCGAGAGCCAAGACAGGAAGTCCTAAGATCAGGACATGGCCTTGTGATCACAGTGAGCGATCCATCCATACCGTCCATGGGGTAACAGTAGCCCCCCCCAGACTACCAGAGTAGTTGTTGGGCGTCTTATGGAGTCGGCTTCTGAGACCCAAGACAGGAAGTCCTAAGATCTAGACATGGCCTTGTGAGCACAGTGAGTGCTCCATCCATACCGTCCATGGGGTAACAGTAGCCCACCCCAGACTACCAGAGTAGTTGTCGGGCGTCTGATGGCGTCGGCTTCTGAGACCCAAGACTGGAAGTCCTAAGATCTGGTCCTGTGTAGTTCGTTGAATGATGCTTTTGAAGATTTAAGCGTTTTCTTCCATGGAGCAATAAATGGTGATTCCATAGTTTGTATAAGGCGAAGTGAGGTATAGGGCGGCAACTTCAGACTAAAGACGTACACATATTTTTGTCAAAGTGTTCTTTCCAGAGGAATCCAAATGAACGCTTCCTACACCAGCATTACTTTATCTGTTCCTTCTGAAACAAGTTCACATTGGCATTCGGTTGCCCAGTGCGTTCATGAATTAGTTGGCATAGGGGTGCGGAACATGATGGTGTAAGGGGTTACAGTGTTCACAAAGAGGTGGCCCTCGATACAGTTCAGTACTTGACAACGATAACCACAGGACAAAGAGACACTGCTGGTGGGTGTCTACGGGTGTGGGCCGTGTACTTAAACCTATCAGATCGCAAAGCCAGACAATACTAACCTTTATGGGCCTTGTAAGATTGTAGGGAAGCTATTTATATTTGTTTTTTGTGCAAAACTATCACTTTTAATAAGTTCTTCTCATGCAGTACTACAATGTGCCTTGTTAAAGTCAAAGTGTCCACTTGATAATGGAATAAGAAATATATATATATTGATTTTAGGAACAAGATAACATTACAGTCCAGTTACTTGTCCTATCCCCCTCCCCCTCACCCTCTAAACAAGGAGAGATGCGAGTCCCACCATCTGCAAATGAATATAAGTTTATACATAGCATTTGGATTGCGAAGGCAGTACAACTGGTAACATTGCATCAAATTACAGCAAATCACAGATACGTCTTTACATCTGGTCTCAGTTCAGGGCTTGTAGGGAAGCAATTTAAGATTCAAATTTACATTTATTAACCAAAAATAGGGCCAATGCAGATGTATCAGACAAAAAAAGCCACTTACCGAGGGCAGCTGAACACAGGTGGACTTCACGTCGTACTCTATGTAGGCCACCTCCAACCCATCCTCCGATCGGCCATCCTTGGTGTAACAGACGTCTCTCGTCTGGTTGATCAGAGCATCGATCTCCTCCATCTTGAACATGCACAGAGCGGACTGCTCGCTCAACCTTCCTGAGGCGGCCTGCCATGCCGCGAAGGCCGCAAACAGAACGTCCCCTTGCGTGGTCCGCACGCCTCTCCTCGCCTTGGTACCTGGCTGGGCCACGTAAGCCGCCTGCAGAAGGTTATAGGACCTGCCCTTCCCCTTGCAGCTCAAGGGCAGCTCCACGTAGGAGTAGTAGTGCGAATCATCAGGGCAGATCCGAGAGATGTAGGTCTTGTACTCTCGCGACTGCGACTTGAGATCGCGACGGTAGAACAAGAAGTAGACACTAGACCTGTGCGTAAAAGACTTGATGAAGTGGTGGTTGTACTCCGAGAGGCGACCCACAACGGCCAACTTGGCGGTATCCTCGTACGAGAAGATGGAGTGAGACTCGGTTGCCTGGGCATCTCCCGCGGGCACATCCAGGTTCCGCGTGGTGATGGGCGGGATCCCACCTGCCCCTTTGCTGGTGTATCCTCTCCCCACAAACAGCAGGGGCAAGCCATCTTTAGAGCGTCCGACCAAGCCAACAGTGCTTACATTGCGATCATTGGCGGCCACGTACTGGGTGTCCACCGGCCTCTGCGGACGGAAGAGGACTTTGTTGATGGACCTCAGGCTTCGCTTCTCACAGATCCCTTGGTGGACACTACCGCACACTATGAGCTGCCCTTGGCCCGGGCTGACCACCAGTAACTTGTTGAAGTTGTCGGTGGCGCGGGCTTGCGGGCACTCCTCGCTGGACACTGGGGGGAGGCAGTCTTTGCTATCCAAGACGGGGCCAGTCTGGACTGCGTTCTGCACCATCAAGTCGGGCGTCAGCTGGAAAAGGAAGTTGGTGGCCCCAAGGTACAGGGTCCCCGTGTCGGCGTCCACGGTCAGGTGGTTGAAGTGTGTGTTGTTGTAGGAGAAGGTGGCGTAGGGCAGAGCTCCCGGGAGGAGGGTCCCCAGGACGCAGAGCACCGGAAGGAGCAAGGTGTCTGGAACCATGGTGAACATTCTGTGAGAGGAAGAGAGAACGGGTTAGGTGTGGCTGGACACAGGATAGGGCAGCAGGTGTCTCAACACTGTCCACTTAGCAACAGGACAACAAGCACACACATCTGAACCTCTACCAGCCAAGGTACATTTTTAAAATTCAGATATATGCCTTCTAACGAATCACAGAGCAGCTTACTCTGCTCCTGCAAAGGGACATTCATTCAATCATTCAATCTTTCTTTTTTCTCTTGCCTGGCACTGCCTTTACCCTCTGACCTCATGTTCACAGGCAGCCGCTGAACCCTTACTAGAAGCTGCGCCACGCAGTTTGCACACGCCTTTGCCAGGGGCGTAGCTCGGTCGCTAAAATTAGTGGTTGCGAGCTTCAGTTTTTCCACCAGCCAGGCTGGCATATCATGTTAAAATGCATTATGAGAAAAGCAGTGCAAAGGGGATGTTTAAGTGATGGTGAAAAGCAAGCGGAGTACAGATTGTAAGAAGCACTTAAAACAATATTTGGTAAAATAACAAACACTTTTTAAGACATATAAAACAGACGACAGTGTGTGTGTGTATTTTTGTCTGTGGCTGTTTGTACAAATCCCAGGTGCAATGCGACAGACTCCTTACCCTACCCGACTGAAAATACCTGTACCCACCTATTTACTAGAGAATAGAATTATTAGGGAGATGTAGCACCCCCACCCCCCACCCTCCCCCCCACCGCCCGAAGCTTTGCCCCTGGCCTTTAGCCAGTTGAAGTAGCCAGTTTGTGGGCATCGGGGCTCCCCAATGTATATTTTATTTGAATAAAACCTTCAGTAACTCGCTCACCTCCTTGGCTTCCAAGGTGTGTTTTCCTTTGTTAGAAGGGATGTAGTTCTGTTTCCTTGGCCCAGGGGGAGAAGCTCCAAGCTTGTCCCCGGTTCCTGTTGTGCGACACATTCCCTGAGGGTTCGGGCAAGCCCACCAGGGGCCCTGGGGACCAGAGCCTGGCACAACCCTGGTTACCAAGGCAGTGGTGCCGCGTGAGGGACGAGTGGGACCCACCTCCAAGTGTCAAACATACATGTGGCTCTAATGAAGCAATCCACAGAATATATCACATACTGGTGGAAAGGGCCAGTGAGTGACCCATGTTTAATAAAGCTTAATCCTTAGCATGCACTCAGGGGCGGCTGGTGACATTTGAAAGTGGTGAGGCGTAAACTAATTTGCATATTGCAGCGAGCGTAGCGAGAGAGCGCAGCGAGCGAGCCCGAACCACCTTGCATCCATCCATACATCATTCATGCATCCACCCATCCATCCATCCATCCATCCACCCACCCACCCACCAATTCTGCATTCATCCTGCATCCATCATTCATTCATGCATCCACCCATCCATCCTGCATCCATCCATCCATCCATCATTCATTCATGTATCCATCCACCCATCCATCCATCCATCCACCCATCCATCATCCATCCTGCATCCATTCCTGCATCCATTCATGTGTCCACCCATCCATCCACCCATCCTGCATCCATCATTCATTCATTCACCCATCCATCCATCCATCCACCCTGCATCCATCATTCATTCATCCACCCATCCATCCACCCATCCACCCATCCACCCATCCATCCATCATTCATTCATGCATCCATCCATCCACCCATCCATCCACCCATCCATCATCCATTCCTGCATCCATTCCTGCATCCATTCATGCATCCACCCATCCATCCATCCATCCATCCATCCTGCATCCATCATTCATTCATGCACCCATCCATCCACCCTGCATCCATCCTGCATCCATCATTCATTCATCCACCCATCCTGCATCCATCATTCATTCATGTATCCACCCATCCATTCATCCACCCATCATTCATCCTGCATCCATTCATGTGTCCACCCATCCATCCACCCATCCTGCATCCATCATTCATTCATGCACCCATCCATCCACCCATCCTGCATCCATCATTCATTCATGCACCCATCCATCCATCCACCCATCCATCCTGCATCCATCATTCATTCATCCACCCATCCATCCACCCATCCAGCATCCATCATTCATTCATTCATGCATCCATCCATCCACCCATCCATCATCCATCCTGCATCCATTCCTGCATCCACCCATCCATCCATCCATCATTCATTCATGCACCCATCCATCCACCCTGCATCCATCCTGCATCCATCATTCATTCATCCACCCATCCTGCATCCATCATTCATTCATGTATCCACCCATCCATTCATCCACCCATCATTCATCCTGCATCCATTCATGTGTCCACCCATCCACCCATCCATCCACCCTGCATCCATCATTCATTCATGCACCCATCCATCCACCCATCCTGCATCCATCATTCATTCATGCACCCATCCATCCATCCACCCATCCACCCTGCATCCATCATTCATTCATCCACCCATCCACCCATCCATCCACCCATCCAGCATCCATCATTCATTCATTCATGCATCCATCCATCCATCCACCCATCCATCATCCATCCTGCATCCATTCCTGCATCCACCCATCCATCATTCATTCATGCACCCATCCATCCACCCTGCATCCATCCTGCATCCATCATTCATTCATCCACCCATCCTGCATCCATCATTCATTCATGCATCCACCCATCCATTCATCCACCCATCATTCATCCATCATCCATCCATCCACCCATCCTGCATCCATCATTCATGCACCCATCCATCCACCCTGCATCCATCCTGCATCCATCATTCATTCATCTACCCATCCACCCATCCTGCATCCATCCTGCATCCATCATTCATTCATGCATCGACCCATCCATTCATCCACCCATCATTCATCCTGCATCCATTCATGCATCCACCCATCCTGCATCCATCATTCATGCACCCATCCATCCACCCTGCATCCATCCTGCATCCATCATTCATTCATCTACCCATCCACCCATCCTGCATCCATCCTGCATCCATCATTCATTCATGCATCGACCCATCCATTCATCCACCCATCATTCATCCTGCATCCATTCATGCATCCATCCACCCTGCATCCATCATTCATTCATCTACCCATCCACCCATCCTGCATCCATCCTGCATCCATCATTCATTCATGCATCGACCCATCCATTCATCCACCCATCATTCATCCATCATCCATCCATCCACCCATCCTGCATCCATCATTCATGCACCCATCCATCCACCCTGCATCCATCCTGCATCCATCATTCATTCATCTACCCATCCACCCATCCACCCATCCTGCATCCATCATTCATTTATTTTTATGACCATATAACTTGCACACAGCTTGTCAGTGTTTAATACCAGTCTCGAACCTTGTACTCCAGCACCAATGATACATGATTAATATTAATTGTTTTTAAAAACATGTATTTATTCAACACCAATTTCACACCTTAGTCGGAACATCATTTTTATGTTTTTTAAAATATCTATTTATTTAACACCAAAGTAAGTCATGTATACATTTTTATGGTTCGATAAGAGGCTCGAACCTGGTTTCCCAGCACCAAAGTCGGCCGTGCTATCCGTCAGGGGTTATGTAACAGGCCTATGTAGTGACCAGCCAATCCTGCGCCAGGATTGGCTGGGGGGGCACCAGGACTCCTCGCCCAGTCGCCATGTGTAACCCCGGGGGCTGCGGCCCGCCCCCTGGTCCTCTCTCTAAGGGGGAATTCACAAGAAAACGATCTGCGCATGCGCGGGCATGTTTGTGCCCAAAAATACACTTGCGCAGCTGCAGCAGCCCGATCCTTCCCCCCCCCCCCCTTGCGCACTCCGGGAAGGTCGGGTGTCTCCCGGTTTCCCGGCCGGCAGATAGCGGGATTTTTGGAAATAATTGTGTTTGGCTTCTAGTGACGACGTGGTGGGTCCATGGGGCTTAGTGGGGCTTCGCCCCTACGCCCCAATGGACGCACCGCGCCTGCTGCACTGTACAACCAATTCAAAAACTGCGCCCGCACGCACCAGGAGGGCGCGCCATCGGAGCCCTGTTTATTTACTTGTTGAGTTGTGCACAGTACTGTTTGGTTTTATATTTTATCAATTATTTTTAAACGTTTTCAATGGCTTATCCGGACAACAGCAAACTTGTTTAATACTAATTTTAGCTCTGTATATATTTATATTTCTTGGTGTGGAAATTGTATATGCATTGATGTGCTTTCATGGTCTGTTTATATATATCGAATAAAGCTGTGTGAACTGAACTGAGGTGCGCACATAATTACCAGCATTTATTTTACGCTTGATGCGAGCATCGACATTTTGTGATACGGCTACTTTATAGCAAGTTCAACACTTTTAACATTAAAAATAAAAATAAAAACTCCGAAAGTACAGTCAAAGAACACAAAGCTGTAGTTTGCGTCAGAGGGTACCACAGACAGAGCAGGCGCCCTCTGGGGGATCCTTAAACTGACTTCAATTAGATACTGATAGACAGAGACAACAGACTGACCTCTGCCCAGAGTCTGCCCTTTCTGCATGGGCCATAACCCGCAGCACAGCACAGTGATCACTGCTTCCCCCAACTCACCCCTTTGTGAGGTGGGGGCTTTTCTGAAATGCAGTTTGATTGCTGCTCGAGAGATATTCTTATCAGACCCCCAAGCTTCCAGTCCTGGTTATTTCAGTCCCAGGTCACTCCCTCTCTTCAAGGTCGACGCCATTGAGCCAAACCGTGACATCACCAGGTCCATGACGTCATGGTATCAATGACCAATCAAACACACTGGCCATTGGGTGACGGTGAGAGAGTGTTTCTACAGCACACATCTGACGTCAGTCTGATGACGTCTGTCGAGGAGGGTGTCCGAGCTCCGAAACACGCGGACATCAGGGCCCCTTCACTGACACTCTGGGTCCGATTCACAGAACTAACTTAAGACAAAATCCTAAACGTACTACTTTTGGTATTCACAGAAGTTAGGATTTTGTCTTAAGACAGACTTAAGACTATCACCCAGATTCATCATTGTCCCGATTTGCGAATCCTTAATAGCGATTATTAAGGAATCGCTATTAAGGACTCGCAAATCGGGATTCATGTAGAAATTGCAAAATAAATTGCAATTCCTACATCCTCCTTATTAGCGATTAGCAATTAGCTAATCGCAAATAAGGATGCGAGTTCAAGGGTCCAGGGGTGTCCAAAGGCCACCCTGTAGCACCCCTGAAATGGAAATGTAGCCTGATGTTGCGCACACACATGTCCAAAGGGCATGTGTGTTTGTGTAACATGCCACTTAGAAAAATGCACTAAAGTGCATTTTTCTAAGTTTCCGCTATTTACCACGAAGTCAGACTTCGCGGTAAATGGCGGCCGGAAATTGCGAATTTGCAATTTTTAAAAGTTGCATGAATAGCATTTAAGGAATCTCAAATTGAGATTCCTTAAATGTGATCGCAATTTGAGAAATCGCAATTATTAGCGATTTTTCAAATTGCGAGTTAATGACCCATTGATGAATTCCAAATGCCATTTTTGCGGGCGCAAACGGCCGAATTTTGCGATTCGCACCGTTTGCGCTCGCAAAAATGCTTGATGAATCTACCTGTAAATCCCAACTTCTGTGAATACCAAAAGTAGTAAGTTTAGGATTTTGTCTTAAATTAGTTCTGTGAATCGGGCCCACACAGATCACCACCACAAGATGACGTCAGGTGGCAGAGATGCAGCCTTGTGATGCTGGTGTGGTCCAGCACCGCCTCTGCCCCTGGGCACAGCAGCCTCCTGAGCCCGACGGAGCTGGACACTGAGACTGCACCGCCAGGGGGCGCCGCAGGCCCACAGCTCTTCCTTCACACCATAGCACTCCCAGGCGCTTGCTTCGCTTTCATGAAATCACAGTATGACGCGTTCAATGACGTGGGTTCATTAGTTTAAAAGCTGTTACTTTTCAACATACTTAAGTATTTAGAAAAGTTGTTAGAAATGTACTTTTCTAAAACGTCTTTCTAAGTGGCCCAACATTTACAACTTAGACATGTCGTGGTTATAAATGTTTCGAAATTCTCTTGGTGACTGAATTTAGAAGCCTGTTTATGACACTTTAAAGTTACAAAACGTGTTGCAACTTAAACCCCTCGTTGTTGTCAATCTACTGCTTAGCAATGAGAATGCAAAAGGACAGTCACAGCATTCCTGGCTGAGATGAAACTGGGACCGACCTAAGGCACGCGTGTCCCCCCCCCCCCCCCCCCAAGCTGAACAACGCCGGCCTTCACCACGCACTCGGAACACCTGGGCAGGTACAGGGTGTGTCACTGCAGGGACAAGTTGAACTCGCCTGCCCCCTTGTGCTCAGAACGACGAGGCCTTTACAGTAACTGTGTACAGTCCTTAAAAGACAGAGGGTCGGATGTATCAAACAGTTTTACCCATTCTGGGTCTATGGGAAAATGTGTTCGTACTTGCATGTTTCACTATACTAATTCAACACTAATCCTCTATGGGTCCCGGGGTAGCGTGCTACCCGCCGAAAAAGCGCTTTGACACCTCGTCAGGGGTAGTAAGCGCAGCGTGCTACTCACCGAAAAAAGCGCCTCGACGCCTCGTCAGGGGTAGTAAGCGCTATTATAAATGCAATTACAATACAATACATCTGGCCCAAAATGTATTGTGCTGAAAATACCAAAATGCACGTTTTTTTGCATTTTTTTACAAACTACGTTAGCAATACAACGAGCCCTAAATAGTACACGTACAACCGTAAAATAAGTGTAATTATTCATAACTCGACTTACCAAACTAAAAGCGAAACGAAGGCACAGGACGTGCCCCTCTACCATGGAGCTCAGTGGCCCCGCCGTGCTACACACACGGTTCTTACGACACTCACACGGTGCCACAAACACAGACACGTCCCTTCTTGGCACTTTGCCCAGACTTAGCCCGTGGGCCCTGAGCCTGGCACAGCTGTGCCAAGGGCTGGGACACGTACATCCACCCTCCTGAAACACACGATAAATGTGCAGGACGTGTTTCTTTGGCCTGGTTCACGCACAGCGCGTCACGCACAGCACCAAATGAGCACTTCAAGGCGCTCTGAGGTCTGTGCTGTAGGAGTGCGGTTTAAGCAACGGTTTCACGCCCTCCACCGCTCCATGTTTGAAATTACTAACCTTTGAACTCCGCAGGGGCGCCTCCTTAACATTCACCCCTTAACCTGCCCTCGGTTTGACCTCTAGAATGTTCTAGAAGGGCCTCGAAGAATTATGTAGGAAAAGCAGTAACTCTCTCGGTTCCCCTGTTCATTGGGGTTAAGTGTTCTTTTCACTGGAGCACAAGGGAGGCGGGTCAAAGCATCGGCCAATGAATGAAGGGGTGATTTCCTTCTTATAGCGCCTTGATACGGGATGCTCATCCACCAGAACAGGGCCTCTGCTGGGTTTAACCCATGTCAGGTAAAGGGGGAGGAAGGACACCTCCACCGACCCCCCTGCGCCCCCCACCTCTTCTTACGCAGCCATAGAGGGGGACCCCCAGTTCATCCAGCCGTACCCCGACACTCACACATGCTCTGCTCCGGAGAGGTGGGGGCAATGCTGCCATCGCCGACTGAAGCTGAACTCGGACAAGACGGAAGTCCTCATCCTCTGCTTCACCCCCTCGGCCTGGGACAACTCCTGGTGGCCGACCGAACTAGGAACACCCCCTACACCCACCGACCACGCACGCAACCTAGGGGTCATTCTCGACTCCACCCTCTCCATGACGAAGCAGGTCAACGCCGTCTCCTCCTCCTGCTTCAACACCCTCCGCATGCTCCGCAGGATCTACAAGTGGATCTCCACCGAAACGAGGAGAACGGTCACCCAGGCCCTCGTCAGCAGCAGGTTGGACTATGGAAACGCCCTCTGCGCAGGAGCCTAAGGCCAAACTCCTGAGACGGCTCCAATGCATCCAAACGCCTCCGCACGCCTGATCCTCGACATCCCTCGCCGCAGCCGCATCACCCCCCACCTCAGAGAACTACACTGGCTCCCCGTCAACGAGAGGATAACCTTCAAGCTCCTCACCCACGCACACAAGGCACTCCACGACACCGGACCAACGTACCTCAACAGACGACTCAGCTTCTACACCCCGACCCACCAGCTCCGCTCAGCAGACAGCGCCCTCGCCACAGTCCCCCACTTCCGAAGAGCGACCTCCGGCGGCAGATCGTTCTCCCACCTCGCCGCCAAGACCTGGAACACCCTCCCCATCCACCTACGGCAAACCCAGGACCTGCTGACCTTCAGACGACTCCTCAAGACCTGGCTATTAGAGCAGTAGCAGTGTCCCCCCAGCGCCTTGAGACCCTTACGGGTATGTAGTGCGCGCTACAAATGCTATGATTGATTGATTGATTGATGCTGGTGAGGAATGGTGAACTTGCGCCGAGACCTCTCGTTTCCAGCCCCCAGTCCCATGCAGCCAAGGGGGTTGGGGGTGTCGCATGCTCTGATGGGGTGTCTTACTGACAAACGCCTTTGAAAGCACCACAGCCGACAGCCCCCAGCCCTGGGAAGGTGCACAACATTGAAGTCCAGACAAAAAGATATTTTTAGAGATTCTTCTTTTATTGAGTTTCTTTTTAGAAGAGTACTGACACACAGCTAACGCGTTTCGTTCCTCAGTGCCATGGGAACTTCGTCAGGGCTTAAAGTAATATCAATGTAGCCGGGGCCACAGCAAAATAGAACTGCACACCATTAGCGAGTTCGCCGATGGAGAATAATATAGCTCCTAATATGCGAAACGTTGAACCGATCAGTCTTGTAGCGTCAAGTCACAATAAGTGGCGTATTCTGCCTCCCATCGGGTAAGAATTAGGACTTCCGTAATAAGGAGACAAAGAGCATGGTTGCTTGCGTCTTCCGCACGGAAAACGCAAGCAACCATGCAGTTCTATTTCGGTGTGGCCCCGGCTAAGGCGTGGTTACCGCTTGGCATACCTCTGGTACTCCACTAATTGACGCTACATAGGTCAGTGTTGTTCGCCACCTACTTACGGATACGTTTTTGCAGGATACCTGTTTTCATCGTACTCTGAAGAGTGGATTTTCATTAGTGGGATTTTCGACCTATATTATTTATTTAGATTTGGAGTACTGATCGTACATGTTTTTTTCCTACGCAATTTTAAGAAATCCTTCACCATTCTGTTTATGACAACTTGATATTACTTTAAGCCCTGACGAAGTCCCCGTGGCACTGGGGAACGAAACGCGTTGGCTGTGTGCCAGTTCTCTTCTAAAAAGAAACTCAATAAAAGAAGAATCCCTAAAAATATCTTTTTGTCTGGACTTCAATGTTGTGCACCTTCCTTTTGGGTTTTTACCCACCCGGGCACTTTCCTCTTCTTACCCAGTGCCCTGGTTACTCACCCAGGGGCTTTACTCTGCTCATCCAGGTCCCTGGTTACCCACCCTGGGGCTGTGATGTGCTCACCCAGGGCCCTAGTTACCCACCCTGTTGTTACCCCACGTAGCTGCCACAGACAGCGGGTGGGCTCATGTTCCCAGGAGGTGCCTGGAGTTTGGCCAGCTCTTGGCAGGGTGTGCCTTCGTGTCCCCACAGGCGCCGTCAGCACCAGGCGGTACTTAGAGCAGAACTCCCGGGTGAGGCCCAGCCCGGGAAGAGATAATCTACCTACACAGAGATTTCCCATCATTACTCCTCCGCGTGAGTCTGTGGCCCGGTGCCAACCGTGGCCGGGTGCCAGCGGCGGGGGTTCAAACCTGTAGAGCCTCTGGCGAAGGGGAGGGGGGACTGCACAGCCCCCACACAGCTGTGCACGCACACCTGGCCTCTGGAAAGAGATGTACACACACAAGGGGTTGGGGGGCTCAGAGGTGCAAGGCTGGCACAGACCCACCGTGCGAGGCCGACACAGACCCACCGTGCAACGCTGGTACCCAGATAGGGCACTGCTCGGTCTGGCATCTAATGCCCCACGGTGCCCACCAGGAGGTGCCTCTCTATAGACCGGGGTCTGCAGCAGCACCAGGGGTTGTGGTGGCACGGCCCCCGCCTCGCGCTGAATGTCCAACCTCTGATAAAAGGAGGACGTGTGGCTTTTATCTCCATGTCTGAGGCTGTTCGCTGTTATTCGAGTGACTTGTTGGCGATGAAAAAGGTTTGGGTGTTTTGTCTCTTTACACGGGCTTTATACACTAATTTAAGGCTTTGCTAAGCGCACAAGTACCCGAAAGTTTTCGATGTTCTCCTCCTGCTTCGTCGTCCCGGTTTAGTGGTCTTGCTTTCTAGAAGTATTCTCCAATTTTTTTCGGTGGTTTTCCGTCTTTATCTTCTTCTTTTCTCCCAAAAACGCTGGAACCTCTCGGTGACGATCCAGCCCCAATGGCGGAAAAAAGAATCTGAAGATGGCACCCAAGGGTGGGAGCTTCTGCAGGAAGCGCGCCGACGTCATAGGAAGGACACCAAAAGGTGAGACGTCGACAACCACCTGGGCGACGAAAAAACCAAAAAACTACGATTATGGACCCAACCACTAGACCGCGGAATAATGCACAGCATAGTGAATCCAGAAAGATTCACGCTGCGAAACCAATTTACATCACAGAGTTTTTGTTTTATTTGAGCATGGAGGGTTTTTGTGACTTGCCGAAGATCACAGGATGTTGAGCAGAGGCCGAACCAAACCTGGACCCCGATCCTAAAGTGGGAATTTCTGGCCCTTAGTCCACCTCTGCCCCCCTTCCCCGGGCTACGATTCAGTAAAGTGAGAAAGTGTAGCCTGAAGTGATGCACTATTTGATTGCTCAAGTTAATGCTTAAATTGTAAAAAAAAAAAAAAAAACATGCCAAGGCTCTGGTTAGGAGGACACTGTAGCTTGTACCACCCAATGCCCCTGCCAGGGAAGTCAATTGAAGTACCAACACAACTACACAACTACATCACAAGTGTGACAATTCAGGCTATTCCAGGGCCCCAAAGCTATACAAATGGCTTGGGTGGCAGGTACTTGTTTTATTTAGAAATGAGCACAGCAACAGTTGTTTAATAATTCAATATACATAAGAAAAATGACAAACAGCACCACCATGTGGCTGACTGTCCTAAGTGTTGGTGTCAAGAACTGGAAACCACCTGCTCAAATTAAGCACTGGCACTGTGGGTCCCTACCCGGGAGAAGGCCCTGGTAGAAATACTTCACTTACCATTTGTCTGCTCTGAAGGGTCGAGGCAGCGTCTCCAGGTCAGTCATCGGTCAAGGCTGCAGGTCCAGCTGAAAAACAAGGAGCCGATCAATTTACCGCCAATATCCATCCTCATCAATAAATCAAAACTTTACCATGTGGGCTTCACTCAAGTAACAGCCAAGCCCTTCACTCTGCATACACGGCTATGCTGGGCCCGGCATTGCTCACCTGCACTGCATAGATAGACAGGGGGCAGTGTCTGGAGCCCCCGGAGTGTGCAAAGAGGAGCTCAAGTCGCACATACTCAGCAAGACCTTCAAATGGACCCACCTCCCGAATCAAGGAAGACCGTCACCCAAGCACTCATCGCCAGCAGGCTGGACTATGGGAACGCCCTCTATGCCAGAATCAACAAATCTCTACTCCACAAACTTCAGACTGTCCAGAACACCACAGCCAGACTCATCCTCAGCATCCCACGACAAGACCACATTACCGAGCATAAACGAGCACTCCTCTGGCTCCCCGTCGAAAAAAGAGTAACCTTCAAGCTGCTCACACACACCTATAAAGCCCTCCACAACACCGGACTCCAATTTCTCAATCTCCTTCTACACCCCCAAAAGAAACCTCCACTCCCCCGACCAGGCCTTGTCCGAAATCTTCTGCATCCACAGAACCAGACAGGAGGCAGATACTTCTCCTACATCATGGCCAAGACCTGGAATGAACTCCCCCTCAGCATCAGATGAAGCCCCACACTGAAAGCATTCAGGAACAGCCATAAGACCTGGCTTTTCAAATGACCTGAGCTGCCCAAATCCCCCCCACACACTCCTCCAGCGCCTGGAGACTCTCACAGGTGAGCAGTGCCCTCTATACATCCCTGATTGATTGATAGGCCACCACAGTGTGTGTTTGAGTGTTATCAACAGGCCCTGCCATTGGTTTACCTGTCTGTAACTCTTAAGGGTAGTGAAATAGCAGTGCTGCCTTCTTTAATATACACAGAATCTCTGAAATTGGCTTAGTTTGGCTTCACCTCTGAGAGCTGCTTTGAGGGTGCTGGTGAGCTACCAGTAGCTCCCGAGCTACTGGTTGGAGACCCCTAGAGAGCATCACATTGAAAAAGCCTTGCATTGCAACCTTATCATTGGCCCCTAGAGGGCATAAGAACGTCAATATCACATTTAGGCATTTTTCAGCCTTCCAGGTCTGATTAAATGTTACCACACACATGGGCCCTACAGATTGAAACTCTTTCAGCCTTAGATCAATAGCTCCAGCCTTGGGAGAACTTGAAAAGGCATTGAAATTCAGGGGAGCTGGTCATTTTGGAGACCCCCCCCCCCCCTCACATTAGGATGAGGAATCTGAAAGTATCTTCAACCCCTAGTGTGCTTTGGATGGCCCCTGGCTGTCAGATGTCACAGTGGGCGTATGCGGAGGATGGCCAGGGGCTATCTGAACTCCGCCCACCCAATAAAACGTCTGCACAGTGAGAAAAATCACGCAGCGCAGAAAGGGTTAAAAGAAAGGCTGCGTTGTACTGACTTGGTTGGTGGTGGTGGGCCTGTTGTCCTGGGGTCACCACAAGCAGAGATATGGGCCAAAAAAAGTGTTCAAACAGCAAGGCCTAGCGCGGCATTATGGGGCGATTTTCTAAGAAAGCAGTGAATATGGTAGCAACGGCTCTCCCACTGCGCAGGAGAGAGACGTTAAGTTTTGTTCCTTGGATTTTTTTTTTTTATTTAAAGCAGCCCTGCGTCGCGCTTTGTTTAGGATCAGGGTTTATGAGAGCAGTCAGCAGATTAGACAAAGTATTACATTTGATCTCGGTCTTGAGTTGTCATGCGTATTGTGAGACGCAAATGCACTGCATGGCTGGGGGGCAGGTAACCGTGAAAGGAACGAGAGAGACAGGGGCCAAACACAGGGTGGAGTTATTGTGTATGAGAGCAGTCAGCAGATGAGACAGTGTCTGACATTTGATCTCTGTGTTTGAATGGACAGCAAATGTGACTAGATAAGAACAAGATTAACAGCCCTATTTACAGCAGAGCTCGGTAAACCACAAGCGCTCGTCTCAAGTGCTCCAAATTAAACAAAAAAGTAGTTCCGCTAACAGAAGCTAGAATGGCAGCTTGGGATGGATAGTAGTAATTGGTCCAAGCTGGGGGGGGAGGGCTAAACACAGGAAGAGGCATGACGCATGCATGCCATGTACGAGTGGGGAGAAAGAATATCAAGCGACGCTGGAGCCAGCAAACGGGAAGCCTATGGGCAGGCTTAGGCCCAAAAACTAGAGTCAACATGTCTCTTCGAGATAGCGCAAGCGCTGTCTACCCGAGACCTATAAACAGCAGCTGGAGTCTGAGAACACATCGAAGCCTTAATAAGGACAACAGAGGGATTTTAAGGTGCACCTTTTGCTAGCTACATAACAATTATTAGGCTGAGCTGTCAATCATTTGATAGACCGAAGGATTCCGTGTATGAAAAAACATACTTGTTTAAACATAATTTAATCAGTACAAACAATGATTCCCATTTTTTTGAGACAATGTTGTGCTTCATTCCCTCAAGTTCCACCTCAGACACTGATCTCACAGCAGCTGTGAGCACAAGACGGGGATGGGAAGGGATCCATGCTACAGAGACCCCGTACAGAATAAAATACATCTATTCGTAGGCTACGGAGACCCCCTACAGAATAAAATACATCTATTCGTAGGCTACAGAGACCCCGTACAGAATAAAATACATCTATTCGTAGGCTACAGAGACCCCGTACAGAATAAAATACATCTATTCGTAGGCTACGGAGACCCCCTACAGAATAAAATACATCTATTCGTAGGCTACGGAGACCCCCTACAGAATAAAATACATCTATTCGTAGGCTACAGAGACCCCGTACAGAATAAAATACATCTATTCGTAGGCTACAGAGACCCCGTACAGAATAAAATACATCTATTCGTAGGCTACAGAGACCCCGTACAGAATAAAATACATCTATTCGTAGGCTACAGAGACCCCGTACAGAATAAAATACATCCATTCGTAGGCTACAGAGACCCCGTACAGAATAAAATACATCTATTCGTAGGCTACAGAGACCCTGTACAGAATAAAATACATCTATTCGTAGGCTACAGAGACCCCGTACAGAATAAAATACATCTATTCGTAGGCTACAGAGACCCCGTACAGAATAAAATACATCTATTCGTAGGCTACAGAGACCCTGTACAGAATAAAATACATCCATTCGTAGGCTACAGAGACCCCGTACAGAATAAAATACATCTATTCGTAGACTACAGAGACCCCGTACAGAATAAAATACATCTATTCGTAGGCTACAGAGACCCTGTACAGAATAAAATACATCCATTCGTAGGCTACAGAGACCCCGTACAGAATAAAATACATCTATTCGTAGGCTACAGAGACCCCGTACAGAATAAAATACATCCATTCGTAGGCTACAGAGACCCTGTACAGAATAAAATACATCTATTCGTAGGCTACAGAGACCCTGTACAGAATAAAATACATCTATTCGTAGGCTACAGAGACCCTGTACAGAATAAAATACATCTATTCGTAGACTACAGAGACCCCGTACAGAATAAAATACATCTATTCGTAGGCTACAGAGACCCTGTACAGAATAAAATACATCCATTCGTAGGCTACAGAGACCCCGTACAGAATAAAATACATCCATTCGTAGGCTACAGAGACCCCGTACAGAATAAAATACATCCATTCGTAGGCTACAGAGACCCTGTACAGAATAAAATACATCTATTCGTAGGCTACAGAGACCCCGTACAGAATAAAATACATCTATTCGTAGGCTACAGAGACCCTGTACAGAATAAAATACATCTATTCGTAGGCTACAGAGACCCTGTACAGAATAAAATACATCTATTCGTAGACTACAGAGACCCCGTACAGAATAAAATACATCTATTCGTAGGCTACAGAGACCCCGTACAGAATAAAATACATCTATTCGTAGGCTACAGAGACCCCGTAGAGAATAAAATACATCCATTCGTAGGCTACAGAGACCCCGTACAGAATCAAACACATCCATTCGTAGGCTACAGAGACCCCGTACAGAATCAAACACATCCATTCGTAGGCTACAGAGACCCCGTACAGAATCAAACACATCCATTCGTAGGCTACAGAGACCCCGTACAGAATCAAACACATCCATTCGTAGGCTACAGAGACCCCGTACAGAATCAAACACATCCATTCGTAGGCTACAGAGACCCCGTACAGAATCAAACACATCCATTCGTAGGCTACAGAGACCCCGTACAGAATCAAACACATCCATTCGTAGGCTACAGAGACCCCGTACAGAATCAAACACATCCATTCGTAGGCTACAGAGACCCCGTACAGAATCAAACACATCCATTCACAGAGATCCAGATACATCCATTCTCAAATGCTACCCTCAAATTGTAAAGTGCTCTGATATCCTTCGGGATCACATTCGCGCTATATAAAACTTTAAAAATAAATAAAATAAATAAATGCCGAGATCCTGATATCCTGTACAGAATCAAACCCATGCATTCACAGGTAACAAAGACCCTATATAGAACCAAGCACCTCATTCACAGCTGTCGGAGAGATCACGGACACAGGAGCTACAGAGATCCTGTACAGAAAGAAACACACCCTCTGCTGCCCATTCACCAGGAGCCACCAATGGGACACCGTACATGGGGCAGGCAGAGCTGTATAACAACACTCAACACCCCCAGAGCACCTGGACTCCAGCCAGCACTGACTGCCTCTCCCAGCACTCACTCCGAGCAGTCACTCGCGATCACTTCAACATTCAAACTCTACAATGTCTCAATTCATTTTTATATTTGACTGTAATTGTATTTTAAAGGTATTTATTATTTTGTTTATGTCATTCTATTTGAATTCTCATTAACATATCGATATTAAGTATGTATCATTATTATGAATATAATTACCAATAACAATAATAATACACACGTGGTCCCGGTGCGCCGAGGCTCAGACGCATGTGGTTCCAGCACACAGGAAGCCCCGCCCCTTCCGGCCCCTGCATCCCAAGCCCAGCAGCTTCTCATGCTCAGCAGAGGGAGGGGGGGTTTGTTTCAGGCTCCGATCTCATCTGCTGGGATTACAGCGCTTTGAGGCGCTGGAATGTGCGTGGGGAGGGGAGGGAGCGGACAGCCTTCTATTAATAGCCCCTCAGATAGCGGTGACGCGTCACCTCTGGGGCAGAACAGCAGCTCTGGGCCTGTAGCCAGATATTAAAGTACAGATCACAGGCCTCCCACGCCCCAGGAGACGGGACCCATCTGCGTGACCCTGGGGTGACGCCACCGTCGGCAGTAAGAACTCGTTTCTACCCAACGCTATGATTCGAGGCGCTGTAAATCCGAAAAGGCACATCTACCCATTCAAAATGTCCTCATGATTGAATTAGCCTGAAGGGATGACTCGGCCCAGCCATGTTTGCACCATTCGCCTCCAATCACCAACTGAAGGTTTTCCAATAGCTTTGGAGAGTAGGGTGCAAACCGTGCTAGGATTTCTGTGCATTTCGTTTGTGTGCACAGATATTCAAAGGGAATCACTCCCAGGCGCTCTGTCAGCATGTCAAAACTTGATATCAAGAAACAGAATCCTAGACGGTGCCAGGCTGTACCGTGCATCACAGATATGGGAACTTGAGAAACAGCTTAAAGCCTTCGTAGAAATATAATAAAGTTCAAAAGAAGCAGAGACGATACGGAATCCACCAGCAGCATCTTTCTGTGTCAAGCACCAGCCACCCGGCCTGCCCCGTGTGAAGAGCTCTGTGGCCATTACTGGTGAAGAGCCATGTGGAACAGGAGGTGGCTGGGTGTGCAGCCGGCGGGGCCAGGTGGGTGTGCAGCCGGCGGGGCCAGGTGGGTGTGCAGCCGGTGGGGTCAGGTGGGTGTGCAGCCGGCGGGGTCAGGTGGGTGTGCAGCCGGTGAGTCTGGGTGGGTGTGCAGCCGGTGAGTCTGGGTGGGTGTGCAGCCGGTGAGTCCGGGTGGGTGTGCAGTTGGTGAGTCCGGGTGGGTGTGCAGCCGGTGAGTCCGTGGGGATGTGCAGCCGTTGAGTCCGGGTGGGTGTGCAGCCGGTGAATCCGGGTGGGTGTGCAGCCGGTGAATCCGGGTGGGTGTGCAGCCGGTGAGTCCGGGTGGGTGTGCAGCCTGTGAGTCCGGGTGGGTGTACAGCAGGCGGACCCAAGTGGGTGTGCTGCCGGCAGGGCCAGGTGGGTGTGCGGTTAGTGAGTCTGGGTGGGTGTGCAGCCGGTGAGTCCGGGTGGGTGTGCAGCCAGTGGGGCTAGGTGGGTGTGCAGCCGGTGGGGCTAGGTAGGTGTGCAGCCGGTGAATCTGGGTGGGTGTGTAGCCGGTGAATCCGGGTGGGCGTGCAGCCGGTGGGGCCAGGTGGGTGTGCAGCTCGTGCGTCTGGGTGGGTGTGCAGCCGGTGAGTCCAGGTGGGTGTGCAGCTGGCGGGCCAGGTGGGTGTGCAGCCGGTGAGTCTGGGTGGGTGTGCAGCCGGTGAGTCCGGGTGGGTGTGCAGCAGGCGGACCCAAGTGGGTGTGCTGCCGGCGGGGCCAGGTGGGTGTGCAGCTGGTGAGTCTGGGTGGGTGTGCAGCCGGTGAGTCCGGGTGGGTGTGCAGCCAGCGGGGCTAGGTGGGTGTGCAGTTGGTGAGTCTGGGTGGGTGTGCAGCTGGTGAGTCCGGGTGAGTGTGCAGCCAGTGGGGCCAGGTGGGTGTGCAGTTAGTGAGTCTGGGTGGTTGTGCAGCCGGTGAGTCCGGGTGGTTGTGCAGCCGGTGAGTCCGGGTGGTTGTGCAGCCGGTGAGTCCGGGTGGTTGTGCAGCCGGTGAGTCCGGGTGGGTGTGCAGCCGGCGGGGCCAGGTGGTTGTGCAGCCGGTGAGTCCGGGTGGGTGTGCAGCCGGTAAGTCCGGGTGGGTGTGCAGCCAGCGGAGCCAGGTGGGTGTGCAGCCGGTGAGTCCGGGTGGGTGTGCAGCCGGCGGGGCCAGGTGCGTGTGCAGCTGGTGAGTCCGGGTGAGTGTGGGGCCAGGTGGGTGTGGGGCCAGGTGGGTGTGGGGCCAGGTGGGTGTGGGGCCGGTGGGGCCAGGTAGGTGTGCAGTTAGTGTGTCTGGGTGGGTGTGCAGCCGGTGAATCTGGGTGGGTGTGTAGCCGGTGAATCCGGGTGGGTGTGCAGCCGGTGAGTCCGGGTGGGTGTGCAGCCGGTGAGTGCGGGTGGGTGTGCAGCCGGTGAGGCTAGGTGGGTGTGCAGCCGGTGGGGCTAGGTGGGTGTGCAGCCGATTGGGGCTAGGTGGGTGTGCAGCCGGTGAATCTGGGTGGGTGTGTAGCCGGTGAATCGGGTGGGCGTGCAGCCGGTGCGTCTGGGTGGGTGTGCAGCCGGTGAGTCCAGGTGGGTGTGCAGCTGGCGGGACCAGGTGGGTGTGCAGCCGGTGAGTCTGGGTGGGTGTGCAGCCAGTGAGTCTGGGTGGGTGTGCAGCCGGCGGGGCCAGGTGGGTGTGCCGCCGGTGAGTCTAGGTGGGTGTGCAGCCAGCGTGGTTAGGTGGGTGTGCAGCCGGTGAATCTGGGTGGGTGTGTAGCCGGTGAGTCCGGGTGGGCATGGAGCCGGTGGGGCCAGGTGGGTGCGCAGTTAGTGAGTCTGGGTGGGTGTGCAGCCGGTGAGTCCGGGTGGGTGTGCAGCCAGTGGAGCCAGGTGGGTGCGCAGTTAGTGAGTCTGGGTGGGTGTGCAGCCGGTGAGTCCGGGTGGGTGTGCAGCCAGTGAGTCCGGGTGGGTGTGCATCCGGTGAGTCCGGGTGGGTGTGCAGCCGGTGAGTCCGGGTGGGTGTGCAGCCGGTGAGTCCGGGTGGGTGTGCAGCCGGTGAGTCCGGGTGGGTGTGCAGCTGGCGGGGCTGGGTGGATCATGCAGCCAGCGGGCCGGGTGGATCATGCAGCCATTGGATCATGCAGCGGCGGGGCTGGGTGGATCATGCAGCCGTTGGATCATGCAGCGGCGGGGCTGGGTGGATCATGCAGCCAACGGGCCGGGTGGATCATGCAGCCGTTGGATCATGCAGCTGGCAGGGCTGGGTGCATCATACAGCCGGTGGATGTGCAGCCTCGGGGGCTGGGTGGATGTGCAGTCAGCAAGGCCCAGTGGATCATGCAGCGCCGGGGCTGGGTGGGTCATGCAGCGGAGGGGCTGGGTGGGTCATGCAGCGGCGGGGCTGGGTGGGTCATGCAGCGGCGGGGCTGGGTGGGTCATGCAGCGGCGGGGCTGGGTGGGTCATGCAGCGGCGGGGCTGGGTGGGTCATGCAGCGGCGGGGCTGGGTGGGTCATGCAGCGGCGGGGCTGGGTGGGTCATGCAGCGGCGGGGCTGGGTGGGTCATGCAGCAGTGGGGCTGAGTGGGTCATGCAGCGGCGGGGCTGGGTGGGTCATGCAGCGGCGGGGCTGAGTGGGTCATGCAGCAGTGGGGCTGAGTGGGTCATGCAACGCCGGGGCTGGGTGGGTCATGCAGCGGAGGGGCTGGGTGGGTCATGCAGCGGCGGGGCTGGGTCGGTCATGCAGCGGCGGGGCTGGGTGGGTGTGCAGCAGTGGGGCTGAGTGGGTCATGCAGCGGCGGGGCTGGGTGGGTCATGCAGCGGCGGGGCTGGGTGGGTCATGCAGCGGAGGGGCTGGGTCGGTCATGCAGCGGCGGGGCTGGGTGGGTCATGCAGTGGTGGGGCTGGGTGGGTCATGCAGCGGTGGGGCTGGGTGGGTCATGCAGCGGCGGGGCTGGGTGGGTCATGCAGCGGCGGGGCTGGGTGGGTCATGCAGCGGCGGGGCTGGGTGGGTCATGCAGCGGCGGGGCTGGGTGGGTCATGCAGCGCCGGGGCTGGGTGGGTCATGCAGCGCCGGGGCTGGGTGGGTCATGCAGCGCCGGGGCTGGGTGGGTCATGCAGCGGAGGGGCTGGGTCAGTCATGCAGCGGCAGGGCTGGGCGGGTCATGCAGCGGCGGGGCTGGGCGGGTCATGCAGCGGTGGGGCTGGGTGGGTCATGCAGCGGCGGGGCTGGGTGGGTCATGCAGCGGCGGGGCTGGGTGGGTCATGCAGCGGCGGGGCTGAGTGGGTCATGCAGCGGCGGGGCTGGGTGGGTCATGCAGCGGCGGGGCTGGGTCGGTCATGCAGCGGCGAGGCTGGGTGGGTCATGCAGCGGTGGGGCTGAGAGGGTCATGCAGCGCCGGGGCTGGGCGGGTCATGCAGCAGTGGGGCTGAGTGGGTCATGCAGCGGAGGGGCTGGGTGGGTCATGCAGCGGAGGGGCTGGGTGGGTCATGCAGCGGCAGGGCTGGGCGGGTCATGCAGCGGCGGGGCTGGGTCGGTCATGCAGCGGCGGGGCTGGGTGGGTCATGCAGCAGTGGGGCTGAGTGGGTCATGCAGCGGAGGGGCTGGGTGGGTCATGCAGCGGCGGGGCTGGGCGGGTCATGCAGCGGAGGGGCTGGGTGGGTCATGCAGCGGAGGGGCTGGGTGGGTCATGCAGCGGCGGGGCTGGGTGGGTCATGCAGCGGAGGGGCTGGGTGGGTCATGCAGCGGAGGGGCTGGGTGGGTCATGCAGCGGCGGGGCTGGGTGGGTGTGCAGCAGAGGGGCTGGGTGGGTCATGCAGCGGCGGGGCTGGGTGGGTGTGCAGCCGGCGTGGCCGGGGCAATGCAGCCGGCAGAGCTGGGAGCCCAATCTAGGAGCCCCAGCCAGGACAGGAAAAGTTACTTCTGCCGCAGGTAGATCTGCGATGGTTGTGATTGAAGCAAGAAACTACTTACCCACAGCACCAAAGACATAATGTAAAGACTTTGGAACATTATATGCAGCCTTCATGTCCTCTTTGGACCTGAGGGTCAACGAACCCAAATCCTTTGTCCTTACTTCAGGGGCAACCACAGTTAAAAGAACACCCCACTTCCACAGTGGTACACGAAACCTGGAGCAAACTTTTATTAAAAAACGCTCACTAATTTTGCTTCCAAGTTTTAACTATTTTACTGCGGTGCAAATTCCACCGCGGTGCAGGCGTTCTATTAGGTGGGCGGGGCCGCGTCGGCCAACGGACGTGCACAGCACTAAGGTGGTACTGCTTGCGACTGCCGTTGCTGACGTGCGCACACAAGGGGTTAATTTTCATATTTCACAAGTGTTACATATGTATTTTCTTTTTCTTTCTTATTCTGTGAACAAAGTAATTATGTTGTGGAAGGGGCTTACCCGTCATTTTAACCTGTTACTAATATAACGTTTCGAGCACATAATTGGCCCCATTTCATCTTACAAAAGAGGCAGAAACATCACAAAGGGCTCTACAATGTTTTCACGCCAGTGCAAGTTTCTGCAATATCGCCTCAGATGCAAATGAGCCATTTGGTAAATTGTAAAGAAAGGATGGCTGTATAAAGATTCCTACAGGAAGTGGTCCAGCAGGGAAGCAGGAAAGGACTGGGAGGTAACTGAGCAGAAACTCTCTCTTGGGTGGAAGCTAGAGTCAACCGCGGGTCTGGAACCATGGGCCGAGCACCCCCACTGACAAGCCACCCTGTGTTTGAGACCCTCTATCGACCTCCGAGGACTCCACTGATCTGGAACTATTGACCGAGCGCTCCTACTGACGAGCTTCCTCAGGCTTTGAGTCTACGTTGCTGTATCGACCTCCGGAGTCCCCACTGATCTGGAACTATGGACCGAGAGCTCCTACTGACGAGCAGCCTCGGGCTTTGATTCTACGTTGCTGTATCGACCTCAAAGGACCCCACTGATCTGGAACTATGGACCGAGCGCTCCTACTGACGAGCTTCCTCAGGCTTTGAGTCTACGTTGCTGTATCGACCTCCGGAGTCCCCACTGATCTGGAACTATGGACCGAGCGCTCCTACGGACAAGCTGCCTCAGGCTTTGATTCTACATAGCTGTATCGACTTCCAAGGACCCCACTGATCTGGAACTATGGACCGAGCGCTCCTACTGACGAGCCTCCTCAGGCTTTTATTCTACATTGCTGTATCGACTTCCAAGGACCCCACTGAAATGGAACTATGGACCGAGCGCTCCTACTGACGAGCTTCCTCAGGCTTTGAGTCTACGTTGCTGTATCGACCTCCGGAGTCCCCACTGATCTGGAACTATGGACCGAGAGCTCCTACTGACGAGCAGCCTCAGGCTTTGATTCTACATTGCTATATCGACCTCCAAGGACCCCACTGATCTGGAACTATGGACCGAGCAATCTTACTGACGAGCTGGCTCAGGTTTGATTCTATGTTGCTGTATCGACTTCCAAAGATCCCACTGATCTGGAAGTATGGACCGAGCGCTCCTACTGACGAGATGACGCACGTTTGATTTTACGTAGCTGTATCGACCTCCAGAGTCCCCACTGATCTGGAACTATGGACCGAGCGCTCCTACTGACGAGCTGCCTCAGGTTTGAGTCTACGTTGCTGTATCATCATCATTTAATCTTTATTTCGATCAATAGATCATCAAAGATATGCAAACAATAAAATCATTTCGCAGTCAATAAAACATTGCATGTGAAATTGCGCTACTACACATTAGTCAATTCATTATCACAATAGGGTTAAAAAACAATAATAAAATTGAGTTTGATTAAAAGACCAATTCCGTTTTTAAAAGGCGATTACGAGTAAACCACATTGCTGCAAGGTACTTTGCCACTGCGAACACAATTGGGGGGGACAGATCAGTTTTTAAGATTCTGTAGGCAGGGAGGAACTGTCTGAAGCCCAGATTTTTAAGAAGGGGGATTAGCCACTGTCTCCTGCTTCTTTTATAGGCTTTACAAAGGAAGACCACATGTAGATCGTTTTCTTTAGAATACAGACACGCCGGGCAATGCTCGGCAGTCGGCGGAGAAGACCAGGAGCTAGTGAATGATCTGAGGGGAAGTGTGCCATATCTCCATTGCAGGAATAGCTTTCTGGTCAGCACCGGAGTTATACCATCCAGAACACGTTCCAGTAGATAGAAGTCTTTGCTTTGGATAAATGAGTTCGTTAAGGGTCCCTCACGCATTGTGTTCAAGATATTAGCCAACTTTCGGTCCTGATAGACTTTTGACAATACCTTGCATGGGATCCTGGTGCTTGCGTTTACCGGATCAGACCAAAGTTCTGGTAGGTCCAGGATCTCACAGGAACACTTTATGTAGCCAAGCCACGGGATGGTAAAGGCTTTTGGTAAAGTTAAAAACTCCTGAAGCTCCAATCTATAGTTAATAAGATCTTGGCTGCTCCATAGTCGTCGCCAGAAGGTTAGTGGTTTGAGACCCAGTTCATCTGCAATTGGCCTGATACCCAGATCCATTCTCAGTGGAAGTAACGGGGTACTTGATGGAAGAGCTGCCAACTGCCTGATGAATTTATTTTCCGTGCTTGTTAAGTTTTTGACAGAGGTGTGGCCCCACAACTCACCCCCATAAGTGACTGCCCCCCTTGCCTGGGATTTGTAGATCTGGATGACAGGACCAAGTGGACGATATGATGATGTGTTCGCCATCCTGGAGATTCCACCCGTTATCTGGACCAATTTCATATTTGCCCTAATCTGTTGTGTGCCCCAGGTCATGTACTTATTGAGGGTTACTCCTAGGTACTCAAAAGTAGATACCCTCTCTAGCCGCGCAAGAACTAGTGAGGGGTTGGGGCGTGATGATGGGGTGGGGTTTAGGATCATATATTTTGTTTTAGTGACATTGATCTCAAGACCCCTCTCTATACAAAATTCAAAGAACCCATCCAGTACGCGTTGAATTCCCATAGGGGATTTCGACAGCAGCAGGTTATCATCCGCAAACATATTTGCGGGCACCCTGCTGCCGTTCAATTTGGGGGCGTCAATATCATTAATCCTGGTCAGATGGGCGATTACCCCGTTCACAAAGAGGCAGAACAGGGTCGGTGCAAGCACACAGCCCTGTCTCACCCCTCTGTCAACGGGGAATCTATCAGTCAAGTTACCGTTTCTACCACATCTGACACGTGCAAAGTTATTCTGATGCAATTTCATCAGAATGGCAAGAATGTCTAGCGGAACACCTAGGTCAGCCAGAACATTCCATAACTTGGATCTTGGCACCAGATCGAAGGCGGCTCGCAAGTCCACAAAGACTGTGTACAAGCTGCCGCCCTCGATTAGCGCAGTTCTCCAATAAATGAGATTCAGGCGGAATATCTGATCAGTTGTAGACACCCCCCTCCTGAATCCCGCCTGGTAAGGACTCAGGGTGGCAGTCTCCTCAAGCCAATTTTGGAGACGGTCCAGGATGAGCCTGCCGAAAAGCTTTTGGGAAACATCTATTAGGCTGATGGGCCTGTAGGTGGCTGGGAGCAGAGGCGAGCCCTTCTTAAATATCGGAACTACCTCTGCACCCAGCCAAGGCCATCCAGCCCTGGGGCCTTGCCTGACGGTAGGCGTGCAATAGCAACGCGTACCTCCTCTTCAGTGAAGGGGTAGCCCTCAGGGTAAGTAATGTTATCAAGGAAAAGATTGGGCGTAGCTCAAGTTTCCTCTATGTAGAGGGACTGAAAGTGCTGTTTCCATACCCTGGGTGCAATATTTGGTTCTATTGCAGCTGCTAGGTGCTCGGATCCCATATTGACAATTCTCCAGAACTTACGGTGGTCCCCAATCGCTAGAGCATTTGCGAGTTTTTCCCATTTGTCCTGGTCCCATTCCATCTTGGCCTGGGTAATCAGTTTCTTGTATTCACTTCTTTTAGCCTGTATCTCCTGTCTTCCTTTGCCCTTCTTGATACTGGTCAGGAGATCCCCCTTTACCTTGCGGCATGTGGCGTTATACCATGTATTACGGCGAAGTCCACCACCTTTAGTTTGTCCCATGGAAAAAAGGTCTGTGGCCAGAGTCTTAATAAGTTCCTCATGTACCAAACCTAGTGATTTGCGGGATTCCAGTGTACCAAGGTCCTCACTTAGAGCGCCCACTTTTTCCAGTGTCGGAATAAGTTTAGCGTAAAGTTTAGGAAGGTTCTCTCTACCGGACGCTAACTTATCCCACCTTATTCTTCTCCTATTATTTTCAAGTGAGAGCCCTGCGTTTGTCGCTCTCGTGGATTGGTCCAAACCCTCCTTGCCAGGGAGGGTAAAGACCAACTCAAGGGCGTTGTGGTCGCTGTCCGTTCTATCTATTACCTTGAAATCAGTAATATGCGACCACGAGGACAATTGAACTAGAACATAATCCAATCTAGACTCCCTGCCTGGTCTATTAAAGGTATATTTGCTGGGGATGTCAGATTTGGTACGCCCGTTGCACGCTCTGAGGCCGTATCTAAGAGTCAGAGCGGTAATCTGTAATGCAAGGGGTGTCCATGCTCTGGGCGGCAAAGCCACCGTGGGGGGCACCGACCACCTTGCGTCCTCTTCCTAGGAGGACCCATCCAAGAGGCCTGCTAGCGGCTCAAAATGTGAATTTAGGTCCCCTCCTACCACATATACAGTCCCCTTGGGGATTTCATTCAGGAAGTTTGACAATTCCTCAATGGTTGGTGATTCTCGTCCTATGTTTATGGGCCTAGAATATACATTTATTACAGCTAATCGGAGTATCGACTTCAGAGGACCCCACTGATCTGGAACTATGGACCGAGTGCTCCTACTGACGAGCCGGCTCAGGTTTGATTCTACGTTGCTGTATCGACCTCCAGAGTCCCCACTGATCTGGAACTATGGACTAAGCGCTCCTACTGACGAGTCGCATCATGTTTGATACTACGTTGCTGTATCAACCTCCGAGGACACTAGTGATCTGGAATTATGGATTGAGCGCTCCTACTGTGGTGCTGCCTCATGTTTGATTCTACATTGCTGTATCGACCTCAGAGGACCCCACTGATCTGGAACTATGGACCGAGCGCTCCTACTGACGAGCCAGCTCAGGTTCGATTCTATGTTGCTGTATCGACCTCCAAGCACCTCACTGATCTGAAACTATGGACCATGCGATCCTACTGTGGAGCCGCCTCAGGCTTTGATTCTACGTAGCTATATCGACCTCCGGAGTCCCCACTGATCTGGAACTATGGACCGAGCGCTCCTACTGACGAGCTGCCTCAGGTTTGATTCTACATTGCTGTATCAACCTCAGAGGACCCCACTGATCTGGAACTATGGACCGAGCGCTCCTACTGACGAGCTGCCTCAGGTTTGATTCTACATTGTTGTATCGACCTCAGAGGACCCCACTGATCTGGAACTATGGACCGAGCACTCTTACGGACGAGCCTCCTCAGGCTTTGATTCTACGTTGCTGTATCGACTTCCAAGGATCCCACTGATCTGGAAGTATGTACCTAGCGCTCCTACTGCCTCAGGTTTGATTCTACGTTGCTGTATCGACCTTCCGGAGTCCCCACTGATCTGGAACGATGGACTGAGTGCTCCTACTGTAGAGCCGCCTCATGTTTGATTTTACGTTGCTGTATCGACCTCAGAGGACCCAACTGATGTGGAACTATGGACCGAGCGCTCCTACTGATGAGATGACTCAAGTTTGATTTTACGTAGCTGTATCGACCTCCAGAGTCCCCACTGATCAGGAACTATGGACTGAGCGCTCCTACTGGTGAGCCGCCTCGGGCTTTGATTCTACGTTGCTGTATCGACCTCCAAGGACCCCACTGATCTGGAACTATGGACCGAGCGCTCCTACTGACGAGCAGCCTCAGGCTTTGATTCTACATTGCTGTATCAACCTCCAAAGACCCCACTGATCTGGAACTATGGACCGGGCACTCTTGCGGACGAGCCTCCTCAGGCTTTGATTCTACGTTGCTGTATCGACTTCCAAGGATCCCACTGATCTTGAAGTATGGACCGGGTGCTCCTACTGATGAGATGACTCAAGTTTGATTTTACGTAGCTGTATCGACCTCCAGAGTCCCCACTGATCAGGAACTATGGACTGAGCGCTCCTACTGGTGAGCCGCCTCGGGCTTTGATTCTACGTTGCTGTATCGAACTCCAAGGACCCCACTGATCTGGAACTATGGACCGAGTGCTCCGACTGATGAGCCGCCTCAGGTTTGATTCTACGTTGCTGTATCGACCTCCAGAGTCCCCACTGATCTGGAACTATGGACCGAGCGCTCCTACTGACGAGCCGGCTCAGGTTTGATTCTACGTTGCTGTATCGACCTCCAAGGACCGCACTGATCTGGAACTATGGACCGAGCGCTCCTACTGACGAGCCCGCTCAGGTTTGATTCTATGTTGCTGTATCAACCTCAGAGGACCCCACTGATGTGGAATTATGGACCGAGCGCTCGTACTGTGGAGCTGCCTCAGGTTTGATTCTACACTACATACACAACTCTACAGCAAGGATTACACTTACACAACTCTACAGCAAGGATCACACATACACAACTCTACAGCAAGAATCACACTTACACAACTCTACAGCAAGGATCACACGTACACAACTCTACAGCAAGAATCACACTTACACAACTCTACAGCAAGGATCACACATACACAACTCTACAGCAAGGATCACACATACACAACTCTACAGCAAGAATCATACTTACACAACTCTACAGCAAGGATCACACATACACAACTCTACAGCAAGAATCACACTTACACAACTCTACAGCAAGGATCACACGTACACAACTCTACAGCAAGAATCACACTTACACAACTCTACAGTAAGAATCACACGTACACAACTCAACAATCACACTTACACAGCTGTACAGCAAGGATCACACGTACACAACTCTACAGCAAGAATCACACTTACACAACTCTACAGCAAGGATCACACATACACAACTCTACAGCAAGAATCACACTTACACAACTCTACAGCAAGGATCACACGTACACAACTCTACAGCAAGAATCACACTTACACAACTCTACAGTAAGAATCACACGTACACAACTCAACAATCACACTTACACAGCTGTACAGCAAGGATCACACCTACACAACTCTACAGCAAGAATCACACTTACACAACTCTACAGCAAGAATCACACTTACACAACTCTACAGCAAGAATCACACTTACACAACTCTACAGTAAGAATCACACGTACACAACTCAACAATCACACTTACACAGCTGTACAGCAAGGATCACACCTACACAACTCTACAGCAAGAATCACACTTACACAACTCTACAGCAAGAATCACACGTACACAACTCTACAGCAAGGATTACACTTACACAACTCTACAGCAAGGATCACACGTACACAACTCTACAGCAAGGATCACACGTACACAACTCTTCAGCAAGAATCACACTTGCACACTCACAATAACACGAGCAGCTTGTTTTGGTTGTGCCCAAGCATGTGATTAAAAAATAAATAATTGGCACGTGCACAGCGCATGCCGCTGCCCACATTGTTATTCATGACAGACTCGGTGGTACAGGGGCTTTTAGCTAACCAGATGTTGCATGCTGGGACTTGTAGTTTAGCTTTCATAAGCGTGGGTTTTAGAACCGGACGATGCTACGTGCTATTGGTGTAAGAGGACTGGGTGATGATGTCGCACATGGCGCCGGTCAGTTGGGAGCAATGGGGTACTCATTCAATCTGCCGTGAAGGGGTTCTAGGGTCCCTCTACTCTGAAAGAGTGAATATCTGAAGGCACAAGCCTGCAGCTCTGCATTAGAGAGGGACTAATTATGCAGCATCTGCTGGGACACAAGGTTTGGTATGACGTCACATTTAGTTATCAGCATAAATGGACTATCATAGTATAATTCTAGTCATATTTCTGGTGCTCGCACAAGAAGTGAAAGTGCGTGAAGTGAGGGGTGTTCGTGACATTAAAAATGTACATCGCATTGACAACAATATTGCACAAAGCTCCAGTTTAGTTAGTCTTAGTTAGTCGCTGTAATAGAGTTTTGATTGTAAAGGTCGACGGCGTTTCGACCTCGTTAGTGTGAGATCATCATCAGGACGTGAAAAGTGTGAGCAGGTGGAATCTATTAAGAGGAGAAACAGAAATCAAACCATGGTCCCTAGAAGAATAAGTTAAAAAAAGCATTTTATCTAAACCATTAAAGTAATCAATACCTATGCGATTATCGTGGGGCCGGAGACGAGGGGGTTACTGGAGTATCCCAGGGACTCGTCTGCATATGGTATATATTGTCATCTAGGTTCTCTGACCATAAGGATGCAGACCCCTGCTCGCATTGTCGGATCTTTCAGGCTCAGGGCCTTTACGTGCTCTTAATGCACAAATTAGAGAATTTTTGTTCAACTTTCAGGGCTGAATGTGAACCGGCCTAAAACTAGGCTGTATGCCCTGTGCCCTGGGGAGGGGTACAGACCAATGTCTATGCCCTTTCCCCTGCGGAGGGATACAGACCTTGGCTGAGGTCTCCAGTGTCTATGCCCTGTGCCCTGCGGAGGGATAGGACCTTGGGCGGAAGTCGCCAATGTCTATCCCTTGTGCACTGCGGAGGGATACGGACCTTGGGCGGAAGTCACCAATGTTTATGCCCTGTGCACTGCGGAGGGATACCGACCTTGGCTGAGGTCACCAATTACTATGCCCTGTGCCCTGCGGAGGGATATGGACCTTGGGCGGAAGTCGCCAATGTCTATCCCCTGTGCACTGCGGAGGGATACGGACCTTGGGCGGAAGTCACCAATGTCTAACTCTTGTGCACTGCGGAGGGATACGGACCTTGGCTGAGGTCACCAATTACTATGCCCTGTGCCCTGCGGAGGGATATGGACCTTGGGCGGAAGTCGCCAATGTCTATCCCCTGTGCACTGCGGAGGGATACGGACCTTGGGCGGAAGTCACCAATGTCTAACTCTTGTGCACTGCGGAGGGATACGGACCTTGGGCGGAAGTCACCAATGTTTATGCCCTGTGCACTGCGGAGGGATACGGACCTTGGCTGAGGTCACCAATTACTATGCCCTGTGCCCTGCGGAGGGATTCGGAATTTGGGAAGAGGTTACCAAGGCCTATGCCCTGCGGAGGGATACGCCTCAGTCCCTTTATCAAAGATGGGTCGAATTGAACTGCTGATAATCTCCCCCCCCCCCTTCCCATGATGCCTCACACGCTAGAAAACTACCCTTGCAATCCACAGCCTTACCTTTCACTTTAGTGCGCCCCCTCCCCCCCCATCACCCCCCACCCTTTTCCAATGTACCAGGGCAACCGCACTTTCGATATTCTAACTGGCCAATCACAGTCTGCCTCCTGTGCCACGTCAGACACTGCGCCCCTGGAGACCCCGACTGAGCGTTCCGAGACTGCACAATACTCGGTTTTCCCCCTTAATAAATACATGAATATTTCCAGTTGTCCGTGCCCGGGGTCTGAGGACGGTGCTCCCTCTGACAGCTGCCTCTGACAGGCTGCGGGGTCCGGGGCAGAACCTGTCTCCTGTCAGGCGTGTGCCTGTCAGGAGCATCAGACCGAGGATAAACAGGCACCCACCGGAGCGTCATGACAGCCTGCCCCTGAGCGGAGGGCAGCGGAGGGCACTGGAGGGCACCGGGGCGCAGCCGGGGGTGGGGGGTGTAGTATTGAAGTTGAAGTGAATACTGATCCAAATAAAATGAATATAAACGAGTATTTATTCCGAAGTCAGAACCACGTCTGAGGTATCCGTGGTCAGCAAGAAGAATGCATGAAAGAGATATGAACAACAATAAACAATACTATGTCACAATACTACAGAGGGGGGGAGCACGGGGGGGGCACTCACGCATTCATTCTGATATCTGAGCCTTTGGGAGTCACAGACCAGCAGGACAACTCCCGCCCTCCACTGCCGAGGGCACGCACACAACCCACCGGGCTACCAGGAACCACCTGCGGGACAAGATAACCCACTGAGCTACGGGGGCTCTCTGCAGCGCACAGGAACCGGCCTTCTGAAGCGCATAGAAGCCCAGGGCGTGAATTCACACTGGGGCAGATTTACGTTTCCTGGCGCATTCCCTGCAAATCAGCAGGGATGCGCCAGGAAAGATGCGTGAAGCCAGTTAACCCTTGCGCCACCACAGACGCGCCTCATTTACAATGCGGCGCATCACGGCGCAAGGATAAACAGATGTGTGTCGCATCTGCCGGCGTAAGGTTGGCGCAGTGCTGGAGTTGTGTCACAGGCACAACGCAACTCCAGCAGTGTGGCAACCCAGCATATCCACAATATGGTGCGTCACTCCTTATGCCTGCTTCAAGCAGGCGCAGGGTTTTGAAGCAGCGGCGTCGGAAAAGTGACTGAGTGAAATCTTGTGGATTTCACTCAAGCAGTTTCCTGAGGCGTTACAGCGCTGGAACGCCCCCCCACCTGCGCCGGAACGCCCACATGAAACCCGACGCAGGTTTCACGTGGCGCAGGGCTTTACAACGTGTTGCAATTCCCTAGATGCGTCCCTGCAAAAATAGTTCTGGTTGTGCACGGGTGGCTTTGGGTGAAAACCTAGAGTGCAATTGTCTCTGTCAACTAAACAAACAAATCCCAGTCTCTCACTTTTGTGCAGCATAATAATTTCACTGGATTCAAACATTCATAGGAATCTGGGGGGAGGAGGGGACTGACATGGAGACGAAAAATAAGGGGGCAGAGGCAATTTGCAAGGGTAGCAATGACGTCACCGAAGCCCACATTTTTATTGGTAAATCAGAAATAAGAACTGTCAGAATAACTCTTGAGATGACGCAATAGACACGAAAAAACGTAGGTAGTGCTTTAAATTGGTGTTCCACCTACTTCTAAGCACGATATTTCTGTGTGCGATCCGTGTGAGTTATCGGGCTTGGATGTAAAAGGCTGAGAGGGAAGACGGAGGTTTTGGTGAATCGTTTTTTCAAAACGTGTCTTCAATTTTAGGGAAAGATTAATAAGCATTCACTAGTAAAGAGCAACCTAGATAATGTATTTTTAGGTTTTTTTTAAGCTTATAGCTACTGTTCGTCTTCCAGGGCCCTCCAGCTGGCTTCAGAGTTTGGTGTCTTTTGACTCTGCAGCCTCCAAAAAAGCAGGAAGAAATACTCGCCTTTGGAGTTGGATATTCCCTGTTTGACTCCTTTAAACTTGCCCCCCCCCTCCAAGCCTGTGACCCACATTTCCAGATTGTACAACAGCTGTTCACAGGAAGTTCCTCAGTACGTGTCATTTCACTTCGTTCACATAGAGGCAGCCCCCACCCCCCACCTGGCCGCCCCCTCAGATCCCACAAACCCAGGCCACACAATCACGTTTATGCAAGAATTGAAGCCGCAGTTTATTAGGCAGTTATTAGCCTAGAAGCGAACCTTCAACCACCATTTCTTTCTTTATCCAGTGAGCCTGTCCCTGCCTTCCCCAGCCGCAAACACTGCGCCCTGCATTCAGTGCCGGCCAGCCAGCCCAGGTGACCGGTCACCTTGGAACCATTCCTTCTGCTTCCAGCCCAACCAGGTGACTTTTCACTTCCGGTGTAACTACGGTTTCCCTAGGGGCAAGCGATGCTTCCAGCCCGTGTATGGCTCAATATCCTGGGTGGAAGTCTCCACCCTTCCTTGCAAGGTGACCCGGTCACCTGTCCATTACCTCTTCCTGGCCACAGGCTCTGCTCTGGACTGTTTCCTTCCGGTTCAACCTATGAGGCCATTGTGGTAGCCTGTCAGTATCCCCAGGGTCCTGACTGTCACCACCTGTCACCACCTGCCAGCGCCTCTGATATGAAAATGACCACCTATGCCTCTACCACAGATACACCTCTCAATGTACCTAACCTCCACTCCTTGCCTTCTCTGAGGGGGTGGGGGTGAGGTCTCCTTCCAGATTTCCCAGGAGAAAGAGGGCCCCTTGCCAGGGGCCTGCGGTTTAATACCTTCGGCCCATGGGCCAAATTCGGATGAGAACATTTTGACTGGGCTGACCCAGTCCGGGTTCCACTCCCCGGGGTTGAACTTGTCTTCCTAGGTGTGGCCTCCACTAAGGCCCGTGCTCCAGCCATACCCTCCACCCATTCTGGAAGCAGTGGCCGAACCAAGGGAACAGTTTCCCACAATACCTATGGACACAGATGCTTCACTAGTTCCCTACGACATAGGCGCTTCACCAGTTTCCCACAATGCCCTCGGAGACAGGAGCTTCAGCATTCCCCCCCCCCCCCCCCCAGGCCCTCTCTACAAGTTTCCCACAATGCCCTTGTAGACGAGCTTTACCAGTTGCCCACAATCACAATGTCCTCTTGAACAGTTTCACACAATTCAATGTCAGGACCAGAGGTTTCGGATTATGCGTCTCTATTATTTACTGCAAAGAACACAGCAGCCAATGGAATTGTAACAACATTCTAGTAATTATACAAAACTACATTTCCCATGAGTAGTCCATGACATTGTTAAAAGTTAGGCTGCAAACGTCAACATTATCGGCGCCATCTTGCTCTTCTTGAACCCATTCGTGCACGTAAGCGGCAGCCATTTTGAGCACCATGGCCTCCCTGCCCCTCGCTGATAGCCAGCGCGTCTCTCTCTCTCTCTCTCTCTCAACCCCGCACGCTGACGACCCCCCCGCTCTCACATGCCTTGGGTCGTAAACCCCTCTTCAGCGCAGCTCTGCCCCGGGATCCCATCCTGTTCCCAGCGCGACACCTCCCTTCATTCCTTTCATGGTCCCAGGCCCTTCGATACAAACCCCCTTTTCCTGTGTGCCCGTTTGTCTTCCTCGTTCCCAGGCCGCCACCTGGCCCTGCGGATACTGTTTATTGCCCCGCCCCCCCCGTACAGTAGGAGGCTTCCCCCATTAAAGGACCCTCGAATTGATCAAAGCCCCCTCCCTATGAGATCCGATCAACCCCACACATCCCGTGAATCGGCGGAATGTCCAGCTGCGCGATAATCATCACCTGTTGTGACCGGGGTGGGGACTTCAACTGTAAATGTGTGTGGGAACGGGCCTGAAGGGGAGATTCCGAGGATGTCCTTTCATACTTCAAAGCATTGCAAGAATGTGTTACCTGCAATAAAGATCATAAACCTGTGTATAAGAGGCCAGGCCTCAGAGATGCGGTTAGAGCACCTCGTGACGATACTTGCTGTCCGAACTGATGTGTTCTCCTCCGGAGAGAATAAACCCTTGTTTCCTGCCTTCCAGTCTCCAGCGCCTGCCTCTTCATTGATTAATATTTTGTGGGTTAAAGAGGCGATACCGCCGGGCAATACTTAAGGATCTTTGTTTATTGGTTGTTCCCTGACCCTTTTTACAATTGGCGTCCCATACGTGGGGCCCATCAGTGACTCGTGGATCCAGTGGGAGAGGTCCTGACGACAGAGTGAATGACTGCAACGATCGGGAGTGCACCTGTCTGATAGACCCTCGTCTGACAGCCGATCATCCGAACTTAACTGGTTCCGAACAGACCTCTCTCGAGTGATCTACGGTCCTGACTGGGAACCATTAGGAGTGCCGCGAGGATTACGAAGAAAAGAGGACGATCGGGCGCTGGATTCGGAAGACAAGAAACTGTCCATGCGGTCCGGGTAAGGTCGTGTAAACACGACGAATTGCGAAATGATTGTTTGATTGTTTGGAAAATACTAGTATTACTCTTTGTCGATTTGTTTGGAGATTCGCTGTCTGCAAACGGAGAAACAACAGGCTCTCTCTTTGCAAGCAGTAGGTAACGCAGCCGTCGTGCCTATCTTTCTCCCCCACTGATTAATTATTTAAACCTGGACTACTGTTCACGGATTGTTTTCTGGAGATTCTCTGTCTGCAAACAGGAAAGAGCAGGACCCCCCCCCCTTTACAGATAGTGAAAGGGTAGGTAACGCAGACCATTGCGGGCCTACTTATTCTCCCCACTGAATTGTTTGATTGACCGAACGTTGACTATTCAATATTGGTTCATGAGGTATTCACTGCCTGCAAACAACGTAGAATAGAAATATTCTGTCTAGTCTTTGCACGCAGTGATAAGATAGGCAGTGCTGACTTTTGTCCCCGTTGTGATCCGTCATGCCTGTCTTCTCCCCACTGATTGGTAGCCTGTTTAGCCCGGACCGCTTATTAGAGATGAACCATCCGGCTCCACTGGAAGGCACCCCTAATAAGGACATGTTCATGAAGCATGGATTGATCGCTATAGCCTATAACAAGCTGTGGCATAAATACACGAAAAAGGATCGAGAAAGTCAGTGGCCACTGATAGGATCCTTTGATGATGACAAAATAAACGCGCTAGAAACAGCCCTTGGTAAAAACAAGACAACGCCCACTATGCTTGATAGTTTCGGCATGTGGCGCAAAGAAACTGAACAACGTAAAAAGAAAACTGAGAGTAGATTGGGAAAAGAGCTGCGAAAAGCAGCCCACCTAGCTGCTCAGAAACTAGAAGAAGAGATAAAGGAAAGAGAGAAAGCCAAACAGAAACTAGAAATGGAAACATCAAGCCAGTGTCCGGTTAGAACGTCCTCCACGCTCTACCCTGATTTACCCTCGAAACAACGAGCCAACGATGATCTGCTGTTAGGTCCTCCGATCATCTACATGCCCCCTCCATATGCCCCTTCCCAACCCTTAGCACAGCACCCACCACCCCCAGGTACAAACGAGGGTAGCGCCACAGCTTCGGCCCCCATGGCCTCTGTGCCGGCCGAACTCCTTGTATTAAATACTACGCAAACGACAACGTTAGGCGACCCTGAGACCCGAAGGGTTGGTTCCGCAAGAACAAGCAGACTAAGCAAAGATGAGCGAGCAGGGATCGACAAGATAGCAAGGACACTGGTAGAAAGGAAGGAAGATGAAGAGTACATCACGGATATGTTTAACTCGTATACAGGGAGTCACAGACGACATTTTACCGTACGACTGTGTTACCATGTCTTGAACGCATACGAGGACCGATATCGAGACAAAGGTCCGAGAGCCTAACGACTCTGTACCGGAAGGTCGATATCGGGGATGAGGGCGAGTGTGATGTGACGGACCTCCTTACGCGTACGCTTGAGGTTTTCTGCCACCTCACGGAACGAGAATCGGGAGCTAAACCCACGACATCCGTAGCGACCGAACCACAAACTGAGCAATCTAACACCATGATGCCGATACGAGAGGCTGCCCCTTACTGGGTTCCTCCACAAGGTGAAGGGACTAACGATGATGCAAACCACAAAGATGCAAAAGGAAGGGTAGTGTACAACTGGGTCTACCAGCCCTGGGACCGGCAAGAGATTCTGACATTCCGGAAATCTCTGCCTGACCTACGAAAAAACCCCACTGCCTTCTATACTGAATTGGGTACAGCCCTAGGTTCAACGATTATGACCCTGGCTGACATCGACTTGTTTTTCGGGTTATGTCTACCAGCTGATGTGTGGAAGCAAATCCGGAAAGTCGACCACCTTGAGCTGTTTGGACATACCTGGTCACAACTCGATGGCATTGATAAACAACGAGGACCTGGACAAAAGCCTTTGAAACCCATTCTAGACCTTCCAGATAAAATCGTACAGAAATTAAAAACCCTGATTCCAGAAAAGAAAGTGGACTGGTCGATAGTAACGGCCTGTCGCCAGAAACCCCAGGAGGATGTATCGGACTACTTCTCCCGGTTTGAAACGGTGTTCTCCGATTACAGCGGCCAGGACATGACCACTGCAACCGGACACCATCTGTTTGTCCAGAATTATGTTAAGGGTCTGTCACCGGAGGTCTCCCAGAAACTGCAGGCTAGCGAGAGTAGTTGGGCAGCCTCCAAACCTACGGCTATCCTCCAGATGGCCCAATATTATGAACATCAGAAAAATGAAAACGATAGAGCGACAGAGAAAAAGAAGAAGGACTTGAAAGAGAGGGTGATGATTGCCCAACTGCAAGGGGTGACTATAGGACGAGACCAATACCGGGGAAACTATCAGATGAACGTCCCTAAGACTGCACTTCCCAAGGACCGCACTTTGACTCCCCACATTGGACATACAGACATTAGAGAGGACCAGTGTGCTTTCTGTAAAGGAACTGGCCATTGGAAATCCCAGTGCCCAGTTCTTCTGGAAATAATCAGAAGCAAAGACCCCAAGGACATAGCAAGTGGACCGAGAAATAAGGGACAACAGCGAGGGCCCCCAAATGACGCGACTAACGACAGATCAGGCAGACCAAATACATTTGATCGACCCAGACAGAACCAATGCCAGCAATCTGACTACGATGACGCCCACAACTTTGCATAGGACCGCCAAGGGCAAGGGAGGGATCCAGTCGAGCTCTATGTTGACCAGCAAGGCCCTTACGTCACTGCTAAGGTCTTGGGTACAAAGTCTCCATTTCTGGTAGACACTGGCGCAACACGTAGTGCGTTATCTAAACGACTGATTCCAAGGGCACCCTTGTCTGGCTCACTTATAACATCGACAGGTTTCGATGGAACGCCCTCCACTAACCCTTTGTCCGCCCCGATCCTCTTCGACTTAGAAAACAACACCACTGACACCACGTTTTTGCTTTCCTCCAATAGCCCTGACGCCATTATGGGACTTGACTTATTGAAACACTTCCGAGCGACAATCAGATGTTCTCAAGACGGAGTCCGAGTTTTCCTTTACGACAACCCCGTTCTGCTTAGACATTGCCCTCCCCGACGCATGTTTTCCATCACCGACGCTGACACATCCCTTCTTGACACTCTGCCTCCGTATCTGTGGGCCAAGACGGATTCGGACGTAGGGCGCATGTTGATTGACCCAGTGCACATTACTGTCCGACCAGACGCAACACTCCCAAAACTTCCACAATATCGGATATCGCCCGAGGGCGAGAAGGCATTGGTAAAGATTATTCAGTCGCTGATAGACGCAGGAGTGGTAGAGGAAGTGGTTAGCAACGTTTGCAACAGCCCTATCTTGCCCATCATCAAGAAACAGGGAGAGGGAGATGAGAAAGCATACCGTTTTATCATTGACCTTCGAGAGATCAACAAAGTGGTGGTACCCCAGTACCCCGTGGTCTCAGACATCACCACCATCCTGACTTTGATTCCTTCTACTGCCACCACCTTCACTGTCATTGACCTCAAAAACGCATTCTTTTCCATCCCCATCCACCCAGACAGCCGATATCTCTTCGGCTTCACCCTAAAAGCCCGCTCATATAGGTTCTGCCGAGCACCCCAGGGCTACACAGAAAGCCCTAGCATCTACAGCCAGGCCCTCAAGAGACAACTGGATCAAGTCCAGTTACCCGATGGAGTGGTGTTAGTGCAATATGTCGATGACATCCTTTTGGCAGCCGACACCACTCCATTAGCAGTTACAGCCACCATTCAACTCCTGCACTTCCTTGCGGAAAATGGCCACAAGGTCTCCAAGAAGAAGCTGCAATTCTGCCAACCCCAGGTCACTTACCTAGGCCACCTTTTGTCCAAAGAAGGAAGGAAACTCACTCCCGACCGGATCCAAACCATTCTCGAAACTCCTGTCCCTAAGACCCAGAAACAGGTTCGCTCCCTACTAGGCCTCACCTCCTTCTGCCGACAGTGGTTACCAAACTTTAGCCTCGTTGTGAAACCGCTGCTTTCTCTGCTAGCTAAAGACGTCCCCTTCCCACTCCCTTGGACCCCTGAGTGTCAAACCTCCTTCACGGAACTACGAGATGCCCTTTGTTCGGCCCCTGTCCTAGGTACCCCCGATTACACAAAGCCCTTCTCCCTTTACACTCACGAAAGGGAGGGGTGCGCTTTATCTGTCCTTACCCAGTCCATTGGCCCAAAGCAACGACCGTGCGCTTACTTCTCTGCCACTCTTGACCCTGTAGCCAGAGCCTTGCCTGCCTGCCTTCGAGCTGTAGCTGCTGCTGCAATCTCTATCCGACAGAGTGAGGGGATCGTGCTCTCGAATTCCCTCACGGTACTGGTACCCCATGCAGTTGACACCCTCCTGAACCAAACCAAGACGCAACACCTGACGAGTGCACGACTGACTGGATATGAACTGACTTTGCTTGCACCCCATATCACCCTGAAAAGATGCACCACACTGAACCCGGCAACTCTGTTACCCTTACCAGAGAACGATCCCAATGTGCACCCTGTACATGACTGCGTGACTCTTACGGACGAACAGACTAGAAGTAGGGTTGACCTCAGAGACACGGCTTTTCCTGACCCTGACGGAGAGCTGTGGGTGGACGGTTCATGCATCAAACTCCCCGATGGCACCACTTCCGCTGCCTATGCAGTCACCACGGCTCGAACTGTAGTCGAGACAGCCCGCATCACGCAACGATCTGCCCAGGCAGCGGAACTGATTGCCCTGACACGAGCCTGCATTCTGGCAGCAGGAACCACAGCGAACATTTACACCGACAGCCAGTATGCCTTCGGGGTGGTTCACCATTTTAGGCTCCTTTGGAGGGAAAGGGGATTCCTGACCTCACACGGCACCCCCATTTTGCACGGGGATCTAGTCTCCGCCTTGATCGAAGCGGTCCTTCTCCCCAAAAAGCTTGCAGTCATCAAATGCCAGGCACACAAAAAGGTGACAGACATTATTGGGCAGGGAAATGCACTAGCCGACATCACTGCCCGAACGACAGCTGAAAATAGGACGACAACACATATGTACGTGACCAGGTCACAAGCAGAAAAATGGACTGACGCTAGGGACACTATTAGAGACATTCAAATGGCTAGCACACAGCACGAACTGACTGAATGGACACGGGTGGGATTAAAAGATGACGAAGGCTGCTGGCGGACAAGAGACACAAACAAATGGTTGCTACCTGACTCGTACCTGGTTCCCATACTGACTATGGCACACTCCCCTGCCCACATAGGATCAGCCCCCATGATTGAACTTGTCTCCAGAGTTTGGCACAATGATAAAATCACAGACTCCGCCAAACGTCTGGTCCAACAATGCTTGATATGCCTGCAACACAACCCCGGGAAAGGAACTGTAGTACCCCGGGGAGGATTTGGGGTCCCAAATCACCCGTTCGAAGTCCTGCAGATGGACTACATCCAGCTAGACAGATGCCAAGGCCTGAAATATGTACTTGTTGTGGTATGCGCATTTAGCAAATGGGTGGAAGCATACCCAACCCGTGACAACACTGCTATGGCCACTGCAAAAGTACTGTTAAAGGAGTTTTTCCCCCGTTACGGCCTTTGTCGTATTTTATGGAGCGATAATGGCCCCCACTTCATAGCCGAAGTCATCCAGCTCATCTTAAAGGGGTTGGGCATCAAGCAGAAGTTCCACGCAGTCTTCCACCCCCAGTCTGCTGGACTTGTTGAGCGACACAATGCCACACTAAAGCTGAAACTGGCCAAGATAGTGGCTACCACGGGTCTGAAATGGCCAGACGCCCTCCCACTGGCATTGCTATCGATGCGTTCCACCCCCACCAAACATCACTTAACACCTTATGAAGTTGTTTTCGGCCGACCCATGAGTGTCTGGTCTGCACCGAAACCAACTTCCATTCATGACGTCCCGGACGTCCTAATGTCTGATTATCTGTATAAATTGACTGAAACTCTGTCTGTCATTCATCAGCAGGTGCAGCAGGCCATCCCCGATGCTTCCAGGGGTCCGGGTCACGCCATCCAACCTGGAGATTTCGTGCTGATCCGAAACTTTCAGCGGTCGAAGAGTTTGGAACCCCGGTGGACGGGCCCCTGGCAAGTGTTAATCACCACCCGGACGGCTCTTCGTGTGGAGGGGAAACGGCACTGGCTGCACGCACACCACTGTAAGAAGGTCTCCTCGACCCTGACCACGACAGAAAACATCGACAACCAAGAAGAGCTCCTGAACAAGGACCGACCGTCACTAACCTGCTATCCTGATACCGAAGCACTTGAACTTTCAAAATTCTCTGATCCCACTGTGCCATCCAGAGAAGGGTATTTCCTGCGTCGAAAGGAGGGAGCTTCGGCTAAGTAGACCACGGACTAAGTTAAAATCTCAGAACGGTGACCTAAACACCACCAAGGGTCACCCGGAGAGAAGCTAAACGAAGTCTGTGGTTCTGCCCGCTACCGAGCACCTTGAAGATGATGGAAGCGCCAGATAAGAAGATGATGGAAGCGCCAAACAAGAAGATGATGGAAGCAACAGGAAATACCCACTACAGAAACCCAAGAACAGACAGACTCCACAGCTCAAAGACAATTGCACTCTTCATCACAATCCTTTTCTGCTTTCTCCTCATGACCACACTCTGGATTATGGAAGAAAATGCACCTGCTCACGAAACATTCCTGACCACTGCTCAGCCTACCACCATGAAGGAACATTATCTGATTTCGCTCTCTCCTCAACTCAGAGAGAGACGAAAGGAGTTTTGGAATAACTCTTTCATACAGCTACTTCACCAGCACAATCTCGCCACCAATGCCACCAACTGTTGGATCTGTGGGTTGCTACCCCACGCCACTGGACACTCGATACCATTCATCCCTTCACCCTTCTCAGTTCATGGCTCCTGCCTTGCTTGGCTGATCCTCCTGCAAGAAAGCTATAAGGACAATGCCACCTCCAGCAAAACCGTAACGCATTTCTTCCACGGGGTCTGGCGAAACAAAACAAAGACACAATTCTGCCCGCAGACCTCCAACGACTCAATCCACATGGACATCCCTGCTAAAGAACGAATTGAAATGCAGGTGTTCAACAATCCAACCAGACCCACCTTCTCCTACCTGCGGAAACGAACGGCTGCCACCCTGACTGTGGCCCTGTCAGTCATCAACGTCACAGGCCACATGTGCATAGAAGGACTTGGGACACAGCTGGTGGGCCGCAGTGCTTGCCGTTTTACCAGAACTTTGGACTCCACGGATCCACCTTCCTTTGTGTCGTCCCCAAACATGTATTTCGTCTGCGGCACAAAAGCCTACACCTGGCTCCCCAAAGGCTGGGGGGGCACTTGTTTCATCTCCTTCATCCTTCCTCCGACTTATGTGGCCCCGGCGAATCATCATAGACAAAAACGAGCCAAGGACATTGAACAAGCCGACTCAACAGGAGCGCAGTTCCTCGATGCCATGAAGGGACTTGTTCCCCTCTGGGGCCCGATGGCAAACAGCCGTGCCATCCGACATCTGACTCAGGCAGTTGAGACAACAATGAACATCACAGCTGGTATCTTTGCTAACAACACCGCCGAGCTTCAAGCGGTCCGCTTGGTGGCCCTCCAGAACCGCCTTGTCCTAGATGTGGTTCTTGCGGACCGTGGTGGAGCATGCCGCATTATTGGGTCCAGCTGCTGTACATACATACCGGACAACTCACCCTCAGTGTACAAAGCCATCGAACACCTTCACAGACTCTCTTCAGAAGTCCACCAGGATCAGGAAGAATGGTCGCTTGGTGGTTGGTTCTGGAACACCGTTAAGAACTGGGGGTGGAGACTGTTCACCATTATCCTGATTCCTGTAGTTGTGATATGCGGTCTATGCTTAGGAATTCAATGTCTGCCACCTCTGTGTTCATTATGTACAAATTGTATTTGCCCTAAGACTGTGGACTTTGGGAACGAACGCATGGGAACATTATATGATGCCGAGGTTAGGAATTTGATGAAGATTGACATTAAGTAGGCAAGTTGGCTAGATATGTTGAAAAGGGAGGACTGTTAAAAGTTAGGCTGCAAACGTCAACATTATCGGCGCCATCTTGCTCTTCTTGAACCCATTCGTGCACGTAAGCGGCAGCCATTTTGAGCACCATGGCCTCCCTGCCCCTCGCTGATAGCCAGCGCGTCTCTCTCTCTCTCTCTCTCTCAACCCCGCACGCTGACGACCCCCCCGCTCTCACATGCCTTGGGTCGTAAACCCCTCTTCAGCGCAGCTCTGCCCCGGAATCCCATCCTGTTCCCAGCGCGACACCTCCCTTCATTCCTTTCATGGTCCCAGGCCCTTCGATACAAACCCCCTTTTCCTGTGTGCCCGTTTGTCTTCCTCGTTCCCAGGCCGCCACCTGGCCCTGCGGATACTGTTTATTGCCCCCCCGTACAGTAGGAGGCTTCCCCCATTAAAGGACCCTCGAATTGATCAAAGCCCCCTCCCTATGAGATCCGATCAACCCCACACATCCCGTGAATCGGCGGAATGTCCAGCTGCGCGATAATCATCACCTGTTGTGACCGGGGTGGGGACTTCAACTGTAAATGTGTGTGGGAACGGGCCTGAAGGGGAGATTCCGAGGATGTCCTTTCATACTTCAAAGCATTGCAAGAATGTGTTACCTGCAATAAAGATCATAAACCTGTGTATAAGAGGCCAGGCCTCAGAGATGCGGTTAGAGCACCTCGTGACGATACTTGCTGTCCGAACTGATGTGTTCTCCTCCGGAGAGAATAAACCCTTGTTTCCTGCCTTCCAGTCTCCAGCGCCTGCCTCTTCATTGATTAATATTTTGTGGGTTAAAGAGGCGATACCGCCGGGCAATACTTAAGGATCTTTGTTTATTGGTTGTTCCCTGACCCTTTTTACAACATCACTCTCCTTCCACCAATCATATCACAATACAGTCTATGTAACATGCGGACTCAATCAATCAATCAATTAAAACTTTATTCGGATACGGTTTTGAATCCATAAAAGTATACAATTAAAAAATACATTGTTTAAAATCGTTAAAATATTTAATACACAATATAACACTAATATTACACATTATTTTAATAAAAAGAGCCGTGACCAATCGTTAGCGACAGGAGTCCATATGAAAGAAACTCAAAGAGACAGCGACAAGCTTATAAGTCCATTAGTTTCTGTTACAAACCCAAGACACAACCTGTCATTTTACACAGAGTCATAGGTTGCACGGTATTTAACACACAGTTTTAGAAATCGGGCTATTGGGACGATGTTATACTCAATGTCCAAGCATTGTAGGGCAAGGAGGGCCGGTCGGCAATGTCGCACGCCCATAAGTTTCACCAGAGGAATGATCCACCGCTTACGCGGAAATTCATAGTATGGACAAAAAAAGACTATGTGTAGTAACATGGGCAAAGGAACAAGGTGCTGGACCAGTCTTTTATCTTCGGAAACGTTAGCTGCCGATGAAAGGTATTGAACCGAAATCGCGTCAAAAGATATTTATCATAAGCATTGACACTAGTTAGTAAATATGGCTGAATCCCATGTGAGACTTGCACCGAGAGTAGATGAAGATTTGTGGGTTTTAAAATCTCAGATGCAGAGCGAAGCTCACAGAGCTGAGATAGACACACATTTTTCAGCTTTTTACGTGAAACTTCAGTTATGGTCTCAGGTAATAAAAAGGCTGTTTCCATATTTATGTCTCTGAGAAAGTTATGAACATAGAGTAGCCATGGGATATTTTTCCACTTTTCTAAGGAAAGGCAGTCAGAAATAAGCAGGCGTGTCAGTTTACATTCTAAAGTTTGCCAAAGACGGTGCCATAAGAGGATTGGTTGGACAGAAATAAGATCGGAAATATAGTCCTCACCCAACTCCATATGGCAACCGAAAGTTGGTGAACTTTTTGGGGCTGCCAAACGGTACCGCAGGAAGCCGTTTTCTACTTTTTGGATGGATTCCGAGTTTACGTGCCCCCATACCCCTGCCCCATACATTGCCACGGGGCAGCATTTAGCCCTATATATCTGGATGAGTTCCCGCGAGGGGCGCTGACCCAGTTTCTGGGCAAATGTAACCAAGGCAGATGTAGCTCTAAGGAACCCCATCTTTCTGGCTAGAATTGCTGGTCGCCAGGTGGAGGTGTTATCTATCTGGATACCTAGATAAGGGTATGAGTTTGTGCTTTCCAGGGTAATATTGTTGATCTGTGCACCGCCAGGATGTTTAAGGCGTTCCACCACATGCGGACTCATTCGTCGTTCCTCTATCTTTGCTGCTCAGCAGCCGTGAGCCAAGTGTACTTTTATAAATGTGGTTATAATGGATTTGTGTTAAAATGTTCACGAGCGCCTTTTATTGACCTACACCCACCCACGCTCGCTTCGGACACATGAACAGCGGCTTCATTGGCCCGTTTCATCCAGCCGGCGCCATCATGGAGACCGCCTCCCTCTGATACGGGTGTTTGTTATACGGTTGACAGTCACACCCCTTTGCATGTGTTCAGGCTGATTTTCTTTACTTAGGCAAGAGTGTAGGACTGTGGCCTATACAGTGGGCGGAGCGAGGCGATGGAGGGCGCGTGCTAGGTCTTGACAAAGCGAAGTCCGCTTTTTATGGCGGGCTCACGACCGCGCATGTGCGCGGCGCCCACGTGCTCTTTGAAGACAGCATGGGCTGAAGAGAACTTGAGGACCCGCGCTTCCAGCTTAAACTTCTCTACGCCCTCAGGGGGCTGCAATACACTCGGAAGAGCTGTGCTCTAGTGGTCAGTCTCCACCCTTCAGCAGACACAGTTCATCTCAGTAAACTCTGCTTAGTTTAGTGTGGACAGGCTTGTTCTGCACGCTTACTGTCACTTCTGCCCAGTGGCGGCCGGCACAGCTTATGGGTGGTGAGGCAGGCAAGGGAGAGTTAGCTGGGGGGGGGGGGGGGGGGGGGGGCGGGGGGAGGGGGGGGGCACAATAAAAAAAAATACATTTCAGGAAACAGCCAGGCTTCCCTGACCAATCACAAAGCTGCAATGCAGCTTTGCGATTGGTAAGCACCCAGGCTCATCTGACCAATCACAGCATGCAATGCAGCATTGTGATTGGTCTGAGCACTGTGTTTCGGCGCTCAGCCAGGGATTGGGCATGTTCTCCATGCAGGCTGTAATGAAGCCCGGGCGGAGAACATGCAGAGTGCGCTTGACTGTTTTGGGTAGTCAGAGAGGGCCGACTAAACAGTCATTGCTTACTTATGAGGTCTCTACCACTCCTTCCCTGCTCTGCAGCCTGCCTCACCCCACCCCCCTCAGGCAAGCTGCCACTGCAGGAGGATAAAATAAAAATGTAATAACATTACGTTATCATCATTTTATTTCCCCCTTTTTTTACTGCTGCAAGGCAGTGGTGCGACACTCTCCTGCTTCTGCCTGGTTGGGGGTACCCCCCTGGTTGACCTCCACTATATTGAACTTACTAAACGCTCATTTTTCCAACAACAAATTATTCTTCACATTAGTCAAGGCTTATAACATGGCAGGGCATTCTCAGGAAGGATTTGAGGGCTACTAAGATTGTGAAGACCCGGCTGAGTACCAGCTTGAAGAACAATTGGTGGAGGCCATTGAGAACTCTGTCCAAGAGTCGGTCAACAAGGCCCTGGCAGTCGCATTATGACCCTTTAGAGGTCACAGAAGTGCTACGCCCTTTGAGAAATAGGATAAGGGGGTCAGGGTACAGGACCCGCCCCTTCTATCGCAGCGCTACTATGGTGGACCAGTCCTGGCTACACAAGAAAACATTGGATAAACTAGCGAAGGACGCCCTCATTGACCACGTTTATGGGTTGTTGACACCTTGGGCCTGTTCGCAGATGCGACGACCCCTGACCAGGCACCAGTAATGGCCTCTTTCCTGTCCTCATCTGATACCTCTCCTGGGTACTCGTCCCCTTGCCAAAGAAGCACCCGCGCAAGTCGCATTTCCTCGACTCCCAGAATCAACGAGGGAGACTCTTGGGTTTCGATACTGATGATATAGCACATCCAAGGTCCGTAGAGTGGGACCCATCTTCCTAGTTAGAAGAGTATGTCCGGTCCGAGCTTTGAGAAGGAAGTCTGAGTGAAACTCCACTCGGAATGTCGTTCCCCCGCCCTACTGGGAAAAGTGTCCGAAACCCCAGAGATGGACCTGAACATGGGAGTCTTCATGAGGAAGTACTCCAAAGACCCTAAAAATGGCATCAACACCGCCTGACGTGGATACCAGGACAAGATACAGGACTTATCAGGGCCTTTGAAAAAGATCCTAGAAATGTCAGCCCAGGCTAAAGCAACTAACTCCTCTGTGGACCTTGATGTCTTGCTGGGCTGGTCCCAGAGCTCTATTTGTTTATTAGGCAATGCCAACTGTGCCATCTCTTTGGAGTGTCGGCGCTCCATTCCGTTCCGAATCGACCCCAAGCTAGCGACAGCGAAAGCAAGTCCTCTAGCCAAAGGTCAATTATTCTGCGACCATTTCGTTAAAGATCTTGACAAGTTTATGGCCACTTTCTATACATTGGACAAGGCCGGATCATCCCTAGACAGAGTTTTTCACCGTTCACTTTTTGGCAGGACTGGATGCTTTCGAGGCCGAGCATCAGGCTGTGGGTATTCCCAGGCTTCCTACAGAGGTTCCCAAGCCCGAGGAAGAGGAGGTTGGAACTCCGCCTCTAACCAGGGGACCTTCTTACACGCCAAGAGTCGAAAAGGTAGAGGGAGATATAAACGTCCCCCCATGGTGGTGGACCATCAGGATCTGCAGATCTCACAGGTAACACTGATTTCTCCTTTGCAAGTAACACAAATGGGGGTGTGGGAAGCGTATTCAACACTTTAAAGCCAAATGGTGTCAGATCATAAGCGACCCTTGGGTTCTACTGACAGTACAGGGTTTCAAAATAGAATCCTATCCTTAATCAGCAAGACATTCCCATGCCCCTGTCTTTTCCCCAACAAGAAGCAAACTTCATCGATAGAAAGGTGTTTGGATCTTTTAAGGATAGAGGCGATCATGCGGACACACCCTCGTCCAGGAGGCTTCGTCGGCATGTTGTTTCTGGTGAAAAAGAAAGGGAGTGGGTCCTACTTGGCCCTCAATTTCAAACACTTCAACTCCTGGGTCGTTTATCGCCACTTCATGATGGAGGGCATCCACTTACTTAGGGATCTTCTCCAGGTGAACGATTGACCAGTTGCACCTCATCAACCCTATTTCTACCCCACAGATGTTTTCAGCAATTTCAGTGGGGGTCGCCAGTGGTACGAATTTGCTGCCCTTTCCTTCAGGCTGTCTTTGGCCCCTCGGTACATCACCAAGTTAATGAAACCGGTAGTGGAGATAGTCAGACTCAGAGGGGTCCACCTTATCATCTACCTAGATGACATGATAATTTAATGACGCAACGTCAAGATGCGGTTCTTATACACCTTCACAAAGCAATGCAATTATTGAAAAATGTGGGGTTTCCCCAAAAATGTCTCAAAGTCATGCCTGATCCTTTCCCAAATGACAGAGTTTCTGAGTTTTCATGTAGACTCCGTTCAAGAACAGTAACGTCTCCCATCTCAGAAGATTGTTTCAATAAAAATGGAATTGAGAGGACGCTATCATCTTCGATGGTCTTTTTGAGATCCCTGGCCAGGCAGGTGGGGCTGTTGGCCGCTTCCATTCAGGCGATCCTTCCCGGTCCCCTCCATTACCAAGTTCTTCCACGTCTAAAGATCCTCCACCTTCGGGAGGAATTGTCCTTTGCTCTCTGTGGGTAGTCTCTCCTCAAGAAGCTTCAACTCCCTTCTGTTGAAGCCTCAGAAGTTCAACAAAAAGAAGACCTACAACAGTTCCTTCTCCAGGTCAGCCCCAAGAATGTGGAACGCACTACCGCCTGAAACTAGGACAAAGCCCTCCACTACCTTCTTCAAAAAGAAGTAAAAAAGCTTCTAATGAACACTTTCCTTAAGCGGCTATCCTTAGTCACTCGGCTTGGCCATTTGCATGTGGACCCTGGGACACTGGGTCGGTATTTGTTTCTCTGTTGCTTGCCGCATACTCCTTCTTGCGATATGTATGACCTGACTTCTATATTTTCAGTTCTCCGATACCCTAAAGGGACAAGTTCACACTATATAAAACGCTGCAAATAAATAAATACATGTATAAATAAATAAAATAAATTAACTGGTTAAGGGAGCTACCAAGTTTTTCTGGACAGTTTTATTGGAGGTTCTAGTTTCAGTGTAATGGACTCACACTAAGAAAGAGGTAGGACAAAGGAGTCCTCATGGTATATAGACTGTATTGCGATATGATTGGTGAAGGGGGAGAGGTGCCATGGACTACTCATGGGAAATGTAGTTTGATTGACTACTGGATTGTTATGATTTTATTGGCTGCTGAGTTGTTTTATAGTAAAGAACAGAGACGCTTAATCCTCGTCTCCTTGTCCTTATTAGAACTGAAAACTCTTTGACACAAAAGAAACATTTTTATGCCGCAGAGACAAGAGCTGCACCAGTTTCACACAATGCGTCGAAGACAGGGGCTTTATCATAGTCCCACAATGTTGTCGTCGCTAGTTTCCCACAATGCCTTTGAACACAGGCAGGGGTTGGCTCCCCCGTTATGGCGAGGAGTGTTGCCCCACTGCTGGAACCAGCAGATGCATGTACAATAAAAATGATAAGAAACCAGTTAATAAAACTGCTTTATTATAAAAAAAATGTACGCCGAAATTTGGGAGCGGGGCAAGCAGAAGGAGGGGTGGACTCAGGGACCTGCCAGTGCGCATGTCGGTTTGGCCAGCGGTCTTAGGACCAGTTTCCCACAAAGCCCCCACAATGCCCCCAGAGACCCAGAAGGTGAATTTCACTGATCAGCACTTCAAAAAACTAATTTCTCTGGGATGAGTCCTGCCTCTTTAGCCTTACCATGAAGCTGAGTCACACTAAAAAATAGCAAGTGACGTGTGCAATGCTTGTTCATTAAAGACAGACAACCATGTTGTATTAACCCTTTCTATGCTGATGACGGAACCGCTCCGTCATCAGCTGCGGTGGAGCTGTGCTGATGACGGAGCGGTTCCGTCATGGCCCGGCAGCCGCGCCTGCGCTGGGCGCGTTCTATTGAGCGGGCGGGGCCATGACGGAACCGCTCCGTCATGTGCACAGCCCAACCGCGGCTGATGACGGAGCGGTTCCGTCACCAGCATGCAGCCGCCGCGTGGCCGCCCCGCCCCTTTAGCGCTGCGGCGGAATAGCCGCTGCAGCGATGCGGTTAAAGGCCCCCCGAGCTGTAAGGCGGTCCGTCGTGCAGGTCAATGCACAGAGACTGTCGAATAAAGCTGGACGGTGAAAGGGACTGCCCCAAAGCCCACCCTATGTGTGTTGTTAGTCACAAGTCTCCCACCTGTTGCAGACTCACAAATGGCCAAGTCCATTTCACACACAGATCCATACACAACACACTACAGACATCTCTAGCAGGAACAAACTCGCTTTTCTGTAAGGTAAACCAACACGGGCCATTAATAAACTCGGCTTGAAACAAGTACATGTTCACTAACCACCCACAGCCAACAACCAACAAACCACGAACAATCAAGTGATGTGAGCCCCAGAACCTCGGGGAAACAACAGGCTGCGCAAGAAGGCGCTACGGTACTATGCGAATAGTAAAAGGTGCTATAGAAATGCTGATCAAACAATCACTGAGATAGAACTACTTAAAAAGCACATCTTTGCATACAAGCCCCTGGCACTACTTTCTCTGCAGCTGACAATGCTGTTCTAGGGCAGTCACAGAGAAAGGAACCAATGGCTGCAGGTGGTTGACGAATTTCTCATGTTTTAAGCAGGGGTGGGCGAAAGCAAAAATGTGAAAGACATCTGAACAGACCAATCAATAAAGTGGACCTACTAAAAGCCCCAGCATGCAAGTGTATTCTATACTTCTTTTCTATTAGAATTAAAAGGTCTTGGCTACTGTCAGTCCTAAAAACAAAGCGTCCTGTGGCCAAGATGCCAGGGCCAGATCAGGGTTTGACCGTGGACAGGGAGCAGCTAAGGACAGAACTGACCCGTCTGTCGGTCATGAAGGGACTGGCCTGCCGGTCATGCAGAGCTGAGCCTGCCGGTCATACAGAGCTGAGCCTGCCGGTCATACAGGGACGGACCTGCCGCTCATGCAGAGCTGAGCCTGCCGGTCATACAGGGACGGCCCTGCCGGTCATACAGGGACGAGCCTGCCGGTCATACAGGGACGGCCCTGCCGGTCATACAGGGACGGCCTGATTGTTATGCAGAGTCGAGCCTCCCGCCCATGCAGGGACCGGCTCTCAGGCAGGTCTCTGGTTCCTCAGCCCCCCAGTCCTACCCAGCAGTGATGTGTTCGAGCTCGTGGGAGAGAAGATTAAAGCGCCTCCGGAAATCCCTTTAATTCTTCCCCGTGGCCACCATATCATGCCATAATCCCTCTGACCCATATAGGGCTCCACACGGCGGCTCTCATTGGCCAGTAATAATCCCTTTGCATCGTCGACATCGCCGACATCACACGTTTGAGGAGCTACCTAGAGGCACCAGACGGCAAGAACAGCACAGCGCTGCTTCTAGCGCTATCAAAGCACCTGATCCTCACTGCCAGCTCATTACAGTGCTCACCAGTGCCAGCCCCTCACACTATTCACAAGTGACAGAGCTCCTCGCACTATTCACAAGTGACAGAGCTCCTCGCACTATTCACAAGTGACAGAGCTCCTCACAATGTCCAACAGTGCCAGCTCCTCACACTATTCACAAGTCACAGAGCTCCTCACACTGTCCAACAGTGACAGCTTTTCGCACTAATGCAAAAAGAACAATTGATGGACTGAATGCAGAACAATGTCATACATTCACCCCAGCACAGAGATCTGGTACTACATCCATTGTTTTTTTGCTCACCATGCCATTCCAGTTTGAACCCAGCCACATGCAAATCAGTCTTGACCCTGTGCCTCATGGGAACAGTCCAGCCCGAACTGCTAAGCCAGGTCCTCCCTGGACTAGAAACAAGCATCCTGGGACCGGTTTCGGGCTTTCAGCCAGGATAGCTTGATTCCAGTGGCGGGGAGTCACGTCTGGGCATACCCGTCTCATTCGGGGTGACAAATGCAAAAAGAACAATTGATGGACTGAATGCAGAACAATGTCATACATTCACCCCAGCACAGAGATCTGGGACTACGTCCATTGTTTTTTTGCTCACCATGCTATTTCTGTTTGGACCCAGCCATATGCAAATCAGTCTTGATTCTGCACCCAGACGTGGGTCCCGGGCTCACTGTGCCACTGGATTCAAGCTATCCGGGCTGAAGAGGGGTGAAACCCCGAAACCGGTCCTAGGATGCTTGTTTCTGATCAAGGGAAGACATGGCTTGGCAGTTCGGGCTGGACTGTTCCCATGAGGCACACGGTCAAGACTGATTTGCATATGGCCAGGTCTAAACTGGGGAGGCATGGTGAGCAAAACAATGATGGATTTAACCCAGATCTCTTGACTGGGGGTGAATGTTTTAATTTGTTCTGCATTCCGTCCATCAATTGTGTGTCTTTAGCTTCTCGCACCATTCACAAATGACAGAGCTCAAGACACTGTCCAACAGTGCCAGCTCCTCACACTATTCACAAGTGACAGAGCTCCTCACACTGTCCGACAGTACCAGCTCCTCACACTATTCACAAGTGACAGAGTTCCCCACACTGTCCAACAGCGCCAGCTGCTCTCCTCACACTATTCACAAGTGCCAGCTTCACCACCTGCCAAACACTACCAGCTTCTCGCACTATTCACAAGTGACAGTGCTCCTTACACTGTCCGACAGTACCAGCTCCTCACACTATTCACAAATGACAGAGCTCCTCACACTATTCACAAGTGCCAGCTCCTCACACTATTCGTGAGTGACAGAGCTTCTCACACTGTTCACAAGAGCCAGCTTCACCACCTGCCCAACAGTGCCAGTTCACCATACTGTCCAACAGAACTAATTCCTCACACACACAACAATGCCATATCATCACACTGTCCAGAACTCACAGCATATCACACTGCTCACCAGTGCGAGCTCCTCACACTGCTCACCAGTGCGAGCTCTTTACACGGGTCACAGCAGCAGCCCACCACACTGCACTCTAGTGCCAGCTTCTCACACTGCTCACCAATACCAGCTCCTCACGCTGCTCACCAGTGCCAGCTCTTCACATCTTACCTTTCCTTGGCACGGCGAGGGGCATGCCCGCGCTCTAGTCTAAGGATAGAGACCTCTCCGCCCCTTGAGCCCCATGCCAAGGACGGATGAGGTGTGACACCTTATACTAGCGGGTACTGCCAGTGAATCCTTCACCCTCCGATATTCCTTTGGATCACAGGATAGTTTCGTATGAAACATTAGTAGGTCTATTGTTGTTTTGAGCAAACTTAGCAGCAGCACTCTTAGGTCCTGAAGAAAGGCGAAACACCATTGGGGTTATTGGCTGAAACATGTCGACCTTTGCGACACACGAGGGGGTTTAATTAGTCCCGCAGTGCCACGCTGTTTTTAACCCTAGCCCCGGGTTTGCAGCGAACCCTGTGGTTAGTTTTGATCACTTTTTTGACTTGCTCTGCAGGCCATGCCACACCAAGCTCTACGATTGGGTATCTAGTAAATACCTCTTTTAGTACAAAAGCATCCCTGAGCTCCTACCTCTCAGCGAGGGGGCTGTAGCCGTGCCGTGACTGGGCATCAAGGTACGAGGAGGCTCCCAATGATGAAGCATACCACCTCTGGTGGGTGAGGGACTCCGCCCGACAAAAGGGCCTCTCCTAGGCAGGTGAGCTTCCAGCCAGGCTGGCATTGCGCCTTCGACCCAAGGGCTCATATCTGTGTCTTGATACAAGAAGTAGGGGAGCCGGCCCTTGCAGGTCGTAAAACCCCATCCAGACTCTTCTTTTTTGTGAATCAAGTATTAGGAAACTCACCGTCTTCATTGCACCAAACTGAGGGTTGAGGTACAAGAAGGACAGCAGTGGCCATAGTCATGGAAGACCTTGCAGAGGTGGACCAGTATCCGAGAGCCGTCTTGATCCACCTCGACAGCTCCTTGATCACTCCAACCATGGACTGGTGGGGGGAAAAGGGGCGGTAGCTAGACAGACCCTCGAATGAATGAATGCCTAACTGTGCACGGAAAGCGTGGAGCTCTGGGTGGTGGTGAACGAAGAACCATCTCTCATCGTCGAAGAGAATGACGTCATGACGTACATGTTCCACCACCAGACTCTTCTGCGGGAAATCCAAGGCCGGATGCGGCGATTACCTCGTCCTCCACTCATCCTGGGCCAATGGATTACCTGGTCCTCCTCTCATCCTGGGCCAATGGATTACCTGGTCCTCTGCTGATCCTGTGCCACTAGATTACCTGGTCCTCCTCTCATCCTGGGCCAATGGATTACCTGGTCCTCTGCTGATCCTGGGCCAATGGATTACCTGGTCCTCCACTCATCCTGTGCCGCTTGATTACCTTGTCCTCCACTCATCCTGGGCCAATGGATTACCTGGTCCTCCACTCATCCTGGGCCAATGGATTACCTGGTCCTCTGCTGATCCTGTGCCGCTGGATTACCTGGTCCTCCACTCATCCTGAGCCAATGGATTACCTTGTCCTCCACTCATCCTGGGCCAATGGATTACCTGGTCCTCCACTCATCCTGGGCCAATGGATTACCTGGTCCTGCACTCATCCTGGGCCAATGGATTACCTGGTCCTTCACTCATCCTGTGCCGCTTGATTACCTTGTCCTCCCCTCATCCTGTGCCGCTAGATTACCTGGTCCTCCACTCATCCTGTGCCACTGGATTACCTTGTCCTCCACTCATCCTGTGCCACTGGATTACCTGGTCCTCCACTCATCCTGTGTGTTGGACCCGGCTTCGTGGCGTGGTTCGCCTCTGTCCCTCCACACCCTGTGAGCATAGGCCTGTACCCCGAGTCCCCTGCGCAGCCTCCCCGTTAGTGTAGCCTGCACCCCGAGCCTGGTCGTCCTACCCCAGTTAAACCTAGATCCCCCTAGAACCTCGACCAGGCCTGCCTTTCCCGCTCCACGTCCGGCTCCGAGCGCCTAACATGGCATGCCCACAAGGCCCGGACGCCATCTTCCCTTCCCGATATCCCTGTCTCCCTGGGCCTAGCGTGACCCCGGCCCCAGTGAAACCCAGACTCCAAAGGCGCGCCAGTCCCGGATGGGGGGTAAAGCGCTCCCCGAGTGTGATAAGCCAGGCAGTTTCGATGGCACCTCCGGCCTCCCCTGAGAGACTGGTGTCTGTCACACCTTCGGCCCTCCCCTGTGGGCCAGTTTCGATCGCACCTTTGGCCTCCCTGAGTGCTGGCTCCAGACCTGCTGGGCGTCTGGGAATTCCCGGACCCATTTATCAAAGGATCAAAGAGCCAACCGCCGGACGTCGCCAACGACCAGCCCCCAGGGCCTGAGACCTCCGCCTGCGAGGGTCCGGAGATCAAAGAGCAGAAGGACTATAACTGGCCCCGCCCGACAACTAGCGGGCAGTTGTATCTTGGACCTGAAGCCCTGCTGATCTGATCGCGGCTAACCCTAAGAAGACTCATCCTGAACCTCTGAGCCCTGCTGACGCTGTCGCGGCTCAAGCTGAACTTGTAACCATCGGAGCCCTGCTGACGCTGTCGCGGCTCAAGCTGAACTGAACCATCGGAGCCCTGCTGACGCTGTCGCGGCTCAAGCTGAACTTGTAACCCTCGGAGCCCTGCTGACGCTGTCGCGGCTCGACCTCTAAGACCATCGGAGCCCTGCTGACGCTGTCGCGGCTCGAGCTGAACTTGTAACCATCGGAGCCCTGCTGACGCCGTCGCGGCTCGACCTCTAAGACCATCAGAGCCCTGCTGACGCTGTCGCGGCTCGAGCTGAACCTGCACCATCGGAGCCCTGCTGACGCTGTCGCGGCTCGACCTCTAAGGCCATCCGAGCCCAGCTGACCCCGTCGCGGCTCGAGGAGTACTCTGGTCCGGCTGGACCATCGAGACCACCATCACGACCGAGCCAGCTCGACGGAGGTGAGGCAGTCAGAACGACCATCATCCCGTGCCCCCCGGCTCGAGGATTGAGAGCTGTGCATAGGGTACGCCTCGTACTGACCCAGGGACTAAAAGACTGTCCCGCTTCCCCCTTCCCGAATCCTCTAAGACTTTGTGGTCCCTTGACCACTGTGTATATAAGAGTGCTTCCTTCGTTATTTGCTTATATAAAGATCTTGTTACTAAAACCCACCGGTGTGGTGTCTGTTCGTAGTGTGGTGTGAGCTCCGTGTGTACGATCCTAGACCCGAAGTCCTCCCCGGTGAGGACCTCACAATCAAGACTCGGCAAGTTCTGTGGGAGAGGTGGGTCTTGGGGTGTCCGGGTGAGCACAACCTGGCCCTCTGAGATTGCCCCTTCTAACACTGTGCCACTGGATTACCTGGTTCTCCACTCATCCTGTGCCGTTGGAATACCTGGTCCTCCACTCATCCTGTGCCGCTAGATTACCTGGTCCTCCACTCATTCTGGGCCAATGGATTACATGGTCCTTCACTCATCCTGTGCCACTGGATTACCTGGTCCTCCACTCATCCTGTGCTGCTGGATTATCTGGTTCTCCACTCATCCTGTGCCGCTGGATTACCTGGTCCTCCACTGATCCTGTACCGCTGGATTACCTGGTCCTCCACTGATCCTGTACCGCTGGATTACCTGGTCCTCCATATATCCTGTACCGCTGGATTACCTGTTTCTCCACTCATCCTGTGCCGCTAGATTACCTGGTCCTTCACTCATCCTGTGCCGCTAGATTACCTGGTCCTCCACTCATCCTGGGCCAATGGATTACCTGGTCCTCCACTCATCCTGTGCCGCTAGATTACCTGGTCCTCCACTCATCCTGGGCCAATGGATTACCTGATCCTCCGCTGATTCTGTTCCGCTGGATTACCTGCTCCTCCATTCATCCTGTTCTGCTGGATTACCTGGTCCTGCACTCATACTTTACCTGGATTACCTGGTCCTCCACTCATCCTATGCCACTGGATTACCTGGTCCTGCACTTATCCTCTATCTGGATTACCTGGTCCTCCACTGATACTGTGCCGTTGGATTACCTCGTCCTCCACTCATCCTGTGCCGATGGATTACCTGCTCCTCCATTCATCCTGTGCTGCTGGATTACCTGGTCCTGCACTCATCCTTTACCTGGATTGCCTGGTCCTCCACTCATCCTATGCTGATGGATTACCTGGTCCTCCACTCATCCTGTTTTGCTGGATTAGCTGGTCCTTCTGAGTTTATTATAATAGATTACCTGGTCCTCCACTCATCCTGTGTAGCTGGATTACCTGGTCCTCCACTCATCCTATGACATTGGATTACATGGTCCTGTACTAATCCTGTGCCGTTGGATTATCTGGTCCTCCACTCATCCTGTCCTGATGGATTACCTGGTCCTGCACTCATCCTGTACCTGGATTACCTGGTCCTCCACTCATCCTGTTTTGCTGGATTAGCTGGTCCTTTTGAGTTTATTATAGAAGATTACCTGGTCCTCCACTCATCCTGTGCCACTGGATTACCTAGTCCTCCACTCATCCTATGCCATTGGATTACATGGTCCTGTACTAATCCTGTGCCGTTGGATTACCTGGTCCTCCACTCATCCTGTGCTGATGGATTACCTGGTCCTGCACTCATTTTTTACCTGGATTGCCTCGTCCTCCACTCATCCTGTGCTGATGGATTACCTGGTCCTGCACTCATCCTGTACCTGGATTACCTGGTCCTCCACTCATCCTGTTTTGCTGGATTAGCTGGTCCTTCTGAGTTTATTATAGAAGATTACCTGGTACTCCACTCATCCTGTGCCACTGGATTACCTAGTCCTCCACTCATCCTGTGTAGCTGGATTACCTGGTCCTCCACTCATCCTGTGCCGCTGGATTACCTGGTCCCCCACTCATCCTGTGCCGCTGGATTACCTGGTCCCCTACTCATCCTGTGCCACTGGATTACCTAGTCCTCCACTCATCCTGTGTAGCTGGATTACCTGGTCCTCCACTCATCCTATGCCATTGGATTACATGGTCCTGTGCTAATTCTGTGCTGTTGGATTACCTAGTCCTCCACTCATCCTGTGTAGCTGGATTACCTGGTCCCCCACTCATCCTGTGCCGCTGGATTACCTGGTCCCCCACTCATCCTGTGCCGCTGGATTACCTGGTCCTCCACTCATCCTGTGCCGCTGGATTACCTGGTCCTGCTGAGTTTATTACAGAAGATTACTTTGTCCTCTGCTATACCTATTACGACAGATTACATGGTCAACTGCTGATCCTATTCTGACGAATTACCTGGTTCTTCTGAGTTGATTATACCAGATAACCTACCTGGTCCATTGCTGATCCTATGCCACTAGATTACTCGGTCTTCAGATGAGCCTCTTCCGCTGGATTACCCTGGCATTGTGGCATGAAAAATACTAAGGAGGTAGTACTCATGCCTTCTTCAAGCTGCAAAGAGCAGAAAAGTTCCCACCGCACACACGTTCTGCAGGCCGCCTCACTCAAACCAGATCACCCCAGCACTGAAGCCCCCCCCATGCAGGAGAACGATGCAACTCAAGACCCTCTGCAGGGGGTTGTTAGTTAGTTCTATTTCATTGGGTGGATTCATAAAGCGCTTATGCCACCCTGAGGCCACCCTGCGGCTGTATGTAAGAGTGGGGGCAGGGGTGCTGGCGATACCTGCGGAGGGGCGTGTAAGAGCGGTGGTGCTGGCGATGCCGCAGGAAAGAGCGGGGGTATTTTAGCTGCCGCCACCAAAGCTCTAAACACCCAAGATGGGCCACCCACCCCCCTTGCTATGCCACTGCCCCATAAACTCCAACTCATTACAGCACCAATGTGAGACGGGTAGAACTCCAGCCAAAAAAATTGTGTCTGATGCAAACTAAAAACAGGAGGACTCATGAAGTGACATTCATACATTTATTCTGCAATGCCACGTTATTCCCATGGTAAACACAAATCAATGTGAGAAACAGTGGCGACCAGCAGAGATCGGGGGTGGTGGGGCAGGGGTGAAAGGCGGGGGGAAATGTAAAAAGTTTACAAAGTTTATCGCCGTGTTTCTCCTCCATGTCGGACTCAGGCTGGAACAGGAAGCACCCAGGCTCCCCTGGTTAATCACAATGCTTCAATGCAACGTTTTGATTGGTTCAGGGGAGCCTCGGTGCTTATCAATCACAACGCTTCAATGCAACATTGTCATTGGTCTGAGCGCCGTGGTTCGGCGCTCAGATGGAGACTGTGGCATGTTGTCCACCCAGACTCTAATGCAGCCTGCATGGAGAACATGCAAAGTGTGCCAGTCTGTTTGGCCGCCATCTTGGGCATTCATTCGCACTTGTAGTGGGCAAACCACTACTCCCCTGCCCTGCTCTGAGAGCAGAGCAGCCCACCCACCCCGGCTGCACAGCAGCAGGAACAAATAAAATAAGTACATGGAGCTATTATCATTTTGTGTTTCCTTTAGTTGGTCTGCTTAACCCCTTCGCCGCGGTGCGAGGGGGCGGGGCTGGGCGTGGCGCTCGGGTACTCAGGACGGCTCCCGGCAGTCATGAGTCACAGTAGGCGTGTGCTCATGACGGCCGGGAGCCGTCCGAACTCCGCCCACTGATAAATTCTCCCGCACAGGTGGGGAATTAATAGCGGGTGGGCGGAGCGGCACCGTTCGGACGGCTGCCGGGCGTCATGAGCACACGCCTACTGTGACTCATGACGGCCGGGAGCCGTCCTGAGCATGGAAGGTGTTAAAAGCAGGGGGGCCACGAGGAGCCACCACTGAGAAAACACTGCTTCCTGCATTACAGAGGGTCCTTGACAGCGATTTTATAGCGAAAATATAGTCTGCTGTTCATCACAGTCCCGATTAACTACAAGGATTGAGCTCTGTGTCTGGTTATTCCCTTTATTTCTAACTTGAAGCTCCAGGGGCCCCCCTCAGCACAATACTCTGGTTGGAGAGCTCCGGATGGAGTCGGGGGTGGGCCCTCCACGTACCTTGCAAGGGGGGGGGGGCTCAAGTTTTGTTACTCCAGTGGAGAGAGACAGAGAGAGAGAGAGGTGGTTGTTGCTGGCTGCACAGGCACGGTTATCCTACAGTTTCTAGGTTGAATTTACTTTGTGACTCCCCGTTAACAGAAAGTCTCACACACACACACACGTGCCTCACACACACGTGCCTCACACACACAGGCCCCGCCCCCGCAGTCAATGGCCGACTTGTCCTCCGAAGTTTTCCCGCTCAGGCGTGGACTTGACTTTCCCAAGTCCCCACCGCTGAGAGCTATTCAGGGCGGCGCGAGACAGAGGGGGCATTTTACATCCGCACTCCAAGGGGACCCTGGGAGGATGCGGAGGGGGGCTCAGGAGCCCTCATTCATCCTCCGGCCGAGCCCTGACTCACAAGCGGCTTCACTTCCTGCGGCGTCCATGGCGATGAATGGGCCCCGGGGCCCGCCCGGCAGGCCTGCGCCGGGGGTGGACACAGAGGGTGGCTACGGGGAAAGAGACGGGGGTCCGGAGGGGGCTGACCACCCCTGGGTGGGGGGGGGAGATCTGCAGCTGTAGGCCTACTGATCACATGTGTGGGCAGACGCGCCCCCACCCTGCACATCTTCAGGTAGACCCTCAAAACCTGGCTCTTGATTGACCAGAGCCTTCCCCCCAGCACCTTGAGACCCTCACGGGTGAGTAGCGCGCTTACAATTCCCTGATTGATTGACATGTTATCAAAATGATTTATCAAATCTTGGCCGACAACAACGGCCGCGTTTCATGAGGCCTGACCACTAACATGGACGTGAGACGGAGAGAGTGGACGGAACCACCCCTCGCCCGCCCTCGAGTACAGGAGTTCCCGCCATGGGGGCGCTTGTCCCCTGCTGAAGATTTAAATATTCTGTCCTTTGTGCAGAGGTTCACATGGGAAGCCGAGGCCTCAGCACCCAAGCGTGGCCTGCCTCCTCACGGGCTCGCCCGCTGGCCCTGAGTGGCCATCAGCCACCTCCGTTGAGGAGTGACAGCCGATCAGCCAGTCATTCACTGCACCACACTCCCAAACGTTTCGGGCCTCACGCCCTCCCCTACCTATATCAGTTTTTGTAAAGAAACCTGCACAAAACCACAATTTAGTGATAGTGTCCCTCACTTTTATCTAGCCCGGAGCATCCTTTGGTCCAGGAGGCCGCTATCCACAGAACCCTGGGGATGTACAAGGTTCTCACTCACGTGCACACCTGCCGGAGCATCGACAAGTGCTCTTCGTAGTAGAAAAAACAGCACTTCAAGGTCACTGACAACCCCTCTGGCAACCGTGTGATCCTGCGAGGACATCTTTTGGGCATTACTGGAACTGCAGCTGTTTTTCCTCCACACAATACCCTTGAGGCCCTCTAGAGGCCGTCGGTGGATTTGCAACCTTTTCTTTTCATGTAAATCCCTCTAATAACCTGGGATAGGCTGAGCAACAGCAGCTGATCTCCGAGGACATCTATTGGTTATCAGTGGAACTGCAGCATGTGATTTCCTGGGAATCACTGGGAGGACACTTGCTGCCTACCAGTGGAACTGCAGCGTGTAATCTGCAGGTTATCTCCGAGACATCTGCTGGCTGCCAGTGGAACTGCAGCGTGTGATCTGCATGTTATCTCGGAGACATCTGCAGGCTGCTAGTGGAACTGCAGCGTGTCATATGCATGTTATCGAGGACATCTGCCGGCTACCAGTGGAACTGCAGCGTGTCATCTGCATGTTATCTCCGAGACATCTGCTGGGTACCAGTGGAACTGCAGCGTGTCATCTTCATGTTATCTCCGAGACATCTGCTGGCTGCCAGTGGAACTGCAGCGTGTGATCTGCATGTTATCTCGGAGACATCTGCAGGCTGCTAGTGGAACTGCAGCGTGTCATATGCATGTTATCGAGGACATCTGCCGGCTACCAGTGGAACTGCAGCGTGTCATCTGCATGTTATCTCCGAGACATCTGCTGGGTACCAGTGGAACTGCAGCGTGTCATCTGCATGTTATCTCCGAGACATCTGCTGGGTACCAGTGGAACTGCAGCGTGTCATCTCCAGTTATCTTTGAGACATCTGCTGGCTACCAGTGGAACTGCAGCACGTCATCTGCATGTTATCTCTGAGACATCTGCTGGCTACCAGTGGAACTGCAGCATACAATCTCCAGTTATCTCTGAGAGGCCATTTGCTGGCTACCAGTGGAACTGCAGCGTGGCATCTGCATGTTATCTCTGAGACATCTGCTGGCTACCAGTGGAACTGCAGCGTGTCATCTGCATGTTATCTCTGAGACATCTGCTGGCTACCAGTGGAACTGCAGCGTGTCATCTGCATGTTATCGAGGACATCTGCCGGCTACCAGTGGAACTGCAGCGTGTCATCTGCATGTTATCGAGGACATCTGCCGGCTACCAGTGGAACTGCAGCGTGTCATCTCCAGTTATCTTTGAGACATCTGCCGGCTACCAGTGGAACTGCAGCGTGTCATATGCATGTTATCGAGGACATCTGCCGGCTACCAGTGGAACTGCAGCGTGTCATCTGCATGTTATCGAGGACATCTGCCGGCTACCAGTGGAACTGCAGCGTGTCATCTGCATGTTATCGAGGACATCTGCCGGCTACCAGTGGAACTGCAGCGTGTCATCTGCATGTTATCGAGGACATCTGCCGGCTACCAGTGGAACTGCAGCGTGTCATCTCCAGTTATCTTTGAGACATCTGCCGGCTACCAGTGGAACTGCAGCGTGTCATATGCATGTTATCGAGGACATCTGCCGGCTACCAGTGGAACTGCAGCGTGTCATCTGCATGTTATCTCCGAGACATCTGCTGGGTACCAGTGGAACTGCAGCGTGTCATCTCCAGTTATCTTTGAGACATCTGCTGGCTACCAGTGGAACTGCAGCACGTCATCTCCAGTTATCTTTGAGACATCTGCTGGCTACCAGTGGAACTGCAGCACGTCATCTGCATGTTATCTCCGAGACATCTGCTGGCTACCAGTGGAACTGCAGCACGTCATCTGCATGTTATCTCCGAGACATCTGCTGCCTACCAGTGGAACTGCAGCGTGTCATCTGCATGTTATCGAGGACATCTGCCGGCTACCAGTGGAACTGCAGCGTGTCATCTGCATGTTATGGAGGCCTCTGCTGGCTGCCAGTGGAACTGCAGCGTGTCATCTGCATGTTATGGAGGCCTCTGCTGGCTGCCAGTGGAACTGCAGCAGGCATCTGAAGGTTATCGAGGACCTCTGCTGGCTGCCAGTGGGACTGCAGCGTGTCATCTGCATGTTATGGAGGCCTCTGCTGGCTGCCAGTGGAACTGCAGCGTGTCATCTCCAGTTATCTCTGACAGGCCATCTGCTGGCTGTCAGTCAACATTCAGCTTTTCAGATTTATTGAATGTCATACCCACTGACACCAGACTTCATGCCATCTGTCAGATCATGTGTGAGGTTGTGAGCTAAGACCCTGGTGGCATTGGTTGGCTCATATCCTGAACAACTTCTCAAATTAAGTTTTTGCAGACACTGTAAAGCGGGCGCTTAGGATTCAAGGGCAGGCCGCCGCTTTCAAGTCCACGCTCCACTGGGCACCGTACTGCGGTTACTGATTAAAATGCTGCTATGCGCCAGGGGGTGCCCAGCAACAAATATCCGTAAATAATCTGCGACATTGGCAGTCCCAAGGTGTGTGCGTACAAAGGACAAGTACTACATGCTGTGCCCTGCTGCACCGGCTCCCTGGCACAAAAGCGCCCCCTATCCGAGCGGCTTACCCTTCGATACGTGATGGGGCAGGTTGGGGAATCAAATACTGCTCTCTGCAGCAGAACTAATCCTTTTGTGGCACACAGGAGCCTGGCAGCGAGGGCTTGGAGACCTCAAGCAGTGTGCCCTCTAATCCAGAGCGGGAAGGGCCCGGATTCCTGCCCCGGGAAGGCGCCAGGCTGGAGACATAAGCCGTGGAGCTGCAACCCTGGAAGAAAACCTGCAGGCTAGCTGCATTTATCCAGTTAGCTGCCAGGACGACTGGGCTGGGGGGAAACAGGAAGACTGTCTTTGCACATCAGGGCCTCTGAAAGACCGGTAGGGCTGGGACAGAGTCGGGTACATGCAGGCGCCAACCACGAATGGTCCTGCTGACCCACAATGACTAAGTTCGAAGTACATTGACATATAATTAATTCCAGTGGAGATTATGGGCCTGTTTGTCCACATTCTGACACCTGATTGGCCTTTAGTTTGCACTGGGCTGACAAGTCCGTCCTTAGCACCGGGCTGCTGGGACTTGCCCTGTAGGTAGGCCAGTCTGCTCATTATGTGCAGGAGTACACGTAACCCACATTTACGCCCAGGAATTCGAGAAACCGGACGAGGCACCCCTGGAGATGGTTCATGCCTCTCCCCTGTGATAGGGTGGATACCTGAGCATAGACTGGGTCTGCAGCCAGGTTACTCCTCACTGCTCCCAGCAAAGGTCACTGGGCCCAGACCTCAAGGTCAACGGTGCAAGAGATGCTCAGAGTATCTGCTCCAGGAGAAACTGTGCAAGCAACATCCAGTAAATCAAACTGAGCACTTCTATTGTGCACATCACAAACTAGGTGTTCTGCAGGATGTGTTTATTATCCGACTGGGTCGTTTTCATTTTACTGACCCCAGAAGGATGAGAGGCTGACTCTTCCCTGACAAGTCTTTCACTTGAGACCCGCACCTTGTAGACGTCTCTGCAGCGTGCGCTCGAACCACTGAGCTATCTTTCTACTCGTCCCTAGCGAGCTAAGCTGTCTGACACCTTCTGTTCTGACATCCAGACATGCTGTCCTCTCTGGCGACCTTGCATGGGGGGGGGGGGGGGGGAGGGGGGAGTAGGAGGATTGACCGGTCTGACATTGATCCGCTTCTTCTGATGGGAAACACTCAAGCAAAGGTGGGCGTGTCTAGAATAGGCCCATCCCCCCGGTTCCCACCCTTCCTTTTACACTGGGCTGCGGCTCCTGCGCTCAGCCAGCAGGGGGCGCCATTGCTCAAGGGGGGGGGTGCTTCTTTTCTGCAGCACAGAGGCAAGAATCTTTTCTTTTCACTCACTCTAACTCAAAAAAATAGTCAAATGACCTTGTTACAAGGGCGTCACCACGAAGAGCCCCGAACGGGGCAAAACGTGTCTGTGGTTGTTGAACTTGGGAGAGACGTCTGCGCCCGGGGGGGAGTCAAGGTCAAGGGGTCAACGTGTCAGTGGTGGATCCAAGAGATGCGATGTACGTCTCCGCGCTGGACTGCGCTGTGTGACCCTCGGCAGATGAAGACAACTCCAGGTGCAACAATGCAGACGCCAAAACGCCGGCCTGCAGAATACCACATTTGTACCCATAGGTCGGGCAATATGGATTCTGAATTCTAACTCCCCGTGTCCTCACCTCGACGAGGCTGCCCCGGGGATCAGCTGGAGGCCTCATGGTCGCCGGTGGATGTTTTACGGTCGCTGTGTTGGCCCCATCCGCCGAGGTTTCCACAGAAGGGCAGCGCTGGCAGTGCCCGGGCAGCGCTGGCAGTGCCCGGGGAGCCTGGCAGTGCCCGGGGAGCCTGGCATCGCTCAGAGCACCCAGGCATAAACACGACCCGGGCCTACTCAACGTTTCTATACCACCCCCACCCCCCGCCCCATGACCCTAACATGAACCCCCCTCACAAGGCGGTGGGGGGGTCTTTTTATTCTACCCCCACATGCCCATTATTACAGAGCCAGGACAGGCCCTCTTACGTCAACAGGTTGGCAGCACCGCACAAGTAACTCCACTCCTTCTAAATATATGTGTGCCCCCCCCCCCCGGCCCCCACCACACACTATCAATGAACCCCCAGGGCGGGTAATTAACAAACACTGAAATAACAGCGGCAGCGAAGCCTGAGGATTAACATTCCATGCCAGGCCATTAACCATTAACTAGTCACATCCCATGCCAGGCCATTAACCAGTACAGGAGGTAGCCACATTCCATGCCAGGGGATTAACCATTACAGGAAATGACTCCAACACCTCAGCGCAGCTCCAAAAAGTTCCAGAGCTTTTGTCTACTTCTCTCAAGCACCTCCACATCACCTCTACAACCACCTACCACCTCCACAACCACCCCCACAACCACCTACTGCCCCAGAACCCCCTTCAACATCCAAAACCACCCTACAACCTCCACAACCCCCATCACAGCAACAACCACCTGCCACCTCCACAAACTACCTGCTCCATAACCCCCTACCACCGCCACAACCACCTACCACCTCCACAAACTACCACCTCCACAACCACCTACCACCTCCACAACCCCATACCACCTCCACAACCCCCTACCACCTCCACAAACTACCACCTCCACAACCCCCTACCACCTCCACAACCACCTACCACCTCCACAACCCCATACCACCTCCACAACCCCCTACCACCTCCACAAACTACCACCTCCACAACCCCCTACCACCTCCACAAACCCCTACCGCCTCCATAACCCCCTACCACCTCCACAACCACCTACCACCTCCACAACCCCATACCACCTCCACAACCCCCTACCACCTCCACAACCCCCTACCACCTCCACAACCCCCTACCACCTCCACAAACTACCGCCTCCATAACCCCCTACCACCTCCACAACCACCTACCACCTCCACAACCCCATACCACCTCCACAACCCCCTACCACCTCCACAAACTACCGCCTCCATAACCCCCTACCACCTCCACAACCACCTACCACCTCCACAACCCCATACCACCTCCACAACCCCCTACCACCTCCACAAACTACCACCTCCACAACCCCCTACCACCTCCACAAACTACCGCCTCCATAACCCCCTACCACCTCCACAACCACCTACCACCTCCACAACCCCATACCACCTCCACAACCCCCTACCACCTCCACAAACTACCACCTCCACAACCCCCTACCACCTCCACAAACCCCTACCGCCTCCATAACCCCCTACCACCTCCACAACCACCTACCACCTCCACAACCCCATACCACCTCCACAACCCCCTACCACCTCCACAAACTACCACCTCCACAACCCCCTACCACCTCCACAAACTACCACCTCCACAACCCCCTATCACCTTCACAACCACCTACCAACTCCACAACCCCCTACCACCTCCACAACCCTCTATCACCTTCACAACCACCTACCAACTCCACAACCACCTACCACCACCACAACCCCCATCACATCAACAACCACCTACCACATCCAGAAACTATCACCTCCACAACCATCTACCACCTCCACAACCCCCTACCACCTCCACAACCACCTACCACCTCCACAACCACCTACCACCACCACAACCCCCATCACATCAACAACCACCTACCACATCCAGAAACTATCACCTCCACAACCATCTACCACCTCCACAACCCCCTACCTCTCCACAACCGTCCTGCAACATCCATAACCATCCTACCACCTCCAAAACCCCCCTATTACCTCCACAACCCCCTTACTACCACCACGCCCCCTACAACTCCCATAACCACCACCTACACAACCACCTACTGCCCCAGAACCCCGTAAAACCTCCACAACCCCCCTACAACCTCCAAACCAAAACCCCCCTACAACCTCCAAACCAAAACCACCCTACAACCTCCAAAACCACAACCCAAACCGTAATCAGCCCTGGTAGCAATGTTTAAAAACAGACACTTCCACCCTGAAGGTGGTTGTGACCAGACTGAGGCCGTGAAGATTTCATGAGTGAAAGAACGAATGACTATCAAACTTGTGTAGTGCATAATTGACTCAGCTGAAGGAAGTCCCCAAATTTGCGTGTTGACAGGAAAATGTCAGAAAGTCCAATCCAGCTCTGGCCATTTGTAGTGTACACAGCTACTACTGTTTGTAATATACTTACACTGAGCTGTGGGTCTGCCTCCTTCAACCGCTGGCTTTTTTCAACTAGCCGCTTCCAGGCATTGGCTTGAGACAATGTCAATCATGCCTTGGCTCAGTCCAGTCTAATATTTCTATTCCAGCTAATGTTATTGGCTGTTTAGATGTATCCTTCCATTTTAAATCAAGTGTTTGCATTGCAAAGCACAAGGGACTATTTTACATCTCACAAGTATACTCCGTCCATCAGTTCGCTATGCCATACCTGCAGTCAATATCCAAATCAATCAATATTTCCAATTCATATTTTAAATGCAGCTGCATTTTTAGGTCACGCTTACCATACTGTGACACAAGTATTGTAAACTTAGAGCGGGCTTGTAGCCCGCCCACTGCTTACCATTGGTTGGCTTCATTGTCACTCTCAGGCTTAGAGCCCGCCCATTGCCTTTTATTGGTTGGCTTCATTGTCACTCTCAGGCTTGTAGCCTGCCCACTGCTTACCATTGGTTGGCTTCATTGTCACTCTCAGGCTTAGAGCCCGCCCATTGCTTTTTATTGGTTGGCTTCATTGTCACTCTCAGGCTTGTAGCCTGCCCACTGCTTACCATTGGTTGGCTTCATTGTCACTCTCAAGCTTAGAGCCCGCCCATTGCTTTTTATTGGTTGGCTTCATTGTCACTCTCAGGCTTAGAGCCCGCCCGATGCTTACCATTGGTCGGCTTTATTGCTACTCTCCTTTGCTTGGTTTTTATCCATTGGCTCGTGCGGGCTTGCCTTGCTCTTCTTGTGTTTTTCCCTCTGCTTGATCATAGCTTTTTTACCAGAGGAGTCCCACAAGGGTCAGTACTCTCCCCCCAACTCTTCAATATCTACATGGAACCCCTCACCACAATACTCAGGAATTCAAACATCCCCTTCCACCTCTACGCTGATGACACGCAGCTCTATCTGGAAACCACCTCTATGGATGACATTCTCAAACTCAATGACACGCTCAAAGACGTTCAACATTGGCTATCACAAAACCACTTGAAGCTTAATCAAGAAAAAAACGAAGTTCTACTCATCTCCAACAGAGACGAAAACCCCCAAATGGAAGAATGGCTCAAAGCCATCGACGCCCTCAATTGCACCCTCAAACCGAAAGATTCGGTCAAGTCCCTAGGTATCACCTTAGACCCTAAACTAGACATGAAAAAGCATATCGCGAACTCCGCCAAAAGCGCCTTCCTCAATCTGAAACTTCTCTACAAAATAAAACCCTTCCTGCCCCCAAAGGACCTTCAACAGGCCACTCAAGCACTGGTGCTTTCCAGAATTGACTATGGAATCGCAGCCCTGACCGGCTCAGCCAAATCACACCTAGGCCCCTTGAAAACCACCCTCAATGCCGCGGCTAGAATGGTCACAGGAACCAAGAAATTCGACCACATTTCCCCCGCGCTCAAGGATCTGAAATGGCTCCCTATTGAACAACGAGCCAACTTTCGAACAGCATGTCTGACACACAAAGCCCTCCACACTGGCAAACCAGAATACCTGGCCGCGAAACTCAAAAGGGCCGGCCAAGCCAGGAACCTCAGAAGCTCCAACACGCTTCTTCTCATTCCTTTGAAATCGCGGAAACGCAAAAATATAAGTAAATCCTTTGCGGGCAATGCACCCAAGATATGGAACGCCATCCCCCCTCACATCAGAACAACCTCCCATTTCCCGAAATTCAAGACTTTACTCAAAGCCCACTTCCTTGAGGCCACCTGAACTCTATGGCGATGTTCCTAATATGATATGTATGACTATGCTATTTGCAATGCTCACAAGCTCGCTGGTTATCGGCCTTCCCTCTCCGTTAAGGCACATTGTTGTACTTGCTGTGAAGCGCTCTGATACCCTCGGGTCCAGCTAGCGCTATACAAAACTTTTAATAAATAAATAAATAAATACTTGTGTCCTTCCAATGCTCACTTTTAAGGAATAACTTTTCAGGTCGAGCCTACCAAACAGAGCAAGCTGCCTGGGTGCAAGAATATCGTGGGCCGGCTTACCAAGCGCATACAGGGGCTTGTGGCCAAGAACAGTGCCGACCATTGAGTGCTTTACTGCCACTCTTATTTGCTTGCTTTCTGATGGATGACTTTCCTTGTTTCACCTTTTGTTTTGTAAACTGTGCTTTTGCGCTACATTTTAAAACAGAACGTATGAATTTGCACGGCAGCCAGGATGCTGTACAATATGGCAAAAAACATTACCAAAGCCAAAAGATCTCATAGTTGAGAAGGGCTGGCTTAGACAATACTGGCCTCTTTTTGCTATGGCACTCCATGAAAGTGCATCTGTTTTCCAGCTGTCTCCTTGTGCACTTCTCCCCTCATGTTGTGCTGTTCTCTCCCATCTGTGTTCGGCCCTCGTTCGTGCTCCATGTTTCTCTCGTGCCCGTGTTTCTCTCCCTCACGCCCGCTCTATGTTGCTCGTCGTTTGCTGCTTTTCCCTACCCTCGCCCACTCACCATTGCTGTCCCGCCCCAACCTCTCTTCCATTGCCTTTCACTCCACAGACCTATTTTTAAAAAGATCCTTTATCATAGTTTAAAAAGTGCTTTCCCTCTACTTTAAAAAAAAAATGTATTTACCGACCTGGTTCAGATAAATTATTTTAAATTAAAAATAACACATACTTTATTTTTGGAGCGTGCATTTGTGGTCATGCACAAGCACTTGTGCAACGACACATAGGTGTGCATGTGCGCATAGAGAAAATTAAAAGGCTGCATCACTGTGCATTTTTTCCATGCTGTACTCTGTACAGCATGAACAAAACTCACTGGCAGAGCAAAACATTGTTTTCAAAAGCAAAACCTATTGACTTTGCCAAGGTCTAGGTCTTTCACCCTTTGGCAGCACTCAAATTTGAGATAGGCACCCTTGTGGCCACTTTAAAGGGTTTGTTCTTTTTATTTGCACATTAGGACACCTGGCCACAGGACGTCTTTCCCAATCTCACACAGGTTTGGAGCGATCTTGGGGTCAAGCACCCCAATAAGTTTAAAGGAAAACCCCAAATCACCCCACTCACTTTCCCCAAGTTGCACCTCCCTCCTGCACCCCCTTAAGTATTGGTAATACCAGTAGGTCTGGCTAAGGCATCCATCCACTGACTCATTCTTGCATTCACCCTCGGACACAACCGCAATAAAGCACAATAACTCAACAACTTATGCAGGATAAAATAAAAATAAAAAAATAAAATGTTCTGCAGTCTAACCACGGAGGGTGTATGCTTGCAATAAGGAAACTAAACATTAGGCCTGGGCGAGAATTTCGTTCCGCTTGCGGAATTTGCGATATTTTGACATTTTGCGTTCTGTGGAGAACGCGAAAATGTCAAAACTTTTGCAATCTGCCGCGAAACAGAAGTATTTTCTTGTTCGCGCTTTATAAATGCGTTCTCGAGTTTTCCTATCTGTTCGCGTACGCCACGAGATGTTGGATTGTTGGTAGCCGGTCGCGCTATCCCGTGAGAGTTTGCGATCGCGAACACGTCATTAGACCCAGAACAGGAAATAAGCATCGTGAGCAAGATGGCCGTGCCCATTAGCGACCGCATGGGCAAGTTGGAGATAAATTTCCCCGCGAGCATGCAAAAACACATCGCGAAAGGGCAAGAATAGCAATCTCCGCATCTTCGCCAAAGTTTCGCGTGCTTGTGGAGATTTTGAGTCAATATCGCAAATTACGCCCATCCCTGCTAAAAATAGCAACGGGCATCCGTCTTGAAGAGGTATGGTACACAGCCTATCGTTCTAATGTTCCGGCATGGCTGCCATGTTTCGAACGAACGTGTTGCCCTTATAATGGTAAAACAATGATACACATGGGCAACAGCATTCCATAATGGTCACCTGGTTTAGAGGAAGTGGGCGTGCAAGATTCAGCACATTGCGGATGATATGAGCCGCAAGAAGAGACCAGTTAGCACCATCTAGAGAGTTGTAATCCTCCGACGAAGAATTAAAATAAAAAGAGAAGGAGCAAAGAAATGAAAGGGGAGAGGGACTATAAGTGGTGAACATTGAAAATGAAGGGTCTGTCCAACGAGTCTTGAGATTAAATCACCCTCATTTTCAGAAGCTGAGCACATGAAATCAGAAATAGCTTGACCCCTTCCCTGCTGTCGTCAGCCGTTGGCCGTCGCAAGCACTACCTCGCTGGAGCTGCGAACGTCCAACGGCCGACGCGGCCTCGCCCACTCCGCGGAACCGCTGCACTGCCGCGAAATAACGGCCGTGGCGAAGGTGTTAAATTCACTGGGCAGGAGAACCAATGGCTGATGTGGACGGAACCACTCCCACCGGGAGGACACAGCTATGGAAAGAATCAAGGTGCAAATGCCTCACAGACAGATTCATCCCAGATGAAGACAAATTTCCTAAATGGATCTAAACAGATGGATATACATGTGTGTGTATATATATAAGGAAGGAAGCACTTCGCCAGTTAAGTGACACTACTTGTTATGTAAAATCTTCGATAGCTGGAAGCCGTTAAACATTTTTAACCCCTTCGACGCTGATGACAAGCTGGGCTCGTCATGAGGTAGCCTCCTCGCATGCTCATGACGAGCCCAGCTCGTCATGTAAAGTGCGAATCCGTAAAACCCAGCGTACGGGCGGAAATCCTACCGCACGCATGCGGTTAAGATACCAGGCAGTTAAATTGTTATAATCATAACATGATGTTATTAGAACTGATTAAGTGGTGTCTTTTTAATAACTTTTTTATGTTTAACAAACAAGTGTACAAGCAGTCCCGAGGAGCTGCCGAGGGAGCTTGCTTCACCCCCAGCTATGTGTGTTTACACGTAGGCTGGAGGGAGGAGCAGGAGTTTACACGTAGGCTGGAGGGAGGAGCAGGAGTTTACACGTAGGCTGGTGGGAGGAGCAGGTGTTTACACGTAGGCTGGTGGGAGGAGCAGGTGTTTACACGTAGGCTGGTGGGAGGAGCAGGCGATACAAACAGGGGGTGGATACTCATGTAGTCAATTGGTATCGCTATATTGACGATGTCTTTATAATATGGGAAGGGGACATCAAAAGTGCTGAGTTATGTATTTCAGAAATCAACACTAATGACAGTAATCTAAAATTCACATCGCACATAGATAAGGTCAGTGTTGATTTTCTAGACACTACAATAAATATAGCAGCCCCGGAGATACACACAACACTACATAGGAAGCCAACAGTAGGCAATTGCACCCTGCATGCTACAAGCTCCCATCCAAAACATGTGGGGGTATATGTAGGTAGGGGTTTGCGATTCGCAAAAGCTGGAATTCGCAGAATTCCGGCATTTGCGAATCGCAAACGGCCTTTTGGTATGTAGGTGCCACTTAGCAAAATAAGGAATCGCAAAAATTTCGATTCCTTATTTTGCTCAAGCATTTAAGGAATCACAATTTTGCGATACCTTAAATGCTATGTAGGGGTGCCGTTAAAATAGCGATTTTGTCTTAAGGAATCGCAAAATACCACCTTATTCAAGTAGATGGTATTTTGCAATTTCCTCTCAAAATGCATTTTTTTTAAAATTCAAAGTGCCATGTGGCGCACAGACATGCCCTTAGGGCATGTATGTGCGCCACATGTACTTACAGGCACATTCCAGGGGTGCAACAGGTGTCCTTTGGACACCCTGGCACCCTTGGAATTGCGATTCTCAAATTGCGATTTTCTCATAGAAAACTGCAATTCGAGAATGTATCCCCATTCACTCCTATGGGCCTCTTGGTCCATAGGAATGAATGGGACACTCATTCCTTAATTGCGATTCGCAATTTGCTAATCGCAATTAAGGAATTTTAGAGATTCGCAAAAATATTGCGATTTTTTACCTACATTCCATTTTGCAATTCTCAAATAGCTATTCTTTAGAAATCGCTATTTGAGAATCGCAAAATGGAAATTACCTACATATGCCCCTTGATTACAAGTATTCCTTATGGTGAGCTTTTGAGGTTAAAAAGAATTTGTAGCACAGAAGCCGAGTATGAAAAATGTGCAATTGCAGCCTTAGAAAGGTTCAAATTAAGAGGAGACGGTGGAAAAATACTCAAAGAAGCTACTCAAAAAGCTGCACTCCTGTCTAGAGATTCCCTTTTAAATAAAGGAGATAAAGTACAAGAAACGACTGAGCTAAGTACGAATGATTCCATTGCCCCGCGGCTGATTACCACCTACAGTCAATAACAAAGGCAGGTCAAAGCAATAATTAAGAAAAATTGGCCAATTTTGCTGACGGGTGGGGTGCTAGCACCTATTTTACCTGCAGCTCCCACACTGATTTTTAGGAGGGCTAAATCCATTAGGACTGAATTGGTCAAAAACAGCCCTGAATTAACTATGACAACAACTTGGTTAAAACCCAAGTGTGGTTTTTTCAAGTGTTCTACTTGTAGGGCATGTAAATTTGGCAGTAATACCACCCATTATACTGTCCCATTCAGTACACAGCAAAGAGAAGTAAGAGGCCATTTCACCTGCCGTACAGATTTCGCTGTATACGTCCTCTCGTGTACCTGTAATTTAAACTACATAGGGAGCAAAAAACTCCCGGTACATGCACGAATCTTACAGCACTTGCGTGCTATTGTTAACAATGATAACAACTATCCAGTAGCTCGACATTTCAAGGTAATACACAACAACGATCTTAGCTGTCGAAGATATTATGTGGTAGCAGCGATTCCTGTACTTCCCCGTGGAGGCAACAGAGAATTAAAACTTAGGAAACTGGAAACACACACGATAATGGAGTTTGACAGCAAGTCCCCTAATGGCCTTAACATAACTGAAGAATTGCACTATTACTTATGTAATCAGTAAGGCTATATTTACCACATAATCATTTCCTATCCTGACACCATGACGTTATGATTTCCTATTCTAGTCAAGGGTAAGTTCTATTAATTAATCAGATTCAGTCTCTTGGTTTGTATTTTCACCGCATCCGCGCTAAGCGTTTTACCGCTGTGCGCTGAAGATTGCGGAATCCCGCGGTTCATGACGAGCTCAGCTCGTCATGAGCGTACGAGAGGTGTACCTCATGACGAGCTGAGCTCGTCATCAGCGTCGAAGTGGTTAATACAAATACCATCCAATGATCACACGTATTGGTTTTAAATAAAACTTTTTTATAAAAAAAACCAAAAACATACCATTTAATTAGAAGTGTTTTTTAGAAGTGATTTTAAGATTATAATATGGGTATTTAGTTTTAACACTATTTGCACTTTAATAAGTAAATCAAGTTGCATTTTATATTGCTACGTTTTCACAAAATATAGGGCCTTGGAAAGAGAAACAGGGGCAATTTGCCCAAGTTACACTCAAGGGAATGAATCTGCCTAAAGATTATGGATCAAAAAAGTGACCCCGAAACATTTTAGGTGCTTTATCGGAATAACAAAACCACATGGAGTTGACATTGTAACGTGTAGAAGAAGCTATATGACCGAGAAAGGTGCATAGTTAGCTGTGGTCTAACATATGAATTAGCGGCATTTATGCGATTATTAGGTATATGTGAATTGCGACAATGATTTAGTGATCTGTGAGGCATAAGTTAGAGTTATGATCTCTATTATGTTTACACCTTGCCATTGCAATATATAACAATATCACGAGTTGTAACTAGTAAATCCTAGTTGCTTTGTGATTGTGTATGGATTATCGAACTGCATTATTTATAACCTGTTGATAACAAACACAATGAATTGGTCGGCAAATTGGTGACAGCAATCAATAAAGAGCATTTATGCTGTGAGTACAATATGTGAATGTAATACAGGGTCAACTGATTGGTTTACAGGAATTGATAATGAGCATTTATGCTGTGAGTACAATATGTGAATGTAATTTAGGGTCAACTGATTGGTTTACAGGAATTGATAATGAGCATTTATGCTGTGAGTACAATATGTGAATGTAATACAGGGTCAACTGATTGATTTACAGGAATTGATAATGAGCATTTATGCTGTGAGTACAATATGTGAATGTAATACAGGGTCAACTGATTAGTTTACAGGAATTGATAATGAGCATTTATGCTGTGAGTACAATATGTGAATGTAATACAGGGTCAACAAATTAGTTAACTATTGTTAACTATTGGCAGATTATCGGTTACTGTTTTATGCTTATGTGTATTATTGTTTCTTTTTAAACATCGTTTTTAGCATGTTTTAATGAGGTACCGGCTAGTGCAAATTATAAACATTACTGCTTTAAATGTGGATTAAAATAGCCCTATTTTACATTTCAGCACTCAGCACATTTAAAGTAGGTCTTTTATGTTCATTAGGGATCACGTGACACGATGGGTGGTATTAAAAAACAATGGTAATTTGCATTTCGCTATGTGATCAGGGCTGCAAGGACAGCCGAAACGCGTTATGACTATTGAATGTGAGAAATAAATCTATTTGCCAACCTGAAGAGGAGTTTGTGCCTTTCCTTCATCGCCATGTTGGAAGTTGAAGTCGGCAAAACTATGGGGTGTATATATATATATCATGTGAACAAGGCTCGTCGGAGCCGAAACGTTATGGCGACTTAAGCACTATTAAACACCTTTGAGCACCTATCTACTGGTCCGTGTTTGACTGCGAGGGGAAGGAGAAAATACCCAGCACATGCAGCGGATAAAGGAATATATATATATATATATATATATATATATATATATATATATATGGAAAACAAATTGCCCTTCAGCAACGGGAGGGCACTCAACGGCGCTCTCTATATATATCCAGTAAAGTCGGCGAAAATGAGACCAGCGCCTACTTGATCACGGCGGGCCACAGCGGGGTTCACCAACCCCCAACAGTTGTCCTTTAATCAACAAACGACAGGCTGAGGCCATACTTGCTCCGTAGTGAAGTTTTTTATTTGGCAAGTTCACCCTACGGTGACTGGATGTGGGTGTAGACCTAGGAAACAGTGGGTGGTATGTAGTATCGGGCATTGTTGTGGGTATGGTTTCAAAAACAGTAGTCTGTATTTTAGAGTGCGTGTATCAAACTTTATATTAGGGCATCAGTATGTGCATCAGATTATCACGTGGATGATGTCATTAGCGATGTCATCAGTGATGTCATTTGAGATGTCATCACTGATGTCACTGACCGTTTCATGAGTGATGCAATATGTGACGTAATCAGCAGTGCATTGCGGGCACACGAGTTATAGTTAGCTCAACTAACTATATCGGGTGAATTTCTCTGGTTTTATACGAGTTAAATGTCCAACTAACTATACCGTCCCTGAAACCTATGGGTTTTTTTTTATTTCAAAGGTTCCTTCGGACCTTGCGACCGGATCACAGGTGTTCCATTGGGCCTGGTGACACAGCCAAAGTGCTAATAAGTCCCGACCCTCCAGCGGAAGTCCAGGGTGCTTTGTCCTCTGTAGACAGGAGTACAAACTGAGAGGAAATACCTCTTACATATATCAGCACCTTAGTGCGTGCTTCACATACAGGGCACTGATAATCACATAGATCCCTGTAACACCCCCACACATAGGTCCTGAAGAAAGCCAGTTTAATGAAAAGGCCTGGCCGAAACTAGTCGACCACACCGGACGTGGGAGACCACAAGTCAACCCCTACACATCCCAAGCCTTTGTTTTTAACCTCTGCCTGGGGCCCACCAATAAAGTAAGCGTTAGGGACCCCAAGGACAGAATTTTAAAACCTCACGCAACACACCTGCACAGCACACTCACCTTCCAAAAAACCCGCTCCGCAGTAATCTGGCGTCGCTGCACACCTGAGGCGCACTCGGTGCCTCGGGTGGGGTTCGATGATGAAGCATGCCGCCACCTAGGTTGGTGGCTGAGGGCCTTCATACTAAACCAAATGGTTTCCCATGTTGGCACATAGCACACAGACATAGCTAGCTGTCTTTTATTAACCGTAATATGTGACGTCATCAGCAGTGCATTGCGGGCACACGAGTTATAGTTAGCTCAACTAACTATATCGGTGAATTTCTCTGGTTTTATACGAGTTAAATGTCCAACTAACCATTAACCCCTGAAACCTATGGTTCTTTTAGTGAATTTCAAAGGTTTTTTAAATGTTAATTTCAAATTTTAATATTTATAAAACATATATATATCTCCTTCCTCTGCCCTCATTCCTTCTCTCTCCTTCCTCTGCCCTCGGTCCTTCTCTCTCCTTCCTCTGCCCTCGGTCCTTCTCTCTCCTTCCTCTGCCCTCGGTCCTTCTCTCTCCTTGTTTTACCCTAATTTCTTCTCGCTTCTTCTTTTGCCCTCATCCCTTCTCTGTCCTTCCTCTGCCCTCATCCCTTCTCTCTCCTTCTTTTACCATCATTCCTTCTCTCTCCTTTTCCCCTCAGTCCTTCTCTCCTTTCTCTGCCCTCCTTCTCCCCTCCTCTTCCTCTCACTGCTCCCACCCCGGACGCTCACCCTTCCCGCCTCTCTGCATTGCAGGCACGCGCAGCCCCGGGATTTAAAAGGCTCTCAGTAATGAACAGAGACATCAGCGCCGTCCTTGCCCGTGACCCTCAGCACCGCTCGGCGGCGAGGAGCCGGAATACCAACCAGGTGCCCCGGACCCGACGGTGCGCTGGAGGGAGCGCCGGGCATCGACATGCATGTAAACCAGGAGGTCGGGCCCTGAGCGACGGGGGGAGGAGGGGGGGCACGTGAACCGCAGGGAAGGACGTGCACTCAAGAAGGAGGTACGTGCACGAAGAGAGGGACGTGCACTCAAGAAGGAGGGACGTGCACACAGGGAGGGACATTCACGAAGAGAGGGGCGTGTACTCAGAGGTAGGGACGGACGTGTACTCAGAGGTAGGGACAGAAGTGTACTCAGAGGTAGGGACAGACGTGTATTCAAGGTAGGGACAGACGCGTACACAGAGGTAGGGACAGACGTGTACACAGAGGTAGGGACAGACGTGTACACAGAGGTAGGGACAGACGTGTACTCAGAGGTAGGGACAGACGTGTACACAGAGGTAGGGACATACGTGTACCCAGAGGTAGGGACAGAAGTGTACTCAGAGGTAGGGACAGACGTGTATTCAAGGTAGGGACAGACGCGTACACAGAGGTAGGGACAGACGTGTACACAGAGGTAGGGACAGACGTGTACACAGAGGTAGGGACAGACGTGTACTCAGAGGTAGGGACAGACGTGTACACAGAGGTAGGGACAGACGTGTATTCAAGGTAGGGACAGACGCGTACACAGAGGTAGGGACAGACGTGTACTCAGAGGTAGGGACGGACGTGTACCCAGAGGTAGGGACAGAAGTGTACTCAGAGGTAGGGACAGACGTGTATTCAAGGTAGGGACAGACGCGTACACAGAGGTAGGGACAGACGTGTACACAGAGGTAGGGACAGACGTGTACACAGAGGTAGGGACAGACGTGTACTCAGAGGTAGGGACAGACGTGTACACAGAGGTAGGGACAGACGTGTATTCAAGGTAGGGACAGACGCGTACACAGAGGTAGGGACAGACGTGTACTCAGAGGTAGGGACGGACGTGTACCCAGAGGTAGGGACAGACGTGCACTCAGAGGTAGGGACAGACGTGTACACAGAGGTAGGGACGGACGTGTACCCAGAGGTAGGGACGGACGTGTACTCAGAGGTAGGGACAGACGTGTACTCAGAGGTAGGGACAGACGTGTACACAGAGGTAGGGACAGACGTGTATTCAAGGTAGGGACAGACGCGTACACAGAGGTAGGGACAGACGTGTACTCAGAGGTAGGGACGGACGTGTACCCAGAGGTAGGGACAGACGTGTACACAGAGGTAGGGACGGACGTGTACCCAGAGGTAGGGACGGACGTGTACTCAGAGGTAGGGACAGACGCGTACACAGAGGTAGGGACAGACGTGTACCCAGAGGTAGGGACAGACGTGTACTCAGAGGTAGGGACATACGTGTACCCAGAGGTAGGGACAGACGTGTACCCAGAGGTAGGGACAGACGTGCACTCAGAGGTAGGGACAGACGTGCACTCAGAGGTAGGGACGGACGTGTACCCAGAGGTAGGGACGGACGTGTACCCAGAGGTAGGGACAGACGTGTACTCAGAGGTAGGGACGGATGTGTACCCAGAGGTAGGGACAGACGTGTACTCAGAGGTAGGGACGGACGTGTACCCAGAGGTAGGGACGGACGTGTACCCAGAGGTAGGGACGGACGTGTACTCAGAGGTAGGGACGGACGTGTACTCAGAGGTAGGGACAGACGTGTACACAGAGGTAGGGACGGACGTGTACACAGAGGTAGGGACGGACGTGTACTCAGAGGTAGGGACGGACGTGTACTCAGAGGTAGGGACAGACGCGTACACAGAGGTAGGGACAGACGTGTACCCAGAGGTAGGGACGGACGTGTACCCAGAGGTAGGGACGGACGTGTACCCAGAGGTAGGGACGGACGTGTACTCAGAGGTAGGGACGGACGTGTACCCAGAGGTAGGGACGGACGTGTACTCAGAGGTAGGGACGGATGTGTACCCAGAGGTAGGGACAGACGTGTACTCAGAGGTAGGGACGGACGTGTACCCAGAGGTAGGGACGGACGTGTACCCAGAGGTAGGGACGGACGTGTACTCAGAGGTAGGGACGGACGTGTACCCAGAGGTAGGGACGGACGTGTACACAGAGGTAGGGACGGACGTGTACTCAGAGGTAGGGACGGACGTGTACCCAGAGGTAGGGACGGACGTGTACTCAGAGGTAGGGACGGACGTGTACCCAGAGGTAGGGACGGACGTGTACTCAGAGGTAGGGACGGACGTGTACTCAGAGGTAGGGACGGACGTGTACTCAGAGGTAGGGACAGACGCGTACACAGAGGTAGGGACGGACGTGTACCCAGAGGTAGGGACAGACGTGTACCCAGAGGTAGGGACATACGTGTACCCAGAGGTAGGGACATACGTGTACTCCAGGTAGGGACAGACGTGTACACAGAGGTAGGGACAGACGTGTACCCAGAGGTAGGGACGGACGTGTACCCAGAGGTAGGGACGGACGTGTACTCAGAGGTAGGGACGGACGTGTACTCAGAGGTAGGGACAGAAGTGTACTCAGAGGTAGGGACAGACGTGTATTCAAGGTAGGGACAGACGCGTACACAGAGGTAGGGACAGACGTGTACACAGAGGTAGGGACAGACGTGTACACAGAGGTAGGGACAGACGTGTACTCAGAGGTAGGGACAGACGTGTACACAGAGGTAGGGACAGACGTGTATTCAAGGTAGGGACAGACGCGTACACAGAGGTAGGGACAGACGTGTACTCAGAGGTAGGGACGGACGTGTACCCAGAGGTAGGGACAGACGTGCACTCAGAGGTAGGGACAGACGTGTACACAGAGGTAGGGACGGACGTGTACTCAGAGGTAGGGACGGACGTGTACTCAGAGGTAGGGACAGACGTGTACTCAGAGGTAGGGACAGACGTGTACACAGAGGTAGGGACGGACGTGTACACAGAGGTAGGGACGGACGTGTACTCAGAGGTAGGGACGGACGTGTACTCAGAGGTAGGGACAGACGCGTACACAGAGGTAGGGACAGACGTGTACCCAGAGGTAGGGACAGACGTGTACCCAGAGGTAGGGACATACGTGTACCCAGAGGTAGGGACAGACGTGTACCCAGAGGTAGGGACAGACGTGCACTCAGAGGTAGGGACAGACGTGCACTCAGAGGTAGGGACAGACGTGTACCCAGAGGTAGGGACGGACGTGTACCCAGAGGTAGGGACAGACGTGTACTCAGAGGTAGGGACGGACGTGTACCCAGAGGTAGGGACGGACGTGTACCCAGAGGTAGGGACGGACGTGTACTCAGAGGTAGGGACGGACGTGTACCCAGAGGTAGGGACGGACGTGTACTCAGAGGTAGGGACGGACGTGTACCCAGAGGTAGGGACGGACGTGTACACAGAGGTAGGGACGGACGTGTACTCAGAGGTAGGGACGGACGTGTACCCAGAGGTAGGGACGGACGTGTACTCAGAGGTAGGGACGGACGTGTACCCAGAGGTAGGGACGGACGTGTACTCAGAGGTAGGGACGGACGTGTACTCAGAGGTAGGGACGGACGTGTACTCAGAGGTAGGGACGGACGTGTACTCAGAGGTAGGGACAGACGCGTACACAGAGGTAGGGACGGACGCGTACCCAGAGGTAGGGACAGACGTGTACCCAGAGGTAGGGACATACGTGTACCCAGAGGTAGGGACATACGTGTACCCAGAGGTAGGGACATACGTGTACTCCAGGTAGGGACAGACGTGTACACAGAGGTAGGGACAGACGTGTACCCAGAGGTAGGGACGGACGTGTACCCAGAGGTAGGGACGGACGTGTACTCAGAGGTAGGGACGGACGTGTACCCAGAGGTAGGGACGGACGTGTACTCAGAGGTAGGGACGGACGTGTACCCAGAGGTAGGGACGGACGTGTACTCAGAGGTAGGGACGGACGTGTACTCAGAGGTAGGGACGGACGTGTACTCAGAGGTAGGGACGGACGTGTACTCAGAGGTAGGGACGGACGTGTACTCAGAGGTAGGGACAGACGCGTACACAGAGGTAGGGACGGACGTGTACCCAGAGGTAGGAACAGACGTGTACCCAGAGGTAGGGACATACGTGTACTCCAGGTAGGGACAGACGTGTACACAGAGGTAGGGACAGACGTGTACCCAGAGGTAGGGACATACGTGTACTCCAGGTAGGGACAGACGTGTACACAGAGGTAGGGACAGACGTGTACCCAGAGGTAGGGACAGACGTGTACCCAGAGGTAGGGACAGACGTGTACCCAGAGGTAGGGACATACGTGTACCCAGAGGTAGGGACATACGTGTACCCAGAGGTAGGGACATACGTGTACTCCAGGTAGGGACAGACGTGTACCCAGAGGTAGGGACAGACGTGTACACAGAGGTAGGGACAGACGTGTACTCAGAGGTAGGGACGGACGTGTAACCAGAGGTAGGGACGGACGTGTACTCAGAGGTAGGGACAGACGCGTACACAGAGGTAGGGACGGACGTGTACCCAGAGGTAGGGACGGACGTGTACTCAGAGGTAGGGACGGACGTGTACTCAGAGGTAGGGACGGACGTGTACCCAGAGGTAGGGACGGACGTGTACTCAGAGGTAGGGACAGACGCGTACACAGAGGTAGGGACGGACGTGTACCCAGAGGTAGGGACAGACGTGTACCCAGAGGTAGGGACAGACGTGTACCCAGAGGTAGGGACAGACTCGTACCCAGAGGCAGGGACAGACGTGCACTCAGAGGTAGGGACAGACGTGCACTCAGAGGTAGGGACAGACGTGTACCCAGAGGTAGGGACGGACGTGTACCCAGAGGTAGGGACGGACGTGTACTCAGAGGTAGGGACGGACGTGTACCCAGAGGTAGGGACGGACGTGTACTCAGAGGTAGGGACGGACGTGTACCCAGAGGTAGGGACGGACGTGTACTCAGAGGTAGGGATGGACGTGTACTCAGAGGTAGGGACGGACGTGTACTCAGAGGTAGGGACAGACGCGTACACAGAGGTAGGGACGGACGTGTACCCAGAGGTAGGGACAGACGTGTACCCAGAGGTAGGGACATACGTGTACTCCAGGTAGGGACAGACGTGTACACAGAGGTAGGGACAGACGTGTACCCAGAGGTAGGGACAGACATGTACCCAGAGGTAGGGACATACGTGTACCCAGAGGTAGGGACATACGTGTACCCAGAGGTAGGGACATACGTGTACCCAGAGGTAGGGACAGACGTGTACCCAGAGGTAGGGACAGACGTGTACCCAGAGGTAGGGACAGACGTGTACCCAGAGGTAGGGACAGACGTGTACACAGAGGTAGGGACAGACGTGTACTCAGAGGTAGGGACGGACGTGTACTCAGAGGTAGGGACGGACGTGTACTCAGAGGTAGGGACGGACGTGTATTCAAGGTAGGGACAGACGCGTACACAGAGGTAGGGACGGACGTGTACTCAGAGGTAGGGACGGACGTGTACTCAGAGGTAGGGACGGACGTGTACTCAGATGTAGGGACGGACGTGTACTCAGAGGTAGGGACGGACGTGTATTCAAGGTAGGGACAGACGCGTACACAGAGGTAGGGACGGACGTGCACTCAGAGGTAGGGACAGACGTGTACTCAGAGGTAGGGACGGACGTGCACTCAGAGGTAGGGACAGACGTCTATGCTTAGGGGAGAGACATGCCGCCTCAGACAGCTCGGCCTGTTTACAGCGCTTAACCCTTTAATTATGGGGCTCCGGGCGGGCGCGGAGGGATCCCCCTCCAGAGAATAAACACCCCTTATTTATTGGAACACAATAACCTACCCGCGCCCTACAGAGGCCCGTCCCACATAGGGTCAAAACACGACAACATCCTTCAATCACGCACCCTACAGGGAGCCCATGGAGGCAAGCGCCTAGCGCCCCACATGCGGGCAGTAAGCACTATATAAATGTTGCAGCACGATACAAGTGCATCAGATACGAAGGGACCCGGCAGAGACATCACAAGCACAACAGAGCCCGTCACAGCAGACATGCCCATCCCTTCCGTGGCACCCGAACCGCGTCGGTACCAAGGCTGCCACCTGCCCTCTCCATCTCAGGGGGGGCAACGCACGCTGTCAGAGCTCGTTCTTTCAGCGCCGAGAGGCGGTTCAGTTTGCGTCGTGCGCTATATGAACGTAAGCCCTACACAGGCCTTGTACTGAATTACTATGAAGACATCAAGAAGTGCTTGCTTCCCACAGCTCCTCACTACAAATAGAGAGGCCCCTGCGCGCCTGGAGAGGTACTGTGACCCGAGAATACTTCGGCAGCCTGCTCAGCAACCCCATACATTCGAATTGCCTGACCTCTACTGATGACGGATCACAATCCAGAAACACGTGTCTAGAGATGGCCAGCACCAATCTGCACCCACCTGGTGAAACACTCGATAGACTTTGCAAGTACACACACTCGGTGAACTGCATTTACCATGATGCCTAGGGGCGAACCTGCTGGGAGGTGAAGCAGTGTGAGCCCACATTTGTTTCCAAATAGATATTTGTGGCACTGCAAGCAACCAGGGACCACGTGAGCCATTCGGTACAACCACAACAAAAAAAAAACAATCCTCACACCTGGTTAAGAACGGTCGTATTCACCCGTCTCCTTGTAGAACGGACGTCCACCACGGGGTGCGAGGACCTATCACAGTGAAAACCTCCCCCGACTGAGAGGCCACCTGCAGCAGACCGAATCAGCACCGGCTACCGTGGAAACGGAGGGCAAATCACAAACTCCCTCATCATTGAAAGGCGCTGCGATGCCTAGCTAATGTCAGGCTGGGCGCTAGAAAGGTGCCAAGAACCATATAAAGGGACAACATTCGCTATTACGAAGCTCCCAGGTGGGACACAGGCGCTACACGATGACAGCTGAATAGGGCCACATTGGACATAGCGCCTTGAAGGAAGGTGATGAACCCCTGCCTGTAAACACAGGATGCTCCGCCCCTGCGGGTTTCTTCTGTCCATTTGCACCTGTTTTGGCCCAGGGGTAGCTTTGATGCTTAAACACCACACACCGCACAGTCTCACCTGGCTGCCCATCTCAAGGTGCCAATTATGCCCGCCGTGGAAGGATAAAAGGCGGAGTCAGCATCGCATCGCATTCTAGTCTTTTATCACAGTCTGCGGAATCAGACGTAGTAATCCGCTGAGCTGTGCCGGGGCTTTGATCCTACAGAGAGAAGCCTTCGGGGTCCACTCTCGTCGCCTCCCCCCCACCACCAGGGAGGGGTGAAGGCCTCGCACGGAAGGGGAGTCCTTGCTGTGGTCTCACCGCCCTTAACACCCAGAGATGCCCCCCAGAGTCCGGGAGAAGCGGGTGTCCCTCAGTGGCACTTTCAAGGGACCCCCCCCTGGCAGGAATGGGCACCTTTAAACATATAATGAACGCATTAAACACCCCGTTTGTTGCAGGACAGGAGGAGCAGGGCTGGGGCCCAGCTGGTGGTGTTTATTGCACGAGCTGGGGTGAAGAAAGCCCTCTTATTACTGGTGCAAGTGTTCCATCTGAAGCAGACCCCCCACCCCTCCTCCAAAAATCCTGCCCCGCTACGCAGAGTCTCGCAAGCCGCAGAGTGGATTCGGTCGCACTGTTTGCGCTGATTTTTAGCGTAGTCCCGGTGTTTGTCCCGCACTAGAAAATCTGCGAGAACGGCACCATGCGAAGCACAAGCGGGCGCTACTTCTTCTGCCGCTCGAGTAGATGTTCTTCTCGAGCAGCTGCTTTCTCAACGCGAACGGAAAGTTTCTCAATGCGAGTGGTGGTGGTAAAATGCCCACGTTGAGAAATCTCGCCGGGAGGTGATCTACAGCATGATATTCTTCGCTAGCGGAGTTAACGTTGGCGAGTGCGAGCACGGAAAAAACTCTGCTTGTTTTTCGGAATTCTGCGTGTTACGCGGAGCAGGAAACACTTTGCAAACTCCGCGAGCGGAACGGAATTTAATGCCCAGGCCTAGTTCTTTCCCTCCCAACTGTAAATCTTGGTGTTTTACTGCTACCCACAGCAGAGGTGGTTGATTCCACCAGTCAGGGGGTGTCTCCGACTGGGGGTCACTGCCCAGGTGAATAGATGCCCCCTTCTTCCTCCATCTCCTCAGACATAAAGGACTTGTGATGGATAAAAGGAGTGCCCTAGTACAGGATCTTCCCCCTTTGAACTTCGTGATTGGGGCTTGTTGAAGATGATGCGGACGTCATCTCGAGAAGGGGGGGGGAAACATGATTTCGTAGAATGTAAAATATGCAAAAACCGCACTTTAAAACAAGCATTAGAAATGCAATAGGTCTCGCAGCATTAGAATTAGTGCTTTTAGAATTGTTAATGGGTTTAGCATGAGGGTGAGGGTGAGTGAGGGTGAGGGTGAGTGAGTGTGAGTGAGTGGGGGTGAGTGTGAGTGGGGGTGAGTGTGGGTGAGTGTGGGTGAGGGTGAGGGATTGAGGGTGAGGGGTTGAGGGTGAGTGAGGGTGAGGGGTTGAGGGTGAGTGAGGGTGAGGGGTTGAGGGTGAATGAGGGTGAGGGAGGGTGAGGGGTTGAGGGGTTGAGGGTGAGTGGGGGTGAGTGAGGGTGAGGGGTTGAAGGTGAGTGAGGGTGAAGGTGAGTGAGGGTGAGTGATAAATGTTGAATCTGAAACTGAGATGTCAAGAGGGTGTGCAATGCTAATTTAATGTCTGTGATAGAAGTAGGGGGTGAGGGCGGAACTCGCAGAGTTTCACTCCGTGGAATTCTTTGGAGTTACATAAAATGTCCACAGAGTTCAGCAAGCGGGTAGAAATCGGTATATTGTGCTGCTCGTGATGATTTATAGCGCAGGAGCCTGTTCTGTGCTGCAAAATCAGCACAAACGGCATCACGTGGCGCGTTGGAGGGCTGAGCAGCAGCTTTCTCACAGCGAACGGTCGCAACCACCCACATTGAGAAAGTCTCGCTGAGTACCATTCTATCGCCCGAAAATCACGCTTGGGGATGCCAAGTCGCACTTTCGCTTGCCTACCGCGTGCGAGAAAATCCTCCAGCATGAGGCTTTTGGCGTAGCTTTGCCGGGACTCAGTGTTACAAACATTATGCGGAGTGGCAAAACTCTGCTAAATCTGCCAGCGAGCAGAATTGATCGCCCACCCCTAGATAGAGGAGATTTGAAGGCATGAACATTTCATTTCCATTTTCTAATAAGCAGTTGATCTACAAGTCCCAGAATGCAGTGCTGCAAATGACACTTGGCACTTTGAGGCACCAATTCTTGTGGGAATTAGCATTTGGTTGCAGTGCTGCAAATGACACTTGGCACTTTGAGGCACCAATTCTTGTGGGAATTAGCATTTGGTTTAGGTGACGGGAACCCGATCCCGCGGCCTCTCCAGACACCCGGAAGAGGAAGCCCCCATTTGCGGCAGCACCTGGCAACGGCATCATCAGGCAATACTCTGACTGGCTGCTTCCTGGCGGTTATATTGACTCTCAGCTTATTAAATTCCGAGCCATCCATCAAGGCTGCAGACATGATCTTGTCAGCAGCACCTGTGTGGCGAGGAGAGAGCGGGCGTGATGCGCAAACGGCAAAGCTAAACAGGAGGTTGGCTCTCTATGCACTTTCTGCTCCTCCCACGTTAAAGAGCAGCAGCGTCCTTCATGAACACCTCGTACAGCACCGCACACTGCACAGCTTAAGTGGTGAACTGTTCACGGTGTGTCTGTCTAGTGCTGACCACACAAGTTGCACTGCTAAGCTTTTAAAGGAAGCAAAAGGGTTAAGTGTTTAATGTTAATAAATTACCACATTCACCAAGGATGCAGGATTCTAGTCCTGGATTTTCAATTAGGTGCCTAAGGCATTCTGGGAGTTGAAGTCCTGGGTCACTGACCCGGTTGAAACGGCACACCTGAAAACAATCGTGTGTATAAGGAAAGCAAGGAATGGATCATTATATGCTTGTGGCCATGGGGGTCAGGTGGTAACTTTAAAAGGGAAGCAAGGGTCTATCGTGAACTGGCAGAACACAGGCAGTCTCACCGGGGCCCAGAAGTGCGTGTCCGAGGCGCACTTGTGGCACCTTCAGACAGTTGTGGATTTTGACCCGCACTTGAACGCAGTGACTTAAAGGCTGAAACTTGTGTAGGAAATGGGACAGGTCAGGACCCTGCACGCACGAGATGCTGCCAGATAACCAGGACAGGGCGAGGCTGTCACGACATGGGTCGGATCGGCAGCTGTGTCAGTGTACGAATAAAACAACATTTGACCTCTGCGCCGTCACAGACAAAAATATCCCTGGCGGAGAGAGAGAGAGAGAGAAAGGGAAAGCTCCCGACTGCAAACAGGAAGCTCTGGAATGGGACTGCTCACCATCTACAGAGGTAGGGTAAGAGACAGTCTGCTTACCTACTGCAGAAGAAAGGGACAGACCGCTCCCCAGCCACACAGGAAAGAACAAGCCTTTCACCGTAACACGGCGGGCAGGGGAGGGGGCGGGCAGGGGAGGGGGCGGAGAGGTGCGACACGGCAGGCAGGCAGGGGAGGAGAGTAGGAGGAGGAGGGGGGAGGAGAGTAGGGGAGGCACGGCCTAGCGGCAGGCAGGCAGGGGAGGAGAGTAGGAGGAGGAGGGGGGAGGAGAGTAGGGGAGGCACGGCCTAGCGGCCGTGCAATCAAGTAGTGAGGGGGCGGAGCTGGGGGAGGCTGTGAGAGAGAGTAGGCAAGGCAGGCGGCTGGGGGCATGTGCACGCGCTTTTAAGCTCAATGCACATGCGCATTGAGCTTAAAAGTCACGGGCACTGCAAGGAATCGCCACGATTCCTTGCAAGTTAGATAAAGTCTGGATGAGCCCCTATAGTCTCGCTTGCTCGATGCGCATGCGCATCGACAGGCGAGACCTAAAAATCTGAGGTGGCGGGGCCACGAGAGAGGCTGGAGCCAAGCAGAGCTGGCGGTCCTCCCGAAGTGAGGGGATACCCGCTCCCTGCCCTCAAGGAGCCCTCCTCCCTGCCCTCAACAATACCCGCTCCCTGCCCTCAACAATACCCGCTCCCTGCCCTCAACAATAACCGCTCCCTGCCCTCAACGGGGCCCTGCTCCCTGCACTCAACTCTTCAGGGCGCACGTGGCCCTCTCGGTCTCTTTCCTGGCTTGTGTAAAGGGCTGCTGTGATGGGCCCTAGGCCCTCATGCTGGCAAGCAGACACAGGACACACAGGAGGTATGGTGCAACTGGCCCAGAGCACGTGGGCTCTGCCTCTTTTATTAATGCTGTGTCACCTGACCAGTGACATCAGTGGTGGGTGGGTGTTCAGTGTAGTTACAGGCTCAGCACTAGAATGCTGACTTATGCTGGGCATTACAGCTTGCAGCTGGCCGCCTCTGGCCACCTCTTGCCTCCTCTGGCCGCCTCTGCCTCGCCCTGAGTAAGGCCACAGATTCATAATTTCACAGAAGCGAAATGTCAGGATATATTTAACGCTCGAACAACTACAACCCCCATAACGAACCGCGACACGTGAGACAGCCCCACTGAAACCTGTAGCAGTGACGTGAGGAATGAAATGGGCTCTTAAACGTGCAACAAGGTCCACAATGCGTCGGGGGGGACACGGAGAACATGCTATAAAAACACGGGAGACACATGGGTTACAGTGGTGCCGACTGTGGTGAGGACTTGATCACTGGTGCAATAACCGAGAAAGGTACTTGCACTGTGAGCGCGTGGCAAGAACATCATCAGGTTAATGCAACGGATGGAAGAGATTTCAAAACCACACAGAAAAACAGAAGGTAATCAGGTGTGTGCGTAAATGTCTTTGTTTATTCTGCGCCCTTCTATTACGCATGCAAGTGCTGCCGATTCTGGCCGGCAGGGGGCAGCTGTTGGAGAGGGGTCAAGTGAAGTGGCCAAGATCACATGACTGCAGGAGGGGAGCAGTAGCCAGGCCTCCTATCAGTCAGAAACCTGGCCCCATGGCCGGCTTTAACACTGGTGGTACCCTGTGCCACAATGTCTGTTGGCACTGCCCCCAATGACCACCTCTGCCACGGATTTCATCACTACCACCCTTTGACAGCGCCCCTCAAGTCTCCAGAACCACTGCCTCTCAGAATCATTTAGTTTCACAGCACTACTCATACCAGTGTAAGGTGTCAGAGCACTTTACACCACACACATATGTATGTAAATCAGTGTATAGGAGTGTTATATCGGACAGGACTACAAGGTGTACAGTGGCGTAACAAAACCTGATGGGGCCCCCCTGCAAGATATGATGAAGGGCCCCCCTCATCGTGTTCTGCTCCCCTTTCCCTTCAGAAAATCATTATTTCTGTGATATTTGCAGAGGTATGAAGCCCTACATATAACAAAGTCAACATTATGAGATTGATTTACAAACTAGGAGACGGATAGATAGCATGTCCCTCGCTTTAGAAGGATATGAAGGACAAAAAATGATTCTCTCATCAACAATGGTGATAAACAGGCAAATGTGGATTTCTTAGCCCATAAGGGGCCAGATGTAGGTAATCCCAGATTACCGATTCTTAAATACCGAATCATAACGATTCGGTATTTAAGAACAGGCAAATGGGATGTAGGTCATTTTACCGAAAAAATTACCGAATATGGAGGCCCATAGGAATGAATGGCAATTACCGAATCGGTAAATACTGATTCGGTAATTGGGGGAAACATTGAAGGGTGGCAGGGTGTCACTTTGACACCCTGTTGCACCCCTCAATTGTGCATGGGTGCACATATTGCAGACATACATGCCCTAAGGGCATGTAGGCATGTATGTCTGCAACATGGCACTGAAGCAATTTGCATAATTTTTTTTTTTTTTTTTTATTTATTTACCACCAACTTGTAGTTGGTGGTAAATAACGAATCCCAAAAAGGGGAAAACACTCATTTGAGTGCTCCCTACTTTGCTATTTCGGTAATTTTCCGAATTGGTAAATTACTGAATTAGCAATTTGGGCACCTACATCTCACTAGCCTAATTCCGGTCGGTAACGGCTGAAATTCGGTAATTACGACCGTTACCGACCGGAATTATGCTTCCTACATCTGGCCCCAAGTGTGTTAATGGGCCACATTTATTTTCAGTGGCATGTATGTTTAGGAGACTGTCAAACACAAGCTCTATTGTATGCTCTATAAGCGTTTTATTTTGTTTTCAGGAATACAGGTGAGCAACATTAAACTACAGCATACTTAATTTAAAAATACTAAGATTCTTTTCTGATTTCAACCATGAGGCAACTTTAGTGGTAACATATCACTGGAATGTCATTCGATGCCTTTCTTAGGTGTAGTGTAGGAGTGACAAGTCATCGATACTCGTAGGCTATAAAGTTTGAGAGTCCTTATTCTGGAAAAGCACAAATTCAGAATTTAAAATGCAACATCATTGTTAGGGCTTAACTTTAATAATAAGAATAGTTTTCTACCCAACTGAACCCTTTCCGCAAGATTAGGATAATGAGACTGCGCAAAAAAACACACAGCTCTAACATATACCTTGCAGTTTGCAAGCAGCTCTTTGATGATAATTAACCCGTTGGGTGCTGGTGATGGAACCACTCCGTCACCAGCCTCGGGCGGGCTGTGCTAATGACATAGCGGTTCCGTCACGGCCCCGCCGCCACGCCTGCGCGGCAGCGATTTCGCGCCTGCGCTGAGCGTTCCATTGAGCGGGCGGGGCTGTGACGGAACCACTCCGTCACAAGCACAGCGCGCCCGAGGCTCGTGGTGGAGCGGTTCCGTCACGAGCATGGCAGGCGCCGCGAGGATCCCCCTCCCCCCTAGCGATGCGGCAGAATTACCGCCGCAGCCAAGGGGTTTATGTGCTCAATGTTCTATATTAGTATTTTGACTCATAAAAGATAAGTCCCATAAAGAGCTCTCTTCCCCCGCCCCAACTTTGTTCTACTTTTTCATTTTAGATCCTGGTAAAAGGTTGGACAAGGCGCACCCACATCCTATGAAAGTGGGACAACTACTGCTGACGTCACCCCAATACGCTGATGACACAGTCGTTATGAGTTTACCGCCAAATGGCTACAAAACGTACTGTACGTGTTGGCCCTCCACGGCGGGATGTCTGTCTGTCAATTTAGACAAAACCAAAATAGTAATCTTTGGAATCAGACGCAAAAAGAAGGAAAACAAGCATTTGCAATGCAATAGGTCTCGCATTAGGAAAGTTTGAGCTATTGGTATTGTAAACGTCAAATTTTTTATTTATGTGTTGGTTTTGAAAACAGCGAAATTAATAGCTTCGTCATTTACAATGCCAATAGTTATAACTTTCGCAAATGTGACACCTATAGCATTTGTACTGCAACATGTGTTGTATTTACGTGACTTCGATGTATTGATATTACAAATAACGATGGCTTTTAATTTTTTTAAATAATTAATACTTAAATAAAAGTTATTGTAATTTATAATGGCAATAGCTTAAAGTTTTGTACATAACTTTTGTGAAGATTATGTTTAGTATATTTTATTGTAACGACAAGAACAGAAGTGAAATATTGACATATTTTTGTGACATTTGTAATAAAGCTTGAAAGATTGAGAGAACATATTTGAACCACTTGATGTTGAATGGTTGCACAGATTGATGCTTGGGAGTCGCCTTTTGTTGGGCATGGCCCCAGCGGCTCGGAGTGCCCTAACCAACAAAACCATGATGGGCTTTAGCTCAGATTACTAGCAAACTGCTAGCAATGTCACCATCCCTTGGTAGAGGGGGGCTTTGAAGCTCTGCCACTGCGCACGTCTTTTTTCCCAAAAGTCATTTATGGGATACTGAATCTACTCAGCCACAGGAGCTTCGGGGGAGGGGGTGCGGGGGGGGGGATCTCAAGAAGGGGCACGGGGCGTGCACTCACCGACTTGCAGGACATTATCCATGCAGCCCGTCTCTAGCAGGCGGATGCCTCGGCAGAAGGGTAGCCCGTCCCTGGCTGCGGGTGCTACGGTGGTCCCCGTGGGAGTTGCCGGAGCGGCTCCTGCTGCCCCTGCAGGCGCTGGGGCTGAGCCGGCTGCGACCCTGGCCGGCAGCGGTGGGCTTTCCTGACCACCCCAGTACTAGAAGGAGGAAAACATGCATATTTGACACTTGGAGCGGGAGAATTCCAGTGCACGATGCGGCGCTGGAAGGGCTCAGGGATGCAGCTGAAGAGCTCCTCCACCTGCTCAAATGCCCAGCTCTCGGCCACGCTCTTGGCCGCGCAGTCCAGCAGCGACTAGGGCAGCAGCGGGGGCCTGGTGGGCGGTGAAGAGGAAGAGCTGGCCGGGTACGGCCGTGAACAGAGGTACTTGACTGGACGGCAGCAGCTCGACCTCCACCCATTCTAAACAGTAGGGCGCAGTCTCCTTGAAGCGGGGCCCTGCTCAGTTGTAAAGTACAAACAAGCGCAGCGGCTAAAGGTAGGGACCGTGCTCCAAAATAATAAAATAATTAAAGACATACAAAATGCGAAAGCGGCACATACTACAGCAAAACAATTAATTAAACAAACGCGGTCCCCAAAGTGGAAGAGGAGCGCGTTATAAAATTTTTTTTTAAAGTCGGCCTGGAGCGCAGAAGAGACGCGGGAGGGCAGGAGCGTGACGCCGTGAGCGTGCACGTTGGCGTTCCCTGCGGCTCGTGACAGTGGAGGCGCCTGCAGTCTTCGCCCACTGTACTTGAGGAGTGCTGTGAGGCTGTGGGACGGGGACGCGTCTTAGAAGCCGCTGCAACACCAGGCGAGCCCTAAAAAGAGTATAGCAGACCCGGTGAGGGGGGGCGTCGGGGCACATTGACGGTGCCGGCCCCCCCAGTGACGGAAGCCCTGCGTGTGCCCGGTGAGCGGCGTTGGGAGTGTGTGTGCGCGCGTTTGTGTGTGTATGTAAGCGGGGGGCGGCGGGGGGGGTGCGCTTGTATGTGCCTGCGTGTGTTGTACCTGTGTGTGTGCCTGCCTGTGTGTACGTGTGCCTGTGTGGCGTGTGTGCAGGGGTGTGGGGGCTGGCTGTGTGCGCACGGGAATGTGAGGCACGAGAGGGGCACGGCGCCGTGCGCGCCCACGAGGTCAAATCTGCGCTCGTGCACCCTCTCGTGTCTACATTCCCAAATACGGGCCACAATAGGTCTTTCGCTGACGCTCGACCTAAAAATGGCCCCTGGGAGACAACTAGGCGGAAAAGAGTTGTAGGTATAAATATCCCGGGGTCTGGCTTCAATCAAGATCGCCAATCCCCTACACTCCATCGAATACACTACAGCCCCGGATGGAAGCACTTATCACCGCTTTCTAAAAAAATGCACATTAAATACCTGCGCCAACCTGGAAGACAATTTTGTCAGCATATAAAGCAAAATTGCTCTTAGTGTCGGCCTGTGGGTCAGAAGCCTTCCCGGGGAACCGAAGCACATTTCTGAATAACTCCAGAGTAGGGTTTTCTGCGCCCTTCCCGGGCCCTTGTCCTCTCTAAGGAGGCCCCGAGTGGGTAAAGTCCCCCGCCTGGAGTGGAGTCCATGGAGGCAGTGAAGGGATCTGCTGGGTCCAGGCCAGATGTACGGCTTCAGGGCGCTGAGCGCAGCACCTCTGGGAGCAAAGACCCCTCATGAAGCCTTTACACATGCAATGAATGAACAAACACAAGGATAGCGGTGGGTGCAGGACACGGGGCGCTTCAAAGCGCAAACATCCGTGGCATTGTGTAAGTACAAGTCACCGTCCCCGCAGAAGTGCCTGTTTGAAACAAGCACAGGCTCCTCCAGGTGCGGGGGCGTGGCCTTACACCAGTGACTGACGCACTGCGCCCTGGGCTCCGATGCCAACTTGGACACTTTGTAGGATGTGCTTGAGGCAGAAGAAACTCTTTCACAATTGTGCACGTGCCCGTTTCACAATATGCACACCGAAAGCACTTAAGTAATGCGCAAGAAATAAGGACTTCTGATACAGTCCGTCTGGTAAAATGTATCATTATCGCGATAACTGACCCCACGGAGGATATCGCTGACAACAGTTGGACAAAACTTAAAACAAGCATTGGCATAGCCAATAGGTCTTGCCTTTGGGACCTTATAAGTGTTTAGTTATCCATCCAGCACAATAGCCTTGGTGCAACGTCAACTGTTGTATGGCTAAACACTTATAACGTCCCAAAGGCGAGACCTATTGGCTATGCCAATGCTTATTATGCATTAACCCGTTGACCGCGGCGCGAATTCCGCCGCGGTGCGGGTGATTTATGACTGGGCGTGGTCAGGACGGCCCGCGGCCATCCTCCGCACACGCCCACCGTGACGTCGGACGGCCGGGGGCCGCCCGACGCACGCAAAGGGTTAATACTCTACCCTGAGGGTCTAAAAGGCGCACTTTGGAAGTACCTTACGAATACATAAAAATAGGATTTTCCTACATGGCAAATGCATTTTTACCCGTCTTGTTTTTGCAGTGCATTTAAACAGCAGCTTAGCCAGAGAACAGTGGTGTTGACGGTAGAAATATCGGACATACTTTTGGTTGGTGGAAACACACACACTGCAGGCCACATGACATTTTACTTTCCATGCCATAGGTACACTTAAGGTACAAATTATAAGGGACTTATAGGGCAGTTAAATAAGCCAAACAGGAAGTTTCAATGCACATCAAATTTTAGTGAGAAGCACAGGTACTTTATTACTTTTGCGCAGTGGAAAACTGCACACAAAAAGCCAGCAAATCCAGGCATGGAACACTTTAGTTATTTCCCACAGTAGTCGAGAAATTTATTTTTTATGTAAAACATTCTACCTTGCCATCTATGATGGGAACTGGCAAAGTTTTGGTAATTAAAGATATTTGATGATTAAGGAAAACTTATTATTTACTTATTTAGTGTTTTTGTAATGCACTACTAACCACCGCAATCTCTGGGTACTTTTATGAGGATAAATATAAAAGTACATCTAAAGAAAATAATTAGATGTATTAACCCGAGAGGAAAAGGAAGGTTTGCCAATGAAGCCACAAAAGTGTGAGCCTCTAAATATTTTAAGATTCGGCTAGAACGAGGTCCGACTTGGGAATGCGCATGCTCCGTATATCTCAGGTAAACACTTCACCTTTGGTAATCTGCTCACCCATTCAAGTCACATCTAACACTTTCATTTGCCCCATCACTACTTTTCCATCCACTCACATGCTGTTGACCGCTCAATTTAGTGTGAAGAATTTAAAAATATCACAAAAAAGGAGAACGGCTCTCCTTGATGCTAGAAGGAGAATGCCTGCTAAATGATCACTCTAGCTTTGCCTCCAGTGAGGCAAACTATATGGCTTTCTATCTGCTGATGTGGACAGCCTGATGTGAGGGGACCAAAACAATAAGGACATTAGGAGCTGGTGTGCCCGGCCAGGGTCAGAGTGGGAAGAGCACGATAGCATCATGACTGGGCGTCTTCCTAACCCTGTCCGATTTTGGAAGATTGTGCTGCTAGTTGCACATGGGCAAATTGTGTTAAAGCAACTGTTTCGAAGGGGCGAACAAAAGCCTATTTACTTCAATATCGGCTACTTCTTTGGATCTCAGGAAAACTGGACCTAGAGAGCTCGATATTTACATATTCTGAACAAATTGGTGGCACTGTGAAGGGAAATGCGGGGCATGAACTGCACATCTTGTTCGCATTTAAAAGGGGTGATTTGGAGCGAAAGGCAAGAACAAAATCTAGCCGAGAGTGAAAACACTGAAAGCAAAAACATTGCAGAAGCGGCCGGTAACAATTCGAGCAAGATGGTTGAGGCGGAGCGAGGCACGTGCGCTTGGGAGAGCAGTCTGCTCTTTTTCGTACCACTCTCTCGTGCTTGTGGCGGCCCCTGCGTGCTCCTGCAAGGTCTATGCCGCCACAAGCACGAATATGTGCTTCGAAAAAGAGCTGAACAACGGCTAGGTCTCCTAAGCAGCACATGCGTGCTGCGTAGGCGAGACCTAAAAAAATCTCCTCTGAATCCTTATTGAACGCTGAAGTTGATGGAAAAAGTGCGAAAAAAATGGAGCCTCGCATTCAACGTGAGCCACACAGCTGAGCTGTACTTAGCACAGCTGGATAAGGGCACACTGGAGCTGAACTTAGCACAGCTGGACAAGGGCACACTGGAGCTGAACTAGCACATCTGGATAAGGGCACACTGGAGCTGAACTTAGCACAGCTGGACAAGGGCACACTTTAGGCACACTGGAGCTGAACTTAGCACAGCTGGACAAGGGTACACTGGAGCTGAACTAGCACAGCTGGACAAGGGCACACTTTGGGAACACTGGAGCTGAACTTAGAACAGCTGGACAAGGGCACACTGGAGCTGAACTTAGCACAGCTGGATAAGGGCACACTGGAGCTGAACTTAGCACAGCTGGACAAGGGCACACTTTGGGCACACTGGAGCTGAACTTAGCACAGCTGGACAAGGGTACACTGGAGCTGAACTAGCACAGCTGGACAAGGGCACACTTTGGGAACACTGGAGCTGAACTTAGAACAGCTGGACAAGGGCACACTTTGGGCACACTGGACCTGAACTTAGCACAGCCGAGCAAGGGCACACTTTGGGCGCATGTACATGGTGTCACCACCTGTGCCCACCTTCGACCACCCACGAGCTACAGTGGTTCTCCTTGCGCAAGCTCCGCTGGACTTTTACAAAGTTCGCCATTTTGACCTGGTCCGTCTGGCCTTCGCTTGTTGCCAGCTTGATGCCATGTAAGTGCACTTTACAAAGGAGCCGGGGTCACCGCAGGGACCGCCATGTACAGTTACTTGCACCTTTTTTTTTTATTCACTGACACTTTCACTTTGCACTTTCTTGTACAATTAAGAACAAGTTTGAAATGGGCCATTGGCACCGGGGCGCCCGCTTTGTAAGATGGCACTGGGTGCCACTGACAGCTGTGGCTTTTTTTAAACACATTTGAAAAACTAGTCTTTTGATAGGACATATTTATCTGTTTCTATATTTGTTTTATGCAAAGAGCTCTTCACCATCGTCAAGGAGTTCTCCAACCCCAGCACCGGCACCAACGACATCACTCCGTCACAAGACCTCTGCAACTCCCTCGCCTCATTCTTCCACCGCAAGATCGCCGACATCCACAACAGCTTCGGCGCACCACCCACGCACCCAACCGTCGAACCAACGCCCCCCACAGCCACCCTCCGCACCTGGACCACGGTGACCACCGAAGACACAGCCGGCACGATGAACACCATCCACTCCGGATCACCGACCGACCCCTGCCCACACCACGTCTTCAACAAGGCCGACTCCACCATCGCACCCCAACTCCGGAACATCATCAACACCTCATTCAACACCGCCACCTTCCCAGAGAGCTGGAAGCACGCCGAGCTCAGCGCCCTCCTGAAGAAACCTACAGCGGACCCCACCGACCTCAAGAACTTCCGTCCCATCTCGCTCCTCCCTTTTCCTGCTAAAGTCATCGAGAAGATCGTCAACAGACAGCTGACCGCCTTCCTCGAGACGAACGGATCTCTCGACCCCTCGCAGTCTGGATTCAGAGCCAACCACAGCACCGAGACCGCCCTCATCGCAGTCACCGACGACATCCGGACCCTGCTCGACAAAGGGGAAACAGTGGCCCTCATCCTCCTGGACCTCTCCGCGGCGTTCGACACTGTCTGCCACCGCACCCTAGTCCAGCGCCTCAGCAGCATCGGTATCCAAGAGAAGGCACTGGAATGGATCATCTCGTTCCTCGCCGGAAGAACACAAAGAGTCCGCCTCCCCCCGTTTCGCTCCGAGGCCACCGAAGTCATCTGCGGCGTCCCGCAAGGATCTTCACTCAGCCCCACTCTCTTCAACGTCTACATGAGACCGCTTGCAGCCATCGCACGCCAGCACAACCTCAACATCATCTCTTACGCCGACGACACTCAGCTGATCCTCTCCCTCACCAGAGACCCCGACACCGCCAGAACCTGCCTACGCGAAGGGATGAAAGACGTCGCGGAGTGGATGAAGGACAGCCGCCTGAAACTGAACTCGGACAAGACGGAAGTCCTCATCCTGGGATCATCGTCCTCCGCCTGGGACGACTCCTGGTGGCCCCCAGCCCTGGGCACCGCACCCAAGCCAACCGACCACGCATGCAACCTGGGCTTCATCCTGGACTCCTCCCTCTCGATGACCAGACAAGTCAACGCCGTCTCCTCATTGTGTTTCAACACCCTGCGTATGCTTCGCAAAATCTTCCGCTAGATCCCGACCGGGACCAGGAACACTGTCACCCATGCACTCGTCACCAGCCGACTGGACTACGGAAACGCCCTCTACGCCGGAACCACAGCCAAGCTAGAGAAAAGACTCCAGCGCATCCAGAACGCCTCCGCCCGACTCATCCTGGATGTCCCCCGACGCAGCCACATCTCCAGCCACCTGAGGAACCTGCACTGGCTCCCCGTCGACAAGAGGATCACGTTCCGGCTCCTCACCCACGCACACAAGTCTCTTCACGACCTGGGCCCCAAGTACCTCAACGACCGCCTGACCTTCTACACGCCCACCCGCCAGCTACGGTCCACCAGCCTCGCCCTCGCAGCCGTACCACGCATCCGAAGAGCAACCGCCGGAGGAAGATCCTTCTCTTACCTGGCTGCCAAGACGTGGAACTCCCTCCCCATCCACCTACGGCTGACCCAGGACCATCTCGCCTTCAGGAAACAACTCAAGACCTGGCTGTTCGAGCAGTAGCATACCCCCTCCCCCAAGCGCCTTGAGACCCTCCCGGGTGAGTAGTGCGCTATACAAATGATTTGATTGATTGATTGAATTAAGTGTATCATTAATAAACTCATCCATCCATCCATCCATCCATCCTGTAAAGACAGACCCGGTTAAGCCCCCCCCCCCCTCCCCTGTCCTAAGCCCCGCCACAGATCAGGGCTTGCTGCAGCACGTCCTCTGCTGGGAACCTGCAGACACTAATTCCCAGTAAACTGTGGAGGTAAACCCCCAGCTCTGCGGCTCAAGCCTCAATCCCACTCACAAAGGCGGGGCTTAGGCCCTGCCGAGCTTCCAGAACAATCCCTCTCTTCAGGGGTGGGCAGACGTGGGAACCCGGATCAGGGTTTAAAGCAGCGGAAATCTGTTTATTTTTAAGGATTATTCCTTTCAAACGCCGGACTCAGGAATGCCGCCTTTGTCCTCGTCCCGGCGCTCACTTCCAGGAGGTGTGATCTTGGGAGAGCGGTGTTAATTCTAAGGCAGTGACAGTAAAGGTTGGAGAAACACACGGAGGGAGCAGGGGCAGGTTTTCTTTATTGTTGATCAGAGAACAGTGGAGGGAAGCCCCCTCCCCTAAAGATCAACCCATGCAGTACAGTGACCTCTGAAGCGAGGGGGGCTGGGTCCGAGTCAGTCAACACTAACCCCAGGGCAGGGGCCTGGGAAAGGAATGATCGCAGAGTTATTCATTACCTTGATGGCCTGGGGGAGACCTCCTCTTACGGGGACCGGGCAGAGCAGGTCCGGGCAGTGATGGCGCAACTACCCCTGTGCAAGGACAGGACGCTCCGCCCCCAAGCACAGAGGCCTCTGACCCCACACACACATTGCGAAACTCTCCTGGGTGGAGTTTGCGCTCTGGAAAACAACATATACACACATGGGATTACCCCAGGAGAAAGCAGGGCACACCTGCCCTGCTTTAGAATACAAGTGTCCCATGTCACCCAGCCATATGCAAATCAGCTCTGACCCTGTGCCTCATGGGAACAGTCCAGTCCGAACTACCAAGCCATGTCTTTCCTAGACCGGAATCAAGCATCCAAGGACCGGTTTCTGGATATGAGCCTTCATTCAGCCAGGTTAGCTTGACTCCAGTGGTGTGGAGAGCCTGGGACTCACGTCTGAGCATACCCAGCCCACTCGGGGTGAAAATTGCAAAAAACACAGTTGATGGACAGAATGCAGAACAATGTCGTACATTCACCCCAGTACAAAGATCTGGGCCAAAATCCATCGTTTTTTTTGCTCACCATGCCATTCCAGTTGGAACCCAGCCATCTGACTGCTAGAAGCGTGCCACAGGGGTCAGGGGTCAGGAGTCTGCCCGTTGTCCAGGCACTGGGCCGACATGGGGCCCATCAGCAGAGCAGCCCCAGGACAGATTGTAGGGCCACTGTCGGCCCTGGCTTCACGAAGGAACCAGAAGGCTCCCGGCCTCAGCTGGTGCTGAGCATGGGGCACTCCGCTGTAGCGCCTTGTAGGGTAACCAGGCACTATTATCCATGCATGCTGCTCCAGGGAGCCATGAGGAGGGGGAAAGGGCGGTGTGATCTGTAAAGGGGGTGTGTAGGGCGGTCTGTAAGGGCGCAGGGCCTTCTACAGACGTCCAGTGAGAGAGTTTTCTTATAGCCAAGGAGAGGACGCACAAGAGGTGCTCCAGAGTTTTTACGTCATTTGGAGCTAGGAAAGGTTTGTTGTTAGTAGAAGTTGGAGTTGGAGTTGCAAACACCCCTTTGGCCAGATTCGGGGCAGGTGTTCCCTGTGTTTTAAGACTCCTCAGAACTTAACAGATGCAACAGTTTGGGTCTGATGTCTGCAGAGCCATTCAATAAAGTGTCACTGAGGAGGAGTCAGGTTTTCAGAAAGGGAGAAAAATTACAGTTTTTAAGCTGGTTTAGCTTGGTATGATCTCAGCAGGTTTTGAACGTTGCCCAGGCAGGAGGGTCAGGTGGCACAAGCAGAGACGGCAGAGACTCCACGAATATCCGGGGGTCATCCGCTTAGAGGTGGTCCTGTACCCCAATGTCGGTTAAAAGTGAGCACAGGGGTTCAAGACAGATGCTGAGGTTTGGGGGCACCCCGCATTAATAGGGAGAGGGTTAGAGAGGACGCCCAGCCTTCCTGAGGGCGCCTGGAGGATTTTCTGAGGGTGCCCAGCCTTCCTGAGGGCGCCCAGGAATATTTTCTGAGGGCGCTCAGCCTTCCTGAGGGCGCCCAGCCTTCCTTGAGGGTGCCCATGAGGATTTTGTGAGGGTGCCCAGCCTTCCTGAGGGTGCCCAGCCTTCCTGAGGGTGCCCAGCCTTCCTGAGGATGCCCAGCCTTCCTGAGGGCGCCCAGGAGGATTTTCTGAGGGTGCTGCCTCTATGCCAGGCTGTGTTCTTCGGGAGCCCCCCTCTCTCCTTGGTGCCCCCCCCCCTGCTGTGAGACGCACCCCACCCTCCCCCCTCAGGGTGGGAAGCCTTCTACAAACTGCCCCCGAAGCTCTCGGATTCATCCGTCTGTAACTAGGTCAGTAACCACTTGGGGCCTAAAATGCAATTTATAAATTCAGACTCAATTAAAAATTGGAAATAGTCTAAATTCTTAATGAACTGAATTAAGGATTGTCTAAGACCGACAACGGATTATCATGTGCAATAAATGAAAGACTTTACAATCTCTTACGTTCGGGGTGTCCCTTCGAATTCCGTTCGGGGGGTGGGGGGGGTTATTTAATTCTTCGTTGATGGAAACAGCAGGAAGGGGTTTGTTATTGAGCGACGGATACTGTAACCCGCTTTAAAAACTCTTAATTGAAATAGTCCACGGTGCACCTGTGATCCCTCAGACCGGAAGCACGGCCTTGTACCCGGAAGAGCTCGGGTGGTTTTGGGGGCGATCTCTCCTAATACCTCATGTTTCTTCTGGTTTGCGCTGCCCCCTACAGGCTGGAGAGAGTTCCTACAGTTCAGAAGAGGCCTAGGAAGGCACCCACCCACCCTTGCACTCGGGGGTCACCTTTCACAGCCCCCCAGCATCCACGCAAGACCCGTCCTTCGAGGAGCCTGGTTTTATACTTTTGGTAGTCATGAGTTTACGCTAGGGATTTTAGTAACCCTAGCTGAAGTACTACGCTACGCTCACGTAGTTTGCAAAGTTTGCGTTACTTCGGACTTCACGAATTGCACGTAGCACACTGCAAACACGCGCAGCTTGCTTGCGGTCCTCAATGTCAAGTTGGCAAGCGCGAGCGGGCAAAATGACATCCCGGCGAGACTTTATCTTCGTTCGCGATCAGCAACATCAAGTTGCCGATCGAGAGCGTGGAAAATAAACCTTCCGGCGAGATTCTCAACGCGGGGAGGTCAGGTTTTTCATTGCGAGTGGTCGCGTAGGCTCGCAACCGCTCGTCATGAGAAACTACCAGTTTGCGTTGAGAAAACTGCCGCTCGAGTAGAAATCTACGCGAGCGGCAGAAAACAACCGCTTGCACTGTGCAAGAAGCAGTTTGCACTGATCGCACAGTGCGGACAAGCATCCTGCACTGTGCAACTAGTGTGAACAGCATTTTGCACAGTGCACTTCGCAATTCGCGTAGTGCAAAGTGCACTTCGTGTAGCTAACCGTAGCGCTATTACGCCCAAGGTTAGATTTTAGTCTTGAATATACATTTTTTTTTTAACCTTTTGTTATATTCATTTTTTGACAATGTTTGAAAAAAGTGATTATGGTATTCCATTTTCTTTTCATATTTTTTGCTCTTTGGTTCCCTTTTTCCTTTCCTTTCCTTTTCCATCTTTTACTTTATTTCCTTATGTTTTTCTTATTGCATATTTTACTCATGAGATAGTTTTCTGTTTTTTGATTGACCTGTGACAATTATTTAATGTTTCTGTACTTTTGGAAACATTTTAATAAAGAATTGAGAAACAAAATTGGGTATACATACATGCAACATACATACATGTATAAATCCGGGAGTATACTTATTGTAAAAGGCAGGTCAGAGGAGGTCAGGCAGGGACGGGGATCTCAAACAGACGGAGGCGTGCTGCACCCGTCGCACAGCGTCGCCAGGACATGCGATTGAAGGGCATGTCACAGGTATCGCGACACTTCCTCTATCGTGCTGCATCACGACACAGGTTGGCACCCTCTGCTTTTGCAACACGAACACGTTGAAATGGGACCCCCGCATGGCCCCAGAAGTGCTGGAGTGTCCCAGTAGTTCACCCTCCCCCCTTCACACCCTCCACCCCCCCCCCCCCCTTGCACCCTGGTGCTGGGATTCGCGTGGATGTGACACCTTCGCAAGGAGCGGAAACAGCCTCAGTGAAGGAAGGGGGGGGGGGTCTACGTGCCCCCCCCCCCCTCCCCCAGTGACTAAAGGCCCCGCACTGAGCGCATCCTTTCCAAAGACCTCCCAGCAGGGGACGCCGGGCGCCAAGAAGCCCTCCCCGGACCATCGCAGCACTTTCCCGCCTAAATGATTGTCTGCAAACTATCTAAGAAAGAAGCTTGAGAGCAAGTTTACAAACCCGCAGCAAAGAACCCGCCAAAGGAGCCGTTACCCAGCTCAAACTTCTAAAAAAAATGCAACCCTTCCAACACAAATATCCCTAAAGTGCCCCCAATCCCGTGTTTTCAAGTGCCGCGACCCTGATCATTAGATTTAAAAATCAACAAAATAACAATGTTTGTAGCTCAAATGGATCAAAAGTTACTGAAACGCTGCAACTTGTGTTGCTGCGCAGTGTAAGCCCTTCACAAAAGTCAGCTCTCAGAAGTTTATGACTCTATTCGAGTATTAAACTGTCACTAATGAGGCATAACCGTTGACGGGACGGAGTAAAAAAGGCAAAATAATGCAGAGATCCGGTCACATAATATGCGCTTTACGCCGCCTCATTTGCATTTTCTTGCCGCATAATTGAGTGAACCTGCCGCAGACATATGCACTCCCGTCACAGAATTCTATCCTTCTGGGGTTTCGTGGCACTTTACCTATTCATGTGAAGCACTTCACAGTTGAAGATGGGGTGCTCTAGACCCCCCGCCCCCCTTTCACTGTCAACAAGCGGTGCACCCCAACAGTTAGTAAGGGCGGCTCCTTCCGGCCTCTCTCGCCCTTCCAAGCCCCCCCCCCCCCCATCCGCGACATCTCCCACCCCCGCCAGCCTCAGATGTGGTAATCTGGGTATTTACCAATTCCCCCCGCCCTACCCCGCCCCCCCCCCCCCCTCACACACATACACACCCCGCGACCAGCAGTCTGAAGGCGGTGATGTGGTAATCTGATTATTTACAAGCACCCCCACCTCCCCCACACCTCATGACCAGCAGCCTGAAGGTGGTGATGTGGTAATCTGGTGACCACTCCAGCTCTCTTCCACTTAAGAGCTGCGAAAACCGGGGAATTTCACCCCTTTATTGCAAACCCCGCAGGAAGCGCCGTCAGCACTGAAGTCACTTGTGATTGTGAATTTTATTTATTTATTTTGTATAGCGCAAACAGCTACCCAACAAAGGGTTTCCCGGCGCTTATGATTCAATGAGGGGTAATTGGACAACTGACCTAGACGTTAAACAGCCAGGTTTTTATGGCTTTTCTTTTTTTTTTTTTTTATTTAGAATTTTTTTTTTTTTATTGAAAAGAAAGCAGTGCAAAAATATATATATACAGATGTGCGTACAATGATGGCGGTCCTGTCTATGAATAGTCCATTCGTGAGTTCGTTCTCCCTCCACTGGGAGAGGAAAGAAAGAAGAGAGAAAGAAAGAGGGGGGGAGGGGGGGGCAAGCTCGTTGTTGTCTTTACTGGGTCTTCCTCAGGTGCTCGTCCAGCGGGTCCCACATGTGCAGCTTGGCTTTATGTTCCTTTGAGAAGGTGCCTGTGATGTTGTCGGCACCCCTCAGGAAGGTGACCCAGTTTACCCATGTCTTGAAGTTTGCTTTGGCTGTGTTTTTCCAGTTCGTTAGGATTATTTTAAGGGCTGCTATGAGGAGTAGGTCGAGGAGTTCTCTCTCTTCTCTGCTTTTTAGGTTCGCTGTTAGGTGTTCAGTCGCCAGGCTCACGAAGCTGATTTTCAGATCGGTCTTGAGCATGTCGTTCAAGAACGTATTGATTTGTGCCCAGAACCTCTTGACTTTCACGCAGGTGAAGATGAGGTGCTCGAGGGTGCCTTCCTCTTTCAGGCAGTTCCAGCATCTGTCCGAGTCTGCGATGCCGACCTTGTGGAGTTTGGATGGCGTCCAGTAGGCCTTGTGAAGTAGCCAAAATTTTGTTTGCGCTAGCTGTGGTGTGATTTTGTTTGTCGTTGCTGAGCTCCACATTTTCGCTCGTTCCGTTTCACTCAGTTGCCTGCCCAGGAGCGTCTCCCATGTGTTAGTGGCTTTTTTGTTCTGCGCCAGCTTGGATGGGCTCAGGAGCTTATAGATCTTCGCTGTTTGGTGACCTGCTGAGTTGAGGAGCTGCAGGTATTTGATGATTCCCGGCTCTCCTCCGCAAAGGTTGGCTTTCGTTATTGCTGTCCTGATCTTTAGGAAGTTATAGAACTCTCTGTTCGGGAGGGCATGCAGCAGCTGTAGGTTCTGAAACGTCAGTGGTCTTTGCCTGGTCTCTGTTTGGCTGGGGGTGCTGATGCCTTCCCCGATCCAAATGTCATTATGCAACGTCGCCCCCTGGTAGGTTACTTTAGTGTTGAACCAGATCGATTCCCATGCTGTGCCTTTCATCTTCTGCGCCATGTGCCTGTCCACCTTCAGCAGGGCCTCTCTCGTGTGTTTTAGTATGGCGTTGGCTTTTAGTGGATGCCGGTTCGCAGTTAGAAGTGCTATCGGCTTGAGCCCTCCCAGGATGTCTTGTTCGACCTCTAGCCATACTGGTATGTACGTCTGTGTGGCATCTATCCAGGCGATACCCTGTCTCGCCAGACATGCCGTTTGGTATGTCTTGAAGTTCGCCAGGTTAAGGCCTCCGAGGTCTCTTGACAGTCTTAGTTTTTGTAGGCTTATCCTTGGCTTTTTGTTTTTCCATAGAAAGATGTTTATGAGTTGGTCCAGTTTTTTGTGGAATGTTTCTGTCATCGGGAGAGGTAGCATTGTTAGCGTGTAGTTTATTGCCGGTGTTATCATCATTTTGATGGTTTCAATTCGCCCCCACCAGCTGATGTATTTTGGTGACCATAGCTCCAGCCTTTCTTTAATCTTTTTCAGCGTGAGATCCTCGTTGTGTTGTAGCGTTGATGTGAGGTCTCTCCCTAAATCTGATGTAATTAACCTCTGAGCGCAGAGCTTGTGGCATGGAGTTCCACAGGGAGGGACCAAGATATGCAAAGGATCTACCTCCCATGCGTGCTAGTCTTGTTTTGGGCACAACAAATTTATTCGCTGTTGCAGATCTTAGGGTCCTAGATGGAAGGTAACACTGTACCAGACTTCGTAGATATTTTGGAGCTTTATTTGTTGAGATTTTATGCATGAAGCATAATGATTTGAATTTGATTCTGTTCTCAATTTTTAACCAGTGCAATTCACGTATAAGTTTGGTAGTGGGTGCGTGGATAGGAATTTTGCCTAGCAGTCTTGCCGCTGCATTCTGCACAGTTTGTAGTTTGCGGACTGTGGCCTTGTTAGATCCTAAGTATAGTACATTGGCATAGTCTAATCTTGATGTTATTAGAGCGTTAATGACAATTCTTTTTGTATGATCCAGTAGCATCCAGCAGATTTTCTTTAGCCACTTCAGGATGACAAAGCAGGTGGCTGATGTTTTAATAACCTGCTGGCGCTAACTAAGTGTGTCATCAACAACAAAGCCTAGGTTGCGGGCTTGGTTAGTTGGAATTGGAGGGGGGCCCATTTCCGGAATAAAGCGCTCGGGTCGCCAGGCGACGGCTTCGGGGCGCTGAGGAAGCCGCGGTGGGGGCAACGGAGGGTGGAGAGAGAGGCCTGGTGGAGGAGGGGCGCTGGGAGGACGGATGGGGGCGGTGTCACTAGGGCAATAAGGGAGAAGAGATGGGGGGGGTAGGTAGTAGTTATATCATCCTGGTGGGCGCGGGGCCGGCAAGAGTCCCGGGGTCCACCGTCAGACCCTAAAGATCAAACACATACCTGTGAAGGAGCCCCCCCCCGGGGGCGGGGGTAGTCACTCATCCGCCACCTGCTCAGTCCTCTGAAAAAGCAGCTTTGTGCCAGCAAAGAGCTCGGAAGATGCATGAAATTCCACGGGTCAAAGGTCAGCAGTCACTGAAGGGGTGAATGTGGCATGTCAGGCGCACAAGGACACTGCTGGCATCTTACCCACTGGAATCCCATCGCGCCCCCTAGGCCGGACCTGCACGCATGCCTGCATTGTACCCAGCCTCTATGCCGGGACTGTGCCCGTGTCTGTATCTGTATCTGTATTCCAACCTGCCCCTATGCAGGAACGGCACCCTATGCCAATGTCTGCATTCTTAGGCCGGACCTGCACGCATGCCTGCATTGTATGCTGCCTCTATGCCGGGGCTGCCCCCGTGCCCATGTCTGTATGCCATCCTGCCCCAATGCAGGAACGGCACCCTATGCCAATGTCTGGATTCTTCCGCCGCCCCCTAGGCCGGACCTGCACGCATGTCTGCATTGTACCCTGCCCCTATGCCGGAACGGCCCCGTCTGTATTCCATCGTGCCCCTCTGCAGGAACCGCACTACATGCCAGAACTGCACCCTATGCCAATATCTGGATTGCTGCCCCACCCCCATGTCGAAACTACACCCAGTCTACCGACCTGACTTCCATTCTGTCCTTAGCCTGGATATGTTACTAGGCCCTAGTCTCCATTCCACCGTCCCCTATGCTGCAACTAAACCTGTTCCCCATGTCTGCATTCCACCCGCCCCTGTGGGGTGTTGACATCTGTCCCCCTGCGGGGTGTTACCATCTGCCCCCCTGTGGGGTGTTACCATCTGCCCCCCTGCGAGTTGTTAACATCTGCCCCCCTGCGGGGTGTTAACATCTGCCCCCCTGCGGGGTGTTAACATCTGCCCCCCTGCGGGGTGTTAACATCTGCCCCCCCCCTGCGGGGTGTAAACATCAGCTCCCTGCGGGGTGTAAACATCCGCTCCCTGCGGGGTGTAAACATCTCCTCCCTGCGGGATGTTAACATCTGCCCCCTGCGCGGTGTTAACATCTGCCCCCTGCGCGGTGTTAACATCTGCTCCCTGCGCGGTGTTAACATCTGCTCCCTGCGCGGTGTTAACATCTGCTCCCTGCGCGGTGTTAACATCTGCTCCCTGCGCGGTGTTAACATCTGCTCCCTGCGCGGTGTTAACATCTGCTCCCTGCGCGGTGTTAACATCTGCTCCCTGCACGGTGTTAACATCTGCCCCCCTGTGCGGTGTTAACATCTGCTCCCTGCGCGGTGTTAACATCTGCCCCCCTGCGGGGTGTTAACATCTGCTCCCTGCGGGGTGTAAACATCTGCCCCTGCGCGGTGTTAACATCTGCTCCCTGCGCGGTGTTAACATCTGCTCCCTGCGGGGTGTTAACATCTGCTCCCTGCGCAGTGTTAACGTCTGCCCTCTGCGCAGTGTTAACGTCTGCCCTCTGCACAGTGTTAACATCTGCCCTCTGCAGTGTTAACATCTGCCCCCTGCGCAATGTTAACATCTGCCCCCCTGCTGCAGGGTGTTAACATCTGCTCCCTGCGGGGTGTTAACATCTGCTCCCTGCGGTGTGTAAACATCAGCTCCCTGCGGGGTGTAAACATCTTCTACCTGCGTGGTGTTAACATCTGCCCCCTGCGCGGTGTTAACATCTGCCCCCTGCGCGGTGTTAACATCTGCCCCCTGCGCGGTGTTAACATCTGCTCCCTGCTTTGGAAGTGCACCTCACCATTAACAAGTCCTGTCCACCATATGTTGGAACAGTCACCCACTTTCTATGTCTACATTTCATCCTGCCCCCCCACCCCCCGTCTATATTTACCCTCCCCCTTAAGTCACCCTTCCGCCTACACCTAAATTCATGTAGGTTAATCTCTCACCAGCTGCTTCCTCGCAGAATCTGCTATTTCCTTTGTATCAGCATGGGGAACCCTAAAGCACCTTGCACTTTTAATAGCCAATAATATTGCGGATGGTATCAGGTCTCTGTTCTCCGCCATAGCGATTCCCTCTTATCTTAACAAAGGGGGTGTGGAACGTTTCATCCCGCCCATGGAACTGGCAGAAATTGGCGACTCCGCGTTGCTCTTGTAGCGTGGACTTCCGGCCACATTCCGCTAACTGACGCGTGGCAGAATTCACCCCAAACCGAAGGCTCCAAAATGTGGGGGGGGGGGGGGGGGGGGGGGTTAGCGAGGTCTGGGATACCCTGGTGCCATTTTCTAACGCAGGAGGTCGTGGTAGATTTTCTACTCTAGTTGCAGCAAAAGCAACTCAAAGCGTGCTTTGTGCACCACGTGGTGCCTTTTGCGCTACTGGAGCTAAATTGCAGCACAGTGCGACATGCATATTTCCGCCTGGTGGGGGAACTCTGTGGAATCTTGAGGAGTTTTTATGAAACTCCACAATTTCCACCCACCCCTAATCTTAACCACACAGCCACGGCCTTCAGTACCGATGGGGATTGTCACCCCACGCACGAAGGGACACCCCCCAAAGCATTACAGACTCTTTCACAACAAAATAATTTACAGAAAGGATGAACGTTATACAGACTTCCCAGGATGAACGCATAGTGTTAACATCTCCCTGTAGAGTGTTAACACTCAGTCCAGCCACATTGTTAACATCTGCGGCACAGTGTTAACAACACCTGTTGCCTGCACAGTCTTAATATCTCCTCCCTGTATTGTGTTAACACCCAGTCCAGCCACAGTATTAACATCTGCTCCCTGCACAGTGTTAACATCTCCTCCTCCCTGTAGTGTGTTAACACTCAGTCCAGCCACAGTCTGTTAATGTCTGTTTCCTACACAGTATTGCTACCTTCGAGCCCACACAGTGGTAACACCTGCTTCTCTCGGAGTGTTAACATTTTTTCCCTGCGAAATGTTTTAATGTCTGGTGCTTCCACATCGTTCTTTACAAAAGAAGGGTACGAAGTTCCTAGGTGATATAATATCCACTTACAAAAAGCGTTAGCTTCTTATATAAAAGCTCAAGTGGACTTCAGACAAAAAGGAGGGGAATTCCTCCTTTTGGAACTAGGGCTCTCACACACCCAGCAAGCTAGGTGTCATGCTTTATTATATGAGCCCGCTCCTCGTCGGGCCTCGTGGCAATGCTCGACAGGCACCCTTAGAGGGGCTCTTTATCAGAGATCTTTTGTTCCTTGCCGTAAGGGTGCTGTGAGTGTGAGGGGCCTAGGTAAGTGTAGATGTAAGGAGTGGTGCTTTTTAAAATAGGTAAGGGAGTCCTCTGTGATGTAATTTTATTCTGCGAGGGACCATTCCTAATTAAAATGAAAAATAGGGAGGGGTAACTCTTTCTATTATTATATGACAGAAGAAGTACTCAACTCCCAGGAGGCCAACATGTTTCTCTCCCTATATGGTCAAGGAGTGATCAATGGCGATTCTTCAGGACCTTGTGAGAAAGAAAAGAAAAAACTATCTACAAGTGGTTGGTGAGGTGCAATGCTACCTACCTCTGGTTGTCCCCTTGGGTCATTACCCTTGGAGAGGTGAGGCGATCTAGTTAGATATGTAATTAAGCCTCATCGGGTGCAGCGGAGAGCACGAGGCCCCGGTTGTGGTGTCTCTGTTCCTATTTGGAACCCGTCCGCCGACCTACCCTGCTCCGCCGCTCCCACTACGGCGGGCACGACACCCAGGGGTCGCAGACACTATCGCTGCTGGTTGTATCGTTAATTGTGTGTCTTTTGTATCGTTAAGAAGACCTGGGGGTGGGCGGTGGGGGTACTTTACTTCATATATTAGGGTGGCCTCCAGAGCGCCAGTCCCCTCTCTGCTGGTGTCCCAGAGGGCACCGCGGCACACTGTGCCCTCACTTCTTGACCAGTGGCAGCCCCTGGCACCAGGCCCAGCATCAGCACCTGTTCAGGGAATTTGAAGCCCGGGAGGAATGTACCATTCCTGGGGGAGGTCAGGGGTGACTCAGAGCGCTGTGAACAGTTCCCAGGGGGTGCGAACAGACAGAGATCAGAAAGAAAAGCATCCGCCAGGCGTGACGTTTCATCACTACCCTGCACTGGAGGCGCGAGATTCCAAGACCACGACGAAAAGGATCACGGGAGTCTACATCACTTGTCCTCACAGGGGGCGTGAGATCCTGTGCCGTGACGAAAAGGTTTATGGGAGGTGTGAGACTGAATGTGTGTCATTATCCCGCAGTGCTTTTCCCCGCAGGGAATCACAACGCGGTCGTTACAACGACTTGTGGAGGGGGGGGGGCGCTGGATGTTGGAATAGTATAATTTACTATTCCAACTCCAGTCTGTGCAGACACTAGGGAAGGTGTTGGATTTTAAATCCCCCCCCCTCGCAAGTTGTTGTTCCGACTTGCGGAGTAATGGTATGTGGAATCACACGTGGTCATTGTAACGACCCCGTTGGGATTCCCTGCGGGGAAAAAGTTTTGAGGTAAACGTCGTTTACCGTGAGCCTATATAACTAGCCCGCATTGGGGACAAGAGAATGCAAAACTAGGGGTTAGCGGAGTTCTAGTCCGCAATATTCCACTGAGTTACCGAAAAACTCCACCCAATTCCGCTGAGATCCGCAAGCCTTTGGAGTATTAGCGGGCTACGTGCAGGACACCGTAAAGCGCGGGAATGTGGAGGGATGCACCAGCAAGGAGAAGTAGAACATAAGCGCTGGGCAATGGGTGAAATGGCTGCTGCATGCCGCTTTATGCTCGAAGTCCAGAGAAGGATCACGGGGGCATGCGCAGTGCCCGTATTAGGTGCGCGAACAGGTGGGGCGTGCACGATGCAGAGCAGGTACACCCAGTGCCACAATCCCCCACTGCGTGCATGCAGGGACATGGAGTGTGGCGAGGGTGCACTGCTCAGTGCTCACTCACACTCCAGTCCATTGTCCCCCCCCCGCAGCCTGACATACCTGCATGGTGGTGGTGATCATCACCCCAGCTCCTCTTCGGCCAGCTTCCACATCTGAAACCTGAATCAACGAGATCGCAGCAATGGCGCTCCTATGCCGCAGCAGCACCACAACACCCCGCACAGGCAGAGCGGCAGTGGGAACGCCTAGCCCGACCACGGCTGCTAGCCATAATGGCTCCCAACGATCCAAACTTTCCAGACACAACCCCAGCCCAAAGTTCCAGCTAGTGCCCGCGGCCCCAGAGTCTAGCCAAGGATGTCCGCCACCAGGGGTGCGAGCTCTTCCCACCAGGATTCATTGGCACCTGGAGAACTATCGTCCGCCACCAGCGGGATTCACTGCAAGTCCAGGGAAATTACACCACCAGCACCACAACAGGGCCCGGCCAGGAGGCTGGAGTGCCGTGCACCGATTGCATTGATTCTAAAACTAGTGAAAAATGAAACAAAAGCTGGAGGAGGAGCATTGTGCCGGACAGTCCACCTGGAGGTCAGGAAGGACACTGGAGAAAGTGAAACCTGCCCAAGGTCCTCAGCCTGCCCTCCTAGCCAGGCGCCATTGTCCGTGGGCTGCTAGCAGCACTGCTAGGGCTCCGCGGTACTCTTCCGGCATTCAGTAACTCTGCTCAGCTGACAGTTGCAGAGTTTTGCCAAACTCCACGCTCCAAGCGGAGCGCGGAGTGGTGAAAACTCCGCCAGCGGAGCAGAGCTTGCCGCCCACCCCTACCCAAAATCACGAGAAAAAGAATCATGGGAGGTGTGGGGTAGATCACTAGCCCGCAAGGAGGCGAGGGAATCCAAGGCCACGACTGCAAGGATCATGAGAGGCGTGAGACTACATCACTAGCCCGCATGGAGGCGAGGGAATCTAAGGCCACGACTACAAGGATCATAAGAGGCGTGAGACTACATCACTAGCCCGCAAGGAGGCGAGGTAATCCAAGGCCACGACTACAAGGATCATGAGAGGTGTGAGACTACATCACTAGCCCGCAAGGAGGCGAGGGAATCTAAGGCCACGACTACAAGGATCATGAGAGGCGTGAGACTACATCACTAGCCCGCAAGGAGGCGAGGGAATCTAAGGCCACGACTACAAGGATCATGAGAGGCGTGAGACTACATCACTAGCCCGCATGGAGGCGAGGGAATCCAAGGCCACGACTACAAGGATCATGAGAGGCGTGAGACTACATCACTAGCCCGCATGGAGGCGAGGGAATCTAAGGCCACGACTACAAGGATTATGAGAGGCGTGAGACTACATCACTAGCCCGCATGGAGGCGAGGGAATCTAAGGCCACGACTACAAGGATCATGAGAGGCGTGAGACTACATCACTAGCCCGCATGGAGGCGAGGGAATCCAAGGCCACGACTACAAGGATCATGGGAGGCGTGAGACTACATCACTAGCCCGCATGGAGGTGAGGGAATCCAAGGCCACGACTACAAGGATCATGAGAGGCGTGAGACTACATCACTAGCCCGCATGGAGGCGAGGGAATCTAAGGCCACGACTACAAGGATCATGAGAGGCGTGAGACTACATCACTAGCCCGCATGGAGGCGAGGGAATCCAAGGCCACGACTACAAGGATCATGAGAGGCGTGAGACTACATCACTAGCCCGCATGGAGGCGAGGGAATCTAAGGCCACGACTACAAGGATTATGAGAGGCGTGAGACTACATCACTAGCCCGCATGGAGGCGAGGGAATCTAAGGCCACGACTACAAGGATCATGAGAGGCGTGAGACTACATCACTAGCCCGCATGGAGGCGAGGGAATCCAAGGCCACGACTACAAGGATCATGGGAGGCGTGAGACTACATCACTAGCCCGCATGGAGGCGAGGGAATCTAAGGCCACGACTACAAGGATTATGAGAGGCGTGAGACTACATCACTAGCCCGCATGGAGGCGAGGGAATCTAAGGCCACGACTGCAAGGATCATGAGAGGCGTGAGACTACATCACTAGCCCGCATGGAGGCGAGGGAATCCAAGGCCACGACTACAAGGATCATGAGAGGCGTGAGACTACATCACTAGCCCGCATGGAGGCGAGGGAATCCAAGGCCACGACTACAAGGATCATGGGAGGCGTGAGACTACATCACTAGCCCGCATGGAGGCGAGGGAATCTAAGGCCACGACTACAAGGATTATGAGAGGTGTGAGACTACATCACTAGCCCGCATGGAGGCGAGGGAATCTAAGGCCACGACTACAAGGATTATGAGAGGCGTGAGACTACATCACTAGCCCGCATGGAGGCGAGGGAATCTAAGGTCACGACTACAAGGATTATGAGAGGTGTGAGACTACATCACTAGCCCGCATGGAGGCGAGGGAATCCAAGGCCACGACTACAAGGATCATGGGAGGCGTGAGACTACATCACTAGCCCGCATGGAGGCGAGGGAATCCAAGGCCACGACTACAAGGATCATGGGAGGCGTGAGACTACATCACTAGCCCGCATGGAGGTAAGGGAATCTAAGGCCACGACTACAAGGATCATGAGAGGCGTGAGACTACATCACTAGCCCGCAAGGAGGCGAGGGAATCTAAGGTCACGACTACAAGGATCATAAGAGGCGTGAGACTACATCACTAGCCCGCAAGGAGGCGAGGGAATCCAAGGCCACGACTGCAAGGATCATGAGAGGCGTGAGACTACATCACTAGCCCGCAAGGAGGCGAGGGAATCCAAGGCCACGACTACAAGGATCATGAGAGGCGTGAGACTACATCACTAGCCCTCATGGAGGCAAGGGAATCTAAGGCCACGACTACAAGGATCATGGGAGGCGTGAGACTACATCACTAGCCCGCATGGAGGTGAGGGAATCCAAGGCCACGACTACAAGGATCATGGGAGGCGTGAGACTACATCACTAGCCCGCAAGGAGGCGAGGGAATCCAAGGCCACGACTACAAGGATCATGAGAGGCGTGAGACTACATCACTAGCCCTCATGGAGGCAAGGGAATCTAAGGCCACGACTACAAGGATCATGGGAGGCGTGAGACTACATCACTAGCCCGCATGGAGGTGAGGGAATCCAAGGCCACGACTACAAGGATCATGGGAGGTGTGAGCCTCAATCACTAGCCCGCAAGGAGGCGAGGGAATCCAAGGCCACGACTACAAGGATCATGAGAGGCGTGAGACTACATCACTAGCCCGCAAGGAGGCGAGGGAATCCAAGGCCACGACTGCAAGGATCATGAGAGGCGTGAGACTACATCACTAGCCTGCATGGAGGCGAGGGAATCTAAGGCCACGACTACAAGGATTATGAGAGGTGTGAGACTACATCACTAGCCCGCATGGAGGCGAGGGAATCCAAGGCCACGACTACAAGGATCATGGGAGGCGTGAGACTACATCACTAGCCCGCATGGAGGCGAGGGAATCCAAGGCCACGACTACAAGGATCATGGGAGGCGTGAGACTACATCACTAGCCCGCATGGAGGCGAGGGAATCCAAGGCCACGACTACAAGGATCATGGGAGGCGTGAGACTACATCACTAGCCCGCATGGAGGCGAGGGAATCCAAGGCCACGACTACAAGGATCATGGGAGGCGTGAGACTACATCACTAGCCCGCATGGAGGTAAGGGAATCTAAGGCCACGACTACAAGGATCATGAGAGGCGTGAGACTACATCACTAGCCCGCAAGGAGGCGAGGGAATCTAAGGTCACGACTACAAGGATCATAAGAGGCGTGAGACTACATCACTAGCCCGCAAGGAGGCGAGGGAATCCAAGGCCACGACTGCAAGGATCATGAGAGGCGTGAGACTACATCACTAGCCCGCAAGGAGGCGAGGGAATCCAAGGCCACGACTACAAGGATCATGAGAGGCGTGAGACTACATCACTAGCCCTCATGGAGGCAAGGGAATCTAAGGCCACGACTACAAGGATCATGGGAGGCGTGAGACTACATCACTAGCCCGCATGGAGGTGAGGGAATCCAAGGCCACGACTACAAGGATCATGGGAGGCGTGAGACTACATCACTAGCCCGCAAGGAGGCGAGGGAATCCAAGGCCACGACTACAAGGATCATGAGAGGCGTGAGACTACATCACTAGCCCTCATGGAGGCAAGGGAATCTAAGGCCACGACTACAAGGATCATGGGAGGCGTGAGACTACATCACTAGCCCGCATGGAGGTGAGGGAATCCAAGGCCACGACTACAAGGATCATGGGAGGCGTGAGACTACATCACTAGCCCACAAGGAGGCGCGAGAATCCAAGGCCACGACTGCAAGGATCATGAGAGGCGTGAGACTACATCACTAGCCCGCAAGGAGGCGAGAGAATCCAAGGCCACGACTGCAAGGATCATGAGAGGTGTGAGACTACATCACTAGCCCGCATGGAGGCGAGGGAATCCAAGGCCACGACTACAAGGATCATGGGAGGCGTGAGACTACATCACTAGCCCGCATGGAGGTAAGGGAATCTAAGGCCACGACTACAAGGATCATGAGAGGCGTGAGACTACATCACTAGCCCGCATGGAGGTGAGGGAATCTAAGGCCACGACTACAAGGTTCATGAGAGGCGTGAGACTACATCACTAGCCCGCATGGAGGCGAGGGAATCCAAGGCCACGACTACAAGGATCATGAGAGGCGTGAGACTACATCACTAGCCCGCAAGGAGGCGAGGGAATCTAAGGCCACGACTACAAGGATCATGAGAGGCGTGAGACTACATCACTAGCCCGCATGGAGGCGAGGGAATCCAAGGCCACGACTACAAGGATCATGAGAGGCGTGAGACTACATCACTAGCCCGCAAGGAGGCGAGGGAATCTAAGGCCACGACTACAAGGATTATGAGAGGTGTGAGACTACATCACTAGCCTGCAAGGAGGCGAGGGAATCTAAGGCCACGACTACAAGGATCATGAGAGGCGTGAGACTACATCACTAGCCCTCATGGAGGCGAGGGAATCTAAGGCCACGACTACAAGGATTATGAGAGGTGTGAGACTACATCACTAGCCCGCAAGGAGGCGAGGGAATCTAAGGCCACGACTACAAGGATTATGAGAGGTGTGAGACTACATCACTAGCCCGCATGGAGGCGAGGGAATCCAAGGCCACGACTACAAGGATCATGAGAGGCGTGAGACTACATCACTAGCCCGCAAGGAGGCAAGGGAATCTAAGGCCACGACTACAAGGATCATGAGAGGCGTGAGACTACATCACTAGCCCGCATGGAGGTGAGGGAATCTAAGGCCACGACTACAAGGATCATGAGAGGCGTGAGACTACATCACTAGCCCGCAAGGAGGCGAGGGAATCCAAGGCCACGACTACAAGGATCATGAGAGGCGTGAGACTACATCACTAGCCCGCATGGAGGCGAGGGAATCCAAGGCCACGACTACAAGGATCATGAGAGGCGTGAGACTACATCACTAGCCCGCATGGAGGTGAGGGAATCTAAGGCCACGACAACAAGGATCATGAGAGGCGTGAGCCTCCATCACTAGCCCGCATGGAGGTGAGGGAATCTAAGGCCACGACTATAAGGATCATGAGAGGCGTGAGACTACATCACTAGCCCGCAAGGAGGCGAGGGAATCTAAGGCCACGACTACAAGGATCATGAGAGGCGTGAGACTACATCACTAGCCCGCATGGAGGTGAGGGAATCCAAGGCCACGACAAAAAGGATCATGAGAGGCGTGAGACCACATCACTAGCCCGCATGGAGGCGAGGGAATCCAAGGCCACGACTACAAGGATCATGAGAGGCGTGAGACTACATCACTAGCCCGCAAGGAGGCGAGGGAATCTAAGGCCACGACTACAAGGATCATGAGAGGCGTGAGACTACATCACTAGCCCGCATGGAGGCGAGGGAATCCAAGGCCACGACTACAAGGATCATGAGAGGCGTGAGACTACATCACTAGCCCGCATGGAGGTGAGGGAATCCAAGGCCACGACAAAAAGGATCATGGGAGGCGTGAGACTACATCACTAGCCCGCATGGAGGTGAGGGATTCCAAGGCCACGACTACAAGGATCATGGGAGGCGTGAGACTACATCACTAGCCCACAAGGAGGCGAGGTAATCCAAGGCCACGACTACAAGGATCATGAGAGGCGTGAGACTACATCACTAGCCCTCATGGAGGCAAGGGAATCTAAGGCCACGACTACAAGGATCATGGGAGGCGTGAGACTACATCACTAGCCCGCATGGAGGTGAGGGAATCCAAGGCCACGACTACAAGGATCATGGGAGGCGTGAGACTACATCACTAGCCCACAAGGAGGCGCGAGAATCCAAGGCCACGACTACAAGGATCATGAGAGGCGTGAGACTACATCACTAGCCCGCATGGAGGTGAGGGAATCTAAGGCCACGACTACAAGGATCATGAGAGGCGTGAGACTACATCACTAGCCCGCATGGAGGCGAGGGAATCCAAGGCCACGACTACAAGGATCATGAGAGGCGTGAGACTACATCACTAGCCCGCAAGGAGGCGAGGGAATCTAAGGCCACGACTACAAGGATCATGAGAGGCGTGAGACTACATCACTAGCCCGCAAGGAGGCGAGGGAATCTAAGGCCACGACTACAAGGATCATGAGAGGCGTGAGACTACATCACTAGCCCGCAAGGAGGCGAGGGAATCTAAGGTCACGACTACAAGGATCATAAGAGGCGTGAGACTACATCACTAGCCCGCATGGAGGCGAGGGAATCCAAGGCCACGACTACAAGGATCATGAGAGGCGTGAGACTACATCACTAGCCCGCAAGGAGGCGAGGGAATCTAAGGCCACGACTACAAGGATCATGAGAGGCGTGAGACTACATCACTAGCCCGCATGGAGGCGAGGGAATCCAAGGCCACGACTACAAAGATCATGAGAGGCGTGAGACTACATCACTAGCCCGCATGGAGGCGAGGGAATCTAAGGCCACGACTACAAGGATCATGAGAGGCGCAAGACTACATCACTAGCCCGCATGGAGGCGAGGGAATCCATGGCCACGACTACAAGGATCATGAGAGGCGTGAGACTACATCACTAGCCCGCCCGCATGGAGGTGAGGGAATCCAAGGCCACGACTACAAGGATCATGAGAGGCGTGAGACTACATCACTAGCCCGCATGGAGGCGAGGGAATCCAAGGCCACGACTACAAGGATCATGAGAGGCGTGAGACTACATCACTAGCCCGCAAGGAGGCGAGGGAATCTAAGGCCACGACTACAAGGATCATGAGAGGCGTGAGACTACATCACTAGCCCGCATGGAGGTGAGGGAATCCAAGGCCACGACTACAAGGATCATGAGAGGCGTGAGACTACATCACTAGCCCGCAAGGAGGCGAGGGAATCTAAGGCCACGACTACAAGGATCATGAGAGGCGTGAGACTACATCACTAGCCCGCATGAAGGCGAGGGAATCCAAGGCCACGACTACAAGGATCATGAGAGGCGTGAGACTACATCACTAGCCCGCAAGGAGGCGAGGGAATCTAAGGCCACGACTACAAGGATCATGAGAGGCGTGAGACGACATCACTAGCCCGCATGGAGGCGAGGGAATCCAAGGCCACGACTACAAGGATCATGAGAGGCGTGAGACAACATCACTAGCCCGCAAGGAGGCGAGGTAATCCAAGGCCACGACTACAAGGATCATGAGAGGCGTGAGACTACATCACTAGCCTGCATGGAGGCGAGGGAATCTAAGGCCACGACTACAAGGATCATGAGAGGCGTGAGACAACATCACTAGCCCGCATGGAGGCGAGGGAATCTAAGACCACGACTACAAGGATCATGGGAGGTTTGGAGCAGATTACTAGCCCACACTGGGGACACAAGATCCTGAGGCATGATGAAAGAGATCACAGAAGGTGTGGAGTGCATAACTGCTCTGCGAAGCAAAGCACTCTGGGAGATAGAAGCATGCGTACGTCATTAACCCTTGCTGTGAGCTGCCACAAGACAAGTCATTTGAGGAAAGGCATTCTGGGAGTTGTGTGCATGTCAGGCCTTTTCCCTCAACTTCCGAGTGTTGACGCGACCATTCAGCCGTGAGGTCGCACATGTTCTTTGTGGACCAGGATGCTGGGTACAGGGTCATGCAATGAAAAGGTGGACCGAGCTAAGGGGTGCCTCGCGCCAGAAGGAAGGCCTTGCCCAGGTGGCGGTGGAGGGGCAGGGTACGAGGCAGTTATTACTACACAGATATGAACCGCTAATAAGGATAATTATTCAAAATAAAAAACACTTTCATGGTATGGAAGATTAAATACTGAAGAAGGATGGGGAAGCCTCATGTCTGACCGAAACATCTCAAGATCTAGTCAAGAAAATCTCTTTCTGGTTTAGGGCCCTGTTCTGCGCTAGAAGCCTGGTCCACTGTCCTGTTTTACAGTCTCAGCTGAGTTTGAGTCAAGGCTGGGAGGTGCCCCGGGGGTACAGTGAAGAGAAGCTCAATTAGTGCCCCTTCTGGGTTACCATGGAGAGGTGGCCCAGGAGGTCCCAGGGATACAGTAAAGAACAAGCCAGGAGGTGGCCCAGGGGTACAGCGAAGACAAGGCTGAGAGGTGCCTCAGGGGTATAGTGAAGAGAAGCCCAAGAGGTGCCCCCAGGGGTACAGTGGAGAAAATCCCCAGGAGGGGACCCAGGAGTACAGTGGAGAGAAGGCATAGAGGTGCCCCACTCGGGGTACCATGGAGAGGCAGCCATGGGGTGTCACAAAGAAGAGAAGGCAAAAGAGGTCCCTCAGAATTACCATGGGGAGAACGGGGCCTCAGGGGTACAGTGAAGAACAGTACAGGAGATGCCCCAGGGGTACAGTGAAGAGAAGCACAGGAGGTGCCCCAGGGGTACAGTGAAGAGAAGCACAGGAGGTGTCCCAGGGATACACTAGAGAGAAGTTCAGAAGGTGCCTTAGGGGCACAATGGAGAGAAAGCCAGGAGGTACCTCAGGGGTACAGTGAAGAGAAGCACAAGAGGTACCCCAGGGGTACACTGGAGAGAAGTTCAGAAGGTGCCTTAGGGGCACAATAGAGAGAAAGCCATGAGGCACCTCAGGGGTACAGACTGTGAAGAGAAGCACAGGAGGTGCCCCAGGGGTACACTGGAGAGAAGTTCAGAAGGTGCCTTAGGGGCACAATGGAGGGAAAGCCAGGAGGTACCTCAAGGATACAGTGAAGAGAAACACAAGAGGTGCCCCAGGGGTACACTGGAGAGAAGATCAGCAGGTGCCTTAGGGACACAATAGAGAGAAAGCCAGGAGGCACCTCAGGGGTACAGTGAAGAGAAGCACAAGGGGTACCCCAGGGGTACACTGGAGAGAAGTTCAGAAGGTGCCTTAGGGGCACAATAGAGAGAAAGCCAGGAGGCACCTCAGGGGTACAGTGAAGAGAAGCACAGGAGGCACCTCAGGGGTACAGTGAAGAGAAGCACAAGAGGTGCCACATAGGCTCAGGTGAGAGGTCAAAAGGTGCCCCTGATGGGCAAGGTGCAGAGTTGGCCAAGAGGCGTCCTGGGCTTCAGTGGACAGCAGGGCTCATTATTTCATCACAGGCGCATTTCCAGCAGCACCCTGGCTAGTTCTGAGAGGCTTGTTGGGGGTAGTGACAGATAATGGATGTAATTGCCTCATCAACTTCAGAAGGGTGAAAGGCTGGGAGGACCCAGCAACCGCAAGGTCAGCCACTGATCCCTCGAGTGGACTGACAAATTCCCCCAATCACAAGCCTGCATGGAGGGTCAAACGTGCTACGTATCCCCCGGTCCCAAAGGTGAGCTGTGTACCCCGATGGACGGCGAGCCATTGTGCACTACATGGACCGAGTCGCCAGGGCTGGTCCAGGGGTGCAGGGCCGGTGCAGGGACAGCCCAGGGGTGCAGGGCCGGTGCAGGGCCGGTTTAAGGGTGCAGGGCCGGTTTAAGGGTGCAGGGCCGGTTTAGGGGTGCAGGGCCACTCCAGGGGTACAGGACCGGCCCAGGGGTACAGGGCCGGTTCAGGGGTGCAGGGCCGGTCCCGGGATGCAGGGTGTTGGACCTGGCCTCGTGGCGTGGTTCCCCCGTTCCTCAGCACCCCATTTGCCCAGCCCCCAACCCAGAGAACCCTGGTTGTCCGGTCCATGTCCGCCCAAACACCGACGACCAGCCCCGGCCTGTCCCCGTCCTCCTTCCCAGCCCCGCGCGCCCCGAACCTGCAAGGCCCCATAGGCCCACCGGCAGCCATTTTCCCTTCCCGAGGTCCCCGACTCCCTGGGCCTAGCCTGACCCCGACCTCAGCGAAACTTAGACTCCAAGGCGCGCCAGTCCCGGCTGGGGGGTAAAGGGCTCCCCGAGTGAGATAAGACAGGGAGTTTTGATTGCACCTCCGGCCTCCCCCGATAGACTGGTTTCTCTCACACCTCTGGCCTACCCCTGTGGGCCGGTTTCGATCGCACCTCTGGCCTCCCCGAGTGCTGGCTCCAGACCCTGCTGGGCGTCTGGGGATTACCGGGCGCATCTTCAAAAGGATCAAAAGAGCCTACCGACAGACCTCGCCCACGACCAGCCCCCAAGGCCTGAGACCTCCGCCTGTGAGGTTCCGGACATCAAAGGGCCACTGGACTATATCAAGGCTCGCCCAACAACTAGCGGGCAGTTGTATCCTGGACAAGAAAGCCCTGCTGATCTGATCGCGGCTGACCCTTGGGGAAAACTGAACTTTGGAACTCTTCAACTCTTCGAGCCCTGCTGACGCTGTCGCGGCTCCTGCTTGGAACTACGGAACTATAACATCGGAGCCCTGCTGACATCGTCGCGGCTCAAGCTTGAACCTTAAAGATCTTCATCAACCACCCTGAGCCCTGCTGACGTGGTCGAGGCTCCTCACGAACTATCCTCCGGATCGAGCCCTGCTGACTTCGTCGCGGCTCGAGGAGTACTTTGGTCCGGCTGGACCATCGACGCTCCCAACACGAACGGAGTCGACCTCAAGTTAATAGGACATCCAGTGCGACCACCATCTTCCGTATCCCCCGGCTCGAGGATTGAGAGCTGTGCGCAGGGTACGCTTCGTACTGGCCTAAAGACTGAGACTGTCCTGCTCCTCCTTCCCAAGAGCCTTGAGACTTTACGATCCCTCGATCGCTTGTACATAAGAGTGCTGATTCTTTTATCTGTTCATAAAGAACCTGATACTGAAAACCTACCGTGTGGTGTCCATTCGTAAGTGTGGTGTGGTCTTCGTGTGTACGATTCAATACTTGAAGTCTGGCCCAGGGGTGCAGGGCCGCTCCAGGGGTGCAGGGCTGGTCCAGGGGTGCAGGGCCGGCACAGGGGTGCAGGGCCGCTCCAGGGGTGCAGGGCCGGGCCAGGGGTGCAGGGCCGCTCCAGGGGTGCATGGCCGACCTAGGGGTGCAGGACCGCTCCAGGGGTGCAGGGCCGGCCCAGGGGTGCAGGGCCGGCCCAGGGGTGCAAGGCTGGTGCAAGGCTGGTCCAGGGCCGACCCAGGGGTGCAGGGGCTGTCAGGGGTGCAGGGACGGCCCAGGGTTGCAGGGATGGTCCAGGGGTGCAGGGCCGGTCCAGGGGTGCAGGGCCGGCCCAGGGGTGCATGGCCGGTCCACGGGTGCAGGGCTGGTTCAGGGGTGCAGGGCCGGTCCCGGGGAGCAGGGACGGCCCAGGGGTGTAGGGACGGCCCAGGGGTGCAGGGCCGCTCCAGGGGTGCACGTGCACACACACACACACACTGGTAGGATCAGCCTGGGCCCCGTGACATGCTGCGGGCCCCCAGCACCAGGGCTGGTGTAGAAGACACGCTGGGCATGCGCAGTGCCAGGCTGTGACGGGGCAAACTCACTCTGGCAATGTCATCACGAGCCAGGAGGCACACCAAGGGCAAGCCCCTTCTCAAGCTAAAGAAAACACGAGATAAAAATAACCCCCGTCTGTAGATTGCGGAGCTTTGGGAGAACAGCAGATTGGCAAGATCTACTCAGCATTTCATCCCTGCTAGAATAATGACATGCAGAGCAGTTCCCGTTGCATTATAATAAAATGGATACAAAACTTTAGTTTAGACAATACCCAGGACGTGGTTTGAGTAAGTGATTTGTAAATGAATGAATCCATCCCTCCATCCACCCATCCACCCATCCACCCATCCATCCATCCATGTCCGGCGCCCTCTAGTCTGAGCCCCCGCAGGGCGCGCCCCCGGGTACATGTCGTGATGTTTACACAGGAAGTACTTTGCTCAGAGTCGAAGCACCTTTGGTAACAGGAAACGGATCTCGACAGCACTAGCGTTGGATCCGTTTATCAATAAAGGGGGGGGGGGCGCACGATCGCCGCTCGATCCTCTCTGCAGAATGACGCTGCAGAGACTTCATTTATTTACTTTCAGTGGAGAGAAGATGGGGGGGGGGTCAAGGATAATTCCAGCACAGAGAGCGGAGCATGGCCAGTTAATAATCCACCGGGCAACGACCGCAGGGCCGGAGGCAGCACTCACGGACTTATTAACTGGGACTCACTCCTACCGAGGGGGAACGGCATTTACAACGCAGACCGAACCAGGTGTTTCGTTACCGCGCAAGCATTACCAGACATAGGCCATTACAGCGCATAGGACGAAGAGCACATAGGCCTTTACAGCAAATGGGACTTTACAGCGCATAGGACAAAGAGCACATAGGCCTTTACAGCAAATGGGACTTTACAGCGCATAGGACAAAGAGCACATAGGCCTTTACAGCAAATGGGACTTTACAGCGCATAGACCTATACAGCGCATACACCTTTACAGCACCTATGCCTTTACCACGCATACGCCTTACCCAAACATGCCTTTACCATGAAATTCATTGTTAAGACATGCAATATATTCACATGCCTGGTTCCGTCATACAACTCTTACTAAGAGCTCACACGTGACCCCCCCCCCCCCTTCCTCGGAACAGGCAGAAGAAAGTCTAGTCTGGTCTCCAGCCTCACTAGTGTCTGGTCTCCATCCTCCATCACTAGTGTCTGGTCTCCATCCCCGCTCACTAGTGTCTGGTCTCCATCCCCGCTCACTAGTGTCTGGTCTCCATCCTCCATCACTAGTGTCTGGTCTCCATCCCCGCTCACTAGTGTCTGGTCTCCATCCCCGCTCACTAGTGTCTGGTCTCCATCCCCGCTCACTAGTGTCTGGTCTCCATCCTCCCTCACTAGTGTCTGGTCTCCATCCCCGCTCACTAGTGTCTGGTCTCCATCCTCACTAGTGTCTGGTCTCCATCCCCGCTCACTAGTGTCTGGTCTCCATCCCCGCTCACTAGTGTCTGGTCTCCATCCTCCCTCACTAGTGTCTGGTCTCCACCCTCCCTCACTAGTGTCTGGTCTCCACCCTCCCTCACTAGTGTCTGGTCTCCATCCCCGCTCACTAGTGTCTGGTCTCCATCCCCGCTCACTAGTGTCTGGTCTCCAGCCTCACTAGTGTCTGGTCTACATCCCCTCTCACTCGTGTCTGGTCTACATCCCCTCTCACTAGTGTCTGGTCTCCATCCTCCCTCACTAGTGTCTGGTCTCCATCCCCTCTCACTAGTGTCTGGTCTCCATCCCCGCTCACTAGTGTCTGGTCTCCATCCTCCCTCACTAGTGTCTGGTCTCCATCCCCGCTCACTAGTGTCTGGTCTCCATCCTCACTAGTGTCTGGTCTCCATCCCCGCTCACTAGTGTCTGGTCTCCATCCTCCCTCACTAGTGTCTGGTCTCCACCCTCCCTCACTAGTGTCTGGTCTCCACCCTCCCTCACTAGTGTCTGGTCTCCATCCTCCCTCACTAGTGTCTGGTCTCCATCCCCGCTCACTAGTGTCTGGTCTCCATCCTCCCTCACTAGTGTCTGGTCTCCATCCTCCCTCACTAGTGTCTGGTCTCCAGCCTCACTAGTGTCTGGTCTCCATCCTCCATCACTAGTGTCTGGTCTCCATCCCCGCTCACTAGTGTCTGGTCTCCATCCCCGCTCACTAGTGTCTGGTCTCCATCCCCGCTCACTAGTGTCTGGTCTCCATCCTCCCTCACTAGTGTCTGGTCTCCATCCCCGCTCACTAGTGTCTGGTCTCCATCCCCGCTCACTAGTGTCTGGTCTCCATCCCCGCTCACTAGTGTCTGGTCTCCATCCCCGCTCACTAGTGTCTGGTCTCCAGCCTCACTAGTGTCTGGTCTACATCCCCGCTCTCTAGTGTCTGGTCTCCAGCCTCACTAGTGTCTGGTCTCCATCCTCCCTCACTAGTGTCTGGTCTCCATCCCCGCTCACTAGTGTCTGGTCTCCAGCCTCACTAGTGTCTGGTCTCCATCCTCCCTCACTAGTGTCTGGTCTCCATCCTCCCTCACTAGTGTCTGGTCTCCATCCCCGCTCACTAGTGTCTGGTCTCCATCCTCCATCACTAGTGTCTGGTCTCCATCCCCGCTCACTAGTGTCTGGTCTCCATCCTCCCTCACTAGTGTCTGGTCTCCTCCATCACTAGTGTCTGGTCTCCATCCCCGCTCACTAGTGTCTGGTCTCCATCCCCGCTCACTAGTGTCTGGTCTCCATCCCCGCTCACTAGTGTCTGGTCTCCATCCCCGCTCACTAGTGTCTGGTCTCCATCCTCCCTCACTAGTGTCTGGTCTCCATCCCCGCTCACTAGTGTCTGGTCTCCATCCTCCCTCACTAGTGTCTGGTCTCCATCCCCTCTCACTAGTGTCTGGTCTCCATCCTCACTAGCGTCTGGTCTACATCCTCCATCCCTAGTGTCTGGTCTCCATCCCCGCTCACTAGTGTCTGGTCTCCATCCTCCATCACTAGTGTCTGGTCTCCATCCCCGCTCACTAGTGTCTGGTCTCCATCCCGCTCACTAGTGTCTGGTCTCCATCCCCGCTCACTAGTGTCTGGTCTCCATCCCCGCTCACTAGTGTCTGGTCTCCATCCTCCCTCACTAGTGTCTGGTCTCCATCCTCCCTCACTAGTGTCTGGTCTCCATCCTCCCTCACTAGTGTCTGGTCTCCATCCTCCATCACTAGTGTCTGGTCTACATCCCCTCTCACTAGTGTCTGGTCTCCATCCTCCCTCACTAGTGTCTGGGCTACATCCCCTCTCACTAGTGTCTGGTCTCCATCCTCCCTCACTAGTGTCTGGTCTCCATCCTCCCTCACTAGTGTCTGGTCTCCATCCCCTCTCACTAGTGTCTGGTCTACATCCTCCCTCACTAGTGTCTGGTCTACATCCTCCCTCACTAGTGTCTGGTCTACATCCCCTCTCACTAGTGCCTTGTCTCCATCCCCGCTCACTAGTGCCTTGTCTCCATCCTCCCTCACTAGTGTCTGGTCTTGAGGTGCACAGATAGTGCTACAAAGGGTGAGAGGTGTGCCTTGAGGCGCACAGATAGTGCTACAGAGGGTGAGAGGTGTGCCTTGAGGCGCACAGATAGTGCTACAGAGGGTGAGAGGTGTGCCTTGAGGCGCACAGATAGTGCTACAAAGGGTGAGAGGTGTGCCTTGAGGCAAACAGATAGTGCTACAAAGGGTGAGAGGTACGCCTTGAGGCGCACAGATAGTGCTATAGAGGTTGAGAGGTGTGCATCGAGGCGCACAGATAGTGCTACAAAGGGTGAGAGGTGCGCCTTGAGGCGCACAGATAGTGCTACAGAGGGTGAGAGGTGTGCCTTGAGGCACACAGATAGTGCTACAGAGGGTGAGAGGTGTGCCTTGAGGCGCACAGATAGTGCTACAGAGGGTGAGAGGTGTGCCTTGAGGCGCACAGATAGTGCTACAAAGGGTGAGAGGTGTGCCTTGAGGCGCACAGATAGTGCTATAGAGGTTGAGAGGTGTGCCTCGAGGCGCACAGATAGTGCTACAAAGGGTGAGAGGTGTGCCTTGAGGCGCACAGATAGTGCTACAAAGGGTGAGAGGTGTGCCTTGAGGCGCACAGATAGTGCTATAGAGGTTGAGAGGTGTGCCTCGAGGCGCACAGATAGTGCTACAAAGGGTGAGAGGTGTGCCTTGAGGCGCACAGATAGTGCTACAAAGGGTGAGTGGTATGTCTTGAGGTGCACAGATAGTGCTGCAAAGGGTGAGAGGTACGCCTTGAGGCGCACAGATAGTGCTGCAAAGGGTGAGAGGTGTGCCTTGAGGCGCACAGATAGTGCTACAAAGGGTGAGTGGTATGTCTTGAGGTGCACAGATAGTGCTGCAAAGGGTGAGAGGTACGCCTTGAGGCGCACAGATAGTGCTACAAAAGGTGAGTGGTATGTCTTGAGGTGCACAGATAGTGCTGCAAAGGGTGAGAGGTACGCCTTGAGGCGCACAGATAGTGCTGCAAAGGGTGAGAGGTACGCCTTGAGGCGCACAGATAGTGCTGCAAAGGGTGAGAGGTGTGCCTTGAGGCGCACAGATAGCCCATGTGCGCAGCGACGGCCTGGCACCTTGCGCATCCCCACATTCCACCCCACAGACCCCCCCTCACTCCACCCCGCCCACCGTGGCTTGAAGTCTTGGCTCAGACAAGCGGTTCTGCCCTGCTCACACCCGGGCACCCCCACCCTGCACAGCCCCCCCCCCCCCCCGCCCCTCCCCCACACGGGGCTGGTGGGATGAGGTATTCAGCGGCAGCAGCTGTTCCCCTAAGCCTGAATGAAGACGTGCCCACCCCCCTCCACCCCCGAAACCATTCAAGGCCCCGCACAATGGGAACAAAGGCGCCGCCCCTCCCCCACCGTCGCCCCGCTGCAGGAGAGTCCCCCAGACAGCAGGGCAGAGGCATCCCACGCCCCCCTCCCCCAGCCCCCACCCCGGGGACAGTCACAACGGCCCGGGCCGCTATGAGAGGCCCAAAGTACAGTGCAAGCATGGCGAGGATCACACGTGCTGGCACAGTGCAAGCATGGCCAGGATCACACGTGCTGACACAGTGCAAGCATGGCCAGGATCACACGTGCTGGCACAGTGCAAGCATGGCGAGGATCACACGTGCTGACACAGTGCAAGCATGGCCAGGATCACACGTGCTGGCACAGTGCAAGCATGGCCAGGATCACACGTGCTGACACAGTGCAAGCATGGCCAGGATCACACGTGCTGGCACAGTGCAAGCATGGCGAGGATCACACGTGCTGACACAGTGCAAGCATGGCCAGGATCACACGTGCTGGCACAGTGCAAGCATGGCGAGGATCACACGTGCTGCTGGCAGAGTGCAAGCATGGCGAGGATCACACGTGCTGGCACAGTGCAAGCACGGCGAGGATCACACGTGCTGGCGGAGTGCAAGCATGGCGAGGATCACACGTGCTGGCACAGTGCAAGCATGGCCAGGATCACACGTGCTGACACAGTGCAAGCATGGCCAGGATCACACGTGCTGGCACAGTGCAAGCATGGCGAGGATCACACGTGCTGACACAGTGCAAGCATGGCCAGGATCACACGTGCTGGCACAGTGCAAGCATGGCGAGGATCACACGTGCTGGCACAGTGCAAGCATGGCGAGGATCACACGTGCTGCTGGCACAGTGCAAGCATGGCCAGGATCACACGTGCTGGCACAGTGCAAGCATGGCGAGGATCACACGTGCTGCTGGCAGAGTGCAAGCACGGCGAGGATCACACGTGCTGGCGGAGTGCAAGCATGGCGAGGATCACACGTGCTGGCACAGTGCAAGCATGGCGAGGATCACACGTGCTGGCACAGTGCAAGCATGGCGAGGATCACACGTGCTGGCACAGTGCAAGCATGGCGAGGATCACACGTGCTGGCACAGTGCAAGCATGGCGAGGATCACACGTGCTGACACAGTGCAAGCATGGCGAGGATCACACGTGCTGCTGGCAGAGTGCAAGCATGGCGAGGATCACACGTGCTGACACAGTGCAAGCATGGCGAGGATCACACGTGCTGCTGGCAGAGTGCAAGCATGGCGAGGATCACACGTGCTGACACAGTGCAAGCATGGCCAGGATCACACGTGCTGGCACAGTGCAAGCATGGCCAGGATCACACGTGCTGACACAGTGCAAGCATGGCGAGGATCACACGTGCTGCTGGCACAGTGCAAGCATGGCCAGGATCACACGTGCTGGCACAGTGCAAGCATGGCGAGGATCACACGTGCTGGCACAGTGCAAGCATGGCCAGGATCACACGTGCTGGCACAGTGCAAGCATGGCGAGGATCACACGTGCTGGCACAGTGCAAGCATGGCCAGGATCACACGTGCTGGCACAGTGCAAGCATGGCGAGGATCACACGTGCTGGCACAGTGCAAGCATGGCGAGGATCACACGTGCTGGCACAGTGCAAGCATGGCCAGGATCACACGTGCTGACACAGAGCAAGCATGGCCAGGATCACACGTGCTGGCACAGTGCAAGCATGGCGAGGATCACACGTGCTGCTGGCACAGTGCAAGCATGGCCAGGATCACACGTGCTGGCACAGTGCAAGCATGGCGAGGATCACACGTGCTGGCACAGTGCAAGCATGGCGAGGATCACACGTGCTGCTGGCACAGTGCAAGCATGGCGAGGATCACACGTGCTGGCACAGTGCAAGCATGGCGAGGATCACACGTGCTGCTGGCACAGTGCAAGCATGGCCAGGATCACACGTGCTGGCACAGTGCAAGCATGGCGAGGATCACACGTGCTGCTGGCAGAGTGCAAGCATGGCGAGGATCACACGTGCTTGCACAGTGCAAGCACGGCGAGGATCACACGTGCTGGCGGAGTGCAAGCATGGCGAGGATCACACGTGCTGGCACAGAGCAAGCATGGCCAGGATCACACGTGCTGGCACAGAGCAAGCATGGCGAGGATCACAGGTGCTGGCACAGTGCAAGCATGGCCAGGATCACACGTGCTGGCACAGTGCAAGCATGGCCAGGATCACACGTGCTGGCCCAGTGCAAGCATGGCGAGGATCACACGTGCTGGCACAGAGCAAGCATGGCGAGGATCACACGTGCTGGCACAGTGCAAGCATGGCCAGGATCACACGTGCTGGCACAGTGCAAGCATGGCGAGGATCACACGTGCTGGCACAGTGCAAGCATGGCGAGGATCACACGTGCTGGCACAGTGCAAGCATGGCCAGGATCACACGTGCTGGCACAGTGCAAGCATGGCCAGGATCACACGTGCTGACACAGTGCAAGCATGGCCAGGATCACACGTGCTGGCACAGTGCAAGCATGGCGAGGATCACACGTGCTGCTGGCACAGTGCAAGCATGGCCAGGATCACACGTGCTGGCACAGTGCAAGCATGGCGAGGATCACACGTGCTGCTGGCAGAGTGCAAGCATGGCGAGGATCACACGTGCTGGCGGAGTGCAAGCACGGCGAGGATCACACGTGCTGGCGGAGTGCAAGCATGGCGAGGATCACACGTGCTGGCACAGAGCAAGCATGGCCAGGATCACACGTGCTGGCACAGAGCAAGCATGGCGAGGATCACAGGTGCTGGCACAGTGCAAGCATGGCCAGGATCACACGTGCTGGCACAGTGCAAGCATGGCCAGGATCACACGTGCTGGCCCAGTGCAAGCATGGCGAGGATCACACGTGCTGGCACAGAGCAAGCATGGCGAGGATCACACGTGCTGGCACAGTGCAAGCATGGCCAGGATCACACGTGCTGGCACAGTGCAAGCATGGCGAGGATCACACGTGCTGGCACAGTGCAAGCATGGCGAGGATCACACGTGCTGGCACAGTGCAAGCATGGCCAGGATCACACGTGCTGGCACAGTGCAAGCATGGCGAGGATCACAGGTGCTGGCACAGTGCAAGCATGGCCAGGATCACACGTGCTGGCACAGTGCAAGCATGGCCAGGATCACACGTGCTGGCCCAGTGCAAGCATGGCGAGGATCACACGTGCTGGCACAGAGCAAGCATGGCGAGGATCACACGTGCTGGCACAGTGCAAGCATGGCCAGGATCACACGTGCTGGCACAGTGCAAGCATGGCGAGGATCACACGTGCTGGCACAGTGCAAGCATGGCGAGGATCACACGTGCTGGCACAGTACAAGCATGGCCAGGATCACACGTGCTGGCACAGTGCAAGCATGGCCAGGATCACACGTGCTGGCCCAGTGCAAGCATGGCGAGGATCACACGTGCTGGCACAGTGCAAGCATGGCGAGGATCACACGTGCTGGCACCGTGCAAGCATGGCGAGGATCACACGTGCTGGCACAGAGCAAGCATGGCCAGGATCACACGTGCTGGCACAGAGCAAGCATGGCGAGGATCACACGTGCTGGCACAGTGCAAGCATGGCGAGGATCACACGTGCTGGCACAGTGCAAGCATGGCGAGGATCACACGTGCTGGCACAGTGCAAGCATGGCCAGGATCACACGTGCTGGCACAGTGCAAGCATGGCCAGGATCACACGTGCTGGCCCAGTGCAAGCATGGCGAGGATCACACATGCTGGCACAGTGCAAGCATGGCGAGGATCACACGTGCTGGCACAGTGCAAGCATGGCGAGGATCACACGTGCTGGCACAGTGCAAGCATGGCGAGGATCACACGTGCTGGCACAGTGCAAGCATGGCGAGGATCACACGTGCTGGCACAGTGCAAGCATGGCCAGGATCACACGTGCTGGCACAGTGCAAGCATGGCGAGGATCACACGTGCTGGCACAGTGCAAGCATGGCCAGGATCACACGTGCTGGCACAGAGCAAGCATGGCGAGGATCACAGGTGCTGGCACAGTGCAAGCATGGCCAGGATCACACGTGCTGGCACAGTGCAAGCATGGCGAGGATCACACGTGCTGGCACAGTGCAAGCATGGCGAGGATCACACGTGCTGGCACAGTGCAAGCATGGCCAGGATCACACGTGCTAGCACAGTGCAAGCATGGCCAGGATCACACGTGCTGGCACAGTGCAAGCATGGCGAGGATCACACGTGCTGGCACAGTGCAAGCATGGCGAGGATCACACGTGCTGGCCCAGTGCAAGCATGGCCAGGATCACACGTGCTGGCCCAGTGCAAGCATGGCGAGGATCACACGTGCTGGCACAGTGCAAGCATGGCGAGGATCACACGTGCTGGCACAGTGCAAGCATGGAGAGGATCACACGTGCTGGCACAGTGCAAGCATGGCCAGGATCACACGTGCTGGCACAGTGCAAGCATTGCCAGCATCACACGTGCTGGCACAGTGCAACCATGGCCAGGATCACACGTTCTGCTACCGTGCAAGCATGGCGAGGATCACAGCTGCTGGCACCGTGCAAGCATGACGAGGATCACACGTGCTGGCACAGTGCAAGCATGGCCAGGATCACACGTGCTGGCACAGTGCAAGCATGGCCAGGATCACACGTGCTGGCACAGTGCAAGCATGGCGAGGATCACAGGTGCTGGCACAGTGCAAGCATGGCGAGGATCACGTGTGCTGGCACTGTGCAAGCATGGCCAGGATCACACGTGCTGGCAGAGTGCAAGCATGGCGAGGATCTCAGCTGCTGGCACCGTGCAAGCATGGCCAGGATCACATGTGCTGGCACAGTGCAAGCATGGCCAGGATCACACGTGCTGGCACAGTGCAAGCATGGCCAGGATCACACGTGCTGGCACCGTGCAAGCATGGCCCAATCACACGTGCTGGCACAGTGCAAGCATGGCCAGGATCACACGTGCTGGCACAGTGCAAGCATGGCCAGCATCACACGTGCTGGCACAGTGCAAGCATGGCCAGCATCACACTTGCTGGCACAGTGCAAGCATGGCCAGCATCACACGTGCTGGCACAGTGCAAGCATGGCCAGGATCACACGTGCTTGCACAGTGCAAGCATGGCCAGGATCACACGTGCTGGCACAGTGCAAGCATGGCCAGGATCGCACGTGCTGGCGGAGTGCAAGCATGGCGAGGATCAAACGTGCAAGCATGGCCAGGATCACACGTGCTGGCACAGTGCAAGCATGGCCAGGATCACACGTGCTGGCACAGTGCAAGCATGGCCAGGATCACACGTGCTTGCACAGTGCAAGCATGGCCAGGATCACACGTGCTGGCACAGTGCAAGAAGGCGAGGATCACACGTGCTGGCACAGTGCAAGCATGGCCAGCATCACACGTGCTGGCACAGTGCAAGCATGGCCAGTATCACACGTGCTGGCACAGTGCAAGCATGGCCAGGATCACACGTGCTTGCACAGTGCAAGCATGGCCAGGATCACACGTGCTGGCACAGTGCAAGAAGGCGAGGATCACACGTGCTGGCACAGTGCAAGCATGGCCAGGATCACACGTGCTGGCACAGTGCAAGCATGGCCAGGATCACACGTGCTGGCACAGTGCAAGCATTGCCAGGATCACACGTGCTGGCACAGTGCAAGCATGGCCAGGATCACACGTGCTGGTACCGTGCAAGCATGGCGAGGATCACAGCTGCTGGCACCGTGCAAGCATGACGAGGATCACACGTGCTGGCACAGTGCAAGCATGGCCAGGATCACACGTGCTGGCACAGTGTAAGCATGGCCAGGATCACACGTGCTGGCACAGTGCAAGCATGGCGAGGATCACAGGTGCTGGCACAGTGCAAGCATGGCGAGGATCACAGGTGCTGGCACAGTGCAAGCATGGCGAGGATCACGTGTGCTGGCACTGTGCAAGCATGGCCAGGATCACACGTGCTGGCGGAGTGCAAGCATGGCGAGGATCTCAGCTGCTGGCACCGTGCAAGCATGGCCAGGATCACATGTGCTGGCACAGTGCAAGCATGGCCAGGATCACACGTGCTGGCACAGTGCAAGCATGGCCAGGATCACACGTGCTGGCACCGTGCAAGCATGGCCCGATCACACGTGCTGGCACAGTGCAAGCATGGCCAGGATCACACGTGCTGGCACAGTGCAAGCATGGCCAGCATCACACGTGCAAGCATGGCCAGTATCACACGTGCTGGCACACTGCAAGCATGGCCAGGATCACACGTGCTTGCACAGTGCAAGCATGGCCAGGATCACACGTGCTGGCACAGTGCAAGCATGGCCAGGATCACACGTGCTGGCAGAGTGCAAGCATGGCGAGGATCACACGTGCAAGCATGGCCAGGATCACACGTGCTGGCACAGTGCAAGCATGGCCAGGATCACACGTGCTGGCAGAGTGCAAGCATGGCGAGGATCACACGTGCTGGCGGAGTGCAAGCACGGCGAGGATCACACGTGCTGGCGGAGTGCAAGCATGGCCAGGATCACACGTGCTGGCACAGTGCAAGAAGGCGAGGATCACACGTGCTGGCACAGTGCAAGCACGGCCAGGATCACACGTGCTGGCACAGTGCAAGCATGGCCAGGATCACACGTGCTGGCGGAGTGCAAGCATGGCGAAGATCACACGTGCTGGCGGCACTGGTACTAACCACGGACAGCCTGCAGACAAATACAGGCTTCTAGCTGAACTTTTTTGAGGTGTATAAACACACACACCCCACCCCGCCAAGTTTGTACCCTAAAGATCTGTGCAAGGTGATCTGGCCAGGTGTGGGAGGGGCCATATTTGTGGGTAACAGACTTTATTAGAAAAGTAGAAACAGCAGAAAGCGCCTGGAAAGGACAGAAGGGTGACATGAAGCACTAAATAAAAATACAAATTAAACAAGCATTTGCAATGCAATAGGTCTCGCATTAGGAAAGTTTGAGCTATTGGTCTTGTAAATGACAAATATTTTATGTATGTGTTGGTTTTGAAAATAGCGAAATTAATAGCTTTGTCATTTACAATGCCAATAGTTTTAACTTTCTCAAATGTGACACAATAGCATTTGTAATGCAATATGTGTTGTATTTACATGACTTAGATGTATTGATATTACAAATAACAATGGCTTTTAATTTTTTTAATAATTAATACTTAAATAAAAGTTATTGTAATTTATAATGGCAATAGCTTAAACTTTTGTAAATAACTTTTGTGAAGAATATGTTCAGTGTATTTTATTGTGACGAAAATCCAAGAACAGAAGTGAAATATTAACATCTTTTTGTGACATTTGTAATAAAGCTTGAAACATTGAGAGAACTTATTTGATCCAGTTGTTGTTGAATGGTTGCACAGAGTGTTGCTGTGGTGGCGTTGAGTGATGTTGTGGTGGCGACGAGTGATGCTGTGGCGTTAAGTAATGCTGTGGTAGCGCATAGTGATGCTGTGGTGGTGCAATAGATAGATAGTGTGAGGTGGATAGATAGATAGATAGAGTGAGGGCGATAGATAGAGGGATGGATGGATAGATAGATAGATAGATAGATAGATAGATAGAGTGATGGCAATAGACAGATAGTGAGGGCGATAGACAGAGTGAGGGTGATAGATAGTTAGGTAGATAGAGAGTGAGGGTGATAGATAGATAGATAGATACATAGATAGATGGCGATAGACAGAGTAAGGGCGATAGATAGAGGGTGATAGATAGATATAGTGAGGGCGATAGATAGAGTGAGGGAGATAGATAGAGTGAGGGCGATAGATAGAGTGAGGGCGATAGATAGAGTGAGGGCGATAGATAGAGTAAGGGCGATCGATAGATAGATAGATAGATAGATAGAGGGCTGTGGTGTGTAGATATTCTTGGGAATGGTCGATTTGAATGTTTAGTCTTACTTGATTGTAAACCAATAACATTTACTTTTAGGCAATTACATGCGAGATCACTTTTTTCTCAAATGCTTACTTTTCTTACGGGTAATAAATAATGCACATCTGAACAAAAACTTAAAACATTAGAGTGATAAGCTATTGGTACAGCTCTGACTCCTACCACGCCTCTTGGCGACATCATGGCGCTTGTTAACCTAAACCGATGAAATAACCTAGTAATGCTCGTCTACGTAAACCGCGGGCACCAGAGTGCTCTCTTTAAGTAAATGTCTTCCATCACAAGCCCTCTGTGTGTTCGCTTGCGTGCCGGGCCTAGCATTTCTCTCGGTAGATGAGTAAACAGAGCGAGAGCTGAGGCGCACACCTTGCTGCTAGCTCGAACCAACGCTTGGTATTTCGAGGATGAGGGAAGCTGCGCTGTGAAATTCAGCTACGCGCTTGTTAGCGGATTAATTTACATTTACCGACCTGTGAAAACATAAGCGTGTTTTCAGAAAAACAAACCGTGATGCTATGTGTGTGCCTGCACGCGTTTGTGTTCTTCTTCTGTGTCTGCTACTATACAAGAGAAAGTACTTTGGACGTCTGGATGTGTCCGGTTTCTCGGGGAAGAGGGGGAGGACGAGTTAGTGCCGTAGTTTAGGGCTCCGTCTGTGGCCCTGTTTAATGTCATGTTGTGGAAGTCTGAGTCAGCGCTATCGGTCCAGCTACTTGACAGGACTGGTACTTTTATCCTGTCTGTATTTGTGCACAAGAGGTAACATCGTGACGAGGGTTTGCAACGACAGCACAGTCCTCGTACTAAATGCGTTAAAAAAAAATTTGTTAGGGTACGGACAGGGATGGTTTTTAGGTCTCGTGACCTTAAATGCGCGCAAGCGCATTGAGGAACGAGAATTCAAGTGCTCAAAATGCTCATGAAACCACCAGCTTTTTGCTGGCGTTTTCATGAAGTTCACGTGGCCACAGGCACGCGCTTTTGGGCCATAAACTCTGTTCCCCACAGCCTTACATTCATTTCTCCTCCCCCTCCCCAGCCAGCTTCCCCCAGGCCGTAGCAGCACTCCTCCCACACTCCCATACTTCAAAGGCTTATCACTTCACACGGCCGCAGGCCGTTCAAGGCTTATCACTTCACACGGCCGCAGGCCGTGCAACCAGAGCACTTCAGTTGGTGCGCAGCCCCCCTCCCAGCACTGCCTTGTTACTCTCGGCAGCCAACACAAACCTCACTGATAACTATCGTCTATTGTAGCGAACAACACCAGGTTCAACTTGTGACTTCAGGCGCTACACGCATCTTTGCAGGGTGTGTGCACAACCTAACGCCATTTTTTGTAGCTACCTTTACGAGTATCATTGGGTATTACGACCCTGTCTACGTGCCTTGAAGTAGCATCCTGATGGCTTAAGGCGCTTGCTCACAAGTCCGCACTCGATGCACTCTCTTATCTTCTCCTTCCTGCTACCCAGGCTCCGCATTTCACCCATTGAAATAACTTTAGAGCAGCATAAAAAGGGTATACAAACAAAGTAATGTAACTAAACAGAACATATATTCTTAACTAAATGTGGCATATACATGGATAATATATGGAACGTATGTAAGCATAACATACCATATGTAGAGTGCAGAGTGCAGATTCAGAGTGCAGTGTGCAGAGTGCAGTGTGCAGAGTGCAGTATTCAGAGTGCAGTGTGCAGAGTGCAGTGTGCAGAGTGCAGATTCAGAGTGCAGATTCAGAGTGCAGATTCAGAGTGCAGATTCAGAGTGCAGATTCAGAGTGCAGATTCAGAGTGCAGATTCAGAGTGCAGTGTGCAGAGTGCAGTGTGCAGAGTGAAGTGTGCAGAGTGAAGTGTGCAGAGTGAAGTGTGCAGATTCAGAGTGCAGATTCAGAGTGCAGATTCAGAGTGCAGATTCAGAGTGCAGATTCAGAGTGCAGATTCAGAGTGCAGAGTGCAGATTCAGAGTGCAGATTCAGAGTGCAGATTCAGAGTGCAGATTCAGAGTGCAGATTCAGAGTGCAGATTCAGAGTGCAGATTCAGAGTGCAGATTCAGAGTGCAGATTCAGAGTGCAGATTCAGAGTGCAGAGTGCAGATTCAGAGTGCAGAGTGCAGATTCAGAGTGCAGAGTGCAGATTCAGAGTGCAGATTCAGAGTGCAGAGTGCAAATTCAGAGTGCAGATTCAGAGTGCAGATTCAGAGTGCAGATTCAGAGTGCAGATTCAGAGTGCAGATTCAGAGTGCAGATTCAGAGTGCAGATTCAGAGTGCAGATTCAGAGTGCAGATTCAGAGTGCAGAGTGCAGATTCAGAGTGCAGATTCAGAGTGCAGATTCAGAGTGCAGATTCAGAGTGCAGATTGTGGGTGCAGATTGTGGGTGCAGATTGTGGGTGCAGATTGTGGGTGCAGATTGTGGGTGCAGATTGTGGGTGCAGATTGTGGGTGCAGTTTCAGAGTGCAGATTCAGAGTGCAGATTCAGAGTGCAGATTGTGGGTGCAGATTGTGGGTGCAGATTGTGGGTGCAGATTGTGGGTGCAGATTGTGGGTGCAGATTGTGGGTGCAGATTGTGGGTGCAGATTCAGAGTGCAGAGTGCAGATTGCAGATTCAGAGTGCAGAGTGCAGATTCAGAGTGCAGAGTGCAGATTCAGAGTGCAGAGTGCAGATTGCAGATTCAGAGTGCAGAGTGCAGATTCAGAGTGCAGGGTGCAGATTCAGAGTGCAGATTCAGAGTGCAGATTCAGAGTGCAGATTCAGAGTGCAGATTCAGAGTGCAGATTCAGAGTGCAGATTCAGAGTGCAGAGTGCAGATTCAGAGTGCAGGGTGCAGATTCAGAGTGCAGAGTGCAGATTCAGAGTGCAGATTCAGAGTGCAGATTCAGAGTGCAGATTCAGAGTGCAGATTCAGAGTGCAGATTCAGAGTGCAGATTCAGAGTGCAGAGTGCAGATTGCAGATTCAGAGTGCAGAGTGCAGATTCAGAGTGCAGGGTGCAGATTCAGAGTGCAGATTCAGAGTGCAGATTCAGATTGCAGATTCAGAGTGCAGATTCAGAGTGCAGATTCAGATTGCAGATTCAGAGTGCAGAGTGCAGATTCAGAGTGCAGATTCAGAGTGCAGAGTGCAGATTCAGAGTGCAGATTCAGAGTGCAGATTCAGAGTGCAGATTCAGAGTGCAGATTCAGAGTGCAGATTCAGAGTGCAGATTCAGAGTGCAGATTGTGGGTGCAGATTGTGGGTGCAGAGTGCAGATTCAGAGTGCAGATTGTGGGTGCAGAGTGCAGATTCAGAGTGCAGATTCAGAGTGCAGATTCAGAGTGCAGATTCAGAGTGCAGATTCAGAGTGCAGATTCAGAGTGCAGATTGTGGGTGCAGGTTGTGGGTGCAGGTTGTGGGTGCAGGTTGTGGGTGCAGATTGTGGGTGCAGGTTGTGGGTGCAGGTTGTGGGTGCAGATTGTGGGTGCAGATTGTGGGTGCAGATTGTGGGTGCAGATTGTGGGTGCAGATTGTGGGTGCAGATTGTGGGTGCAGATTCAGAGTGCAGATTCAGAGTGCAGATTCAGGGTGCAGATTCAGAGTGCAGATTCAGAGTGCAGATTCAGAGTGCGAGTGCAGATTGTGGGTGCAGATTGTGGGTGCAGATTCAGAGTGCAGATTCAGAGTGCAGATTCAGAGTGCAGAGTGCAGATGCTATAGTCGTCACATGTGCGAAAGTTATAACTATTGGCATTGAAAATGACAAAGCTATCAATTTAGCTATTTTCAAAATCAACACATAAATAAAAATATTGTCATTTACAAGACCAATAGCTCAAACTTTCATAATGTGAGACCTATTGCATTGCAAATGCTTGTTAATCGGTGCTTTCAGTGGGATTAAAAGGGAGGGGGCTCTGAAAGTGCCGTTGTCTGAAAAGCGTAGTTAGGACGCCTTTGCAAGAGGTAATCTTTGTAATGCACAGCATGTCACGTGACCAGTATTTGGGTGCTTCTTTGAGTTTTCTGCAACTGCATCCAGAGGACAGTGAACAGATTTTAACAAGCACATTAATAAATTGAATTTGCAGTCCCCTCCCCCCAAAACAGTCTTGCACTATTTATTTTCGGGGTGGTTTTATATAGCGCGAAGTCCACTTGAAGGTAGCAGTGATTTAAATGAGCACCAGTTGCATTCCCAATGGACACAGAATGACAGCATGTTTGAGCCTCCCACCAGACTCGAACCCCGTTTCTTAGCATGAAAGTTAGCCGCCCTATCCATTACGCCACAGAAGACCAGAACTGTGGTCAACATAGCTGAGCACGCCATGCATGGGCTGCAGGCAGCCGCAGCTACTGCTCTCCCAGGGGTTCGCTGTATTACTGTGCTAGCACTCAGCCTCTGGTTCGCAGTGCATGTATGCTTCTTGGCCGAAGTTCGGCGCCGATGTTGGTGCTTCAGTAAGCATGCAGCTTGTGCGAGAGCTCAGATTATTATTAGGACGGGTAGTGGCACCCAGGATGCCGAAGCCGGCGCTGAGAGTATGACGGGTCAAGTTAAAACAGCACGCCATGGCCAGCAGCTGCAACGCTGGTGAGCCTATGAGGCAGTGACGGCTGTCCCTGAGTAGCGCGGAAGCGTCGGACCCGGGTAGAGAGTGGCGAAGCAAGGCGTCGGGTGAAGGCAGGAAGCTGGCAGATGTGCCAGCGGCAGCACTGCACAATCTTCCACTGAGAATACGAGCAGCAAAACGAAACTGAAACATGCAAGCCGCGCGACGTGAGCTGTGTACGGTAGAAGCTCACGCGCGCGACCAAGACCCAATCTCAAGGTGCGTGTCAGAATCCGACTCTGCCATGCGTCTCAATCTGCGCGTGGCCAGCTCTTGTCTCCACTCGTTGTCGGCTGAGCCGACAGCTATAGTTCTCACAGCGAGAACGCGCATTCGCAAAGGCGAGACCTAAAAAGACACGCTGTTCCTACTGTTTCACTTACTTTTGTGAACGGCAAATATGATTTTCAACCTGGTCCGGTCTAGTAACAGAAGTCATAGAAGTCTTTTCCAGCCCGCTTTATTGTAATATATCGTGATACATTGTCATAGAGCGCTTAGTGCCACTAGGAACAGAGGAAATACCACAGGGAGCCTGTCGAGCTGTTCAAAGCTGCCAGACTAGTGAAAACCACGAGCTGCGCGCCTGCCCCTCACACCTCTGTTTATCAGTCTGCTAGGCGCTACCTCCTATAACCCTACAACCTACCTCAGTGGCCAATATCATGACATGAAAACACTTCCCACATCGGATCAAAACAAAGACAACACACTCCAAGGCGCACACACTGCACGGTGTAGTGTGCTACCCACATAGGCAAGCGTTTCCACACCGCACACAGGGGTAGTTGGTGCTATAATAAATGTTTCTGCACCACAAGAACTAAAGGATACTCTGATGGGAGACTCCTGCATGGACAGATGGCCGAATGGAAGGACAGACGTCACGCTTACTGTGGACTCGAGGAGCTACATAGTGAGAGACGTGGCAACTACACAACTTTATAAACTACACCCGGATTACCACAAACATGGTGACAGTTCATTATATTTCGCGCTTTTCCAAAGTGATGAAGTGAGGCATTAGGACGCGGCCCCCGGGAACCCGGTCACAACTTCTTGGTGGTCCTCATCAAATGGTCGAAGCATGACTGCAGCAGGAATCACTTCTGGGGCAGCGTCGTGACGTCTCTTCCGGCCGGAGCCGACAACAACTGGGGGAGGATTGGGCATGGGCCTATTTAGGGCAACTTGCCCTGGTCCTCGCCCTCTCTTCCTTACGGCGCCGGCCCCGGTATGCAGGGGTCTCCGTGAATCTCCCACCCACCCGTCCCTAGATGTGGAGACTGGGGAGGTGTTGGATATCAAATAGAGAGTGGCGGTAAGGAGGCCACATAAATTGCCTTTACATTGTTAAGGGGAGTCCTCCCCTGCACACTCCCTAGGTCAGCACTGAGGGGGAGAGACGGTGAGCTCCCCCCAGACAGAATGGAGACACCGGCTGGAGGCAAGGGCGCCAGTTTACAAAATAGGGCAGGGGGCATCCGCCCCTGGTTATTCCCTACGAGCCCCGAGGGGCAGCCTGCAGGGCCGGCCTAAGGCATTTGCAAGCTGTGCACCTGCACAGGGCCGCCAAACCCCAGGGGCCGCCACGCCAATATATATCCTTAGATACATGTTTGCGTGGCGGCCCCTGGCAGGGATTTGGCGGCCTCGGGCCCCCTACCTACACTCCCTGCTCAGGGCCTCCGTGAGCCTAGAGCCGGCCCTGTAGCCTGGTGGTTGGGCCCCTCAGGTGGCGGACAAGGACCAGATGGCAGGGCTCACCTCTCAAGGATGCAGGTGGGTTGCGCCTCGTGTGGTGCTCAGGTGTTGGGGGACGCGAGACAGAAGGCCCCTTAGTGCTGGAGCAATAGGCAACATTCTTCGTGTATATAAATTGAGTTCTGTCCGACTTGCGGATGGATCATGATGTTATGGTCGATGTAAATGTAAATCTTCCTTAGCGATTGAATTTGAAAAATCCATATCGCATCAAATTGTATGAATTATATATTGTCATGTTTGTGTGATGATTTGTAATAAACATGGTCTTTTATACCCACAGCTCTGGTCGTCAAGTATTGATTTGTGGGTTTGGATGGGGGCGGGGCCGGGAGCCAACCTGGGCGGTCCGGGTCCTAAAGGTTACAGCGATGGACACCATGAACCACTGAAGGTCACAGCCGGTGGCGCATCGGCCGGAAAGGTATCCGCGCCACTGCCAGCCTCACGACTGACCGAAGCTACCATTGCTCTAAAGTTCTGCAGCCTGAGACAACATCTTCATGGCCTCAAGTACGTGCAAGGAAGTCTGCACAGACAGATATTTACTTATGCACTGTTTTTACAGCGCCTAGAAAACTGTGCAAAATACAGAACAAAGTCAGTAACAACGGCTGCAAAATGAAGAGTAGCAGAGAGCAAATAAACGAACTAGAGGGAGCTCTCTGCCGAAGGTATACAGTAACTCAAGGGAGCTCCCTGCCAAAGGCATACACAAACGTGAGGGAGCTCCCTGTCGAAGGTATACACGAGCCCGAGGGAGCTCCCTGTCGAAGGTATACACGAACGTGAGGGAGCTCCCTGTCGAAGGTATACACGAGCCCGAGGGAGCTCCCTGTCGAAGGTATACACGAGCCCGAGGGAGCTCCCTGCCAAAGGTATACACGAGCCTGAAGGAGCTCCCTGCCGAAGGTATACACGAGCCAGAGGGAGCTCCCTGCCGAAGGTATACACGAGCCAGAGGGAGCTCCCTGCCGAAGGTATACACGAGCCAGAGGGAGCTCCCTGCCGAAGGTATACACGAGCCTGAGGGGGCTCCCTGCCAAAGGTATACACGAGCCTGAAGGAGCTCCCTGCCGAAGGTATACACGAGCCAGAGGGAGCTCCCTGCCGAAGGTATACACGAGCCAGAGGGAGCTCCCTGCCGAAAGTATACACGAGCCAGAGGGAGCTCCCTGCCGAAGGTATACACGAGCCAGAGGGAGCTCCCTGTCGAAGGTATACACAAGCCCGAGGGAGCTCCCTGTCGAAGGTATACACGAGCCCGAGGGAGCTCCCTGTCGAAGGTATACACGAGCCAGAGGGAGCTCCCTGCCGAAGGTATACACGAGCCAGAGGGAGCTCCCTGCCGAAGGTATACACGAGCCAGAGGGAGCTCCCTGCCAAAGGTATACACGAGCCAGAGGGAGCTCCCTGCCAAAGGTATACACGAGCCAGAGGGAGCTCCCTGCCAAAGGTATACACAAGCCTGAAGGAGCTCCCTGCCGAAGGTATACACGAGCCAGAGGGAGCTCCCTGCCGAAGGTATACACGAGCCAGAGGGAGCTCCCTGCCGAAGGTATACACGAGCCTGAGGGGGCTCCCTGCCGAAGGTATACACGAGCCAGAGGGAGCTCCCTGCCGAAGGTATACACGAGCCAGAGGGAGCTCCCTGCCGAAGGTATGCACGAGCCCGAGGGAGCTCCCTGTCGAAGGTATACACGAGCCCGAGGGAGCTCCCTGCCGAAGGTATACACGAGCCCGAGGGAGCTCCCTGCCGAAGGTATACACGAGCCAGAGGGAGCTCCCTGCCGAAGGTATACACGAGCCAGAGGGAGCTCCCTGCCGAAGGTATACACGAGCCTGAGGGGGCTCCCTGTCAAAGGTATACAGGAGCCAGAGGGAGCTCCCTGCCAAAGGTATACACGAGCCCGAGGGAGCTCCCTGCCAAAGGTATACACGAGCCAGAGGGAGCTCTCTGCCGAAGGTACACACGAGCCCGAGGGAGCTCCCTGCCAAAGGTATACACGAGCCAGAGGGAGCGCCCTGCCGAAGGTATACACGAGCCAGAGGGAGCTCTCTGCCGAAGGTATACACGAGCCCGAGGGAGCTCCCTGCCAAAGGTATACACGAGCCCGAGGGAGCTCCCTGCCAAAGGTATACACGAGCCCGAGGGAGCTCCCTGCCAAAGGTATACACGAGCCAGAGGGAGCGCCCTGCCGAAGGTATACACGAGCCAGAGGGAGCGCCCTGCCGAAGGCATACACGAGCCAGAGGGAGCTCCCTGCCGAAGGTATACACGAGCCAGAGGGAGCTCCCTGCCGAAGGTATACACGAGCCCGAGGGAGCTCCCTGCCGAAGGCATACACGAGCCAGAGGGAGCTCCCTGCCGAAGGTATACACAAGCCAGAGGGAGCTCCCTGCCGAAGGTATACACGAGCCCTGCCAAAGGTATACACGAGCCAGAGGGAGCTCCCTGCCGAAGGTATACACGAGCCAGAGGGAGCTCCCTGCCGAAGGTATGCACGAGCCCGAGGGAGCTCCCTGTCGAAGGTATACACGAGCCCAAGGGAGCTCCCTGCCGAAGGTATACACGAGCCCGAGGGAGCTCCCTGCCGAAGGTATACACGAGCCCGAGGGAGCTCCCTGCCGAAGGTATACACGAGCCAGAGGGAGCTCCCTGCCGAAGGTATACACGAGCCTGAGGGAGCTCCCTGCTGAAGGCATACACGAGCCTGAGGGAGCTCCCTGACGAAGGTATACACGAGCCAGAGGGAGCTCCCTGACGAAGGTATACACGAGCCTGAGGGGGCTCCCTGCTGAAGGCATACACGAGCCAGAGGGAGCTCCCTGCCAAAGGTATACAGGAGCCAGAGGGGGCTCCCTGCCGAAGGCATACACGAGCCAGAGGGAGCTCCCTGCCGAAGGTATATACGAGCCAGAGGGAGCTCCCTGCCGAAGGTATACACGAGCCAGAGGGAGCTCCCTGCCGAAGGTATACACGAGCCTGAGGGAGCTCCCTGCCAAAGGTATACACAAGCCCGAGGGAGCTCCCTGCCAAAGGTATACACGAGCCCGAGGGAGCTCCCTGCCAAAGGTATACACGAGCCAGAGGGAGCGCCCTGCCGAAGGTATACACGAGCCCGAGGAAGCTCCCTGCCGAAGGTATACACGAGCCCGAGGGAGCTCCCTGCCAAAGGTATACACGAGCCAGAGGGAGCTCCCTGCCGAAGGTATACACGAGCCAGAGGGAGCTCTCTGCCGAAGGTATACACGAGCCCGAGGGAGCTCCCTGCCAAAGGTATACACGAGCCAGAGGGAGCTCCCTGCCGAAGGTATACACGAGCCAGAGGGAGCTCCCTGCCGAAGGTATACACGAGCCAGAGGGAGCTCTCTGCCGAAGGTATGCACGAGCCAGAGGGAGCTCCCTGTCGAAGGTATACAGGAGCCCGAGGGAGCTCCCTGCCGAAGGTATACACGAGCCAGAGGGAGCTCCCTGCCAAAGGTATACACGAGCCAGAGGGAGCTCCCTGCCAAAGGTATACACGAGCCAGAGGGAGCTCCCTGCTGAAGGCATACACGAGCCTGAGGGGGCTCCCTGACGAAGGTATACACGAGCCAGAGGGAGCTCCCTGACGAAGGTATACACGAGCCAGAGGGAGCTCCCTGACGAAGGTATACACGAGCCTGAGGGGGCTCCCTGCTGAAGGCATACACGAGCCAGAGGGAACTCCCTGCCAAAAGGTATACAGGAGCCAGAGGGGGCTCCCTGCCGAAGGCATACACGAGCCAGAGGGAGCTCCCTGCCAAAAGGTATACAGGAGCCAGAGGGGGCTCCCTGCCGAAGGCATACACGAGCCAGAGGGAGCTCTCTGCCGAAGGTATACATGAGCCAGAGGGAGCTCCCTGCCGAAGGTATACACGAGCCCGAGGGAGCTCCCTGCCAAAGGTATACACGAGCCAGAGGGAGCTCCCTGCCGAAGGTATACACGAGCCCGAGGGAGCTCCCTGCCGAAGGTATACACGAGCCCGAGGGAGCTCCCTGCCGAAGGTATACACGAGCCAGAGGGAGCTCCCTGCCAAAGGTATACACGAGCCAGAGGGAGCTCCCTGCCAAAGGTATACACGAGCCAGAGGGAGCTCCCTGCTGAAGGCATACACGAGCCTGAGGGGGCTCCCTGATGAAGGTATACACGAGCCAGAGGGAGCTCCCTGACGAAGGTATACACGAGCCAGAGGGAGCTCCCTGACGAAGGTATACACGAGCCTGAGGGGGCTCCCTGCTGAAGGCATACACGAGCCAGAGGGAACTCCCTGCCAAAAGGTATACAGGAGCCAGAGGGGGCTCCCTGCCGAAGGCATACATGAGCCAGAGGGAGCTCCCTGCTGAAGGTATACACGAGCCAGAGCGAGCTCCCTGCCGAAGGTATACACAAGCCCGAGGGAGCTCCCTGCCAAAGGTATACACGAGCCCGAGGGAGCTCCCTGGCAAAGGTATACACGAGCCCGAGGGAGCTCCCTGCCAAAGGTATACACGAGCCAGAGGGAGCTCCCTGCCGAAGGTATACACGAGCCCGAGGGAGCTCCCTGCCGAAGGTATACACGAGCCAGAGGGAGCTCTCTGCCGAAGGTATACACGAGCCCGAGGGAGCTCCCTGTCGAAGGTATACACGAGCCAGAGGGAGCTCCCTGCCGAAGGTATACACGAGCCCGAGGGAGCTCCCTGCCAAAGGTATACACGAGCCAGAGGGAGCTCCCTGCCGAAGGTATACACGAGCCAGAGGGAGCTCCCTGCCGAAGGTATACACAAGCCTGAGGGAGCTCCCTGCCGAAGGCATACACGAGCCCGAGGGAGCTCCCTGCCGAAGGTATACACAAGCCAGAGGGAGCTCCCTGACGAAGGTATACACGAGCCAGAGGAAGCTCCCTGCCGAAGGTATACACAAGCAAGAGGGAGCTCCCTGCCGAAGGTATACACGAGCACAAGGGAGCTCCCTGCTGAAGGTATACACGAGCCCGAGGGAGCTCCCTGCCAAAGGTATACACGAGCCAAAGGGAGCTCCCTGCCAAAGGTATACAGGAGCCAGAGGGGGCTCCCTGCCAAAGGTATACACGAGCCAGAGGGAGCTCCCTGCCGAAGGTATACACGAGCCCGATGGAGCTCCCTGCCGAAGGTATACACGAGCCAGAGGGAGCTCCCTGCCGAAGGTATACACAAGCAAGAGGGAGCTCCCTGCCGAAGGTATACACGAGCACAAGGGAGCTCCCTGCTGAAGGTATACACGAGCTCGAGGGAGCTCCCTGCCAAAGGTATACACGAGCCAGAGGGAGCTCCCTGCCAAAGCTATACAGGAGCCAGAGGGGGCTCCCTGCCAAAGGTATACACGAGCCAGAGGGAGCTCCCTGCCGAAGGTATACACGAGCCCGATGGAGCTCCCTGCCGAAGGTATACACGAGCCAGAGGGAGCTCCCTGCCGAAGGTATACACGAGCCTGAGGGAGCTCCCTGCCGAAGGTATACACGAGCCTGAGGGGGCTCCCTGCCAAAGGTATACACGAGCCTGAGGGGGCTCCCTGCCAAAGGTATACACGAGCCAGAGGGAGCTCCCTGCCGAAGGTATACACGAGCCAGAGGGAGCTCCCTGCCGAAGGTATACACGAGCCAGAGGGAGCTCCCTGCCGAAGGTATACACGAGCCTGAGGGAGCTCCCTGCCGAAGGTATACACGAGCCTGAGGGAGCTCCCTGCCAAAGGTATACATGAGCCAGATGGAGCTCCCTGCTGAAAGTATACATGAGCCAGAGGGAGCTCCCTGCCGAAGGTATACACGAGCCAGAGGGAGCTCCCTGCCGAAGGTATACACGAGCCAGAGAGCTCCCTGCCGAAGGTATACACGAGCAAGTGGGAGCTCCCTGCCGAAGGCATACACGAGCCAGAGGGAGTTCCCTGCCGAAGGCATACACGAGCCAGAGGGAGCTCCCTGCCGAAGGTATACACGAGCCAGAGGGAGCTCCCTGCCGAAGGTATACACGAGCCAGAGGGAGCTCCCTGCCGAAGGCATACACGAGCCAGCGGGAGCTCCCTGACGAAGGTATACACGAGCGAGAGGGAGCTCCCTGCCGAAGGCATACACGAGCCCAAGGGAGCTCCCTGCCGAAGGTATACACGATCCAGAGGGAGCTCCGTGCCGAAGGCATATACGAGCCAGAGGGAGCTCCCTGCCGAAGGCATACACGAGCCAGAGGGAGCTCCCTGCCGAAGGCATACATGAGCCAGAGGAAGATCCCTGTCGAAGGTATACAGGAGCCAGAGGGAGCTCACTGCCGAAGGCATACAGAGGGAGCTCCCCGCCGAAGGCATACACGAGCCAGAGGAAGCTCCCTGCCGAAGGTATACACGAGCCAGAGGAAGCTCCCTGCCGAAGGTATACACAAGCCAGAGGGAGCTCCCTGATGAAGTTATACACGAGTACAAGGGAGCTCCCTGCTGAAGGTATGCACAAACCAAAGGGAGCTCCATGTCAAAGGTATACACGAGCCAGAGGGAGCTCCCTGCTGAAGGTATACACGAGCCAGATGGAGCTCCCTGCCGAAGGTATACACGAGCCAGAGGAATCTCCCTGCCGAAGGTATACACGAACCAGAGGGAGCTCCCTGCCGAAGGTATGCACAAACCAGAGGGAGCTCCCTGCCGAAGGTATACACGAGCCAGAGGAAGCTCCCTGCCGAAGGTATACACGAGCCAGAGGGAGCTCCCTGCCGAAGGTATGCACAAACCAGAGGGAGCTCCCTGCCGAAGGTATACACGAGCCAGAGGGAGTTCCATGTCAAAGGTATACACGAGCCAGAGGGAGCTCCCTGCTGAAGGTATACATGAGCCAGAGGGAGCTCCCTGCCGAAGGTATACACGAGCCAGAGGAAGCTCCCTGCCGAAGGTATACACGAGCCTGAAGGAGCTCCCTGCCGAAGGTATACACGAGCCTGAAGGAACTCCCTGCCGAAGGTATACACGAGCCCGAGGGAGCTCCCTGACGAAGGTATACAGGAGCCAGAGGGAGCTCCCTGCCGAAGGTATACACGAGCCAGAGGGAGCTCCTCCCGATATCCGACATGCAATGAATTCTTGACAGATGTGAGACACGCTCTGGGAATCCCAAAAGGTTGTTGTTGCCGTGATCTCATCTGGAAGGGACCTGAGATTGGCCGCCTTCTTTTGAGTCCTGTTCGGGTACAAATCTGAGATCCCCGAGTAGGTCTGCGTTGGTGATTGGCATTTCTTAACCTGACACCACATCTTCTTATCTTAATCCAGTGGTAAGTGTGTTTGGGAACTTTGTCAACAGTTGACAAGAATTTCTGATACACGTTGACCACTGGATTAAGATAAGGGCTGAGGTCAGGAATGTTTGGTGTTTGTGTGTTATTCATGGGGGATGTATCCCCGACCCTGCTGCCCCTTTTGTCAATCAATCAGGGAACTGTAAGCACGCTACTCATCCGTGAGGGTCTCAAGGCAGTGGGGGACCTGGGGGGGTTGGTAAGTAGTTCTGGTCAGCCAAAAAGCCAGGTCTTGAGAGTCTTCCTGAAGGTGTTCAGGGAGGGGGCGCGCCTGATGTTGATCGGGAGCTCGTTCCAGGTCTTGAGCATCTTCCTGAAGGTGTTCAGGGAGGGTGTGCGTCTGATGTTGATCGGGAGCTCGTTCCAGGTCTTGAGCGTCTTCCTGAAGGTGTTCAGGGAGGGGGCGTGTCTGATGTTGATCGGGAGCTCGTTCCAGGTCTTGAGCGTCTTTCTGAAGGTGTTCAGGGAGGGGGCGGGTCTGATGTTGATTTGGAGCTCGTTCCAGGTCTTGAGCGTCTTCCTGAAGGTGTTCAGGGAGGGGGCGCGTCTGATGTTGATCGGGAGCTCGTTCCAGGTCTTGGCCACGATGTGAGAGAAGGATCTTCCTCCTGCTCTGTGGATGCGCGGGGTTTCGGCGAAGACGAGGTTGGCTGATCGGAGGTTTCTTTTGGGTACATGGAGGGTGATTCTGTTCTTGACTAACTAGAGGATCTAATTTCTTGCCTTGTTGGTGGGAGTTACAGTGATTATCGAGACCGAATCCACGCGGGTCTCAGCTGCTCATAATGGTCGGATGAAGTTGAATATATTGGCGGCTCTGTCGGTCAATGGGCACAAACTCAGTTCCACTGGGGTTGACTCCGAGGCGGTGTGACGACATGCGGAGCTGTATGACGTGGAGATTGGAGGTCAGTGGGGGATGACATAATAGAAGAAACCCTCTGATGCTCAAGCAAGAGGTGGAAGAAGGGGGTAGCTACTTGACCTCGTGAAGTTTGGGGGCAGAGCCGTTAGTCTGGCTCAGTGGACAGCGGTGAGACAGACAGACGGGTTGAACTGGACCAGTACCTTGACGTCAACACCATCCATCCAGGATCAGAACCGGGCATGTACGGTACAGATATGGCCACTAACCAGTAAAACCCGCGTTATTAGAGCCTAGGTGTGGGCACCGGCTGATGATGCGGTTGGTTTTGAATACAGTGCAGGCTGGCAAGAACGGCCAGTAGAGTTCTATTAGGATGGGGGTGACGTTGTTAAATACTCCAAAAACGGTACCCTACACAGACATGTGTGCTTCAGCTGTACACTAGGGTCAGTTGTCTGTGAGATGTCGGCTATGGTCATCCATACAATTGTGGAAGTGTGTCACAGTACAATGAGGGCAAACCCTGCACTAACACACAACACCCAAATGAACACAACCAAAACAGCAGTCATGTTTCCCCACATCTGGGGACCAGAAGGCCGCCTCTGGCGCCCCAGCTGCAGTGGTTTTGTTTCCAGACTCTGTTGGGGTCCATGTTTTAGGCACCCAAGGTCTGCTGTGGCCCCTAGATGTGTCCTAGTGCGGGGGGGCACTGCTCCCATCACTTTGTGGTCTTACAGCGTGTGGTAGGCGAGGGCTCTTTGGCTTCTGTTGGGGCTGGTCCAGTTCACTGTTCTGTGGCTACCGTTTCTGGCTACATCTGGGAGAAAGGGGGGTTGTTTGTTTTGTTTGTTTGCAGCGTTTTATATAGCGCGAACTAGACCCGAACCGAATCGGGTATCAGAGCGCTTTACATAGCACCAGTTACGTTACATGAGGACGGACACACTTTCATTTTTTAGGCACAGGGAGATTAAGTGATTTGCCCAGAATCACAGGAGGTTTTGGCGTCGTTACCGAGACTCGAACCCAGATAATAATAATCCACATTTGTATAGCGCACAATCACCCGTAAGGGTCTCTAGGCGCTGGGGGCCGTCGGGAAGATTAAGCAAGCTATTGCCCAGAGTCGCATGGTGCTGGGCTAACCTGCCGCCGGAGCCGGGGATCGAACCCTGATCCCCAGATTCCAGCGTCAGTCGCCCTGGCCCCCAGGTCCGAGGTCGAGCGCCCTAGCCGTTAGGCCAAATCCTCTCCCCTAGGTTTAGGGGCTCTGAGGCGGCAGAGCCTTGTATTCTGATGTGTGGGCTCTGGTGAAATGCCCCTCTCTTTCGCAAGCACTTCACAGCAGCCCTGGCACACTTATCCATAAAACAACACCCATTGTGGTCGGGCTCTGCCAATTAGGCAGCCGTGCCCAGGCTGGCTCCGGTGCAATCCGAGATGCCCTGGCACCAGGGGCAGGGCACACAGGTATGTGCCACCTATTCAGGAAAAGAACCTCGGGGGGAGAAAGGAAAGTGAGGCCGGGAAATTAAACCTGTTTGTGTCTGTAAACGAAAACACAGGAGCAGGCGGTGTCCTGAGGCGGTGCCCAGCCCTGGATCGGATCAGACACTCTGCAGGCCCCAGCTCAGGGGGGGAGGGGTTCAATCGAAGCCCCTCAGATGAGAACATGCCAACTTACCAAGGAGGGTTCACATCTGTGGGTTCACTCCTCACATAAGGGGAGGGGAGTTGGCCTAACGGCTAGGGCGGTCGACCTCGAATCTGGGGAACCGGGTTCGAGTCTCAGCAACGACGCTGAAAATCCTGTGATTCTGGGCAAATCACAATCTCCCCGTGCCTAACAAAAATGAATGTGTGTCCTCATGTAACGTAACTGGTGCTATGTAAAGCGCTCTGATACCCAATTCGGGTCAAGTTCGCGCTATATAAAACTCTGCAAAAAAAATTAGAGCGGTCCTAGCAAACGCGCCTTTCAGGAGAATGAGACCGTGCATGAGACCAGCTCTATATGTTATGTTATTTATATTTCTAAAGTGCATTGGTTACCCGAGGGAGTCCTGGCGCTGTCTACTGCCCTCTGAACAGAGGATGGGGTGGGAATGTTATATTTCCATGCACACACCCCATACCCTTGAAGCACCAAAGTTTTTAACAGGAATTTAATTTCCACCAGCAAAATAAACTCTTGCATCCGGGTCCTGCTCGACTTCTCCGCAGCTTTCAACACCCGTTGACCATCAAACATAGATTCAGACCCAGGAGACGGGGTCCGGCTTCACAAGCTCAAGCCTACAAGGGTTCCCATGCTGCTTCACCAACCGACAGCAACTTGTTGATAGGAACCCCCCGATGCCATACTCTGGCCGCCACCTGCGGCGTCCCTCAGGGCTCCATCATCTAAACTTTTGTTTGGGGCTGGTGGGAGCCATCCTTGTAGGCAGCACCCATCGAGTTTCGCCAGTGTGCTGATGGCACCAAACTCTACCTCAATATCTCCTGAACCAATGGCATGTAAATGTAAATGTGTTGTATTTGTAAAGCGCACGGCTGCCCACGCGACGGGGCGTCCCGGCGCTGCACTCATACCGCTGTGGAACCCTTCCTGGCCTTTCCCTGTGAAGTGTCCACTCCTGGGCACCCCCAAGGTGGAGGCCAGGCATCCTTAGCGTTGTTAGGGCCGGTGTGGAGATTAAGCAAGCTATTGCCCAGAGTTGCAGAGTGGGACCCATGATTAGAATAGGCACCGAGGCGAGAATTATCAGGTCCGAGGAAATTGAGCCCAAGACCCGCCGAGGCGGGGAATTGAACCCTGGTCCCGGGCTAGACCTCTGTATCAGGGTCTGCCGCTCTAACCATTGAGCCACACTTCTCCATACATACAGAGACTCAAAGTCTGCCTCGAAGACCTCCAAGCCTGGATGTCAACAAACTACCCGAGTCTAAACCCCGGAAGGACGGACCCCTCCTGTCTGCCAACCACGCCAAGCTCTCTCTGAGCCAGCCATGGCGTCCAACTTACACCTAACCGGATCACACCCGACTGACAGAACAGGTCCAATCCCACTGATTCCTTCTCAATTTGTCCCTCACACTCAAAGAACTCATCGCCCAGAAGACCAAAGCATCCTGCTCACAGCTCGTTCGCCTCGAAAGAGTGAAGCATTTTCTCTTAGAAGGCCTTCAGAGGATCCTTTCAACAGGCTGCCTCCAAGGTCTATCTGAGTTGCTGCAAAGTCTGGGTGAGCAGGAGGCCTGGAGGCTGGGGGAAGGTTTCACCCAAGGCCGGACTGGGAACCCAACCAACCTTGGCGGTACAGCTGGACCGGCCCCGGGGGCAGGGGGTGGATGGGAGGGGGGTAAGAGTGCTAGTGAGATGCACTGCCTTCCTCTTTAGCACTGCTGCTGCTTTTGTTACAGGGTCTGATATTGCAGCTCTGGTGCAAAACCGAACCCCAGTAACAAAACCATCTTCCAATTGCTCGAAAACCGGCCCCCACCTTTCCGGCCCACTGGGATAAAACCTGGTGCCCGCTGTGGCCAGTCCGGCCCTGCTTCCACCCTCGACTCGAACCTCTCACGCGAAGAACACATTGTGAAGAAGACCAGAACAGCCTGGTTCCCACTCTCTCCTGAAAAAGTAAAAGCTTTTCTTCCAGGAGAGCCTTCAAAACAACAGCACAAGCCTCATTTCTCTCTCACCTGGAGGGTGGCAATGCCCGGCTCAGCAGCACTCTAGGGGCCACTCGGACCCCCCTGGGAGGCACCCTTCACACAGGGGCACCAGGGGCCACTCTGACCCCCCTGGTGGCACCCTTCACACAGGGGCACCAGGGGCCACTCTGACCCCCCTGGGGGCACCCTTCACACAGGGGCACCAGGGGCCACTCTGACCCCCCTGGTGGCACCCTTCACACAGGGGCAGCAGGGGCCACTCTGACCCCCCTGGGGGCACCATTCACAAAGGGGCACCAGGGGCCACTCGGACCCCCCTGGGGGCACCCTTCACACAGGGGCACCAGAGGCCACTCGGACCCCCCTGGGATCACCCTTCATGCAGGGGCTCCAGGGGCCACTCTGACCCCCCCTGGGGGCACCCTTCGCGCAGGGGCACCAGAGGCCACTCGGACCCCCCTGGGAGGCACCCTTCACACAGGGGCTCCAGGGGCCACTCCGACCTCCCTGGGGGCACCATTCACAAAGGGGCACCAGGGGCCACTCGGACCCCCCTGGGAGGCACCCTTCACACAGGGGCATGAGGGGCCACTCTGACCCCCCTGGGGGCACCCTTCACGCAGGGGCTCCAGGGGCCACTCTGACCTCCCTGGGGGCACCATTCACAAAGGGGCACCAGGGGCCACTCGGACCCCCCTGGGGGCACCCTTCATGCAGGCCAACCTCTCATCAAGGCGCTGAAGGAATCAGACCCCATCACCCACCGGTGAAAGGACCTACAGTGGCTCCGACAGCAAGCACAGCACCATCTTCAAAACTAGTTGCATGACAAGTAGGGGTGGGCGGAATTTGCGAAATTCACTTTCCCAAATTATCGCGAAAATGTCAAAAATCTCCGCAAACATGCGGAAATACTGCGAAGACGCTGATGTTTTTTTCCCCCGCCTGTTCGCGATATTTTCTGCGTGACCGCGTTGAAAAATGTCTCGCCAACTTGCCCATGCGGTTGCCATCTTGTTTTCACTTGTCCCGCCCGCTCGCGATGCTTATTTCCTGTTCGGGGTCTCGAAATAAGTGTTCGCGATCGCAAACTCACGCGGGATAGCGCGACCAGCTACCAACAATCTAACATAGGAAAACTCGTCGGCGAACGCAGGGACGCTAGCGCGCGAGAGAGAATGCATTTTTAAAGTGCGAGCAAGAAAAAACTTCCGTTCCGCAGCAGATTGCAAAAGTTTTGACATTTTTGCGCTCTCCGCGGAACGCGGAAATGTCAAATTATCGCAATTTCCGTGAGCGGAGCGAAATTTACCGCCCAGGCCTACTGACAAGGGCCTCCATGCCAACAAGCCTGTGTCCTAGCAAACACATGACCATGTCTGTGGGTCAGAGCCAGGTGGGGAGGCCCAGCACCCCCAGATTAGAGACACTGCAGGGAGGTGAGCACAGGCATCCCCAGGCTAGGACCTGGACAACATCCTCTCTGAATCCAGGACAACGCCAACCCCCGAGCAGTAGGACGACATTGAAAACTCACCTCTTCCGAGACCACCCCTTCCATGGGTGACTACTGCCCCTTTCACAAGCTCGACCTCCTCGCCCGTCCCCTCCTCCCCATCTCTCCTCGCTGGGGATTGGCCCTTGTACAGCCAGGTTTATGCTTTAGAAATACCAAACCATACGAACCAAACATGCATAAACACAATGGTGTGTGTTGGCACAGTGTGACGTCATTACTAGTGCGTTCAAGACACTGATTGGTAAGTAGTGATAGAGAAGTGTGTAAGGGGGTGAATGAACGTGCTTAACGATTGCCTCAGTGTGCCCCTTCATTATATTCACCCTTGCTATGTTGGCGCGGCCTTTGATGCCAGCTTCGTGCCAACCTCTCTGCTTAGCTTGGGGATGCTGAACAACCCTCTGCAGCGACTGGTTAGGGGGGACCGAGGTGCAAGTTGGGTGGTAGCCAGTGGGTTATATTGGGCAGCTGAGCTGTCCATCTGTAAAGAATTTGAAAAGAAACTTTTAAAGTGCCTGGACACTGATCTTGCTGGTGAGTGGCACTTTAAGTTGAGTGAAAGTGCTTCAGCACAGAATGGGGTGGCATCTATGGGACTGGTTCTGTGCCACATCATGGATCTGGTAGAAAGGCACTGGACTAGAACCTACACATACCTTATTACGCAACTGCCCATAACTCTCCCAATCCGATCCCGCATGCGTCTGCCAACAACGCAGTGCGCCCGCCGCAGTGCGCCCGCCGTCTGTAACGAGAGGTTCCACCAGTTGTGCCAGCCTTAAGATCTCCAGTGAGGATGCGGTCTGGCACCCTGTCCTCTCGACGCAAGGTGTTCACCCGGTCCAGTGGTAGGTCCTTGAATTTAGTGATGAGCAAACACAGCTTCATAAGAGGACCCTGTGGACGGCCAACCAGGGATGGACGTCTTTGTTTAACCCTCGGTTAGATCAGTTCAGGGGCTCCACAAAGATACTCAACACGATTCATGGTTCAGGCACTTGTTCTGCTCAATTATCTTTCCAGAGGTAGACCTTTCCAGGGGTGGGCCTTTCCAGAGGCGGACAGGCGGACCTTTCCAGAGGCGGACCTTTCCAAAGGCAGACCTTCCAGAGGCGGGCCTTTCCAGAGGAGGACCTTTCCAGAGGAGGACTTTTCCAGAGGAGGACCTTTCCAGAGGCGGACCTTTCCAGAGGAGGGCCTTTCCAGAGGAGGGCCTTTCCAGAGGAGGGCCTTTCCAGGGGTAGACCTTTCCAGGGGTAGACCTTTCCAGGGGTAGACCTTTCCAGGGGTAGACCTTTCCAGGGGTAGACCTTTCCAAAGGAGGACCTTTCCAGAGGAGGACCTTTCCAGAGGAGGACCTTTCCAGAGGAGGACCTTTCCAGAGGCAGGCCTTTCCAGAGGCGGACAGGCGGACCTTTCCAGAGGCGGACCTTTCCAGAGGCGGACCTTTCCAGAGGCGGACCTTTCCAGAGGCGGACCTTTCCAGAGGCGGGCCTTTCCAGAGGCAGACCTTTCCAGAGGCAGACCTTTCCAGAGGTAGACCTTTCCAGAGGCGGGCCTTTCCAGAGGCGGGCCTTTCCAGAGGCGGACCTTTCCAGAGGCGGACCTTTCCAGAGGCGGGCCTTTCCAGAGGCGGGCCTTTCCAGAGGGGGGCCTTTCCAGAGGCGGGCCTTTCCAGGGGTAGACCTTTCCAGGGGTAGACCTATCCAGGGGTAGACCTTTCCAGGGGTAGACCTTTCCAGGGGTAGACCTTTCCAGGGGTAGACCTTTCCAGGGGTAGACCTTTCCAGGGGTAGACCTTTCCAGAGGAGGACCTTTCCAGAGGAGGACCTTTCCAGAGGCGGGCCTTTCCAGAGGCAGACCTTTCCAGAGGTAGACCTTTCCAGAGGCAGGCCTTTCCAGAGTCGGACAGGCGGACCTTTCCAGAGGCGGACCTTTCCAGAGGCGGACCTTTCCAAAGGCAGGCCTTTCCAGAGGCGGACCTTTCCAGAGGCGGGCCTTTCCAGAGGTAGACCTTTACAGAGGTAGACCTTTACAGAGGTAGACCTTTCCAGAGGTGGACCTTTCCAGAGGTGGACCTTTCCAGAGGTGGACCTTTCCAGAGGTGGACCTTTCCAGAAGTAGGCACAGAAAAGGACTTCCAATCAGCTGCCTGGGGCAGCACAAGTGGACAGCCCCAGGGTGTATCTAGAGGCACCAAACATGGCTTCTATCCTAGGGATGTGATGAAACATTGGTTGCAGGACTCCACGGCTCACAACAATATCTAACAGGCAGAATCGTGTACTCAGCAGATCGCAATGAAGACTGAGGCAACCAGAACTGCAAAGATTATGTTGAACTGAAGGAAGTGCTCCAGATGCGCAGAACTCCAGTCCAGAGTCAGCACTAAGAAGCCGCCATGAATGAACTCGATGACGTTTGCCGTATCATCGACAAGGGTGAGACCTTGCTGCTGGTTTTACTGGATCTGTCAGCAGCGTTCAACACCGTGGACCGCGCCAAGACGCTAAAAGTGCCTGAACACCGAAAGGGTTCTCGCTGCCAAGCTCTACGCGGGTTATCAACCCACCTTTCGAATCGTAGACACACACTCAAAACAGGTAGCCATTACTCCTCCGTTAACTACGCTACCCCTCAGGTCTCCATCATGGCCCACTACTAGTCAACCTCTCTCTAGAGCCCCCTCCAGCTGCACTAAGGGGCTGCACTAAGAGTTCAACAAATCCTAACATCAGGATGCTGATCTTACTCAATGTACCTGGAACCACCCTGCCCAAAGGATATCAGCGCCTAGAAGGCCCATCTTACAAATACAGCGCTGCGTCGACTTCCTTCTCCTGAGCACTGAAAAGAGCGAATTCCTGCTCATCACTGATCACTACTGAAAACAAAAATCCATTTGACTAAACCCAACTCAACAAACTCTCTCCGACCAACTCTCCTGCATTCGTATCATGAACCGCAACATCCGTGGCTTTCATCGATCGTTCCTTGACCCCAATCAACAAAGAGACAGAAATGATTCCTTCCTGCTTTGAGGAAACGAAAGCATCTTCTGACCTTCAAGGTCCACCCAACCAAGAGCTCAGCTCAACCATCTCCAGCCTCAACCAGGTAGGCCTTCTAGAAGCTTCTCTCGCCTCGTTGAGGTGGTCCTCCATGGTTCTGCTTGGATGGTCTCCTCATCAAGGGTCACATGACTCCCGCCCTGCGGGTACTCCACTGTGTCCCCAAACACCAGAACTCAATTCAAACCCGACGCCTCACTCGCAGGGGTGTCAATGGCAAGTACCCCCTCTACCTCGCAGATCTTCTTACCACCTAAAGTATGGACTTTGAAGCTTAAACGGTCATTCTTTGGGGTCGCTTCTAGCCCCTTGACTTCTCTTCTTCCACCTGTGAGAACCCAACGTGACTTACTCCCGGCCCTTCAAGAAACCTCTAAAGACCCACCTGTCCCTTCATCATCTCAACTAACTCCTCCAATGTCCCTTCCCTCGATCACTTGTGCACTTTCGTCCTTTCTTCTCCACACAGTATCTTCCTGGTTATTTGCAAGACCTGCGTACTCCTTCCTGGTGAAGACGTAAACAAGAAGCAGCATCACAGATGTAGGACGTGCCCGGGCACCAGGGTCTTCTAGGGTCGAAGACCCAAAGCCGGCTTACTCCTGCCTGGTGAAGACAAGCGAGAGGCAGCATCACAGATGTAGGACGTGCCCGGGCACCAGGGCCTTCTAGGGTCGAAGACCCAAAGCCGGCTTACTCCTTCCTGGTGAAGACAAACGAGAAGCAGCAACACCGATCTGGAACATGCCCAAGGCGCCATGCTGACCCATGGTGGCACGTCATGGGTGTAGGACGCCCACTGCCACAGACCAAAATATGCAGCCATATCCACTTGATGCAGTAGATCAGAACTTCAAGAACAGACGTGTGCGATATGTGACCCTAACTTCCCTCGTGCTCCTGCAGGGCTTTGAAGCCAGGTTGGCACTCTATCAACCCCCGGCACACCTGCAAGGAACCTCTCCTCACACCGGTGCTGTTCTGGCCAGCATCACCTTCTAGAGTGCCCACTGCCCACCTGCTGTACCCGCCGCTGTGCCCCGGACAGACAAGCGGGTCCTTGGGTGTGCCCTGCCCATCTCCGAGAGGGTTCCTCTGCCCTGAAGGTGCCCCCATGTTCGGTTAAAAGGCCATGTTCGCACCTCTGCCCCCTGACACCGACCTTAGCTGTACTTGGAAGTGACTCGCTCATGTTTGGAGAAAATTCTGAAATATTATATGTTTTTGAAAGATGTTGAGTGCTGTCTCATCTTCCTGGGTCAGGGCTATGCCATGTTAAACCTGTGTAAAGATCCTTTTCTCTCCAAAGAGCAACCATCGTCCTATCCAAGAATGGCTCAAGAATCTGGTCGCCCTAATCTGCCCCCTTACCCTAGCCGACACAGTTAAGTCTCTGGGCATCACCCTTGACAAGAACTTATCAATGGAGGCCCACATCAAAAACTCTGCAAAAAGTGCTCTTTTCTCTCTAAAACACCTGAAGAAATTGAAACCTTTTCTTCCCCACGATGACCTCAAGACAGTGGTCCAATCCCTAGTTCTCTCTAAAATAGACAACGGAAACGCCATCCTTACAGGGACTCCAAAAGCTCACCTAGCCCCTCTAAGGGCAGTGCCGAACATGGCCGCTCGACTCGTATCTGGAGTAAAAAGATTTAAACACAACACTCCAGCTCTCAACTCCCTCAACTGGCTTCCCATGGAAGGGAGGTGTATTTACAAGCTGGCCTGTATCACACACAAAACCCTCCACTCTCCGGCCCCCAACTACCTGAAGAACAAACTGGTGAGAGCAGGTCAATCCAGAACCCTGAGAAGCTCCAACTCACTTCTTCTTATTCCTCCGAAAATGAAAAACCACCCAATACCAATCGTTCTCTGGCAACGCTCCCCGGATATGGCACGCTCTCCCGGGAGTCCTCCGATGCAACCCCTCCTTCTCCTGTTTCAAGAGGGACCTGAAACCCCATCTCCTCAACAAATACTTTCATGACCAACGTCAACTAACCTAGTCTTCTTTATCCGAGTTGACTCCCATTCAAGGATAGTTGGTGAGCGAACTATGCTAATCACATTTCTCTTTTTATTGTTCTCTCCCCCTCCGTTGCATTGTTATTTATTTTTCATGCTGTATTATTTATTCTTTGTTTGCTTACTTACTGCCTGTCTTCTATGTAATGTCCTTCTGTTTTTCGCAGTGTGTATGTAAAGCGCTCTGATACCTACGGGACAAGCTAGCGCTATATAAAACTTTTAAAATAAAAATAAATAAAAAGATCCATACCCATGGCTGGGTGGCTGCACCTAGCACTGGTGGAAATCCCTGGCTCCCGGGGCTCGGTACCCTCCCTCCAGACGAGGCTGCTAACGGCGGAGCCGTGTCTGAACCTCTCACGACACACACGGAAGCTCTGCAGCGCCCAGAGGGGAACAGGCGCTACCAAGGCGCACGTACAGACCTGGATACCGACCCCAAGAGTGCGTCAGATGGGCCAGGAGTGGGGTCATACCCAGGGACAGTGAACAGGAGCTGCCACCGGGGCCCCACACATGGTAACCAGGGCTCTGAAGTACATGTATGAAAGAGGTCCGAGCGGCACGTGGTATCACCTCTGCGAGCACGCGAACAGTGACCGCCATCCTACCAGTACAGCGGTAACACAGAGGCATGACGCGCCCCGCAGCAACATAACAACATACATGCAGCCTACGTGTGCTATCCATGTGCCCCCTTAAAAAAGAACAGTGGCCTACATACATGTTATAACGCTCATACATGATCACAGAAGAACCACCCCATGGATACCATCAAAGGCCAGATGTAAACACCAAAAGCTGGCATACGCTGGCCCTTCAAAGCAATGCACACACGTGATAGCATCCGGTGACCAATAGCTGTCATACATGGGTGAGCACCTCAACACAATGCAAACATGCACATACATGACACGGTCCAAGGCTACGCAGTAAAATACATCGGCAGTACAAAGAGGACACAGATTGTATGATCAGAGGACTTAGAAAAAGGCATGTGTGATCCAACAGAGAGTGTGAATGATCACCTGGTCACCCCCTCAGCACAATGCAAACATGCACATACATGACACGACTCAAGGCTACACAGTTGAATACACCGGCAGTCCAAAGGAGGACACATAGATTGCATGATCAGGGGACCTAGAAAAACGCATGTGTGATGCATCAGAGCGCGTGAATGATTACCTGGTCATCCCCTAGCACAATGCAAACAAGGACATACATGACACTATTCGGGAATATGCAGCTGACATGAAGTGACCAAACAGGGACACCCCATTAAAGCAGTGTGGGGGTGCACATGCGTGCTGTGCCTCAGGGGCCAAAACCAACTTACAGCCTCAAAGCCTGAGTTTCTTTCAAAACAGCAATTAATTATTCAGAGGGAGGGACTCATTGTGTGACCTTAGGACCAAACTCAGCACAAAGGGGTCACCGCCCCAATCTTGCAAACACAGACCAGATTCAAAGCCGCTCTGGTGGCCTAAAGGCAACAACCGGGGGTCGCGCCCCCTCATTACTGCTAAGCAGCAGCGCCCAACTCCCTGGGAATGACGAGACGTGTGCTCTTGGGACCAGAGCAGCCGGCCAGGGTTATCTCTCCATCAGAGCAGCCTCAGCACACACGGCCTGCTCAGGGGGCTCAAAGCAAACACCGGAGGGGGGCACATCCTAATCCTTAAACCCAGCTGCAGGGGGGGCCCTGGGAACATGTTCAACCCATCCAAGGCCGGGACACGCTGAGCCGGCGCCAGCACTCCCCCAAGAATCAGAAGAAACAAGAAACATTGTGTTTCAAACGAATGTCACAGCACTTTCAATGAATGTCACAGCACTTTCAATGAATGTCACTGCACTTTCAATGAATGTCACAGCACTTTCAATGAATGTCACAGCACTTTCAAAGAATGTCACAGCACTTTCAATAAATGTCAGGGCACTTTCAATGAATGTCAGGGCACTTTCAATGAATGTCAGGGCACTTTCAATAAATGTCAGGGCACTTTCAATAAATGTCAGGGCACTTTCAATAAATGTCAGGGCACTTTCAATGAATGTCACAGCACTTTCAATAAATGTCAGGGCACTTTCAATGAATGTCACGGCACTTTCAATGAATGTCACGGCACTTTCAATGAATGTCACGGCACTTTCAATGAATGTCACGGCACTTTCAATGAATGTCACGGCACTTTCAATGAATGTCACGGCACTTTCAATGAATGTCACGGCACTTTCAATGAATGTCACGGCACTTTCAATGAATGTCACGGCACTTTCAATAAATGTCAGGGCACTTTCAATGAATGTCACGGCACTTTCAATGAATGTCACGGCACTTTCAATGAATGTCACGGCACTTTCAATGAATGTCACGGCACTTTCAATGAATGTCACGGCACTTTCAATGAATGTCACGGCACTTTCAATGAATGTCACGGCACTTTCAATGAATGTCACAGCACTTTCAATGAATGTCAGGGCACTTTCAATAAATGTCAGGGCACTTTCAATAAATGTCAGGGCACTTTCAATGAATGTCAGGGCACTTTCAATAAATGTCAGGGCACTTTCAATAAATGTCAGGGCACTTTCAATAAATGTCAGGGCACTTTCAATGAATGTCACAGCACTTTCAATAAATGTCAGGGCACTTTCAATGAATGTCAGGGCACTTTCAATGAATGTCAGGGCACTTTCAATAAATGTCAGGGCACTTTCAATAAATGTCAGGGCACTTTCAATAAATGTCAGGGCACTTTCAATGAATGTCACAGCACTTTCAATAAATGTCAGGGCACTTTCAATGAATGTCACGGCACTTTCAATGAATGTCACGGCACTTTCAATGAATGTCACGGCACTTTCAATGAATGTCACGGCACTTTCAATGAATGTCACGGCACTTTCAATGAATGTCACGGCACTTTCAATGAATGTCACGGCACTTTCAATGAATGTCACGGCACTTTCAATGAATGTCACGGCACTTTCAATGAATGTCACGGCACTTTCAATGAATGTCACGGCACTTTCATGGGAACCAACAGTGGTAAAAGTCCACACAAACATCATAATGTTAACAAAAAAAAGCGGCTCATAGGGACAGAGCAGGCTGGCGCCCTGTCGGTGGGGGTCACCTTCACCCCTGGTGTGCGAGGGAGGTGGTGGGGGTGGAGGGAAGGGGGGGGGGGGCGCGGAGGGACATCCATCGATCGTTTAACTGCGGAGGATTAGGCCGTTCGATCGGAGATTTATCGATAATGTGTCGTTCGGGCCTCTTCCCAGATGAGAGGCCTTGGGGCCGCGTGCGCCCCTCGCAACCTGCACCCCAAACAGGGTGAGGGGGCCCTTGCACAGGAACGTTAAAGGGGGTGGGGGCAGCTCTCTGCTGGCGGAGAGGGGAAGGGAGCAGGGGGGGGGGGTGAGTCCGGAGTACAGCTCTAGGGGGCGAGGAGTATTCGCTGATCTGTGTGAATTAAAACCAATCCATGTTACCGACCCTACAAACACGGAACCCCAGGTGTGTGTGCGTGGGAGGGGGGGGGGGGGGGGGCGATTCCATCTGAGGGTCACTCGCTTCTTTCACTTGGCCCTCAAATACCCCACCTCCCTTCCTTCCTCGCTGAAGCGAGGTGCCGGCGACTGGGGTGGATGGGGGGAGGGTACGGGTGGTAAAGCGTGGGGTAGTTCGGGACCTGGGGCAGTTCGGGTTGTGAAGCCTGGGGCAGGCCGGCGTGGGGGGGGGGGCTGATGAAGTGTGGCAGTGGGTGCAGAGGAGGGAGTGATCTAAGTGAGAAGTTGGGGGCAGGGGCGGGGGGTCATGAAAAGAGGTGGCGGGTGCAGTGGGGGGGGGGGGGCGAGGGGTGCTGGTGAAGCCAGCAGGGGGTGCGGAGCAGGGGTTGATGGAGGGGGTGATAGGTGGAAGTGAGGGGGGGGGGGGGCGGAGAAGGCCCTGGAAGGGGACGAGTTCCAATCAGAAGAGGGGCTGATGAAGCCAGGTGGGGAGCGGGGGTTAGAGTGGTTTTATGGAGGGCTGATGGGGCAGACGGGAGCAGGGTTAATGGGGGCAGGCGGGGTGAGAGGCTGGGGTGATAGGGGCAAATGGAGGTGGGGAGCGGGAGTCAGTGATAAGAGTTGAGGTTCGTGGAGGGCTGATGGGGGCAGAAGGGGAGCTGGGTAAAGGATGGGGTAATTGAGGGGGAGGGGTTAAGAAGGCAGTGGGAGGTGATCAGCTGGGGGGGGTGAGGCCAGGGGCACAGAAGGAGGAGGGGTGATATGGGCAGGTGTGGGGCAGGGGAGCCGGGGTCCGGGGAGGGGTGATGGGGCAGTGGGAGGTGCTCCGCTGTGGTCGGGGGGGGGGGGGTGTGAGGCCAGGGGCACAGCAGGAGGAGGGGTGATATGGGCAGGTGTGGGGCAGGGGAGCCGGGGTCCGGGGAGAGGGGAGGGGTGAAGGGGGCAGTGGGAGGTGCTCAGTTGTGGTCAGAGGAGGGGGGGGGGGTGATGAGGCCAGGGGCACAGGAGGAGGGGGGTGTTGGGGGTGTGAGGGCTGCGCCGGGATTCCCACGCTCTCCCCGTGGGCCGGGGGGACTCCACGGACGCCCCCTGCAGGCTCTTACCTGCTCTGCCCCAGGCCTGGGGGGGTCTCCATCCGGCTCCGGTGCCCTCCGCTCTCCTGTCCGGGCTCGCAGCGCCCTCCCTGCCGGCTCCGAGCTGCTCTCCCCGGCGACAGAGCGCGCTGAGCCTCGGTGGGAGACCCCCGGAGCCAGGCCACGCCCACCGAGACAGGCCACGCCCACCCGAGACAGGCCACGCCCACCCGAGACAGGCCACGCCCACCCGAGACAGGCCACGCCCACAGTGAGGGAGGACACGCCCACAGTGAGGGAGGACACGCCCATCCCGAGACGGTCCACACTAGAGCAGACCACGCCCACCATGAGTCAGACCACGCCCATTCATGAGTAACCAATGCACAGAGGCCACGCCCACAAAGAGCAGGCACGCCACGCCCCTCCCGGGCTGACCACGCCCCTGCCACAAACACGCGTGCCACCCTCAGTCCTCGCCCATGGGTTCCGGCTGAGCTCCCCCCCCCCCCCCCCCCCCGGGACCTGCACCCCAAGCACAACACGGGCACAGGGGAGCACAGAATATGAACTGACCATTGGTCCAGCCCGGCCAAAGGGGCGGGGCCTAGTGCAACAGGAGGAGCCTGTCTGCAGAGGCCCCGCCCACTGTGTCCAGCCACCCTGACCCTTGCTGAAAGCACCCACTGGCCACTGCGCTGCCCCCCAAACCCACCAGAGCAAAGATCCTCTCAGATCAGGGACCAGCCACAGAGGCCACGCCCACCAATCCTCTCTCTACGCAAGCCCCGCCCACAGTCTCTGTCCACGCCAGCCCTCGGCCTCCACAAGCCCCGCCCACAAAGCCTCTGGCTTGATCGCCACGCCCACACCAAACCTCTGACCCCTCCCACATCAAGACTCTGGTCATTGGGCCACGCCCATCGCCAACCTCTAGCTACTGACTCCGCCCACATCAAAACCACCCTCTGCTCCACCCCCATGTGAAGACCCCGCCCACGTGCAAGCCCCGCCCATTCCAGCTGGCTGTGGACACTGGGCAGGACACGTCCAGATGTGTGAGTGCAGCAGCCAGATGTGCTGGGATCCATCACCGACAGGTGTCTGCACAGAGCAGCTCTCCACCCACGAGCCAGCACATGGATGGATGAATGAATGAATGATGGAGGGAAGAGGCCCCTGCACGTGCACACGCCCCGGCACTGCGGGAGTGGACAACACGGACGACTGGTGCAGCGCCTCATGCTCGGTCATAGCGACTCTAGGCGCTGTGTGACCGCCGTCCGACTGTCACAAGGGCCAGCACATGGATGGATGAATGAATGAATGATGGAGGGAAGAGGCCCCTGCACGTGCACACGCCCCGGCACTGCGGGAGTGGACAACACGGACGACTGGTGCAGCGCCTCATGCTCGGCCACAGCGACTCTAGGCGCTGTGTGACCGCCGTCCGACTGTCACAAGGGCCAGCACATGGATGGATGGATGAATGAATGAATGATGTAGGGAAGAGGCCCCTGCAAGTGCACACGCCCCGGCACTGCGGGAGTGGACAACACGGACGACTGGTGCAGCGCCTCATGCTCGGTCATAGCGACTCTAGGCGCTGTGTGACCGCCGTCCGACTGTCACAAGGGCCAGCACATGGATGGATGAATGAATGAATGATGCAGGGAAGAGGCCCCTGCACGTGCACACGCCCCGGCACTGCGAGAGTGGACAACACGGACGGCTGGGACAGCGCCTCATGCCCGGCCATAGCGACTCTAGGCGCTGTGTACCGCCATCCGACTGTCACAAGAGCCAGCCCATGGATGGATGAATGAATGAATACATGATGGAGGGAAGAGGCCCCTGCACGTGCACACGCCCCGGCACTGTGGGAGTGGACAACACGGACGGCTGGGACAGCGCCTCATGCTCGGCCACAGCGACTCTAGGCGCTGTTACCGCCGTCCTACTGTCACAAGAGCCAGCCCATGGATGGATGAATGAATGAATGATGGAGGAAAGAGGCCCCTGCACGTGTACACGCCCCGGCACTGCGGGAGTGGACAACACGGACGACTGGTGCAGCGCCTCATGCTCGGCCATAGCGACTCTAGTGTTGAAAGTTAGGCTGAAACCGTCAACATTATCGGCGCCCTCTTGCTCTTCTCGAACCCTTTCGTGCACGTAAACAGCCGCCATTTTGAACACCATGGCTTCCCTGCCCTTTTCTGATAACCAGCGCGTCTCTCTCCCTCTCCTAGCCTCGCAGGCATCCCCCGCATGCTGACAACCCCCTCGCCCTCACATGTCTCGGGTCATAAACCCCTCTTCAGCGCAGCTCTGCCTCGGAATCCCATCCTGTTCCCAGCACGACACCTCCCTTCATTCCTTTCATGGTCCCAGGTCCTTTTGATACAAACCCCTTTTTCCTGTGTGCCCGTTTGTCTTCCTCGTTCCCAGGCCACCACCTGGCTCTGCGGATACTGTTTATTACCCCCAGTACAGTAGGAAGCTTCCTCCCATTAAAGGACCCTCGGGTCGATCAAAGCCCTCACCCTACGAGATCCGATCGAACCCCACACATTCCGTGAATCGGCGGAATATCCAACCGCGCGATAATCATCACCTGTTGTGACCGGGGTGGGGACTTCAACTGTAACTATGTGTGGGAACGGACCTGAAGGGGAGATTCCGAGGATGTCTTTTCGTACATCAAAGTATTAACGAGAATGTGTTTCATGCAATAAAGTGATTAACTTGTGTATAAGAGGCCAGGCCTCAGAGATGCGGGTAGAGCACCTCAGAACGATACCTGCTGTCCAACTGATGTGTTTCTCCTCCGGAGAAAATAAAACCTTGTTTCCTGCCTTCCAGTCTCCAGCGCCTGCCTCTTCATTTGTTAAATATCTTGTGGGTTCAAGAGGCGACACCGCCGGGCAATACTTAAGAACCTTATATTCTGGTTGGTAGCGTCCTCCCTTTTACAATTGGCGTCCCAAGCGTGGGGCCCATCAGCGACTCGTGGATCCAGTGGGAGAGGTCCTGACGACAGAGTGAACGACTGCAACGATCGGGAGCGCGCCTGTCCGATAGACCCTCGTCTGACAGCCGATCATCCGAACTTCACTGGTTCCGAACAGACCTCTCTCGAGTGATCTACGGTCCTGACTGGGAACCATCAGGAGTGCCGCGAGGATAACGGAGAAGAGAGGACGATCGGGCGCTGGATTCGGAAGACAAGAAACTGTCCATGCGGTCCGGGTAAGGTCGTGTAAACACGACAAGTTGCGAAATAATTGCTTGATTGTTTAGGAAATACTAGTATTGCTCTTTTTATTTATTTGGAGATTCGCTGTCTGCAAACGGAGAAACAACAGGCTCTCTCTTTGCAAACAGTGGAGGATAGGTAAGGCAGCCGTCGTGCCTATTTTTTTCTCCCCCACTGAATAATTACTTGAAACTGAACTGTTGTTCGCAAAACTATTGTTTTCTGGAGATTCTCTGTCTGCAAACAGGGAAGAGACCTCCCTTTTTGCAGATAGTGAAAGGGGTAGGTAACGCAGATCTTTGCGGACCTACTCATTCTCCCCATTGAATATTTATTGGTCTTTTGTTATTTGATTCATGAGGTATTCACTGCCTGCAAACAACGTAGAATAGAAATATTCTGTCCAGTCTTTGCACACAGTGATAAGATAGGCAGTGCTGACTTTTTGTCCCTCGTTACGAGCCGTCATGTCTGTCTTCTCCCCACTGATTAGTAGCCTGTTTAGCCCGGACCGCTTATTAGAGATGGACCATCCGGCTCCACTGGAAGGCACCCCTAATAAGGACATGTTCATGAAGCATGGATTGATCGCTATAGCCTATAGCAAACTATGGCATAAATATACGAAAAAGGATCGAGAAAGCCAGTGGCCACTGATAGGATCCTTCGATGATGATAAAATAAAAGCGCTAGAAACAGCCCTTGGTAAAAACAAGACAACACCCACTATGCTTGATAGTTTCGGCATGTGGCGCAAAGAAACTGAACAACGTAAAAAGAAAACTGAGAGTAGGTTGGGAAAAGAGCTGCGAAAAGCAGCCCACCTAGCCGCCCAGAAACTAGAAAAAGAGATAAAGGAAAGAGAGAAAGCTAAACAGAAACTAGAAATGGAAACATCGAGCCAGTGTCCGGTTAGAACTTCCTCCACGCTCTACCCTGATTTACCCTCGAAACAACGAGCCAACGAGGATCTGCTGTTAGGTCCTCCTATCATCTACATGCCCCCTCCATATGCCCCTTCCCAACCCCTAGCGCAGCACGCACCACCCCCAGGTGCAAACGAAAGTACCGCCACAGCTTCGGCCCCCATGGCCTCTGTGCCAGCCGAACCCTTTGTATTAAATACTGCATCAACGACAACGTTAGGCGACCCTGAGACTCGAGGGGCTGGCCCTGCAAGAACAAACAGACTATGCAAAGATGAGCGAGCAGGGATCGACAGGATAGCAAGAGCACTGATAGGAAGGAAGGAAGGAAGGTGAGGAGCACATCACGGATGTGTTTAACTCATATACTGGGAGTCACAGACGACATTTTACCGTACGACTGTGTTACCATGTCTTGAATGCATACGAGGACCGATATCGAGACAAAGGTCCCGAGAACCTAACGACTCTGTACCGGAAGGTCGATATCGGGGAAGAGGGCGAGTGTGATGTGTCGGACCTCCTTACGCGTACGCTTGAGGTTTTCCGCCACCTCACTGAACGAGAATCGGGGACTAAACCCGCGACAACCTCAAACTGAACAACCTAACACCATGATGCCAATACGAGAGGCTGCCCCTTACTGGGTACCGCCCCGAGGTTCAGGGACTAACGATGATGCAAACCACCAGGATGCAAAAGGAAGGGTAGTGTACAACTGGGTCTACCAGCCCTGGGACCGGCAAGAGATTCTGACATTCCGGAAATCTCTGCCCGACCTACGTAAAAACCCCACTGCCTTTTATACTGAATTGGGTACAGCCCTGGGTTCAACGATTATGACCCTGGCTGACATCGACTTGTTCTTCGGGTTATGTCTACCAGCTGATGTGTGGAAGCAAATCCGGAAAGTCGACCACCTTGAGCTGTTTGGACATACCTGGTCACAACTCGATGATCTGGATAAACAACGGGGACCAGGACAAAAGCCTTTGAAATCCATTCTAGACCTTCCAGATAAAATCGTAGAGAAATTAAAAACCCTGATTCCAGAAAAGAAAGTGGACTGGTCGATAGTAACAGCCTGTCGCCAGAAACCCCAGGAGGATGTATCGGAATACTTCTCCCGGTTTGAAACGGTGTTCTCCGATTACAGCGGCCAGGACATGACCACTGCAACCGGACACCATCTGTTTGTCCAGAATTATGTTAAGGGCCTGTCATCGGAGATCTCCCAGAAACTACAGGCCAGCGAGAGTAGTTGGGCAGCCTCCAAACCTACAGCTATTCTCCAAATGGCCCAATATTATGAACATCAGAAAAATGAAAACGATAGGGCAACAGAGAAAAAGAAAAAGGACCTGAAAGAGAGGGTGATGATTGCCAAACTGCAAGGGGTGACTATAGGACGAGACCAATATCGGGGAAACTACCAGACGATCGTCCCTAAGACTACATTTCCCCAGGACCGCACTCTGACTTCCTACAGTGGACGCACAGACCTTAGAGAGAACCAGTGTGCTTTCTGCAAAGGAACTGGCCATTGGAAATCCCAGTGCCCAGTTCTTCTGGAAATAATCAAAAACAAAGACCCCAGGGACATAGCAAATGGACTGAGAAATAAGGGACAACAGCGAGGGCCCCCAAATGACACGACTAACGACAGATCAGGCAGACCAAATACGTTTGATCGACCCAGGCAGAACCAATATCAGCAATCCGACTATGAGGACGCCCACGACTTCGCATAGGACAGCCAAGGGCAAGGGAGGGATCCAGTCGAGCTCTATGTTGACCAGCAGGGCCCTTACGTCACTGCTAAGGTCCTGGGTACCAAGTCTCCATTTCTGGTAGACACTGGCGCAACACGTAGTGCGTTATCTAAACGACTGATTCCAAGGGCACCCTTGTCTGGCTCACTCATAACATCGACAGGTTTCGATGGAACGCCCTCCACTAACCCTTTGTCTGCCCCGATTCTCTTTGACGTAGAAAACAACACCACTGACACCACGTTTTTGCTCTCCTCCAATAGCCCTGACGCCATTATGGGACTTGACTTACTAAAACACTTCAGAGCGACGATCAGATGTTCTCAAGATGGAGTTCGAGTGTTTCTTTACGACAACCCCGTTCTGCTTAGACATTGCTCTCCCCAACACATGTTTTCCATCACCGACACTGACGCATCCCTGCCTGACACTCTGCCTCCGTATCTGTGGGCCAAAACGGATTCGGACGTAGGGCGTATGTTGATTGACCCAGTGCACATTACTGTCCGACCAGACGCAACACTCCCAAAACTTCCACAATATCGGATATCGCCCGAGGGCGAGAAGGCATTGGTAAAGATTATCCAGTCACTGATAGACGCAGGAGTGGTAGAGGAAGTGGTTAGCAACATTTGCAACAGCCCTATCTTGCCCATCATCAAGAAACAGGGAGAGGGAGATGAGAAAGCATACCGTTTTATCATCGACCTCCGAGAGATCAACAAAGTGGTGGTACCCCAGTACCCTGTGGTCTCAGACATCACCACCATCCTGACTTTGATTCCTCCTACTGCCACCACCTTCACCGTCATCGACCTCAAAAATGCATTCTTTTCCATCCCCATCCACCCAGACAGCCGATATCTCTTCGGCTTTACCCTAAAAGCCCGCTCATATAGGTTTTGCCGAGCACCCCAGGGCTACACAGAAAGCCCTAGCATCTACAGCCAGGCCCTCAAACGACAACTGGATCAAGTCCAGTTACCCGATGGAGTGGTGTTGGTACAATATGTCGATGACATCCTTTTGGCAGCCGACACTACCCCATTAGCGGTTACCGCCACCATTCAACTCCTACACTTCCTTGCGGAAAATGGTCACAAGGTCTCCAAGAAGAAGTTGCAATTCTGCCAACCCCAAGTCACTTACCTAGGCCACCTTTTGTCCAAAGAAGGAAGGAAACTCACTCCCGACCGGATCCGAACCATTCTTGAAACTCCTGTCCCTAAGACCCAGAAACAGGTTCGCTCCCTACTAGGCCTCACCTCCTTCTGCCGACAGTGGTTACCAAACTTTAGCCTCATTGTGAAACCGCTGCTTTCTCTGCTAAGTAAAGACATCCCCTTCCCACTCCCTTGGACCCCTGAGTGTCAGACCTCCTTCACTGAACTACGAGATGCCCTTTGTTCGGCCCCTGTCCTGGGTACCCCAGATTACAAAAAGCCCTTCTCCCTTTACACTCACGAAAGGGAGGGGTGCGCTTTGTCCGTCCTGACCCAGGCCACTGGCCCGAGACAACGACCGTGCGCTTACTTCTCTGCCACTCTTGACCCTGTAGCCAGGGCCTTACCTGCCTGCCTTCGAGCCGTGGCTGCTGCTGCAATCTCTTCCGACAGAGTGAGGGGATCGTACTCTCGAATTCCCTCACGGTATTGGTACCCCACGCAGTTGACACCCTCCTGAACCAAACCAAGACGCAACACCTGACGAGCGCACGACTGACCGGATACGAACTGACTTTGCTTGCACCCCATATCACCCTGAAAAGATGCACCACACTGAACCCGGCAACTCTGTTACCCTTACCAGAGAACGATCCCAATGTACACCCTATACATGACTGCGTGACTCTCACAGACGAACAGACTAGAAGTAGGGTTGACCTCAGAGACACGGCTTTCCCTGACCCCGACGGGGAGCTGTGGGTGGACGGTTCTTGCATCAAACTCCCCGATGGCACCACTTCCGCTGCCTATGCAGTCACCACGGCTCGAGCTGTAATCGAGACAGCCCGCATCACGCAACGATCTGCCCAGGCAGCGGAACTAATTGCCCTAACACGAGCTTGCATCCTAGCAGCAGGAACCACAGCGAACATCTACACCGACAGCCAGTATGCCTTCGGGGTGGTTCACCATTTCGGGCTCCTTTGGAGGGAGAGGGGATTCTTGACCTCACACGGCACACCCATTTTACACGGGGATCTAGTCTCCGCCTTGATCGAAGCTGTCCTTCTCCCCAAAAAGCTTGCGGTCATCAAATGCCAGGCACACAAAAGGGTGACGGACATTATTGGACAGGGAAACGCGCTAGCCGACATCACTGCCCGAACGACAGCTGAAAATAGGACGACAACACGTATGTACGTGACCAGGTCACAAGCAGAAAACTGGACTGACGCTAAGGACACTATCAGAGACATTCAAACGGCTAGCACACAACACGAACTGACTGAATGGACACGGGTGGGAGTGAAAGATGACGAAGGCTGCTGGCGGACAAAAGCCACAAACAAATGGTTGCTACCTGACTCATACCTGATTCCCATACTGACCATGGCACACTCCCCTGCCCACATAGGGTCAGCCCCCATGATCGAACTTGTCTCCAGAGTTTGGCACAATGATAAAATCCCAGATTCCGCCAAACGCCTGGTCCAACAATGCTTAATATGCCTGCAACACAACCCCGGGAAAGGAACTGTAGTACCCCGGGGGGGATTTGGGGTCCCAAACCACCCATTTGAAGTCCTGCAGATGGACTACATCCAGCTAGACAGGTGCCAAGGCCTAAAATATGTACTTGTTGTGGTGTGCGCATTTAGCAAGTGGGTGGAAGCATATCCAACCCGTGACAACACCGCTATGGCCACTGCAAAGGTACTGTTAAAGGAATTTTTCCCCCGTTACGGCCTCTGTCGTCATTTATGGAGTGATAATGGCCCCCACTTCATAGCCGAAGTTATCCAGCTCATCTTAAAGGGATTGGGCATAAAACAGAAATTTCATGCAGTCTTCCACCCCCAATCTGCCGGACTTGTTGAGCGACACAATGCCACACTAAAGCTTAAACTGGCCAAGATAGTGGCTACCACGGGTCTGAAATGGCCAGACGCCCTCCCACTGGCATTACTATCGATGCGCTCTACCCCCACCCGACATCACTTAACTCCTTATGAAGTTGTCTTCGGTCGACCCATGAGTGTCTGGTCTGCCCCAAAACCAACCTCCATTCATGACGTCCCGGACGTCCTAATGTCTGATTATCTGTATAAATTGACTGAAACTCTGTCTGTCATTCATCAGCAGGTGCAGCAGGCCATCCCCGATGCTTCCAGGGGTCCGGGCCACACCATCCAGCCTGGGGATTTCGTGCTGATCCGAAATTTTCAGCGATCGAAGAGTTTGGAACCCCGGTGGACGGGCCCCTGGCAAGTGTTAATCACCACCCGGACGGCTCTTCGTGTGGAGGGGAAGCGGCACTGGCTGCATGCACACCACTGCAAGAAGGTCTCCTCGACCCTAGCCACGACAGAAAACATCGACAACCAAGAAGAGCTCCTGAACAAGGACCGACCGTCACTGGCCTGCTATCCGGATACTGAAGCGCTTGAACTTTCAAAATTCTCCGATCCCACTGTGCCATCCAGAGAAGGGTATTTCCTGCGTCGAAAGGAGGGAGCTTCGGCTAAGTAGGCCGCGGACCGAGTTGAAATCTCAGAACGGTGACCTAGACACAACCAAGGGTCACCGGGAGAGAACTAAACGAAGTCTGTGGTTCTGCCCGCTACCGAGCACCTTGAAGATGATGGAAGCGCCAGATAAGAAGATGATGGAAGCAACAGGAAATACCCACTACAGAAACCCAAGAACAGACAAACTTCACAGCTCAAAGACAATTGTACTCTTCATCACAATCCTCTTCTGCTTTCTCCTCATGACCACGCTCTGGATCATGGAAGAACATGCACCTGCTCACGAAACATTCCTAACCACTGCTCAGCCTACCACCATGAAGGAACATTATCTGATTTCGCTCTCTCCTCAACTAAGAGAAAGGCGAAAGGAGTTTTGGAATAACTCTTTCGTGCAGCTACTTCACCAACACAATCTTGCCACCAATGCCACCAACTGTTGGATCTGTGGGTTGCTACCCCACGCCACTGGACACTCGATACCATTCATCCCTTCACCTTTCTCTGTTCACGGCTCCTGCCTTGCTTGGCTGATCCTCCTGCAAGAAAGCTATAAGGACAATGCCACCTCCAGCAGAACCGCAGCGCATTTTTCTCATGGGGTCGGGCGGAACAAAACAAAGACACACTTCTGCCCGCTGACCCCCAGCGACTCAATCCACGTGGACATCCCTGAAAAGGAACGAATCGAAATGCAGGTGTTTAACAATCCAACCAGACCCACCTTCTCTTATCTGCGGAAACGAACGGCTGCCACTCTGACTGTGGCCCTGTCGGTCATCAACGTCACAGGCCACATGTGTGTAGAAGGACTTGGGACACAGCTGGTGGGCCACAGCGCTTGCCGCTTTACCAGAACTTTGGATTCCACGGATCCACCATCCTTTGTGTCATCCCCAAACATGTAATTCGTCTGCGGCACAAAGGCCTACACCTGGCTCCCCAAAGGCTGGGGGGGCACTTGTTTCATCTCCTTCGTCCTTCCCCCGACTTATGTGGCCCCAGCGGATCACCATAGACAAAAACGAGCCAAAGACATTGAGCAAGCCGACTCAACAGGAGCGCAGTTCCTCGATGCTATGAAAGGACTCGTCCCCCTCTGGGGCCCGATGGCAAACAGCCGTGCCATCCGACATCTGACTCAGGCAGTTGAAACAACCATGAACATCACAGCTGGTATCTTTGCTAACAACACTGCCGAGCTCCAAGCGGTCCGTCTGGTGGGTCTTCAGAACCGCCTTGTTCTAGATGTGGTTCTGGCGGACCGTGGAGGAGCATGCCGCATTATTGGGTCCAGCTGTTGTACATACATACCGGACAACTCACCCTCAGTGTACAAAGCCATCGAACATCTTCACAGACTCTCTTCAGAAGTCCACCAAGAACAAGAAGAATGGTCGCTTGGTGGTTGGTTCTGGGACACCGTTAAGAACTGGGGCTGGAGACTGCTCACCATTATCCTGATTCCTGTAGTTGTAATATGTGGTCTATGCTTAGGAATTCAATGTCTGCCACCTCTGTGTTCTTTATGTGCAAGTTGTATTTTCCCCAAAACTATGGACTTTGGAAGCGAACGCGTGAGGGCATTGTATGATACCGAGGTTAGGAATTTGATGAAAATTGACATTGAGTAAGCAAGTTGGCTAGATATGTTGAAAAGGGAGGACTGTTGAAAGTTAGGCTGAAACCGTCAACATTATCGGCGCCCTCTTGCTCTTCTCGAACCCTTTCGTGCACGTAAACAGCCGCCATTTTGAACACCATGGCTTCCCTGCCCTTTTCTGATAACCAGCGCGTCTCTCTCCCTCTCCTAGCCTCGCAGATATCCCGCGCATGCTGACAACCCCCTCGCCCTCACATGTCTCGGGTCATAAACCCCTCTTCAGCGCAGCTCTGCCTCGGAATCCCATCCTGTTCCCAGCACGACACCTCCCTTCATTCCTTTCATGGTCCCAGGTCCTTTTGATACAAACCCCTTTTTCCTGTGTGCCTGTTTGTCTTCCTCGTTCCCAGGCCACCACCTGGCTCTGCGGATACTGTTTATTACCCCCAGTACAGTAGGAAGCTTCCTCCCATTAAAGGACCCTCGGGTCGATCAAAGCCCTCACCCTACGAGATCCGATCGAACCCCACACATTCCGTGAATCGGCGGAATATCCAACCGCGCGATAATCATCACCTGTTGTGACCGGGGTGGGGACTTCAACTGTAACTATGTGTGGGAACGGACCTGAAGGGGAGATTCCGAGGATGTCTTTTCGTACATCAAAGTATTAACGAGAATGTGTTTCATGCAATAAAGTGATTAACTTGTGTATAAGAGGCCAGGCCTCAGAGATGCGGGTAGAGCACCTCAGAACGATACCTGCTGTCCAACTGATGTGTTTCTCCTCCGGAGAAAATAAAACCTTGTTTCCTGCCTTCCAGTCTCCAGCGCCTGCCTCTTCATTTGTTAAATATCTTGTGGGTTCAAGAGGCGACACCGCCGGGCAATACTTAAGAACCTTATATTCTGGTTGGTAGCGTCCTCCCTTTTACACTAGGCGCCGTGTACCGCCATCCGACTGTTACAAGGGCCAGCACATGGATGGATGAATGAATGAATGATGCAGGGAAGAGGCCCCTGCACGTGCACACGCCCCGGCACTGCGGGAGTGGACAACACGGACGGCTGGGACAGCGCCTCATGCTCGGCCACAGCGAATCTAGGCGCTGTTACCGCCGTCCTACTGTCACAAGAGCCAGCCCATGGATGGATGAATGAATGAATACATGATGGAGGGAAAAGGCCCCTACACGTGCACACGCCCCAGCACTGCGGGAGTGGACAACACGGACGACTGGTGCAGCGCCTCATGCTCGGCCACATCGACTCTAGGCGCTGTGTGACCGCCGTCCGACTGTCACAAGGGCCAGCACATGGATGGATGAATACATGATGGAGGGAAGAGGCCCCTGCACGTGCACACGCCCCGGCACTGCGGGAGTGGACAACACGGACGGCTGGGACAGCGCCTCATGCTCGGCCATAGCGACTCTAGGCGCTGTGTACCGCCATCCGACTGTCACAAGGGCCAGCACATGGATGGATGAATGAATGAATGATGGAGGGAAGAGGCCCCTGCACGTGCACACGCCCCGGCACTGTGGGAGTGGACAACACGGACGGCTGGGACAGCACCTCATGCTCGGTCATAGCGACTCTAGGCGCTGTGTACCGCCATCCGACTGTCACAAGGGCCAGCACATGGATGGATGAATGAATGAATGATGGAGGGAAGAGGCCCCTGCACGTGCACACGCCCCGGCACTGCGGGAGTGGACAACACGGACGGCTGGGACAGCGCCTCATGCTCGGCCACAGCGACTCTAGGCGCTGTGTACCGCCATCCGACTGTCACAAGGGCCAGCACATGGATGGATGAATGAATGAATGATGGAGGGAAGAGGCCCCTGCACGTGCACACGCCCCGGCACTGCGGGAGTGGACAACACGGACGACTGGTGCAGCGCCTCATGCTCGGTCATAGCGACTCTAGGCGCTGTGTGACCGCCGTCCGACTTTCACAAGGGCCAGCACATGGATGGATGAATGAATGAATGATGGAGGGAAGAGGCCCCTGCACGTGCACACGCCCCGGCACTGCGGGAGTGGACAACACGGACGACTGGTGCAGCGCCTCATGCTCGGTCATAGCGACTCTAGGCGCTGTGTGACCGCCGTCCGACTGTCACAAGGGCCAGCACATGGATGGATGAATGAATGAATGATGGAGGGAAGAGGCCCCTGCACGTGCACACGCCCCGGCACTGCGGGAGTGGACAACACGGACGACTCGTGCAGCGCCTCATGCTCGGTCATAGCGACTCTAGGCGCTGTGTGACCGCCGTCCGACTGTCACAAGGGCCAGCACATGGATGGATGAATGAATAAATGATGGAGGGAAGAGGCCCCTGCACGTGCACACGCCCCGGCACTGCGGGAGTGGACAACACGGACGACTGGTGCAGCGCCTCATGCTCGGTCATAGCGACTCTAGGCGCTGTGTGACCGCCGTCCGACTGTCACAAGGGCCAGCACATGGATGGATGAATGAATGAATGATGGAGGGAAGAGGCCCCTGCACGTGCACACGCCCCGGCACTGCGGGAGTGGACAACACGGACGACTCGTGCAGCGCCTAATGCTCGGTCATAGCGACTCTAGGCGCTGTGTGACCGCCGTCCGACTGTCACAAGGGCCAGCACATGGATGGATGAATGAATGAATGATGGAGGGAAGAGGCCCCTGCAAGTGCACACGCCCCGGCACTGCGGGAGTGGACAACACGGACGACTGGTGCAGCGCCTCATGCTCGGTCATAGCGACTCTAGGCGCTGTGTGACCGCCGTCCGACTGTCACAAGGGCCAGCACATGGATGGATGAATGAATGAATGATGGAGGGAAGAGGCCCCTGCACGTGCACACGCCCCGGCACTGCGGGAGTGGACAACACGGACGACTCGTGCAGCGCCTCATGCTCGGTCATAGCGGCTCTAGGCGCTGTGTGACCGCCGTCCGACTTTCACAAGGGCCAGCACATGGATGGATGAATGAATGAATGATGGAGGGAAGAGCCCCCTGCACGTGCACACGCCCCGGCACTGTGGGAGTGGACAACACGGACGGCTGGGACAGCGCCTCATGCTCGGCCATAGCGACTCTAGGCGCTGTGTACCGCCATCCTACTGTCACAAGGGCCATTGGAGAGAGCAGGGGGCTGGGGGGGCTAGGATCACCCGGAGTGGGTGGATGAAGGAACCCGTGGAGAAGTGAACGGATGCGTGGAGGAATGTTTTAATGCACATCTGAATGAATACATACATGTGAATGACTGAAGCAACATGCGAGTGTCTGCATGCGTCGATATGAGCGTTAATGATGATCGAAGATGCCTGCGCGAATGAATGCGTGAATGGACATACACGTGAACATATAAATGAACCAGTGCGTGCACCAGGTTAACGAGGGGGCCCAGCACTCTTGAAGGGCTTTCTTTGCACCACTATAGTGCCAGAGATGCCCACGCACCTGAAGCCGAGGGGTGGCCCTTCTCCGAGGTCATGACCTTGAGGATGCAGGCTCGCAGAGGAGGGCGGGAGTGGAGGACGCCGGATGTGTTTCATTCTGGGACCATCCCTGAACCTCCTCGTGCCGGAAACATGAATGTGACCTCGTGTAATGTGACTGGTGCTCGCGTAAAGCGCTGCATTCCCTTCGGGTGGAGTTGGCGCTATGTAAAACTGCAACAAAAAGATAAGAAAGTATCTGATTTAAACCTGATACATGCTCCCCTCGCCAGATGTTAGATGTGGACCCCTGCTTCTCCCAGAGGCATAACACAGACCCCTGCTGCGAGGGGGAGGGGGGGGGGGCACCAGCCTACAGGTGCCCACATTTCAAAACAAGGCTATGCGTATCTGTTAGATATGGGAGTCTGAGCGGCCTCTCACCACAACTACATGGGGTGTGTGGGGGGTCATGTTATTTTGACCACTGGATCCTCCTAATATCTTGAATATTAATCTTTCCATGAAGGCCCTGCGTTGTCCAGATGGAGGCCCGGGTTGTCCAGTCATGGAGGCCCTGGGTTGTCCAGATGGAGGCCCGGGTTGTCCAGTCATGGAGGCCCTGGGTTGTCCAGATGGAGGCCCTGGGTTGTCCAGCCACGGAGGCCCTGGGTTGTCCAGTCATGGAGGCCCTGGGTTGTCCAGCCACGGAGGCCCTGGGTTGTCCAGATGGAGGCCCGGGTTGTCCAGCCATGGAGGCCTTGGGTTGTCCAGCCAAGGAGGCCCTGGGTTGTCCAACCACGGAGGCCCTGGGTTGTCCAGCCACGGCGGCCCTGGGTTGTCCAGCCATGAAGGCCCTGGGTTGTCCAGATGGAGGCCCGGGTTGTCCAGTCATGGAGGCCCTGGGTTGTCCAGTCATGGAGGCCCTGGGTTGTCCAGCCACGGAGGCCCTGGGTTGTCCAGTCATGGAGGCCCTGGGTTGTCCAGCCACGGAGGCCCTGGGTTGTCCAGATGGAGGCCCGGGTTGTCCAGCCATGGAGGCCCTGGGTTGTCCAGTCATGGAGGCCCTGGGTTTTCCAGCCATGGAGGCCCTGGGTTGTCCAGATGGAGGCCCGGGTTGTCCAGCCATGGAGGCCTTGGGTTGTCCAGCCAAGGAGGCCCTGGGTTGTCCAACCACGGAGGCCCTGGGTTGTCCAGCCACGGAGGCCCTGGGTTTTCCAACCACGGAGGCCCTGGGTTTTCCAGCAACGGAGGCCCTGGGTTGTCCACCCATGGAGGCCCTGGGTTGTCCAGCCACGGAGGCCCTGGGTTGTCCAGCCATGGAGGCCCTGTGTTGTCCAGTCACGGAGGCCCTGGGTTCTCCAGTCATGGAGACCCTGGGTTGTCCAGCCACGGAGGCCCTGGGTTGTCCAGCCGCGGAGGCCCTGGGTTGTCCAGCCATGTAGGCCCTGGGTTGTCCAGCCACGGAGGCCCTGGGTTGTCCAGCCATGGATGCCCTGGGTTGTCCAGCCACGGAGGCCCTGGGTTGTCCAGCTGCGGAGGCCCTGGGTTGTCCAGCCACGTAGGCCCTGGGTTGTCCAGCCACGGAGGCCCTGGGTTGTCCAGCCATGGATGCCCTGGGTTGTCCAGCCACGGAGGCCCTGGGTTGTCCAGCCACGGAGGCCCTGGGTTGTCCAGCCATGGAGGCCCGGGTTGTCCAGTCATGGAGGCCCTGGGTTGTCCAGCCATGGAGGCCTTGGGTTGTCCAGCCACGGAGGCCCTGGGTTGTCCAGTCAATTCAATTCAATAATAACTTTATTCGGCAGTTTTAAGAGAAACGCCATAAAAGTTCACAATAAACAGATTTACAAGAATTATAAAAGTTTAAAAAATCGTTAAAAAAAATACATTGTAAAAACAATTAAGAAGAGCAGAAGCATCTCAATTTGTGCAAGTTTTACGATCTTATAGTAACATACAGTTTTCCTGTTTTCTAAGATCCTTTCATTAGTGCAAATCTGCAATATTGTTCATACTCAAAGGTTTGTACGATGACGTATACAGAATTTAAGAAAAAGTACGATCGCTTTAGCATAGTTTTCGCTCTCAAGATACTGGAGTGCCAGATATGCAGGACGGCACTGTCGAAGACCCCAGAATTTCAAGATAGGCAGTATCCAGCGTTTACGGGGTTCAGTAAAGAACTTGCAGAATAGCATTGTATGTATCGTTGTTTGCGGGGACAGTAGATCGCAAGGGCACAAGGAAAATGTAGACGTCCAGGCATTTTGCTTCGGAGATGCAACCATTATATGAAACAAATCAAGTCTGAAGCGAGTGAGCAGCATTTTTTCATATTGTGTCAGTTTGAAGTTCAAATAGGGTTCAACAATAAACACAGTCTGCACTAGTAAAGAGTGTTGGACAGATGGTTTATGGATCTCAGATAATAGTCGCAATTGACGCAGGTGTGCAAGGCACTCTCTTTTTAGGTTCTTTTTTGAGATTTCTTTTATCAGTAATGGATGGTCAAAATACTTCCTGTAGCCTAGATCTGTTAATAACGCTTTGACATAGGAGACCCATTTGATTTTCTTACAATGATCCAGCGTTAGGATGTCTTGGATAATCGCCCTAGTCAGTTCGCACTGGTCAGTGACCCATATTCTGCGCCACAACATTATTGGTTGCAATTTTATGATGTCTGTTATATACTCAATGCCCAGCTCTGCGTGACAGGCATAGGTGGAGCAACTTATTGGCACCGCTAGCAGGTATCTCAGAAAGGAGTTCTCAATTTTTTGTATTGAATCCACATTTGCGAAGCCCCATATCCCTGCCCCATATGTTGCCGTACTTATACATTTTGAGTTATATATTTGTAGCAATTCTTTGAGTGGTCGCTGCCCCAGTCTTTGTGCAAAGGTTTTTAATGAAGAAGTCTCTCGGAGAAATGAGAGTTTCCTTGCGTTGATGGCCGAATTCCATTTAAATTTGTCGTCAATCATGATCCCTAAATAAGGATAGGTTGTGGTCCTATTCAGTTGTTCGCCCTGTACGAGCAGTTTCCTGCTTTTCGCGTTTCTTTTCTCCCCCACGTGCATTGTATAAGTTTTTTTTATGTTTAGTTTCAGATTCAGGGTTGCCATGAAGGTGCAATATCTGTTCAGGGCCAGCTGCAATTCATTTGGTGTTCTTGCTAGAATGACAGCATCGTCGGCATATAAGAGAGCTGGTATCTGCCGACGAGCTATCAAAGGAAGGTCTTTACTGCCTTGAAGCATAGCAGCCTCCAAGCCATTTGTGTAAAGGGTGAATAAAAAGGGGGCCAGTACACACCCCTGCCTGACCCCCTTTTCCACCCTGAAAGTGTCCGTAAGCTCACCTCTCACCCCGAATCTTACCCTTCCTGTAGTGCCTGTGTACAATTCACGAAGAAAGTCCACTATTGGAGTGGGGACTCCCATCTTCAGAATGGTACTCCACAACGTTGAGTGTGCCACGCAATCAAACGCTGCGGAGAGATCTACATATACCATATGAAGAGAAGAGCATTTGGCTTCCACATATTTGCCCGCCAATAAGGACAGATTTAGGGCCTGGTCGACTGTACCTAGCCCCTCCCGGAAACCGTATTGTAGATCTGAAATAATACTGTTGTCGGTGGCCCAATCCTGGAGTCGCTCAAGGAGTATTCGTCCTGCCATTTTTCCTAGCGAGTCCAGGAGGGAGATAGGCCTATAGCATGTTGGACTGTTTCGGTCTCCTTTTTTGAATATTGGTACCAACGTCGATGTTCTCCAGGAATCTAAAAGACCCACTTCAAGAGTGGCGTTCAGAACGTTGGTTAACAAAGAAGTCCATAAATCTGAGAGATGTTTAAAAATGTCAACAGGAACGCCGTCCGGTCCAGGGGCTTTGCCTATTTTTGAGAATTTTAAGGCTTTTTGAACCTCTTCGTGAGAAAACTGAAGATTTATTGGATAAATGATGGGTGACAGAGTTTCGGGTTGATCTACGTCTTCTATCAGGTCACTTGAAAAGACTTTTGTGAAGTGTCTGACCCATTCTTGTTCAGTTATAGCAACGTCAATAGAGGGAGAATTGTCTTTGTCTATTAAGAATGGGGAACGGACTGCCTGCCAGAACATGGTGCTATCTTTTAGTTCCGAGCTTTGGGTAAGTCGTAACCATAGTTCAGTTTTTATTTCTTTTTTCCTGTTGTTTAGGGCAACTGAGTCTACTGATTTCTACTTTGTCCCTGCAGTCACTGTTTAATGCTTCCTTTAAGCGTGTGGATGCTTTTGTGCATATTGTATTAAACCAACCTTTTTTCGATTGTGGCTGTTGTTTCTGGGTTCTGGTTAGTTCTTTTTGAATACTTTTTGAAATTTCCAGGAAGCTCTTTATGACTTCTCTTGGTTGTATAGTAGGGTCCAGACAATTTGTGATGTCAACTTGGTTGTGTATGACTATTTTTCTAGTTGTTACTTCCTTATCGATACTACCCCACTTTAAAGTATAACCATTCACGGAGCCTAATGCTAGCTCACGTTGGTTTAGAGCAGTCATGATGTCGTATGATTTTTTTGTTTTTAATTCAGCAAGACTCATGGTAATTGGAAAGTGGTCACTTAAAGGATTTTTAAGGACCTCAAAATCTTCTATGGTACATCCTGTGGGTTTCGAAATTAATATAAAGTCAATTAGGCTTATTAGACCTCTTCCATTGAATGTGGGCTGAAAAGGAACAGATGGAGTTTTTACTTCATTAGCAAAACTTAGCTCTAGTTCAGCCATGACTTCAGTCATCGTTTCTCCCATATTAGAGTGTGTAAAGTGCGTAAGGTTTATATCGGCCTCATTACTGATACCACACTTGTTATTGTTGCTGTTACTACATAGGTGCAGATTAAAATCTCCTCCCCAGATTATCGTGTATGACTGTTTGATGTATTTTGTACGTTGTTCTTGTAGTATTGCCGAGATCTCTGGGAGGAGGGCAGTCATATCAGCCTGAGAAAGATTATTATAAAAGTTCACAATTAGGTAAAGTCTTTGTTTAGTAACCTTTAGTACTACAATCTGGAAGTTCACATCTAGTCTTAGGGGGAGTACCTCTTCCAAAGGAAGGGTGTTAGCAATGTAGGTGGCTAAGCCTCCACTGTTTCTACCAGAGATTGATTTCTTTGCAGGTGACCAGAAGGTTTTAAAGCCCACCATATGTATTGGCCTTATCGACCAAGTCTCCTGGAGGCAGATACAACCGCTCAAATTGATCTGACTCAGGAAGCCAGGGTTTGTCTTTTTTGCGGAAAGGCCTGCAATATTCCAAAAAGTAAAATAGATCTGGAAAGTATTTGGGGCGGGATCAGCTAAATTGCTTATATCAGATATCGGGTCTTCAAGTTCCCGGAAAACAGGAGTCGATGTTACATTCACCAGAGCATCTGTCTTGTGATGCTTTGTTTTTAAACAGTTAACTGTGTCAGGGATCGAAATAGGCTGGGTCATCTCTATGTTGGAGGATTGTGGAAGTTCCCTATTAGTATGTAAGCTGGGGAGTCAATCGTTGACGTCTAAGCCAGAAAGAGCATTAAACCTATTATAGATCGGAATATTATAAGGGGCAGCTTGTGGCAAAGACGCCTGCCTCCATCGATTATCTCCATTCTCTTGGTAAGAGGTTTCGGAAAGATAAGGATGTATGGCAGTAGGAATGAGTGTTTGACTCTGGTGCCACTGGACCGAGCCTGTTGGGTAAAGGAACTTGGAGTTCTGGAAGGGTATGGGAGGATAGGAGTCAGAGGAAAAGGACCCTTTTGGGAGCGGATTCATTGGTATGGGGAACGGATTCATGGGGATAGGAAAAATGTTATTATTTGTATTTAGTAGATGCCTGTAAAAGTAGCCCAATGGGAGAAGGGTTGTGTTAAATTCCCATGTGGAGGGTGAGGGGGCCTTAGCTAGTGTTTTTTCGGCCCACTGTGGATTTCTGAAGGTGATCACTACACAATCCCCCTCGAATTTTTTCCGTAAGGGGCCTACCCAACCTACTCTTTGGGTATGGGTGACTTCCCCAGCACATTCTATTGGAAAGTTACAGTTCAGACTTAACCAATGTATTGTTTTGTTTTTCAGGGACGATGTAGTTTCACTCTGCTCGCGTTTGAGTGTCGGTATGTTTACCAATACAATTACGTAGGCTCCACATTCAGGGGGGAGGGTAATGCGTGTAGGGATCTGTCGTGACCTATATGGTTGTTCATATGATGTCTGCGGCTGTTGGCTCTTTGCAGCCATACGATTAGATTGCGTTGGTACCTGTGATCCTTTTTGGGGTGGTATGTGAGAGTTCCCTAGCTGGTTAGTAGCTCGATGGATATTCGTTGTGGGAGTGAAAGAAGAAGTGTTTGAAGAAGTGTTTGGTAATGGGGGCTTATTTACAACTGTTAAATTATTGCTGGAAGGGTTCTGTTTTGAGATAGTTACTGGACCAGGAATGGGTTTTGGTTGGGGGATAGTCACATTGCTGCTATTTGGTTTAGGGTTTCGCGATACAGTACTATTTTGGGGGACAGTCAGTGCTGGTTTTATGTTTAGGGATATTAGCTCTTCAATTCGTTTTTCCAGTCGGGCAAGCCTAGTTTCGACTGGTGACAAGTATATACTTAATAGGTCCCCAATTCGCTCAATCAGGTGATCGCTGCCTATGGTAGTTTCGTGCTTGTCCCTATGTTCCTCCCCTACATTTATATCTGTGGTCCCCGGAGGTTGATGTGTTTCATTGGATGCCTCCCTACTTTTCTGCTGTCTCACGCGTTGGCGGTTCTTTGAAGCCCGAGGGACGGCTAAAGTCAGTTGATGACTTGGTTTCGGAATCGCTCCCCCTTGTATGTGAGTTGATTCGTTCACTTGTGTATCATTCACAGTTTCAGGTGTTGAGGCCACATTGAGGGCTGGGGATCTCTCTAGGTCTGTACTCAGATCGCAATTAGTAGAAGTATCTGACACTGAGAGATCAACTTCATTTGTTAATGTCTGAGGGTCATTTTGGGTTTCTTGTATTATGACTGAGTTGGTTGTGTTAGATTTGGCAGGTGTGATAGCGAGTTGAATGCTTCCTAAAGAGGAGCGTTTAGCAATACTCAAGTCATGGGATATTCTTCGCTGTAACAGTGAGATGCTCAGATCAATGGCGTCATGTGTTTTGGTTATAAAACTGTCTATTGGCCCTATGACTGCCGCTGCTCCTGCGGCGGTTTTACTTCTGCTGCCTCTCGTGGTCATATTACAGGTAGTCAAATTTTGGCAGTTAGATATAGTTATTTGTAAATCTCAATGGCCGATAGTGGTTTGTCTCTGTTACTCCTAAGTTGCACATTTAGGGATAGATAAAAACAAAAAAAAAAATAATAATATTCAAATGTTGTTTCCTACTTGATTCGCTGGCTGAAATGGTAGGGCGGTGGACCCAACCCGACCTCTGCGTCCTCGGACGGCCACAGACGGCCTGCCCTTTGTCCGGGCTTCGTCCGGGCGTCCCGCTCGCGTCCCGCGTTGCGGGCGTGACCCCGTTTTGTAGCGCCGCCTGGCGCTTGATGATGACGCGCTCCAATGCGCGCTGACACGGCCCCCTGGGAAGGCGAGTTTCTCTCTACTGCGGCCGCTGTTGGGATTGCAGTGCGGCGGCAGGAGGACTCAGCCTGTATGCATCAGCAGGGCGGAAGCTTTCGCGGGACTGCTCAGGTCACTGGGGGCAGAGGTGAGGACCGGCAAGTCTCCTAGAACTCTCGGGCGTTTAAATCACTGTCCCTCTAAACATAACACAAGGTGCCTGGATGGCCGGGCGTGACCCCGTTTTGTAGCGCCGCCTGGCGCTTGATGATGACGCGCTCCAATGCGCGCTGACACGGCCCCCTGGGAAGGCGAGTTTCTCTCTACTGCGGCCGCTGTTGGGATTGCAGTGCGGCGGCAGGAGGACTCAGCCTGTATGCAGCAGCAGGGCGGAAGCTTTCGCGGGACTGCTCAGGTCACTGGGGGCAGAGGTGAGGACCGGCAAGTCTCCTAGAACTCTCGGGCGTTTAAATCACTGTCCCTCTAAACATAACACAAGGTGCCTGGATGGCCGGGCGTGACCCCGTTTTGTAGCGCCGCCTGGCGCTTGATGATGACGCGCTCCAATGCGCGCTGACACGGCCCCCTGGGAAGGCGAGTTTCTCTCTACTGCGGCCGCTGTTGGGATTGCAGTGCGGCGGCAGGAGGACTCAGCCTGTATGCAGCAGCAGGGCGGAAGCTTTCGCGGGACTGCTCAGGTCACTGGGGGCAGAGGTGAGGACCGGCAAGTCTCCTAGAACTCTCGGGCGTTTAAATCACTGTCCCTCTAAACATAACACAAGGTGCCTGGATGGCCGGGCGTGACCCCGTTTTGTAGCGCCGCCTGGCGCTTGATGATGACGCGCTCCAATGCGCGCTGACACGGCCCCCTGGGAAGGCGAGTTTCTCTCTACTGCGGCCGCTGTTGGGATTGCAGTGCGGCGGCAGGAGGACTCAGCCTGTATGCAGCAGCAGGGCGGAAGCTTTCGCGGGACTGCTCAGGTCACTGGGGGCAGAGGTGAGGACCGGCAAGTCTCCTAGAACTCTCGGGCGTTTAAATCACTGTCCCTCTAAACATAACACAAGGTGCCTGCATTGTCCAGTCATGGAGGCCCTGGGTTGTCCAGCCACGGAGGCCCTGGGTTGTCCAGATGGAAGCCCGGGTTTTCCAGCCATGGAGGCCCTGGGGTTGTCCAGTCATGGAGGCCCTGGGTTGTCCAGTCATGGAGGCCCTGGGTTGATCAACCACGGAGGCCCTGGGTTGTCCAGCCACGGAGGCCCTGGGTTGTCCAGTCATGGAGGCCCTGGGTTGTCCAGTCATGGAGGCCCTGGGTTGTCCAGCCAAGGAGGCCCTGGGTTGTCCAGCCAAGGAGGCCCTGGGTTGTCCAGTCATGGAGGCCCTGGGTTGTCCAGCCATGGAGGCCCAGGGTTGTCCAGCCATGGAGGCCCTGGGTTGTCCAGCCATGGAGGCCCTGGGTTGTCCAGCCATGGAGGCCCTGGGTTGTCCAGCCATGGAGGCCCAGCGTTTTCCAACCATGAAGGTCTCGGGTTGTCCAGCCATGGAGGCCCTGGGTTGTCCAGCCACGGAGGCCCTGGGTTGTCCAGCCAAGGAGGCCCTGGGTTGTCCAGCCAAGGAGGCCCTGGGTTGTCCAGTCATGGAGGCCCTGGGTTGTCCAGTCATGGAGGCCCTGGGTTGATCAACCACGGATGCCCTGGGTTGTCCAGCCACGGAGGCCCTGGGTTGTCCCGCCATGGAGGCCCTGGGTTGTCCAGCCATGGAGGCCCTGGGTTGTCCAGCCACAGAGGCCCTGGGTTGTTCAACCACGGAGGCCCTGGGTTGTCCAGTCATGGAGGCCCTGGGTTGTCCAGCCATGGAGGCCCTGGGTTGTCCAGCCATGGAGGCCCTGGGTTGTCCAGATGGAGGCCCTGGGTTGTCCAGTCATGGAGGCCCTGGGTTGTCCAGTCATGGAGGCCCTGGGTTGTCCAGCCATGGAGGCCCTGGGTTGTCCAGATGGAGGCCCGGGTTGTCCAGCCATGGAGGCCCTGGGTTGTCCAGCCACGGAGGCCCTGGGTTGTCCAGTCATGGAGGCCCTGGGTTGATCAACCACGGAGGCCCTGGGTTGTCCAGCTACAGAGGCCCTGGGTTGTCCAGCCACGGAGGCCCTGGGTTGGCCAGTGACCACTTCTCAGATCGCCACCAGCCCAAAGCTGGAGGGCCTAACCCAAGGAAGACATCCTCCTTGCCCATATTTATATTGGATAAAGTGCCGTCTATACCACACGTCACATTGAGCTCCATGACGGTATGGCGTCTCACGTCTGAACTAGAGCGCTTATGAGTAGGGCTCCTGGTTTTACCGTATTTATCGTACGAACATTTCCACCTGTATTTATCCATATTTATTTTTATTCCATCTTATTTGTATTTCTTCATATTTGTTTTAAGTTTTGAGTACAGAAGAGGTTATACCTCGTATATTTCTACACATATTTAACAGATAAAGCCACAGTCATACATTGATGCCTGTCAGGTTTAAGCACTTTACACAGAAAAAATATAATAAAATAACAAACCCACAGGAAAACAAAAATCCCATAATAGCACATATACATGTTGAGATATGCAATGATGTTAGCAAATGTCGTTCAGCTTTCTAACTCCCAATGCTGGCAGTATGTAAAGATATTGGCCTTAAAGTAATTAATCTCAGCATTGAGAGTCTCTCAAAAGAAGCAAAATTATCTGTATTTTTCCACTTTTAAAAATAAATACATGAAGGAAACACACTGTTTTCTGTCTGTATTCATCTGTAAAAATCTATAAAAACGGAAAACAGGGAGCCCTACTTATGAGGCTACAGAATTTGGAGGTGACTTGCAATATCCTGCCAGTGTATGGCCTAGTCTATTTAATTCCTTCTAATACAAGGTCACTCCGTCACCCTGCACCCCAAAATCATACACCGTAGTTTCTTGCGCACAAAAGAAACATTGGAGGTGCTGGAAGGAGTAAACATGGATTCTGAAGTGTGAAAATAAACACACCCGTATATGCTTGTAACTTATTGCATGAATATAGTTAAGTAGATTAATATGTTTCTTGAAAAACACCTGAAGTTGACAATTAGTTGTTACACGGAGATACATTCTCGTGTTCCTGAAACACGTGCTGGCCGTGGAAGAAGTAAAGATGCCGCCCTGAATCTCTATTTCCCAGTAAGGACTGGTATTGGCAGGAGCCGCCGTCCAGAGGTTGTGAACAGCTGGCTGTGCACTTCATTGCTGAGACAGCAGCTGTAACTCCACCCCCCCCCAGCTGCCTTCCATGCTGCCTGCTGCTCTGGGAGAGGCTGGTGACATCACTACTCAACTGTAGCAGTTTGTTACTGAGGCGCAGATATGTCATTTACTTATTACAGGTGAGTAGTTAAGTCACAAGTAGATTTTGATATCACTGTTAGTGACGTGCTTTTATGCCTGTATTTCAGGCGTCTCTCAGTAATAATGGCACATCTGATCCACAGTTCTAATGGAGGATGAGGATTGTAAGGATGGTGAGTAGGAAGAATATTAAAGGCAATGACATCATCATACTCATCGTCATCCGCCTCCTCATCATCCTTGTCTTCGCTGGTGTTGTAATTCTTATAATAGTGCCAGTAATGCTCTGGAAAGCCCCTTCCCAGCATTAATTTCCCCAGTGACCCTCAAATGCCCTAGATGAGGGGTCTTTTCTCCCAATGAATGAAGGAGGGTGGCCGTTGAAATAGTTCCCACATTCTTTAATAAAGTGAAACCTTATTGGCGCTACTTCTTGACTGCACGGCCAGTCCAGAGCCCCCCATGGTGGACCAGAAAGCAAGCTTCCACGTAGCTCTGAACCCCACAGTTGGCCATTTTCCACTGTGGAAGGATGAACAGCAGATCCTGGAGTGAAGCTCCCAAAGCCCGTTCTAATGCTTGGAAACTAAACTGATGCCTGGAGAGAGGGTGGTAGATAGACTATGCTAGACAGAAAGGCTGTGGACCCAACAAGGTATCCTCCTCAATTTATTGTCCCAGTCGAAAGAGAGAATGGGGACAGAGAAGCACACAGTGCCTTGGACCCAACAAGGTACCATCCTCAATAGATTGTCCCTGTCGAGAGAGAGAATGGGGAAAGGGAAGTGAACAGTGCCTTGGACCCTTCAAGATATCATCCTCAATAGATTGTACATGTCGAGAGAGAGAATTGGGAAAGAGAAGTGCATAGTGCCTGTAGCCATCATGTAATTAAGGAGGAACATTGTCTCTGTGTCCCGGACTTGAGGTCAGATGACAGCAAGGAAGTTCATTCATTAATTGATTCAGTGAAACATTCACTGCCCGGCAGAGCTCGACGGAGTTACTCCTGGAACAGGGTCTACCTTCTTCCATACCGGTGGATCCAACATCTGCCCAAACACCGAGAGAAGATGGTTGTATGGCTCTCTGAGTGATCAATCATCAAGAGGGAGTAACTGATGGTGGCTGGATTGGGATCTGCCAGATCTCATGGAGACAGTAGATGCCGGATGTTTGAGTAGGGCAGCTCCTATCAAGCGAAAGGAGGTGTCCTTCTCTTGAGGTTCTAAACAAGCGTGCTCCTGCTCACATGGGGGGGGGGGTTCATGGCTGGGCAGTTTACGGCTTACTCAGAAGATGGGCTTACTCTGGCGATGTAGTCTGGGGTTCGCATGGGGGTGGTAGTATCACAACACCTCAGATATGTACTATGCAGTACTCCTTGTTGTGTTTATCAGGGTGATGGAGACATTTTCCTTTGAGGTGACTTTATAATAGTTTGTCCTTTCTACTTATATTGAATTATTTGAATTGCATTTTTAATAATGCATGCATGTATTGATTATTGGGATGATTTTGAATCTGTAAACAATTTGAACCTTTAATAAACCATTATGGTTTCAAAACGTAACAACGGTCTGTCTTTCTTGTTGAGTCTAATGTGCTTCACAATATTAAAATGTTTTGATTTGATGCTTAGCGTCAGTTGTGAACTTAGATTTGCCAGGTAGGATTTTATGGGCCTCAAATTTGCACAAAGATAAGCACTAACCACTACATAAGCTGCCACTCTAGTTTTTCACGCAAGACATCAAAAGCTACAAGTCAACACTATTCCAACTAAGCCCTGCTCCACAATACAGTGTGTCTGTATGCCACGTGTCTGTATGTGTGTATTCGGCACCTCAAAAGGTTCCGATGAGCTTTATGAATGGAATTACAATACAACACAATGGAAAGGCACATTCATACAGAAATAACTGTCTCGGTATTTACATCACCTGGATAGACGTCACCCGTGATCTCCACTTTGATCAAACCCAGGACAGTGCCATTTGCAGCTTACTTGCAGATTTGGCGGCGTTACAGCTGGATCAATTAATATCTGGGCCTACGCAACTAGCTGGGCACCTGTTGGACCCCCTATTCTCTAATCTGCAATCCTTAAAGGTGGAGCTACCCAAACCTAGGGGCTGGACCGATCACTCTCTGGTGGAGTGGTCTGTTTCGCTCACGGAGCCTCTTAACTCAGAGACTTTAAAGTCGGTCTTCAAACGCCCTTGGCGTAAATTGAAGTTGGAAGATTTCCATACTTTCCTCGCTGCCAACCCTCTGGGATCCTCGCATGACACCGACCTAGACTATGGCTTAGACACCCTTATCCCCGCTAAATGGGTCAAGGGGCGGACCTCTACCACCAGCCCCTGGTATAACGACTCCCTGATTGTGCTAAGGAAAGCATGCAAACAAGCGGAACGGGACTGGAGAAAGGACTACGAGTCTGGAAAAAAGCTATGTTATCTGGCTAAAATCAAACATTATCATAGATCTATCTGTAAAGCTCGTTCTGCCTATTATGCAAATGAAATCAGGCCAAGTCCTAACCCAGCTAAATGCATCTTTAAGATTCTCAAAGATCTTAGGACTAGGAAAGCTGCGGCATCTGTTATATCATCTGCACGCCAATGTGATGAGCTAGCGACCTTTTTCGTGGAAAAGGTTCGCACCATCTATCAAACTTTTCCTCAAATTTCCACCCTTTCCACCTCTCTGCTGTCAAGCAGTGGGTCCGGTGTGACCCTGGCAGTAATTCCGAACCTGTCGGAGGAAGAGTTCATTAGGCTGTGCGAAAAAATTAAAACTGGCTCCCCCTCTGACCCTCTGAGGCCAATGCAATTTAGGGAATCTCTTTCCATCTTTCGGGCTCCGCTCTTTAAAAATAATCAACTCCTCTTTTTCAACTGGGACTGTACCGACACTATGGAAACAGGCATGGGTCTCGCCCATTTAAAAAAATTCTACACTAGATCCAACCAAACCTGAGAATTTTAAGACCCATATCCCTTCTTCCTTGGGTGTCCAAAATCGCAGAAGCACATGTTAACAACGTGCTAACTCAGTTCGTGAACTCTAATAACATTCTGGATCCTTCACAGAATGGGTTCCGTCCGGGTCACAGTACGGAAACGGGCCTTCTGTTCTGGCCACGACTGAGCACCTGCGGTCTATCATGGATGCTGGTCAAAGTGCGGCTCTGTTCTTGTTAGATCTCAGTGCCGCCTTTGACACGGTTTCACATGGCTTACTTCGGAGGCTTGGGGAGGTGGGGGTAACGGGGTCTGCTCTAGAATGGTTTCGTTCTTTTCTGACTAAAATATCTCTCTGAGTGTCTGACCCCCATTTCTTTCTCAGATCCATTCCATCGATCAGGGAGTTCCCCAGGGATCGGCACTGAGCCCCTCGCTCTTTAATCCTTATGTTCTGGCTGCGGTCGCCAAGCAATGGGACCTTACCATAGTCTCCTACGCAGACGACACGCAGCTTGTTATCACCTTGGCTGAAGCGTCCTCTCTGACTGCCTCCAGATTCAGAGAAGGGATGACTGCGGTAGCAGAAGGGATGGCTGCCAACTGCCTGCAACTAAATGCTAGCAAAACTGAGATTCTGTTGGTTGGGAATAATGCCAGTCTGTGGAACGAGCATTGGTGGCCTACTGCTCTGGGTGTAATACCCACGCCTAAGGGAGTGGTTACAAATCTTGGGGTCATGATGGATTCATCTCTTACTTTTCAAGCCCACACAAGGCAAGTTGCTGCCACCTGCTTTGGCCTTCTGCGGGGCCTCCGGTCCGTTCTGAAGTTTTTTGATCCGCCAATACGGCAACTGATCATTCAGGCGACTATTCTATCTCGCCTGGACTATGCTAGCTCCCTCCTTCTGGGGGCAAATAAGGCGGAAATACTCAGGATGCAGCGTGTTCAAAATGCTGCTGTCAGAGCCCTGGTGGGTCTTCTGTGTTTTTGCTCTGCCGCCAGTACTATCCATCGGTTGCATTGGCTCCCCGTGGAGAAGCTGATTCATTTTAAGACACTGTGTCACTGTTAACGCGGGTTTTCTGGTTTCTAATTACCTTACCAGATCCCAAATCAAGTCGACTGAATCGTTGGTACCTGTCATTGAGTAAAAGATAATCTACTACTAGGTTAGTCAATTAAGAACTTACACCACTCTAAATAACCACTGACCAGTGATAAAGTTTAAAGATTTAATATAAAGCCAAAGATAACTGAAGATACAAACTTCTCAAGATAAGGTTTAAAAGGTATACTGGTATCACTATAAACATAAATTCTTTAAATAATCTGAGTCTACAAAACAGAATAATAAGTACAAGTTCAAATATCATTAGTGTTGCCAAAATGGATACAAGTTGCAGCTTAAGAGTCATTACAGAAAAGAAAATTCCGGTTAGTCTGTCCCTGCACTAGACTAAGTGACATCCCTACTTAACAAGATCTTTACCCCAAAAGGTGTCAGCCGTGGTGACTTCCTAAGAAGATCACGCACTTCTCTTTGTCTCTTCTCTGATAATGGGTCTTTCCTGATCAGCCTATCTGCCTACCCATCCGCTTCCTTAGGCTCCCAAAATCATCTGCTCTGCCCTCCTCCCGGGTCGCTTTCCCTAATACAAAATCACATTTCCGATAGGAACGCCCCTTGGGACGCCCCTCACGTGGTACATCTTTGCGCGGTAAACTCCATGATGGTACTCTTCAAGACCCTCGTTAAAGTTGACCTTGGTTCCCAGGCTTCTTCTCCAGTGCGCCGGTACCCCCTGAAATTCCTGAAGACTCCTACAGGCCTGCGCCAAGCGCCACTGAACAAAGCTTCATTCATTTCGACTGATTAGGACCCCTCGCACCTGCATACAGGCCGTCCTACAGTGGGCCTCAAATTCCAGGCTCCACCATATCTATAGGTCGTAAAACATATGTAAAGCTCTGTACTTGGCGCCTCTCGACTTCTCCTCTAACGAGCACATTGCAGATCAAAGGAACATCACTATCAGTTCGAGCCTACTTGATTTACATGAAGCGGGTCCCTGCACTCTGAAAACATTTAACTTGATTTAAACAGCATTCTTAACTAACATACGTTTCTAAAAGCAACACATCTATAACGCATATATTTCAATACTAAATTCGATAATACATTTTGGAAGAACCACGTTAACCCCACCTCACATTATTTTAGCAGCACGTTTAGATTTTCTGTGAATTGCCATGAGGCCTACACAATTTAACTGGTTTGCAAGGTTCCACTTAACTCTTACATGATTCCTTTAACATGAGAACGTGAGGTTTTCATATTCATTCCAACATTTCTACATTAGTCTCACACTGCTATGATTATTGTTACCCTACCTGAACACTCTATATATTTCACTACTGAATATAAGACACTCTGGTGCAAGGTATATGTTAACTAACTACGTGCTTGTAAATATGGTGCTCTTATACATTTTTTTCCCAGATTGGTGCTCTCTCAGTCCCCCCTTTGATGACCTTCAGGGGTCATCACCATCAAAACACCATCACAAAATTGTAGGACTCTTCAAAGTGAAGTCATGGCAGTCCCACTTCTTTTCATTGTCTCCAATGCCTTCAGACTCTTATATTGTGTATCTTGCATCGCTGTCAACCTTTTCTCCTGTTCTCTCATAGATCTCTGCAATCTGTTTGCTTTATACCACTGATACAAACGCACCAATCCCCACAAAGTGATTACACAAATCACAACTATGATGATGGGTTTCAGTATGTACCAAACGATACCCTTTCCTAGGTTGGCAAACCAACCTCCAACTTTACCCATTCCATGACCTACTTTTTCCCACACGTTTATCTTTGTCAGATCCTCAATTTCGTGGTGTATCGCAGTGATGTTTCGTATGTATTTTTCTAGAGGTTTTGAATTGTCCGGAATGTAAGTGCAGCATTCCTGGACCTTCAAGGCCTTACAGACTCCGCCCTCTTTGGCTAACAGAACGTCTAGAGCAAGTCGGTTCTGAAGAACCATTGCCCTTATCGATTGCATCTCACCCTCCACCAGCATTAATGATCTAGCAGTACTGGCAGATAACCTATCTACGACTGTAGCCAATCTCCTAATTTTGATGTCATTCAGTATCACTCCCAAGATAGGGAATGCAGCACCGAATACATCCCCAATTACTTCTGCTGCACCTAGCCCTCTCTTCCCTCTAGTTGGTATTCCTCTCTTTGTCGTTTCTAAATTCTCAACATGATATATTTTGGGGAAGACAATTGCTAGATAGCATGATCCGTACCAATTATCTGGTAGCTTCACATAGGCATTTCTTCCACATACAAAATATACATTTGGAATTGCTTGCATCTCTTTCAGAAAATCTTTGGAGTAGTACTCCAATTGAAAAGCATGTTCACAACTGACTTGACCTACATACAGATTCTCATAATAGGAGTAACTCCTGTGAATGCACAGTTTCCCCCATTTCTCCTTGTCTAAAGCAATTGGACCAAAGCTACCCTTTCTTTGATGTATCCTTTCTTCCTTGGTCCAATCTGTTTCCCATTGTCCTGAAGCCTTTAGAATCTTTTGCCTCCTGTATCTAGTATCTACCTGCCCTATAAACTTTTTCTCAATTTCTGACACTTGACAAGTCAGATTATTTCTTCGGGCATGTGAAGTATCTAACGTTTTCCATGGAATGAACCATTTGTGTAATCTGTCTTCGCTCTTGTAATAGTCCCACTTGTTCAGATGCTTGTAATTTGGGACCTCTGGCAATGTCGAGTCAAAGTTCGAGAAATAATACTCGAACCCCTCTCGTCCATAGAATATGCTTAACAACAAACTACATGTAATTCCATATGTCAATGGAAGATGATGGTATCTGATACCCTCCTCCACCGAAGCTGGTAATTGCATACAAACGTAGCAATTCTTCGCCTCCATGACATCAATGTATTCGTAAAGCAATTTGGCATAAGCATTTGACCTGAAGTTCCCCTGTGATTCATCTGTATGCAACCTTTTAATTTCCGCATCTAACAAAGCTTTGTCTTTATCATTGATGTTTCCCTTATGATTAACAGTGATTGTTCTCTGTGTTGACACTCCCTTAACTTCCTTGACTTCCTTGACTTCCTTGACTGCAGTTGCATCTCTCTCATGTCCCACTATGTATGAGACAGTAACCACTAAAACTATAAGTGAAATCACCACCCCTAAAAGTGTGCCAACTATACATTTTGCCCTGCGGTTCGGGTTGCCAGCCTCCATGATCTCAAACAGTGTAGTTTTGGATGTTCTTCCAGCATCAGCTTCTCCTTCTCTCCGAACAAAGACTTTATTTCAAACAATGTCTCTTCTCTTGAACACTTAGAAGCTGACAATTTGCTCCGCAAAACAGTTTAAAGTCCTGTAGGAAATAGACAACCCTAGCCCTTCTCCGTCCTCTAAAAGGGAGACCCTATCATTTTCTTCTTCCACTCGGCGCTAGGTTATCTTGCAGCAATATTTACAATTCCTTTTCAAAAGTCTTTTATCAGTCAGAATCTATGAATGTTGCAAGGAGTGACACTACGTCTTCATAAATGTCCATACGAAGAAGGATTCCCTCAAATATTGGGCAGTTCTCACAACAACACGGAAATTCGACTGTCTCTAGGATTATTCTCCTTATTTCACTCTGGACAAGTGGTCGAACAAAAGGGAGAGTTAAGGTCTTTTCAATCTCCACTCCTGGTACTATCAATTCTACATCCACAGTTACAAAGGGGTTCGTTCTGACCAAGATCACCTTCTTCACTTTCCCAGTTCTACGCCCCTTTGAAGACATTTGCAACAAGGTATTAGTCCAAAACAATGAGTGTTCCAAGAACTTCCACTACTCGCTCAAGCATTTCCATTCGAAGAAGAGTTCCCTCCAATACTGGATATCGTGAACAGCAAACCGGAAAATCAACTGTCTCTAAAATCAATTTTCTTATTCCGCTCAGGAGAGGAGGATAGATGATGTTGAGTGTCAGCAACCTTTCGGTCTCCGCTCCTGGCAGCAGGAATCTTATTTGCACTGTGATGATCGGATCAGTTCTGATCAGGCTCACTTCCCTGATCCTCCCGGTTCTGTGTCCCACGGACATCTGCAACGAGGTAGGTCCAATCAGGAGTAGAGTACCTTCTGCTAGGCACTCGCACCCTCCTTGATCTTCTAGGACCTTCCTCGGCTTGATCCTGGGTATCTTCTTCTGGATCCGAGTCTTCGGATATAGGAGCAAGCGTTTCTTCCTGAGCCGACCTTAAACTTAGCCTCCTTCTTCTTTCCGGCCAAGTGGCAGCTCCAAGCCTTGTTCTCCTATTTCTCGTCCTCACACTCGGTTCTTGATCGCTCTGGTACTGATCTGTGTCTGAGTCGTATTCACTGCAGCTCTCTCCTTCAGTTGCGTCTTCAGTCTCACTGCCGTCCTGTCTTCTCTCCTCTTCTGGATCCGATGCGTTCCCACCTTCTTCCGACACCCCCTCAGCTGATCCAATCCCCTCTTGTGACTCTTCTTCCACGACTGAACTTTCGTCTGGGATAGGAGCTGTTTCTTCTAGAGGTGCTGGAACTCTTCGAGTATGGGATGCATGAATCCAATTGGGCAGCCCTCCGCACTTCACCGCGGTGTTCGTGATCAGGATTACCTGAAAGGGCCCACGCCAACGTACATCTAGGCAGTTCTTCCGGACGTGCTTCTTGACCAGCACCCAATCCCCTGGGTTCAGATCATGACACAGATTCCTTGATGCTGGAACTTCAGCCGCCTGCACCTGAAGGGACACAGAATGGATGGCGTCAGACAGTCCCTTACAATAATCCAAGATCAGATCATCTGTGATATTCAATAGGGCAGCAGTTGGAACTGTAGGAAGTCTCATGGCCCTCCCCATCAGAATCTCGTGTGGAGAGAGACCTGTCCTCCTGTCAGGTGTGCTGCGCATGCTCATGAGCACTAAAGGAAGAGCATCTGGCCAACTCAAAGATGTGGATGCACAAACTTTAGCCAATCTATTCTTCAGAGTGCCGTTTACTTGTTCCACAATCCCTGAGGCTTCTGGTCGATAACTACAATGCAGTTTCTGATCGATCTTTAATGTGGAGCACAACATCTTCACTATTTCGCTGTTAAAATGTTTTCCTCTGTCCGATTCCAGAGAGGCAGGCACCCCGAAGCGCGGTATCAGCTCCCTGAGCAACAATTTAGCTACTGTGAGTGTATCGCACCTACGTGTAGGGTACGCTTCAACCCATCTGGAAAATATACATACAACCACCAACACATACCTAATGCGGTTAACTCTTGGCATTTCAATAAAGTCTAATTGCATTCTATTGAAAGCCCCCCCCCGACCTCCCAATGTGACTCAGTGTGACTGGTGTCCTTTTGCCTATGTTCAGTTGTTGGCAGGTAACACATCGCTTGCATACTGATTCTGCTGCTATTCTAAATTTAGGGCAATACCAAGTCTGCCTAAACACTCTCATCATAGCGTCTCTTCCTAGGTGCACTGGACCATGTATTTGCCTTGCCATGGGATTCGCTAGTTCCTCAGGTAACACAGCCCTCCCATCTGCTGAAATCCAAAAATCCATCTCGCTTCTCACGCAACCTGCTATCTCCCATGCCTTTTTCTCTGCTTCAGGTGCGTTCTCCTGCATCACTCTCAAATCCTCCCAAGTGTCTACAGTTTCCAACATCATGCTTAATTCTGTCTTTTCTTCAGCACCATCAATTTCCACCTTTGAGAAAGAATAATCTTGTTCCGCACAATAGCGTGCGACCTCATCAGCGTACCTGTTGCCTTGTGATACAAAATCTGTATTCTTAGTATGAGCTACACATTTTACTATTGCTATGGCAACTGGATCTTGTAATGCTTCTAACAACAATCGCACAAATTCTCCATTTCGAATGGGCGAACCAGAGGAGGTCATGTAACCTCTCTGAGACCACAACTGCCCGAAATCGTGAACCACACCGAAACCATATTGGCTGTCAGTGTATATGGTGACTCTCTTTCCGTTTCCTGCTATGCAGGCACGAGTTAGGGCAATAATTTCTGCTACCTGTGCGGAATGTACTCCTTCCAGGCAAGCGGCTTCCACAACTCCAGTAATGGTACAAACAGCATAAGCTGCTCTCAACCGACCAGTATCGTCTCTTAAACATGAGCCATCGACAAAGTAAATCTCATCAGGGTCAGACAACGGCTCATCCACAATATCTGGTCTGGGTTTCGTGCATAGTTCAGTCACATCAAGGCAATCGTGGTCTTCACATCCTTCGCCTTCTATTACAGTAGGTAATGGCATCAAAGTAGCAGGATTCAAGACAGAGCATCTCCTGAGGGTCACGTTCTCCGCGGCAAGGATAACTTGCTCGTAGCGCGTGAGCCTGCTATTGGTCAGATGCTGCGTCTTCGTCCTGGTCATCAACAATTCTACAGAATGCGGTACATACACCACTAACGGGTGTCCCATCACTATACTCTCACTCCTTTCAATGCTGACACCCGTTGCAGCAACGGATTTAAGACATCCGGGCAACGCTGCGGCTACCGGATCTAATGTAGCCGAAAAGTATGCAACTGGTCTACGGGCATTTCCGTGGGTCTGTGCCAAGACTGACAAAGCACATCCCTCCCTCTCACAGCAATAGAGTGAAAATGATTTCTCGTAGTCGGGCATCCTCAGAGCCGGAGCACGACACAAGTCGTCTCTCAGCTGCAAGAACGCCACTAGGCATTCGTCGTCCCATGGTACCGGACCACTCACCTCCTTGTGCGTCAGTTTCTGTAAGGGTTTTGCTTTCAGTGAAAAGTTAACTATCCACTGTCGACAATAACCAACCATTCCTAGAAACATCCGAACTTCTCTCTGTGTCGTAGGCGCATTCATCTTCATTATCGCCTCAATCCTCTCTGGGGACACCTTGCGTTTTCCCTTTTCTAACCGGTGCCCCAAATACTGTACTTCTGTCAGACAGTACTGCAACTTGCTCGGAGATATCTTATGTCCATTTTCAGCTAAATGGTTCAATAAGGCAATGGAATCTACTTTACAAGCTTCCTCAGTCTCTGACGCAACAAGTAGGTCAACTATGTACTGGACCAGAACCGAATTCTGCGGCAGTACTAGATTTTCGAGATTCTTCTTCAACAACTGGTTGAAGATAGATGGGCTGTCTGTGAATCCTTGTGGGATTCGACACCATGTTAAAACGTGATCTTCCATTTTAAAAGCGAAAAGATACCTGCTCTCTTCATCCAATGGGATTGAAAAGAAAGCCTGGCAAAGATCTATCACTGTGAACCATTCTGCTTGACATGGTATTTGAAACAGTATCACTGATGGATTCGGTACCACGGGACAACATGAAACGACTATATTGTTAATTTTTCGTAAATCCTGAACTATCCTGAACTTCCCGCTAGGTTTCTGCAAACCCATAATCGGGGAGTTACAAGGACTACCCACGATTTCTTTCAGTATTCCCTGTTGAATCATTGACTCGATCACAGGTTTTATTCCTGCAATCGTTTCCTGGGACAATTTGTATTGAGGCGTTCTTGGAAACTCGGCATTTGGCTTTACCATTATTTTTACTGGTTCTACCCCTTTAATCAATCCTATTTCTTCTCCTGTGAAATCCCATACCTCTGACGCTACTGCATCTCGTAAGTCTTGGGGAAGATCTTCTACTGTCAGAGTAGGATATAGTTCTACACAGGATTTTGAATTGGCTACTTTGAAAGTAGCATCATCGTCTGTAGTCTGTACCTCCACTCCTTGCGGGGTGCAGTATATTGTGCAGTTCAATTTGCACAGCAAATCCCTTCCTAACAGACATACAGGACTCGAATCACAAACCACAAACTGATGTTCGTTCATATGGTTTCCTATCTTCACAGACACTGGTTCTGTCAAGGGACTAGTCAGCCTTTTGTTTGCGACTCCTACCACCTGAATTGTTTCCCCTGACATCGGCAAGTCTGGAACCACCGCTGACCTCAGAGTTGATCGAGTAGCTCCAGTATCCACTAAGAACGTTGTAGGACACCCTGCCACTTCTGCCTCCACAAACGGCCCTCTCTGATCCACCTCTAGGACTGCCCCAAGGGTACAGTCCTCTTCTCCACTCACACGTTGTCCTGTCAATGGATCAATATAATAACACTTTTCTTCCTCGATAAAGAGAGGCATTTGTTTAAAGACCTTTCCCCCTGTCGCTATTTTCGGTGGCTGTGGGAACTGGGCCCGTGGAGCCAAAGTCCCCCCTTTGGCCACCTTGCTTCCTGGAACTGTCACCTTTGGAGCTGGAACTTCTTGAACCTGCTCTTCTACTTCTAGCTCTCCATTTTCAGGGTTAAAGGGACACTCGCGTCGCCAATGTCCCACCTGGTGACACTGGTGGCACTTTGTCGTCTTTTTAAGAGTGGCAAAGTCTACCCTAGGTCTCTGACCTTCTTCATTATCCTTGTTCTGACCACTTGACTTCCGTCCCATTGTCCCCGTTCCCTGTTTCTGCTGTCCGCCCTTCCCGGCTGACTGCATTTGCACCACCATCAATTTCTCCTTTAGATTCTTGGCTTTAGAATCTATTTCGTCACTACAGTATCTCGCATATCGCAGGATCTCATCTAGTGGTTTGTTTTGCCAACATATTAAATGTTGCTGAATCATCAAACAAATATCAGGTCTCAACCCCAAAACAAACTTTGACACAAACTGCCCAGATCTTTGGGATCCATTACATCGAGTCCACTGTATTGCTTGAATGTTTTCAACAACCTCTCATAAAACTCATGAACGGTCTCCTTTGGTTCTTGTCTCGTTCGGTCTATTTTTACCCAATCTATGTCCTGTGGTGGTACCTTATCTTTCAGCCAAGCTATTACCCTTTCATACTTTTGCATGACAATCTCGGACGGTCCATTAGTCCGAGCATCCCTCACTGGTTCAGTATTCGGCCATTCAACACTAGTCTTGCATGATGTCCATAAATCAAATGGAACCACGATGTCAAACAACGTGTTCAAATCAATCCACAATACCTTCGAGATCTTTACAAACCTTTCTACCTGCTTATACCACTCTACTGGATTGTCCCTTAACTTCGGAAATGAGTTGGTAAACGCAGCTAAGTCTCCTCTACTCCAGGGCACATGTACATAATTTCCGTTTGATATTTCTCGCAAAGGGAATGCCTCCATCTGCATTACCCTTCCCTCTGGGGTCATCACACTTGTACTCCGTCTAACAGTGCCCTTCTTCGACCACCTCTCTTCCCATTTGTCCAGTTCTCTCCACACCCTTATTCCTGATACCAATTCTCTTATGTGTGTTTTTAATCCGGTAGTTCTCTTCTCATCTAGGTCTTGGTCCGAGTACTGCAATCTGTGGTTACTCTGCAATGCCCTTGTCCTAGATAAATCTACGGCGTACCTGTCTGCCAAATTGGTCAGTTTCTCATGAAACGCTCTAGCTTTCCTAGTAATATCCTTTGCCATGAACAACAGCTCATCCTGTTCATACAATTCTATCCTTTTTAAAGGCAATGTACCATCAATTATCTCATCGACATCTGATTTTCAACTGGTGACATCAAGTCTCTTTGCCTTAATTGCAGCGTTCAACACACTAGATTGAGGTACTCCATCCACATCTCTCCCATCCCAGCTCCGAGTTCTGCGTTTAGGCTCCGGTGAGTTCTGCGGAGTCTTCCCATGCTCCCACCTCTCTAGATCCCAGGCTTTTCCATCCTCTCGGGGTGGATGGTGAAATACTCCATTGCTTCTCACATTCCCACCTTCCCCGTTCTGCCTGTTTTCTCTGGATGTATAGTAAGGCATTCCATTGCTCCCCCTTTCCTCACTATTTCCCTGTGATTCCTGATTACTCGAGGCATGGCGGGACCTATCACTGTTCTCCTTTCTCCAATGTTGGACGTCTTCTCCGAGTGCATGATGAAGGCACCTAAACCTATTCTGAAAAGCATGTACCATCTGATCTCCACCTTTCTCCCAGAGACGGGACATCTCCTCACACTCTACACTCCTACTATTTTGCTCCTGCTGTTCCCTCTCATCCGTAGGACGTGTAACCCCTCTATTCTCCTGATTTTGGCCTTCCCGCCCCTGACTGCTTTCGCTGGCCCCACAATGAGATACAGTCCCATTACCTCTGTTTTCCCACTCTGGTTCTGTTCTTGGCCTGTTACTCGGGGTTACTGCGGACCCATCCCATTCCCTCAAATCAGCTCTTAATTCTGTATAGGACTTTGGCCGCGGTCCCCTTAGGTCCATCGGTCCTCTCTGACCTCCTTGTCCTGAGTTGGGACCTACCTTTGTATCTAATGGGGTGTTCCACGTTACCGAACCTGGCAATTGCTTCCATGCATTTGTCACGTTATTCCTCCTTTCCATCTCAATCCTTTCTCTATCCAATTGCCTCTGTTCTTCCTCTCTATCTCTCTCAGGGTTATAGATCGATACTATAGGTCCTATGGTAACAGGCACTTGAAGAGCGTCTGGCAATCCAAAAGACTCAACCCTTTCGGTGGTTGGCGTTTTCTGCACCACAAACCTTCCCACTACACTCTGCACAGTGTTGTTGTGAGGTGTCTCCTCGCCTTTAATAGGTGTCCATTCTGATACGGGGAGTGGTGTATACCCCTCTATTACAGTCCCACTATTTTCAATCTCCCCACCTCTCGGAGGTGGTCTATCTAACAGCAACCTGTTTATCAGGTTGTCTTCCGACTCACTTTCTTCGTCCTCTTCCATGAGGTTTCCTCCTCCTCCCACCTCCCTCATGGGATACAATTTCTCTACTTCAATAGCCTGTACCCTCCATCTCTTTGCCTCCTCGTCCCATTTGGAATCTCGCACTGCTCTTACCGATCGCGTCAGTCTTTGTTGACGCCTGTTCAAATTCCTGTCGTGTGCAGCCCTAATCCATGCATTAAGGGCCTCAAACTGTGTTGGTCTAGGCGAGGGTTTCAATGAGGACATGGTTGCTTTCAGCCGATGCAACACCTCTAACTTAAACGTCCCATACTTCGGGAACTGCATTTCCTCATTCCCTTCCGTAAGCTTATTCCAAGCCCCAATCCATAATATTGTATGCAGCCCCACATTCGTTGCCATATAATGAGCTGGTGTACCCTCCGGCGGTGCCTCTTCCCCGTAATAATGTTCACTTCTTTTTCTTTTAAAAATCCCTTTCAAACACTTAAAGCACTTCATGATTTCTCTTTTCTCCGCGTTTGTTTACTTCCTAATGACAATCTACCAATCGCCGCTCTGTTCCCGCTAACTGGCCTATCCGAGCGCGACTTTTCACTGACGTCGCACCAGCCGCCCAATCGCGTCGCGGCTCTTGCCGACGTCACACCAACAGTCCTATCACGTCGCGGCTCTTCACTCGCCACCCTATCTCAGCGCGGCTCTTTCTGACGTCACTCGTCCCCCTTTGCAGCAGTTCCCCTCCTTTCTCAGCTCGTCTCCTCGGTCATGCATGCGTCCCATTCATACTCTGAAAAATGATTACTTCCGTCCAAGCGATCACCTTTCTTGACTGTACGCCCACAGTCTTTTCTGTAGTTGTCACCTTAACTTGACGAAATGTCTTTTCCGTTTCCTTCCAGACAATCGCCTTCTCTGATAGGTTACTCACACACACAGTAACTTCCGACCAGCGTCCGTTACTCATACGCTCACTCTTACACTCCCCCTATCTCGGTCCCACGGCGGTCAATGGTACCTCGTGACCTCCGTACTATGGTCGACAACTACTCTGGATGTTCGATACACCCAAAACCACTTAAGCTCTGGCCTGAACTTAAGATTCACCAGTTCACCCGTTTACCAGGTTTACCAGTTCACCAGGTTGCGCGCGCTCACAACCTTCTCTCATTCACACTACAGGCATTCAACTCCGCAAGACATTACAATACAAATACGACACAAAACACCGCAATCTGTTCACGCATGACCCTTGTTATACTCACTCTCCTCCGATACTGCTGCTTTTCTCGTACCGTCTGCACCTTCGGTTCACGATTCTTCCGCTGCTCGTCTCTCGATGTCTAGGGGCCTTGGGGTAAACTAACCTCTCTAGATTACCTTCCTCAAGAAGATAACCATCCTAAACTGCTACCAACTGTTAACGCGGGGTTTCTGGTTTCTAATTACCTTACCAGATCCCAAATCAAGTCGACTGAATCGTTGGTACCTGTCATTGAGTAAAAGATAATCTACTACTAGGTTAGTCAATTAAGAACTTACACCACTCTAAATAACCACTGACCAGTGATAAAGTTTAAAGATTTAATATAAAGCCAAAGATAACTGAAGATACAAACTTCTCAAGATAAGGTTTAAAAGGTATACTGGTATCACTATAAACATAAATTCTTTGAATAATCTGAGTCTACAAAACAGAATAATAAGTACAAGTTCAAATATCATTAGTGTTGCCAAAATGGATACAAGTTGCAACTTAAGAGTCATTACAGAAAAGAAAATTCCGGTTAGTCTGTCCCTGCACTAGACTAAGTGACATCCCTACTTAACAAGATCTTTACCCCAAAAGGTGTCAGCCGTGGTGACTTCCTAAGATCACGCACTTCTCTTTGTCTCTTCTCTGATAATGGGTCTTTCCTGATCAGCCTATCTGCCTACCCATCCGCTTCCTTAGGCTCCCAAAATCATCTGCTCTGCCCTCCTCCCGGGTCGCTTTCCCTAATACAAAATCACATTTCCGATAGGAACGCCCCTTGGGACGCCCCTCACGTGGTACATCTTTGCGCGGTAAACTCCATGATGGTACTCTTCAAGACCCTCCTTAAAGTTGACCTTGGTTCCCAGGCTTCTTCTTCAGTGCGCCGGTACCCCCTGAAATTCCTGAAGACTCCTACAGGCCTGCGCCAAGCGCCACTGAACAAAGCTTCATTCATTTCGACTGATTAGGACCCCTCGCACCTGCATACAGGCCGTCCTACAGTGGGCCTCAAATTCCAGGCTCCACCATATCTATAGGTCGTAAAACATATGTAAAGCTCTGTACTTGGCGCCTCTCGACTTCTCCTCTAACGAGCACATTGCAGATCAAAGGAACATCACTATCAGTTCGAGCCTACTTGATTTACATGAAGCGGGTCCCTGCACTCTGAAAACATTTAACTTGATTTAAACAGCATTCTTAACTAACACACGTTTCTAAAAGGCAACACATCTATAAAGCATATATTTCAATACTAAATTCGATAATACATTTTGGAAGAACCACGTTAACCCCACCTCACATTATTTTAGCAGCACGTTTAGATTTTCTGTGAATTGCCATGAGGCCTACACAATTTAACTGGTTTGCAAGGTTCCACTTAACTCTTACATGATTCCTTTAACATGAGAACGTGAGGTTTTCATATTCATTCCAACATTTCTACATTAGTCTCACACTGCTATGATTATTGTTACCCTACCTGAACACTCTATATATTTCACTACTGAATATAAGACACTCTGGTGCAAGGTATATGTTAACTAACTACGTGCTTGTAAATATGGTGCTCTTATACATTTTTTTCCCAGATTGGTGCTCTCTCATCTATCTTTTATGATACTGAAATCTGCTAGTCCTGATCTTCTGAGCAACTTGCTCACCTTTTCTGTCCCCTCCCGCCGGCTTCGTTCGGCGGGACAACATCTGGCGATTATGCCTAGAGTTAGGCTCTCCCGTGCTGGCGGGCGCTCTTTCTGCTACCTCGCTCCTAGGCTGTGGAATCCCCTGCCTGAACAAATTCGTGGCATAGACTGCCTGCTTGCTTTTAGGAAAGCTACTAAAACATTTCTCTTTCCTTTAGTGTAGTTCTTGGCTTCAGGATAACCTGCCTCTTTTGAGATTGTTATGTGTGTCTGTGCCCTCACGTGGCCAGCGCCGGGACGCCCCTTTGCTGGGGCAGCTGTGCGCTCTACAAATCCCATTAACATAACATAACATCTGAAGTTTGCAACAAGCATTGGCATAGCGATATGTCTCACCCGTTGGACCTTACAAGTGTTTCGTCTTGCAGCACATTATCCTGGGTGTTCTAGATTCATTCCCCTCCTAAGGGTCTTCACTACAGTGGCAGCAACAAATCTGAGCAAGCTGACCCCAGACAAACAAGCAGAGCCAGAGCATGTATGTCTCGACTCCGAAGAGCTGCTGGCTGGAAGGAAGCACGCATGCGCACTTCAGAGCCACAAGGAATGCAGAGATGGGGATAAACAAAGCCACGTACTCTGCGCCAGTGCAAGTTCAGCTCTTCCCCATGCCTGTTACATGCAAGGTGGACTTTGAAAAGTAAATTAAAGGTCTGCCAATTAGAGGTTGAACACAGTAGTGATGGGACTCTGCTAATTGTTAAATATTGGACATTATTACAAGTATTCGACTTGTACCAACAGAGCTAAGTGCCTAGTGCTGTCACCAGAGAAGGCTGAATTCAGCCCTTAGAATTATCCTAGGTCCGTGTCCGACTAGCTGCTCCAGTCCAGGTTTTTGGTTTGCATTGTGGGACTTGTAGTCTCTTTTTATACTATTCTAAATCAGAACGATAATCCCATGAGGCAAAGAAAAAAACACTGGCGAGTGGGAGGGAGTGCAAGAGTGTCGTAATGGAGATAAAAATATATTATGAAAGTTGATGCCAAACACACTGACGCCTATGCCCAGCAGGAGACAGGCTGTGGCGTAACGTTCAGAGCTGCCGACTTTGGAACTGGGGAACCGGTTTCGAATTACAGTGTCGGTAAAACTGTGCCTAAAAAAAATAGTATGTAAATACATAAAGGTTATCATTAAATCAATGATGAAAGGAAACAAACTGAGGAATGCTGACATCAAACAAAGCATTTACTTTAGGGAATTCATTGGATAAGCATGTGAACGGTGTATTTCACCACTGGAGAGTGGGAGGGAGGTCAGGAGCATTACAAAGGAAACAAGAAGGACAACCCCTGGGAAGCAGGCTTTTCCACTGGCAGTTCCCTGCAAGCGAGAAAAAAAGACATTATAAAAGTTGCAGCCAAAGACGCTGACGCCTATGCCCAGCAGGAGAGAGGCAGTGGCATAACCTCCGGAGACGCCGACTTTGGAACTGGCGAACCAGGTTTGAGTCTCAGCGTTGGAAAAACTGTGTCTTAAAAGTAATAGAATGTAAATACATGATGATGGTTCTAAAACAATGCCAAAAGGAAACAAAATGAGGAATGCCGGTAAGTAAGTCAAACAAAGCATTTACACATTGGGGAAGCTGTGGATAAGTATGTGAACTGTATGTTTAAAAACTAAAATTTTCACCGCAAATAACTAGCTGATTAGGGGCCCGATGTAGGTAATCTCAATTTACCGATTCTTAAATGCCAAATTTTACTGATTCGGTATTTAGGAATCGGTAAATAAGATGTAGGTAAACAATAGGTAAAATTTACCGATTCGGTAATATTCCTTATAACCGAATCGGTAAAACTAATTCGGTAATAAGGAATACCTTCCCATTCATTCCTATGAATGGGAATGGAGGCCCATAGGAATGAATGGGACGCCGTTCACTATTACCGATTCGGTAAATACCGAATCGGTAATAGCGGGAGCTTATTCAAGGGTGGAAGTGCGTCACATTGACACCCTGTTGCACCCCTGAATCGTGCATGTGTGCACAAGTGGTGCACAAACATGCCCTAAGGGCATGTATGTCTGCCACATCGCACTTTGAAAAAAGCAAATAATTGTTTTTTTAAAGGTATTAAGTATTTACCACCAACTTGTAGTTGGTGGTAAATAACGAATCCTTAAAGCAAAAATGCACTCACTTAAGTGCTACCTACATAGGCTTTAAGGATTCTGTATTTTTTAAGGAATCAGTATTTTACCGATTCCTTAAAATAAGGAATCAGTAAATTACCGAATCCTTATTTACAGCCTCCTACATGGAAAGGGGTAAATACCGGTGTGTAACGGGAAATTCACTGACTACCTACATCTGGCTCTAAGTGAACACAACAATCTGTAACTGAGCGCTAGCCGATACAAGCAAAGAAAAAAAAGAATGCTTACAAAATGTAAACAATTAAATGGAGAGAAAGAGTACATGTTAGCAGGGGCAGTCCTAATGGGAGTTTAGAAAAGGACAAATGGTTGGACTACTAAGGATATTAACCAAATAAAAGCAGGAATTTACGAAGGTCAGTAAAAGGATCAAATTAAAAAGATGGGCGGTGCCCAAAGCCCATATTGTAGATACAGCAGGTCTCAAAGAGACAACGCGCATGCGCTGCTTAGGAAAGATGTAAAAATGAGGGCATTTTCTGGCAGCGTCAAACAAAGACCAGAAGATCTGACCATCTTTAATGCAAGGAAAGCATAAAAGTCAGAGAACACACGAAGCACATAAACTCATCTGCCCACAATAAAGATGGCAGCTGAAGCATAAACAGTGTCATAGGAAAAAGTTGGAGGCAAATGTGGATTCATTCCTTGCAATGAAAGGATGTCACCTACAGTCTAAGTAATGTACAGCAGCTTGAAATGGGACAAACTAACACTCGGTGACACCTGGTCTTTACACCCGGTATTACAGAGGAAAGGATGTGGCGTAAAGGAGAGAGGATGTGACGTAACAGCCAGAGCTGCCGACTTTGGAACTGGGGAACCAGGTTTGAGTTTTGGCATTGGCTCAACATCCTGTGATTCTAAGTATGTCAATTAATCTACTATGCAAACCAAAAATGAATGTGTCCGTGTGTAATGTAACTGGTGCTTATGTAAAGCACTATGGGTCCGATTCACAAAACTAACAAGACAAAATCCTAAAGTTACTACTTTTTGTATTCAGAGAGGCATTTAGTAGTAGTAAAGTTAGGATTTTGTCTTAAGTTTGACTTAAGACAAACTTAAGTCAAACTTACGTCAGACTTAAGACAGGCTTAAGACACACTTAAGACAGACTTAAGTTAGGATTTTGTTTTAAGTCCGACTTAAGTTAGGATTTTGTTTTAAGTCCGTCTTAAGTCTGTCTTAAGTCTGTCTTAAAACCGTCTTAAGTCTGTCTTAAGTCTGTCTTAAGTTTGTCTTAAGTCAAATTTAGGACAGAATCCTAACTTTACTACTACTAAATGCCTTCTGTGAATCCCAAAAGTAGTAAGATTAGGATTTTTTCTTGTTAGTCCTGTGAATCGGCCCCTCCAAGTTTACCACTATATAGAACTGCAAAAAATAAAAAAAATGGCCAAGTGCTAAACCAGTTAGCAGTGTGTTTCTTCTAAACGGTTAATATTAATGTGGTGAGCTGACAGTGTTTCTAACTGCTGTGCAGTGCTCTGAAAGTTTAGGGCCTGGTTTTCACTACATAAAACCATTACATGAAATAAATCAAGGGTCTGAGAGTCGGCAGCTCTGGCGCGTGCGGCCTCCGCGTGAACCGTGAGAGATGCCGCTGTCGCTGTTCCCAGCAGTGGTTGCCCTGACCGGCTCTGTTTGTGTCTGGCAGTGGGGCAGGCACGCGGGTGACACGCTGTTTATTTGATTCTTTAAACAGACACTTGATATCTCCTGCAAAAGATGTAAACGATCGTCCCCCGGAACAATGTGTAAAATATACATTCCTCCAGCAGTTCCGCTGTCCAGACCGAGGGGAGGCTATAAATAAATGTACTGTGGTAGCAGAATCAATGTTTCTGGTTTAAGCTGAAAGTTTCTGATTGCAAAAAGTTAGGCTCTGATGGGACATGCGGTCTTGAGTGTCTTTCAGTCGACTGTAGAATAATCACTGGTTCTGCAAGGTCGGATGGACTGGGAGAGAGTCAGTCACACTTCAGGCTTGCATTTGAAATGCTAATAGGCTTGGTGACGTGGCAGTCATATGTCTAGTGCACCTGACCCTGAACAGCCTTTGTGGCTACAGTAGTGTCAGTCAAATGCCTGGGCATTAGACAGACAGATAGACAGACAGATAGACAGACACACACACACACACAGACACACACACAGACACTCACAGAAAAAACAAAGGTTTCAGGGATGCTTTAGTTATGAAATATAATTTTTAAAAAACCTTAGAAATTCACTAAACAACCAAAGGTTACAGGGACGTTATAGTTATGGTTCGGATTTCACACACACAAAACCATAGACATTCAGCAGTTATAATTATAGTAATCTGAAGAAACTATGGGCCAGATGTAGGAACCCTAATACCGGTCGGTAACGGCCGAAATGACCGAATTTCGTCTGTTACCGACCGGTATTAGGCATTTGGGATGTAGGTGGCTACATTTCAGATTTGGTAATTTACCGAATCGGTATTTAAGAATTCGGTTAATTACCGAATTCTTAAATACCTATTCGGTAAATTACAGAATCTGAAATGTAGGAAGCACTCAAGTGAGTGCTTCGTTATTTACCACCAACTACAAGTTGGTGGTAAATTACGAAAAGCCTAAAAAAAAGCAATTATTTGCATTTAATAACAGTGCCATGTGGCAGACATACATGCCCTTAGGGCATGTATTTGTGCCACATGTGCACCCATGCACTATTCAGGGGTGCAACACCCTGCCACCCTTGAATATTTCCCCCCTTTTACCGAATCGGTAAATACCGATTCGGTAATTCCCATTCATTCCTATGGGCCTACAGGCCCATAGGAATGAATGGGAATTACCGGTAAATACCGAATCGCACCGATTCGGTAATACTTACAGAGTAATTACCTACATAGCATTTACCGATTCTAAAATACCGAATCGGTAAAATTCGGTATTTTAGAATCGGTAAATGGTATTTACCTACATCTAGCGCTATATCTCGTGCCCTAGGGTAACTATAACTCGCGCCCTTGCCTTGCACAATTTTCTCATCAATAATTTTAGAGCAAATGTTGCTGTGATATTACCAATGATGTCATGACTGATGTAATAAATGGGTAATTAGCAGTGCATACTGAGGGCGTGAGTTATACTTGCCTTCGGGCACGGGATGGCATCTCCTTGTTCCCATTGATCACCCACCTTGGAGATCCCTATTAGGTTTCACTTATCAAATCCTAGAAGGCCCGAATAGATTTCAGGATATCGACTTCCATCGGGGCATCGCCTGTGTAATCGTGCCCTTCCACCCCAGAAATGCCCTGGCTTTCTTTTCAGAGACATTTTAAGGCATGGGCAAAGTGGGCTCTGGTCCAGGACCCCCACTTTCAAATGGGCCCCTCATTAAACTTCCGGGTTAGCTTCCACACTGTCTAGAGTTAAAAAATAAGCAGTTTGTTAACTTATTTTTTTTTGCCATCCCAAGCTGTCTACCTGAGAGAAGGAGAGACTTAAGGAAAAGACCTATTTTATTCTGGTTTGATTCAGCAAGCATGCTGACCTTGCAGAGTGTATAGGCGAAGCCTCGCTGCACCGGCCTTTGTTTATATTTAGCATATGGATACTTAGGGGCAGATTTACAAACATTTCACGCAACACAACGCAGCAAGGCAACGTGCTGTGTTCTGCGTGATCGGGAGAAGGCAGAAAAGCTCCATATTCACTCATATATGGTGTGTATTCCTGCTCTCTCTCTGCACTGGTGCACTGAGTGCTACTTGCACCACCGCTGGCACCCTTGTGCCGTGGTCCAAGGGTGCCTGCATCACAGGCAGGATTGTTTTTGTGCAGGAAGGACAATCTTTAGATGCTTTTTCCTCTTTCTCTGTGTGCTGCAGAATGCGCACGCTTAGAAAGAGGAAACAACGAGGAGAAATAAAGATATTTCTCCTTGTTGCGCCTCTTTCGGGAAGGCATTAAATATGATGCATTCCCATGTTTACTAGACTTCGTAAATCGGGGATGTTACAAAAAGCTTGGGTGGATACACGGGAACGCCCACTCTCCACCCATGTAACGGCTTGCGCTGCCTTTCATTACTCTGGATTTACCAAGCCACGCGGGACCACGCCAGGTGGCGTTGCATGTCTTAGTAAATCTGAATCAAGCCCCTGCGTTGCCTTGCATAGCCTTGTGTGAGGCAATCGCAACGCAATGGCTTTATAGCTCTGTCCCATACTGTGCAGTAAAGGTTGTCATGCTGGGGTTTCTCTGAGATTGCATTGTCCTTTTGGGGCTGTGACCAGGCTGTGTGAACTCAACTTGTTGCTTCCTGACTCTGAATACCTGTTTCTCGCAGCACAGGCAATGCAGTAAGCAAAAGCACCCGTCAGCAGTGTGGGGCCGATTCACAGAACTAACTTAAGACAAAATCCTACACTTAATACTTTTAGTATTTACAGAAGTTAGGATTTTGTCTTAAGTTTGTCTTAAGACAAACTTAAGACAGACTTAAGTTAGGATTTTGTCTTAAGTCTGTCCTAAGTCTATCTTAAAACAAAATTAAGACAAACTCCTAACTTCTGTGAATACCAAAAGTAGTAAGTTTAGGATTTTGTCTTAAGTTAGTTCTGTGAATCGCCCCCTAGGTACCCAAATGGCTCAAACTCAGAACTGCTTTCAAGGTACGACTGGACAACAACGCACACAACAGCAAGGAACTCTTCACCATCGTCAAAGAGCTCTCCAACCCCAGCGCCGGAAACAACGACATCACCCCATCGCAAGACCTCTGCAACTCCCTCGCCTCCTACTTCCACAACAAGATCGCAGACATACACAACAGCTTCAGCACACAACCGACGCACCCCACGACCGCACCGACGCCCCCCACCACCACCATCCGCGCCTGGACCCCGATCACCACCGAAGACACCATCCGGACGATGAACTCCATCCACTCCGGATCCCCAACCGACCCCTGCCCTCACCACGTCTTCAACAAAGCCAACGCTGTCATCGCACCCCATCTGCGAGACATCATCAACACCTCCTTTGACACAGCCACCTTCCCGGAGAGCTGGAAGCACGCCGAACTCAGCGCTCTACTGAAGAATCCATCAGCGGACCCCACCGAACTAAAAAACTACCGCCCCATCTCGCTCCTCCCGTTTCCGGCCAAAGTAATCGAGAAGACCGTCAACAAGCAGCTGGCCGCCTTCCTCGAGACGAACGGATCCCTCGACCTCTCGCAGTCTGGCTTCCGGGCCAACCACAGCACCGAGACCGCCCTCATCGCAGCCACTGACGACATCCGAGCCCTGCTCGACAACGGAGAAACAGCGGCCCTCATCCTCCTGGACCTCTCCGCAGCGTTCGACACTGTCTGCCACCGCACCCTAGTGCAGCGTCTCAGCAACGTCGGAATCCAGGAGAAGGCACTAGAATGGATCATCTCCTTCCTCGCCGGAAGAACACAGAGAGTCCGCCTACCACCATTCAGATCAGAAGCCACCGAAGTCATCTGCGGCGTTCCACAGGTCTCCTCGCTCAGCCCCACCCTCTTCAATGTCTACATGAGCCCCCTTGCGGCCATCGCACGCCAACACAACCTCAACATCATCTCCTACGCCGACGACACCCAGCTGATCCTCTCCCTCACCAACGACCCCGCCACCGCCAGAACCAACCTACACGAAGGGATGAAAGACGTCGCCGAGTGGATGATGAACAGCCGCCTGAAACTGAACTCAGATAAGACGGAAGTCCTCATCCTGGGATCCTCGCCCTCCGCCTGGGACGACTCCTGGTGGCCCCCCGCCCTGGGCAGCGCACCCAAACCAACGGACCACGCACGCAACCTGGGCTTCATCTTGGACTCCTCCCTCTCCATGGCCAGACAAGTCAACGCCGTCTCCTCATCGTGCTTCAACACCCTGCGTATGCTTCGCAAGATCTTCCGCTGGATCCCGACCGAGACCAGGAAGACCGTCACCCAGGCACTCGTCACCAGCCGACTGGACTACGGCAACGCCCTCTACGCCAGAACCACCGCCAAGCTCCAGAAGAGACTCCAGCGGATCCAGAACGCCTCAGCAAGACTCATCCTCGACGTCCCCCGACACGGCCACATCTCCGGACACCTGAGAGACCCGCACTGGCTCCCGGTCAACAAGAGAATCACCTTCCGTCTCCTCACCCACGCACACAAAGCCCTACACAACCAAGGCCCAGGATACCTCAACAGCCGCCTCAACTTCTACACTCCCACTCGTCAGCTCCGATCAACCAGCCACGCCCTCGCCGCCGTCCCCCGCATCCGAAGAGCCACCACAGGAGGAAGGGCCTTCTCCTACCTGGCCGCCAAGACCTGGAACTCCCTCCCGACCCGCCTCCGCCTGACCCAAGACCACCTCGCCTTCAGGAAGCAGCTCAAGACCTGGCTGTTCGAGCAGTAGCGGACCCCCCCCCCCAAGCGCCTTGTGATCCTCCGGGTGAGTAGTGCGCTATATAAATGTGCTGATTGATTGATTGATTGATTGAAACAGACTAACTACAGTGTACCGACATAGACTGTGTGTAGAAGCCGTGGTCGAACCACTGTTTTTTCTGCTTATGTGGCTAGTAGGCCATGTATTCATACGCAGTGAGGCATGATACACCCCGCTCCATGATTGGCCCATCCACATGAAGCCCCTGCTGGGCCGGTGCAATCACAACCTGGCGCCACCTGACCCTGAGCCCATGTTTCTCACTGCGCTGGAACTGGAGTGCAGTTTACAAAGAAACACCCTCCATATGTCCAGGCCAAAGAGTGAGACAACAGTCCACAGCACCACATGCAATGGACTGGTTCAGACTGGATCTTTCGGTTTCTCTGGTGCTGGCCAGCCTTGATCTAATGTTGGGCCCAGAGCATGGCTGGCCACAGAAGAGAGTTGTGAATTATAAAATCAAAGCATTGAGTGTACAAATGGGATGAAAGTGGATAAGACATTTCACGTTTTTCTTAGACAGGGCCTCAAAATTATGGTTGGCCCGAGGCCCACACAATACTTACGATGTCCCTGCTTCTTGCAGAGCTGGCCACTGGCCACGTGGAGTCTGGCCATTCTCTCTGCACCTTGCATTATGAGGCCCATGGTTAGGCTCGCTGCCCCAATACCACAATGGCCATACAGAAGTTGGTTCCGACAGTGAGAGGCCCCTCCATTGATTATGGCGAGTAGCGCCGTCCAGTAATATTTCTGGATGTTGGGCGCTACAATACCTCCACCATACCAACCTCTTGTTAACTCGGACGAAGCTATAGAACACGGGACTCCCGTCCATAGCAGTGTTCGCACCTCATCCTCGCTCACCTTGAAGTAGGACCCAGGCACCTCATAGGGAGTCCTTTGCAGTACGTAAAGGAAGCGGGTAGTGGCATTATGTTGAATAGGGTGGCTCTGCCCAATATTGAGAGTGGCAATGACTTCCAAGGCTTCACGACGCGTCTCAGTCTATCTAACTGGGGGTCAGATTTTTACGCTGTAAGAGCAGGGGGTTCGGAGTGATGTAGACCCCTAAGTACTGGAATCCCGTAGGATGTATTTTTGCCATGCAGTCTAGTGGTAACTGTGGTATCGGGCCCCTGAGAAGGCACAATATGGATTTGCGTCAGTTAATAGTATGCCACGAGTACCTACCAAAGGTTGTGATGATCTGCATCAGTAGGGGCATTGTGGGCCAGTCACATAAAGTAGGATATCGTCTGCATACAATGATTTTTTGGCCTCCCACTGCCCTTCCCACTGCATCCCCCTCTCTAGTGGGTCTTGCCTGATCCAAGCTGCCAATGGCTCGAGGGCCAAGGCAAAAATTAGCAGGGGTAGGGGGAAACCCTTCGGGTGCCCCTCAAAATTTGGAATTCTCTGCAGCGACTGTCATTCATTTGACCTGTGCCCTGGAGCCGGTGTAGAGAGGTTAAACCCCATGCATAGATCTAGGGCTGAACCCCAATTTGGCCAGCACTACAAATGACACCCTGGTCCTCTCAGGTTAGCCCCTTGCTCCAGCACTCCATGAAGGTGCTGGAGGTTGAGGGTAGTGCTAGGGTGTGGCTTAAATCCTTACTGGTCCAGGTGGCCCATTCGTCTTGAACAGATGCCGTGCTAGCAGTTTTGCAGGTATCTTTGCATTTAGGAGAGATATTGGCCTATATGAGGCACAGTCCTCAGCTGGTTTTCCTTTATACATGACCACGATGGTGGCCAGTCTTTGGTCGCATGACAGCATCCCTTCTCCCCTACTTTCTTGGTACATAGTTAGGAGATATAAAGCCAGATGAGAGCCCATCATCTTATACAATTCTATTGGTATCCCATTAAGTTCCATGGCTTTGTCTGACTCAAGCTCTCTCATAGACCTTCGGATTTCCTCCTCTGTAATGTCCTCCTTGAGTAGCGCTCTGTCTGTCGCCAACAGACGGGAAACAACCTTTACAACGCAACTTTTGCACCGCACTACCATTACAACAAAACTTTTACAACGCAACATCCATTACATAGCATGCCATTACAACGCAACCTTTACAACGCATGACACTACATTGCATACCATTACAACGCAGTCATTACAACGCATACCATTACCATCCAACACTTACCCTACTGTTGCACCCCCTGGAGTTAGAATAGTAATTTTTACCCCTACACTGTCCAATACTTACCATACATGCAATGTAATGTTATGCATTGTAATGGTATGCATTGTAAAGGTAGTATGCGTTGTAATGGAATGCGTTGTAAAGGTAGTTTTTAAAAATTCGTTGTAATGGCATGCGTTGTAATGGAATGTGTTGTAATGGATGTTGCGTTTTAAAAAATGCGTTGTAAAGGTGTGCGTTGTAAAAGTATGCGTTGTAACGTCATACAACCCCAACAGACAGGGCATGCACGTGCCCCCCCAGTGAGTAGATGCAGGCGTAGTAGTTGGCAAAGACATCGGCAACTCTGCAGTTATCCCTCACTAGCCCACACCTCAACATCTGAATCTCAAGCACCAAGGGGGCAGATTTACAAAGAAAGTGACGCATCTGTAAAGATGCGTCTCTTTCCCTACCCCAACCTGAAAACCCTTGCACCACTATGGATGTTGCATATTTACCATACGGCGCACCATGGCGCAACGACTAACAGATGCGTCAGAAATTCTGACGCATCTATTGACGCAAAAGTAATGCATTGCTGGAGTCGTGTTGCAAGCACGACGCAACTCCATCAATGCAGGGGGGGACCTATCCTCATTGTGCTGCGTCACTCAAGCAAGCGTAAGAATTTGACGCAGTGCCGTCCTAGAAGTGGTGCTGTGAAATCTTGTAGATTTCACTGCGTCACTCTACAAGGCTTTTTTGTATTGGAACGCCCACCCTGCATACATTATACCTGACGCAGGTATAATGTGACGCAGGGGTTTACAACGTGACGCATCTCCCTAGATGTATTCATGTTGTAAATGGGCCGCATTTTTATACTGCTCCTGCATCACAAAAAGTGACGCAATGGCGGCGCAAAAATGACGCAAGGGGCTTGTAAATCTGCCCCAAGTGCTTAGTTTGTTCCCTCTTATCGAGCCACGCCAAAAGCTCACTGCCTTGCGTTCCATGTCATAGAGGCGGCATTGTCTGGCCCAATGTAGGGTCTTGGCTGCTTCTATCGCCACGTCATGATATTCCCTTCGCCCCAGCGCCAGTGCATGCCTAGTTTCAGGGGTATTTAGTACTCGAAGGAGGCGTTCCTGGGACATCATCTCCTGTTCAAGCTCCTCTAGTTTTCTGCATTTGCATTTTTTGTATCCCTCTATAAGAGAGTTGGCCTGGCCCCTGAGCAGCGTCTTGTAAGCCTCCCAGAGTGTTTGAGTGGATTTCACTGAGGGCAGATTTTCGGTAAAGTAGCGTTGTGTGCTAGCTAGCACCCTCTCCCATATGTCACAGTGTTTCAAAGGAACAGTAGTTCTGCTGCTTACAATTTTTTTTTATGTATGGTTCTTCGATATCTTGTGTGTCAATACACTGCAAAAATATATATAAATTTAATTATTCTTTCTTGAGAGAACTCTCTTATTTTTGATTAAATCATTGTCAACAAATTGATATTGTTGTATAAAAGAACAGGTCAATATACGGACCAGGGTCTTTAATGATTTGCTTTTGCTTTTAACTTAGTTTTGTAAGCAGCAGAACCACTGTTCATTTACTGTAATAATTCCCACGTTCTGGGCTTGATTGGGTAACATATAAACAACAAATCTGGTAGGGGAGGGTCTGAGGAATATTTAGAGACCAGCCTAGTTTAAACTCCTCTCAATCATTACATTAACAACACAAAAACCTAGGGGTCTAAGAAAGAGGGAAAAGGGGGACCTCTACATCAAACAATCAAGGAGCTGGATGTCTAGATTAGTACAACCAGGTTATGTCTGGACTCACTGGTTCAGACTCAAAGACATAAAAGACACACGAGTAAACTAATAGTGATTGTGTTGGAAACACATTCAGGATTCCCATCAAAGAATTGTACGATCAATATTATCATTTGGTCATCCTTCAAGGGTCATAGGTCTCTAGATCATTGAGACAAGGATCATGCCCATATCTGGAAGAAGGGTTTCGGAACCACAGTCACTTATGGACCAAATGATATAGATCTGATGAGAATAAGTGCAGTGCAAACAAAAGCAGTGAAAAGTGGTGAATCTAAAATAGGATAGAGAACCGATAAGGGAAATTTTAATTAATGGGACAGCCTCTTCCTATTAAAAACAAGAACAGTGCAAAAACTAAATGCAGTTTAACCAAATACCTGCATAGGGGCCAACATGTTTCAGCCTCTTGGGTGTAGGACCCTAGGCTTTCTTCAGGGCCTCTGTTCTAACTAATAGATGCTACTGCGTGTAATAACAAAACATGTGAGAATAAATAATAATGACATAAAAAGGATATAGTTTCCCGTCATCTGTTTAGTGCTTCTCCGTGTCAACTGGTGTTTCATACATCTATAATAACAATCAAAGGTTGGATACATAATTAGAATACTCATAGTGCCCACAAGGGTATTCTCCAGTGGCATCTGAAACGCCCTCTAAGACAATATTTACTCACCCAGTTTGTCCGGGGAACAGACCTCACCTCTCCTGGACCTAGCTCAGGAACTGTGAGACCCCGCAGGTGAGGTCTGTTTCCCGGACAAACTGGGTGAGTAAAGTTGCCTACCGGGTGTTCAAGAAGAACAGCTCTTAATTTTGGAAGCAATTGTGCCTGTAGTTGTGGTGGAACATAGAGTGAAATTCATTTGAATTGTTGTCCTTCCCAAGATCCTGTGACAGCTATATACCGGCCGCTATTGTCGTGAATGACCTTGCGAACTGTAGATTCGATGGACACAGAGACGAAAAGGAGAAAGAAGAGCTGCTGACCCGAGGACTGAAGCCCTGCTGCAGAAATTCGCGCCCAACGCTGACTGCTGCCTTAAGGACTCGACAATAGTGGTGTGCTGTCTCGTCTTGCACTGTGAGGCCTCCAAGAAACCCAGAGCTCCTCCAGCTTTCTATAAATTACCAAAAAATTCCCTTGGAGTGGAGGAATCGCTCCCCTGCATTCTGCATTGAACCGCAGAACCCGGTTGTACCGACATGCTGCTCCGACTCCTACACAGCACCCAAACCCAAAGTGGTTCACCAGCCTTGGAGGGTCAGATCTGTCTCCCCACCGAGCTTGGAAACACCAGGACCTACCGGAGCCATGCCACACCAAAACCTGGGTACCCGACCCTCTGCAGCACTCTCAGAGACGAAGAGTCCAATTCAGACTCCAACTGCCCGGGAAGCAAGTGCCCATCAAGGGATGTCAAGACCCCTGAAACCCACTTCGCGAGAGTCCCACCTGTCGGAAATTGCCTCTCCAAGCTTCCTGCTCCTGACCGCGAGGACACCTTCATTCACGCCGCCAGGCTGTTCTATCTACTCTGAACCCAGCCCGCCCAGCCTGGGTACCGATGAACCAGTTGTGCTCCCATGGTCCTGAGGCCCTTGCAACCTGCACCCTTGAGTGGGACCCCTCGGACTTACCTTTAAGTCCCATTGTGCACTGTCTTGTCTGGTGGCCACCTTCTTTGCAGCACACTAGCTAACAACGACTTCAGCACCCTGATCCTGGCCGAATCTGGGATGCTCCAAGAATCCACTGGTGGAACATTGGGCCTGGGCTTGCCACCTACTTAAATTCCAAAGGTGAACCTCGAAATCCAACTGTGTGATTTTATATGCTTTTCCCCACCTTTTCTGACATTGACTTCCATGGTGTGTAATAGGCACAAAAAGATTAATTTTGTGAACTTGAAAAATTCATGACTAAAAAAGTACTTACTGTAGAGCGTAGTTCTGGCCAGAAAAATTCCCCAAAAATTGGTCTTATTTTTATAAATTAATCCTAGATTTATTTTTTAGTGTGTGTCTCATTTATTGCCTCTGTGAGTACAACACATGCTTGGCATTACCCTCTGATAAGCCTAACTGCTCGCCCACACTACCAAAAAACGAGTTAGCATTATCTATTTTTGCCTCTGTATACAAATCTAGGTCGCACTTGACTCTCTGCACACAGTATTACATTTTAGTGCACTATATAGAGAGCCAGGATCCTACAGATTTTGAAGCAGTTGCGAGGATAAATATATTACTTACTGGTGGTCGCCAGTTTGTAGTTATAGTTAGGACCATGCTTCCATAGGAAAAGCGTTTTTTTACTTGCCTATATCTTTGATGCCGGCTGATGAATCTTCCCAAAATTTTCCCAAAAGAGTTTCTGCTTGCTTAGCTGCAGTCTTGAAAAATTCAGGATGATCCATCAAGCGGGGACGAAGAAAAGGGTGGGGGTCACAAAACGTGTTTTTCCCATGTTAATTCCCAAAGAGATTTCGAACACGACTACAGCCTGAACTACTGGATGGAATTACATCAAATTTGGCAGACAGATAGCTCTTGGTCTGGAAAGCACGCTTTTTGTGATTCGGTGTAAATGCGTTCAGTAGTTTTAGAGAGATTAGCTGAAAACCAAATTTGTATATCTAGGGACGCTGATCCTCCTTGGATTCTCTGCGGATTCGCGGATCCACGAGCTAACAAGCAATGCTGTGATTGGCTGGCTGCAACCTGAGAGAAAATTTTCAGCTGCCATTTTGTTCAGCGGGACATGGTCCCCAGAGGGGAAAATAAAGTTAAAAAGTGATATAAGTGGTAAGGGTAGAGGTATCCTGACCCCATTGGACTAATGAAGGGGTCTGAGAGGGACCACTCATGGGCAGGAAATTGTCTAAAACCCTTCTTTTACAGGTGAACATCTGCAGATCCTTCCATGTCTTCCTGGATCTTCACCCAAGTTTAAAAAAAAGATACACTCACTCATAGACCTACAAACCTACTCACATACTCACTCACATGCACACACCCACACAACCACTCACAGCCACTCACTCACAGACCCACAAAACCAATCACACAACCTCATAGCGCCTCACACACCTACTCTCACACCACACAGATACTCCCACACCACTCACAGACCCACACAGCCAGTCACACATGCACTCACACACTCACCACACACTCACGCACCCACTTACACATCCACACAACCACTCACGCACCCAGGTTACAGAGACGTTATAGTTAGGAAATAACATTTAAAACAGATATTCACTGAAAAAATAAAGGTTAGAAGGACGTTATAGTTAGGAAATAAAATGTTAATCACCTTAGAAATTCACTGAAAAAAACAAAGGTTATAGGGACATTATAATCCAGATTTTACACACACAAAACCGTACAAATTCAATAGGTATAGTTATAGTGATCTTAAGTATCCGTAACTCGTGCCCTAAGGTAACTATAACTCACACCATAGGCATGCACTGCTAATTTCCCCACATATTACTTCACTCATGACATCTTATATGGCATCATTAATAATATCACTGCAACATTTTCAGTGAAGTTAGTGATAAAAAAACTGTGCATGGAGGGGGCAGGAGTTATAGTTACTTGAGAGAACTATAACTATAGCAGCTGAATATATATATATATATATATATCGATCAAAACATCCTTCGCAATTTTCGCGATTTATCTCTGCCTCTTAGTAGTGGCGGGGTGCCGGCAAGGTTGCGACCCGCATTATCCCCCAACAATCAATCCTTCTCCAAAAAGATTGCGCCGAGCCCCAATTTCTATAATCAGCGTGCTTTATTTCATTACAAACCTGTGGCAAACACTGCCCAGCGTGCTTCGGAACCTGAGTTCCTTGGTCCCTGGTAAACAGATGTTTACGTATGTCACATGATATAGTTGATTGTTGGGGAATATATATATATATATATATATATATATATATATATATATATATATATATATATATATAGGGGGGACATTTCCAGCAGCCTTACCTTGCCGTGAGGGAAACGGCCGTCTTCTGTGACACCCGAGCCGTGAGGGGAACGGCCAGCGACGCGGACATCCTGCCGTGAGGGGAACGGCTATAGCGTGACCAGCCGCAATGGAGGGACTACATCCCCCAGCAGCCCCAGGCATCCCGGCGCTCCCGTGACGCTCCTGCTGCACCCGCAGGCGCTATAACACCGCAGAGCATCTCCCGCGTCGTGCGACGCGCGCGGGTCTGCGCCGGGCTAAGGCCGGGCAAAGGGCGGGCCCTCTGAGGCCCTCAGAGGTCAGCAGTGGTCGGGCGGGCCACCCATCTAACATCTGACCCCCAGTGAAGGTGAGCCTTATTGTCTATCATGGAGGAAAGTATCAATACCGCCACCAGTACAATTAACATAGACTCCCAGGCCATTGAAGTCCCTGCATCTCTTCAACTCTCGTTTGAGAGTTTGTTGGATAACGCCTTTAACGAGATTGCAGAGACTGAAAGGAGGTTGTCCTTGGCTTCTCAAATCAACGGCCAGTCGACCGTTACTATGAGTTCTATTCATAATATACCCCTACTGCCAGAGGTAATTGTAGTAAAACCTACCTCTGCGGTGTGTTTTTCTGTTGTATCACAGGAAGTAAATACCCGTGTCACAGCAACTGACGCTGCTATTGATCTTGATTTGCCATCAGCGCTTCCATCTGCAAACACCAAGATCGCAGCAGCGAAACGTAAAAGGGGCCCAGCAAAGACTGTTATAAACAAGAGGAAGCAACCCCCTAGGAGTGTTAATCAGCCAACTCCACAGAGCATGTGGTCTAGGGGGAAGAAGCGCCAAACAGAGGTCCCAACAGTCTGTTTGGACACAGAGGGTCACTGTGATACTGAAACAACAAATGATGGTACCAACTCAATCTGCACACAGACGGATTTCCCTAATGAAAAAGATCATCAACTTAAACCACAGGGGAACCTTATAGAGACTATTGCAGATACAATTTTTAAACAACTTGAAGGTCAAATGATGAAACAATTTAATATTATTTTTAAGAGGTTTGACAGACTGGAGACTCTTGTGAAAAATGATGAAGCTAAGAGGAAAGGGATGGTTTGTTTAGACCAAATTAGAGGCGATCGGTTGTTAAAAGGTTTAGAGACTATTACTAGTACTCTATCCAATGGTGAACCCAATAAAAATTGTAATTTAGCTAAAGATCAAGGGGTCACAGGGGTACCGATTGTTAACATTTCCACCTTGACACCAGCGGAAGCTAACACAAAGCAAAAAGATTCCCCACAAATTTTACAAATCTCGCCTTCTATTCCTCCACCACCGCCATCCGGTCTGATTAAACCCACAAACATTACCAAAAAGAGTATCCCCCCCACCGGTACAGCTAAGCAGAAAGTACCTACCAGACCTGGCCAATATAGGGCTCAACCTGAGGACAATAGACCAATAAAACATCAAGGTCCAGCTTTACATCTCCCCCCTGAGTCGTGCCCTTATGTCCTGGTCTTGGCTGGTATACCACCACTTAGGGAGGGTCAAAGCGAATCTTGGGTACAGTTACACAACAAATGTATTGACTGGTTAACCAAACACAAGGGGGTCGGCTACGACATAACAAATGAAATTCTCTCTGCCCGCCGGGTGACCTGGGTTGGTCCCCTGTTTAAAAACATCAATGGGGATTGTATCACAATTAACTTTAGGAACCCGGGCGTAGTAAAATATTTACTAAACAGGAAGAATACTCAGAATGGCCCATCTACCGTGGTGACCCCCTTACCTCTGAATTACTTTTACAGACCCCCCAACAGATTGTTGCAACCACCACCTACATTTCCTTTATTTAACAGATTCTCAGCATTAGTAGACCAGGGCACTTTAGATTGACTGCCTGCAACTCTAGAAGACTCTGCTGCAGCGTTGCCCATTGCTGATGATGATTCTTTAGAAACTGTAGATCCTGTAGATCCTGGGACGGTCTTGTCATTTCCCCACTTTCCTTTGCCACTAAACCCTCAAAGTGATCAAGTGTCTAATGTAACAACTATCGTCACTTATGATGTTTGTCCACGTGTTTACGAGAATTTGTCTATTGTAAGTTGGAACATTGCTGGGCTAAGGGCGAAGTTAGAAAACAATGCTTGGAAGGATTGGGTAAATTGTTATGATGTTTTAATGTTCCAGGAAACTTGGAGTACAACTAATCTGTTATTAGAAGGGTTTAGCTGTCACAACAGTATTGTGCCATCCCCACCCTTAGGCCGTCCAAGTGGGGGCTTATCAATTTGGATAAAAATAATAGCAGAGGTAAAAATAGAAGTAATACAAACCAATAACCCAAGTTTTATGGCACTGGTATATGTAAGAGAGGTAAAATTATGTCTGATAAACTTTTATAATAACGATTTTTTATCCCATCCGAACCGTAATTTTTTAGATTTGTTTAATTTCTTTGATGATATCATAGAGGGGCGTAAATACGGGAAGTTTGATGGGATTTGCTTAGGAGGAGACTTTAACGCTCACATCCATTTAAAGAATCCTCCATGCAGGAGAGGCGTAGAATTATCCGATCTCCTCGCAACTAGAGAACTCATAAACTCTATGGAATTTGCTGGTAACGATACAAGTACTAAACCAGTCCCAACTTACATCGGTCATGGGAGTGCAACAACTATTGATTATATATTTGTTTCATCCTCCCTTGCCGATGTTTTATCAAAGGCAGAGGTAGTGTGCAATGTATATAGTGACCACTACCCAATTGTGATTCATGTGAAATTACCAAGGGGTAAAATATCACACAGGGAAATTGGCGCAGCTAATTTGGCGGCGTCAACGGATGGATTAAGGGTTGTTTGGAGGGGAGTGGATAACAGACGTGTTTTGGGTACCGTAATTAGGAAACATCCTGTATTGATCTCGGACTGTCTAGATATCGATAACTGCGGGGGCAACTTGATTAAATCTTTTGGGGAACTCTGCCTCGCAATAAAAAGTGAAATTTCCAAGCCAACATCAAGGAAAGCTGAGGGAGCCCCAAAATGGTTTGATGCCTCTTGCTCAAAGGCAAACCGGGACTTAAGGGTTGCTCTCATGGCCGAACCACGGGATATTTCCCAGGTAAGGCTTCTGAGAGCTATATACAAAACCACGCTGCGCACTAGATCAAATGAACTAGTAAAAGGTCATTGGGAATCTCTAGCACTTTCAGCATCCCTAAAAGATACCCCGGGTTTCTGGAAGGAAGTAAAGAGGTTAAGATCACTTGGTTCCAACATAACATCGATCAATTGCAATATCCTGGGACCGGCGTGGGTGGACCATTTTTCAATGATTTATACTGTATCCGATCACCCTGTAGTAAACCTTCCTTCCCCAACTCCTTTAAACATCACATTGCTTGAGGTTGAGGATGCTATTGCTGAATCCGCCAGTAATAAAGCACCCGGCCCAGATGGTCTTTCCATCGACCAATTAAAATGTGAAATTAATTTCTGGGCTCCATTGTTATGCAATGTTTTTAACAATTTAACAAATGAATCCATCCCTGAAACTTGGTCAAATAGCACTATCGTCCCCATCTTTAAAAAAGGCAATAGGCTTGACCCTGGGTGTTACCGCCCAATATCATTGATTGATAACACCTTGAAAGTATTGGGCAGGGTAATTTTTAAAAGAATTAGAACTTGGGCGGAGGGAAGTTCTATTCTACACCCAAGTCAGTTAGGGTTTCGTAGCAAGGTGGGCACGGTAGAACAGTGCCTAAATTTAAACTTGATAATGGCTAAATATACAATTGCCAAAAAATCCCCCTTATATTTTGGTTTTATGGACCTGAGTTCTGCTTTTGATTTTGTAAACCGCTCCCGTTTATGGACTGCCCTTCTTACTTATGGTTTAGATGAAAATTTGGTGCATTTCCTGTCTTACCTTCACAGCAACCTAAGAGCCCGTGTGCGTATTAACTGTTATGGAGAAGTCTCAGATGATATTTTAATTGACAGGGGGGTCAGACAGGGTTGCGTCCTGGCCCCGTTGCTTTTTATCTTATATATTAATGAATTGAGCAGCTCATTAGGAACCCTAACTAAAGACGTACCTTATATTAAGGGCATGCCGTTACCTACCCTTCTTTACGCTGACGATGCGGTCCTAATGGGTCGCACCCCAAAGGCCCTGCGTACTCTAATCTCAGGGTTCGTTAGTTTTATGGCTGATCTGGGCTTAAGTACAAATTTAGAAAAATCCCTTATTATGTCCTGTGGCCCAAAGAAGCATAAAATCACAAAGATAACCTCAGGGGAGAATGTTTTACATAGCACATGTACTTTTCCATATTTGGGGCTGGTGTTTTCGAACAGCGGTTCATGGCAACCGCATGTCTTATATGCCAGAAACAAATTTGGTAAAGCCATTAACTCCATAATTTCTTTACGTCAACCCAACCACGCGGATGTGATAACACCATTAATTAAGATTTATCAAACACAATGCATCCCTACAGGCACTTATGGTGCCGAGGTATGGGGATATACAAACTGTCTCCATATCCAGACGGAAGAAAACAGATTCTGTCGAAAATCGTTGGGTGGAGTTATTTGTGCTTCAAGTTACATATGTCACAGTGAATTAAACATCCCCTATATTGAGGACTTTGTTAGATCAAGGCCTGCCCTTTTTTAGGTTTTGCCTGGCGAAAAGATGCGCTCTGCGCATCTTTTTCGCGCAGGCGAAAACCTGATGAGAACTGTAGTGTGGCTTTGGGTCGGCCCTCGTCATTCATTGGCTGGCTCCATAAATGGAGCCTAGCCATTGGACGAGGGGCCTGTCCGTCAATGCCGGACCAGATTCGGGGGCGTTCCCGAGATTCTTTGGCTTTTGCCGACGTCACGCGACGTCAGCCGAAAGCCGGGAACGCCCCCGAATCCCCCCGTTTATGATTCGCGGGAAAAAATTAAGATGAGATTAGTAAACATCAACCTAAAAGGACCACTATATTAATGTTATCGTCTGTTGTTTTAATTGATGCCGCAGGCTAATAAGATTTGTGAACTGGGAAAGAGTAACACCCCACACACGTTCAAAGATCTGAATTGCTTTAATAACACTGTGAGCTCGATGCAGACAACATAAGTCCGAACGGGCACTTCCCAAAGTCTTGCTCCAGTTCGCTGCTAGCTGAGTATTAAGGAGAATAAAGCTGCCAATGAGACATCGCTTCATCCTACTGGAACAGGATCTGCAACGGGCTGCCGGGCGAGACGTGCTGCGCAAACGGAAATAAGCTGAGCAAATAACCTGGAAAGCGTGAGGCCCGGCTCATGCTGCGTGTTTACAGAGCATGGATGTGTGACGTGTCCACCGAGGAAGGGCTGCTGTCCCGTGTTAACGAATAACGGCACATTGCAGCACAGACGAGGAGCCTGGCTGTGGGGTCCAGAAATATATCATGTCCCCGCCTCTCGAGATCGGCCCCGCGGCTCGTCGACCCGTAGCGCGTTCACGCCTGGAAAGTTACATAAAGCGGACCATGGAGTCTAGCCTGGGCAGCTGCTACCTCCGCCGGGGCGCGCGGGAGCTGACGTCCAGCCGAGGGGAGCACGGGAGTCGCGGCGCGGCTGTTGTAGAAGCAGTGGGGAGGCTGGTGAAGTTTGCAGGCTACGCCCCCGAATCTGGTCCGGCTGGGCCGCAAGCAAGCCGGAAGTCCCGCCGCCGCTCTTTCTATGCCAGGGGAAAGGAGTGCGGCTGCCAGCGAGGCCCCGGTGCAGGAGAGCCCCGCCCGCGGCACCCGAGAAGAGAGCCCAGGCCCCGGCAGAGGAAGGACACCGTAAGCGCCCCCGCCGCCTCCTGGGAGCAGTCCGGTGAGTGCGTTAGGTATTGTGGGTTTAATTGTGGGCTTGTTTTCACGAACTCTTATGCTTGTTTTGCTGCCCGGCCTGACAACAGTGAGAGCAGCTGGATCCACCGTCATGGAGTGCCCGCATCTCGTCTCCAGTGTCTGCCTGGCCCCCGACTCACCCAGCTTCCCCGGCTGGTCCCCCTCCTCCTGGTGCTGCACCGGTGAGTGATGCCCTCTCGCCCCGGTCCTCGGGGAACCCCTCCTCGGTGTTCACAGTGTGTAGTGGCTGAAGGGCCTAGGTGTGTGCGAGGGGCACAGGCAGCGCACGGAGCCCGGCTTTGTGCTCTCTGCCCTGCTTTATGCGGATGGTCGGGCACCCTGATCCGTGAACCCTGTGTCATTGGACCTGCATCGGCCACGTGGGCCTCTGTTGTGCTTTGTACGCTGTGTACTGGCACCGGATATAATTAGTGTTGTTTTACCATTGTACCTGAGGCCCCTATGTCATATCTGGTTTAATGTGCTGTACTACGAATCGTGCTATGTTCCATATACACAAAACCCTACAAGGTGCCACTGCATGTCAAGTGTTCTCAACCACCCTGCATTATATCTGCCCTTTGTACTTCACTATACCACAGGCTCTGACGCATATTTTGCATGGCATTGTGCACTTCCCAATGCATTGCACTAGATGACTAGTATATTAGGTACATTGAGCTGCTATGGTGAAAGAGGTAATGAATGTCAGTGCTGGAAGCGAAATTAGTGCACACCCATAAGGCCTAGTACCACATTCAAAATAAAAGCCGTTTTTTTTATGGACTCTGCTTGTGCCTCTGTGTGCCCCTGTTGCGCCTCTGTGTGCCCCTGTTGCCTGCTTGTGCCTCTGTGTGCCCCTGTTGCCTGCTTGTGCCTCTGTGTGCCCCTGTTGCCTGCTTGTGCCTCTGTGTGCCCCTGTTGCCTGCTTGTGCCTCTGTGTGCCCCTGTTGCCTGCTTGTGCCTCTGTGTGCCCCTGTTGCCTGCTTGTGCCTCTGTGTGCCCCTGTTGCCTGCTTGTGCCTCCGTGTGCCCCTGTTGCCTGCTTGTGCCTCCGTGTGCCCCTGTTGCCTGCTTGTGCTGTGTGGGTGTGTGTGGAGGGCTCCGTGTGGCTGTGTGTGTGGGAAGCTTTGTGTGGCTGTGTGTGTAGGAAGCTTTGTGTGGCTCTGTGTGTGAGGGGCTTTGTGTGGCTGTGTGTGTGGGGGGCTCTGTGTGGCTGTGTGTGTGGGGGGCTCTGTGTGGCTGTGTGTGTGGGGGGCTCTGTGTGGGTGTGTGTGTGGGGGGGGCTCTGTGTGTGTCATTTGCGGGAGATAAAGCTAGTGGCATTGTAAATGACAATGCCATTTATTTATGTTAAAAAAAACATTAATAAAAATAATGTCAAGAGCAATGCCAATAGCTCTAACTTTAACAAAGGCAAAACCATTGCATTGTAAATGCTTGTTGGTTAAAGTTATGGACGAACCCGGCAGCCATACTGACCCAAGATATAATATTAGACTGCTTAAAATGTGATAGGGCACATTATATACCATGGTTAAAAGCAGTAAAAGAAAGTTTAATAGATGTTGGGTATGGCTATCTGTTTTCATCTCCTAACCTTATTGATCGTTCCCATAAGAAGTGTATTAAAGGGGCTTTGTACAACCTGTACAGAGAAAAACGGGAAAGGATATACTTCCCTAAATGTACAGTTGCCAAATATTTGGGCCATATAGAGCCCATTTCTAGTCACACTGCCCTACCCCGGAAATACCTACGTTTGAGTCTTGGTAGGTGGAACAGAAGTTTACTGTTCCGTTTCCGGGACGGCAGTATAGTAAATTTGTTAAATTTTCCACTGGGTTATAATAAACATTTGGAAACATTAGGTTGTCCTTGTAACCCGTGTATGAAACAAAGCCTCATGCATTTCATGTTTTTCTGTGATTTTTATAAATTGTTTACTATGCACTTTTTAATGCCTTATTGCAGGAAACACGATCTGGTTGATTTTAAGATTGCTATGAGGAATCTGTTAATGTTAGGTACTGATGAAATTATATTTAGAGTTAGTTGTTTTCTAAAAGCTGCTGTTCGCTCACGAGCCACTTTAAGTATTGATTGACAGAAATCTACAATCTGTATATTGCACCTTATTTCACCTTCGTTTGTCATATGTTTTAAGCTGTGTATATATATATATTTATATGTATCTGTTTGGATAATTGTTCATCATTTTTAAGAAATTTTTTAGAATTGTATATATTGCCTTGTCCCTTTTTAAAATGTTTTTGAACTTTTTGCACATCAGACAGATTATCATATTTCGCCAGTTGTCTCATTTCTTGTATTGTAATGCTTGTCATAACATTTGTTGTGTACTTTTATGGATTTATTTTTTCCGAATAAAGATCTTTTGACTTATATATATATATATATATATATATATATATATATATATACGTGTGTGTGTGTATATATGTGTATTCATATATATACATATATCATATCTATATACATATAAAAAAAAATGTTGGGCCCTGGGGGTCCGTGTAGGACCCTAAGCAGGTCTAGAGGATCAGGATATTTCTACCCTTTATACGTTTTGCACACTTGTTCCACTGACTTCTTCTACCGAGGCACAAAATGGCTGGCAACACTTCCTGGTTTTGAATGTTGACAACCGCTTGACAGCCAATTAGCATTCAGCGCGTTATCGGAAGGGTGCGCTCATGGTGCACTCAGGGTGCGTGGATCCACTGCGGCCATAGATATTTATATGCTTTTAACTGTCATTTTCACAGGAACTACTTAACAGATTGACACCATTTAAGCAAAAGGCATGAGTCTGAACTAAGGACTACCTCTTTGCCATTTTTGGTGTAATTCCGTTCAGCTGTTCGGGCTGTAGCTGCGGCTAAAGGTCCCTATGCAAAATTGCATGGGGAAAACATGTTTTGGGACCCCCCTTTTTTCTCGACCCCGCTTGACGAACCACCCCGAGACTTTCAAGATAGGAGCGGACAAGAGCGCCCCACCAGTTTTGAGAAATTCAAGAAGATTCGTCAACCGGCGCAAAATTAATTCCAAATAGAATGTTGCGTATTTCCTATGGAAAATAGGTCCTAACTATAACTACCTACTGGCGACCGTCAGTAGGTAATATAAATAATATATATATGCATATATACATATATCTCTCTCTATATATATGCATATATATATGCGTATATATATATATATATATATATATATATATATTTTCTCACACAGGTTGCCCTTGTAGAAATGCCTCACACGAGGGGGTTTCAGCACAAATGCTGCAGGTAGCATCTCAGCAGCCTGTCACACATCAATCCTCTCAGGCCATACACGTTTCGGGCGTCCTTTCGCCCTTGATCACTGGCAGCGCAATGAAAGACTGAGGCTTGTCTGCTGTCACGTGTTTTATTTAAATGAACAAGTCACGCCCAAGTGAAGCTGGAGCATGCTGGTAGATGCAGTTTTTTGCTCGACTTGTAAACGTGCCAAACTCCCCCAGTGGGTGCCTTCAATCTTGCATTGTTCAAAATGTCATTACCCAAATGGGCGGAAAGAAGTACGAACAGTGCCGCTGTGATGCCAATATTTACCGGCAGCTCAGGCCCCCCCTCGTTCTCGTCATGGCTCCGTTGCTTGAGCACAGTAGATCCGCCTTGCATCCGCGGCGGGGCATTTCCGCGACTGAGCCAGCCGCAAAATAGTTTCTCACACAGGTTGCCCTTGTAGAAATGCCTCACACGAGGGGGTTTCAGCACAAATGCTGCAGGTAGCATCTCAGCAGCCTGTCACAAATCAATCCTCTCAGGCCATACGCGTTTCGGGCGTCCTTTCGCCCTTGATCACTGGCAGCGCAATGAAAGACTGAGGCTTGTCTGCTGTCACGTGTTTTATTTAAATGAACAAGTCACGCCCAAGTGAAGCTGGAGCATGCTGGTAGATGCAGTTTTTTGCTCGACTTGTAAACGTGCCAAACTCCCCCAGTGGGTGCCTTCAATCTTGCATTGTTCAAAATGTCATTACCCAAATGGGCGGAAAGAAGTACGAACAGTGCCGCTGTGATGCCAATATTTACCGGCAGCTCAGGCCCCCCCTCGTTCTCGTCATGGCTCCGTTGCTTGAGCACAGTAGATCCGCCTTGCATCCGCGGCGGGGCATTTCCGCGACTGAGCCAGCCGCAAAATAGTTTCTCACACAGGTTGCCCTTGTAGAAATGCCTCACACGAGGGGGTTTCAGCACAAATGCTGCAGGTAGCATCTCAGCAGCCTGTCACACATCAATCCTCTCAGGCCATACGCGTTTCGGGCGTCCTTTCGCCCTTGATCACTGGCAGCGCAATGAAAGACTGAGGCTTGTCTGCTGTCACGTGTTTTATTTAAATGAACAAGTCACGCCCAAGTGAAGCTGGAGCATGCTGGTAGATGCAGTTTTTTGCTCGACTTGTAAACGTGCCAAACTCCCCCAGTGGGTGCCTTCAATCTTGCATTGTTCAAAATGTCATTACCCAAATGGGCGGAAAGAAGTACGAACAGTGCCGCTGTGATGCCAATATTTACCGGCAGCTCAGGCCCCCCCTCGTTCTCGTCATGGCTCCGTTGCTTGAGCACAGTAGATCCGCCTTGCATCCGCGGCGGGGCATTTCCGCGACTGAGCCAGCCGCAAAATAGTTTCTCACACAGGTTGCCCTTGTAGAAATGCCTCACACGAGGGGGTTTCAGCACAAATGCTGCAGGTAGCATCTCAGCAGCCTGTCACACATCAATCCTCTCAGGCCATACGCGTTTCGGGCGTCCTTTCGCCCTTGATCACTGGCAGCGCAATGAAAGACTGAGGCTTGTCTGCTGTCACGTGTTTTATTTAAATGAACAAGTCACGCCCAAGTGAAGCTGGAGCATGCTGGTAGATGCAGTTTTTTGCTCGACTTGTAAACGTGCCAAACTCCCCCAGTGGGTGCCTTCAATCTTGCATTGTTCAAAATGTCATTACCCAAATGGGCGGAAAGAAGTACGAACAGTGCCGCTGTGATGCCAATATTTACCGGCAGCTCAGGCCCCCCCTCGTTCTCGTCATGGCTCCGTTGCTTGAGCACAGTAGATCCGCCTTGCATCCGCGGCGGGGCATTTCCGCGACTGAGCCAGCCGCAAAATAGTTTCTCACACAGGTTGCCCTTGTAGAAATGCCTCACACGAGGGGGTTTCAGCACAAATGCTGCAGGTAGCATCTCAGCAGCCTGTCACACATCAATCCTCTCAGGCCATACGCGTTTCGGGCGTCCTTTCGCCCTTGATCACTGGCAGCGCAATGAAAGACTGAGGCTTGTCTGCTGTCACGTGTTTTATTTAAATGAACAAGTCACGCCCAAGTGAAGCTGGAGCATGCTGGTAGATGCAGTTTTTTGCTCGACTTGTAAACGTGCCAAACTCCCCCAGTGGGTGCCTTCAATCTTGCATTGTTCAAAATGTCATTACCCAAATGGGCGGAAAGAAGTACGAACAGTGCCGCTGTGATGCCAATATTTACCGGCAGCTCAGGCCCCCCCTCGTTCTCGTCATGGCTCCGTTGCTTGAGCACAGTAGATCCGCCTTGCATCCGCGGCGGGGCATTTCCGCGACTGAGCCAGCCGCAAAATAGTTTCTCACACAGGTTGCCCTTGTAGAAATGCCTCACACGAGGGGGTTTCAGCACAAATGCTGCAGGTAGCATCTCAGCAGCCTGTCACACATCAATCCTCTCAGGCCATACGCGTTTCGGGCGTCCTTTCGCCCTTGATCACTGGCAGCGCAATGAAAGACTGAGGCTTGTCTGCTGTCACGTGTTTTATTTAAATGAACAAGTCACGCCCAAGTGAAGCTGGAGCATGCTGGTAGATGCAGTTTTTTGCTCGACTTGTAAACGTGCCAAACTCCCCCAGTGGGTGCCTTCAATCTTGCATTGTTCAAAATGTCATTACCCAAATGGGCGGAAAGAAGTACGAACAGTGCCGCTGTGATGCCAATATTTACCGGCAGCTCAGGCCCCCCCTCGTTCTCGTCATGGCTCCGTTGCTTGAGCACAGTAGATCCGCCTTGCATCCGCGGCGGGGCATTTCCGCGACTGAGCCAGCCGCAAAATAGTTTCTCACACAGGTTGCCCTTGTAGAAATGCCTCACACGAGGGGGTTTCAGCACAAATGCTGCAGGTAGCATCTCAGCAGCCTGTCACACATCAATCCTCTCAGGCCATACGCGTTTCGGGCGTCCTTTCGCCCTTGATCACTGGCAGCGCAATGAAAGACTGAGGCTTGTCTGCTGTCACGTGTTTTATTTAAATGAACAAGTCACGCCCAAGTGAAGCTGGAGCATGCTGGTAGATGCAGTTTTTTGCTCGACTTGTAAACGTGCCAAACTCCGCTGCCAGTGATCAAGGGCGAAAGGACGCCCGAAACGCGTATGGCCTGAGAGGATTGATGTGTGACAGGCTGCTGAGATGCTACCTGCAGCATTTGTGCTGAAACCCCCTCGTGTGAGGTATTTCTACAAGGGCAACCTGTGTGAGAAAATATATATATATATATATATATATATATATATATATATATATATATATATATATACATATATACATATATACATATATACATATATATATATATATAAACACACGTCGGAATGGCGTGCTCCGGCCACTTAAGACGGCGGGCTCACGACGGGGTTCGCCAACCCCACAATCTGCACACACTCCTGGTTTGTAATTCCAATTTTTTGAAAAAACCAGAGTCGGAGCCCAAATGTAGAACAGTGCTGTCAGATTTAATTAGCAGAAAAAACACACCCAACGTGTTTCGAGATCAGCCGATCTCTTGCTCACGGGTGGAGCTTATCAGTACCATCCTTCTTTTAAAGTAATATGCTCAGGTTAAAGATGTACCTCGTGATCATAGACATAAAGAATACATTTAAGTTAATGCAGTGTTCCATACTCTTTCAATCCAAAAAACGATATATAAACATTCCATTCATGTTCATAAATCAGGAAAGGAAAATATATGTATATACAGTGGAAGTTACAATTCATAAGTAGTTAGATGCTCAAGGCAAAATAAATGTTCGACAATACGCTATAGTTGCCATAAATTTCTCATGCAGTCCTGCAGATATTAAATTCAGGCAACGTATTGTTATTATTGTATTGAATCACACAGACAAACTATTGCCGCAATTTCCATCCACCATTATAGCTCCTTCCATGTATATAAATATACAAATATATACATAAATGAAATTTAACAAACCATCAAAATTCAATAGGGAAGAGGTGTGGCGCCGCGGCCAGGGCGACTGACTCCGGAATCTGGGGATCACGGTTCGATCCCCTGCACCGGCGGCAGATTAGCCCAGCACCATGTGACTCTGGGCAATAGCTTGCTTAATCTTCCCGAGGGCCCCCAGCGCCTAGAGACCCTTACGGGTGATTGTGCGCTTTACAAATGTGGATTTACAAATGTGGATTTAATTTAATTTAATTAAAAAAAATAAAGGTTACAGGGACGTTAAAGTTGGGCTCACATTTCAGTTATTCAAAACCATAGAAATTCAGCAGTTATAGTTACCTGAGCTAACTATACCTTATGCCTCTGCAGTGCACTGTTTATGACCTCACATACTACATCACTCATGACATAACCAGTGACATCACTCATGACATCTCAAATGACTTCACTGATAACATAATTCTTAGAACCAATCACACCCCCATAGAATCTCGCATGCACCCAACAAATGGCATATAGTATGCAGTCAATGACGAATCTTTCCGAGTCTTCAGCCAAAACTGAGGCTGTGTGTATCCCTCAACTTGTGGAATCACTAAAGAAGGATTCTCCACACTGAAGACGCAGAAATATTTGTCATTGACGGCATGCTATTTGTTGTGTGCCTCTCATTGTTTTTGTGTTGATAATTGTATTAGGTATTGTGGCAGTGGACCTTAGAGGTGGGCACAATTCTGTTTATAACTGTACTGTGAAACACATATAACGATTAAAGGGTTAGTGTGGCTTTAATTATCCCTCGCTGCCATGCTATTAGTTGAAACCTCTCATACACCCACTCCCAGTCCCACACAATCACTCAGATACCCATTCACAGACCCATACAAGTAATCACACATCCTCTCACTGATCCACAGAGGCACTCACACAACCACTCACTCACCCATACAGCCACTCATGCATCCAGTCACTCATCAACACACCCACTCAAGCATCCAGTCACACAGACACTTATACACCCACTCATACAGCCACTTGCACATTTATTTATTTATTTATGTGTTTATATAGCGCCAGAATCGACTTCCAAAGGAGTATCTCTGCGCTTCGGACGTGCAGCATAGCTGAATCGCTATTGCGGCTAAATCAGAAACAGAAAAGGGTGGTCTTGAGCAGCTTCCTAAATTGTAGATGGTCAGGACACTGACTCAAGTGCAAGGGAAGCACATTCCAGTAGCGGGGGCCAAGATAGGAGAGGGCCTTTCCCCCTAGTCTTGCCCTCCTAACTCAGGGGACCTCCAGGAGATGTTTGGAGCCCAAGTGGAGAGACCTAGACGGGAAGGTAGGGTATGAATTTCTCCGATAGATAGGTGGGACCAAGATTGGATAGCAATTTATGGATGGCACAACAAATTTTGAATTTTACCCTTTGGCGAATTGGAAGCCAATGAAGCTGCAAGAGAAGAGGACGGGAGGCAGTCCTAGGGGGAACTTTAAGGACATAATAGCACCGCTGTATTCTGGACCACCTGCAGTCTGCTGATCGAGGTCTCACTAACATTGAGTCAGTCACCTATACAGCTAATCACACACTTACTCACTCAGCCAAACAGTCACTCACACAGTCACTCACTCACCCACACACCCACTCACTTACTCAGACATAGACTAACACATTGGTACTCACAAACATTTTTCCAGGTGCCAAAAAGTTTGGTCTGTGAGATTCCAGAGGGCTGCATTGACACCAGAGGGGTGTCGTTTGAGCAAGGGGGTTGGAGAGGATTGGTGGTAATGTGGGTGTAGGCGAAGCGAAAAATAAACATCTTGTGGCTGAATTCAACAATGTGAAACCAGAAAACCTGGGATTAATTCTGGTTTTCCCACTTTATCAAACTGTGTAATCCTAGGCAATTGCTTAATTTCACTTTCCTTCCTTTCTCTCCATTAGCACATATAACAGGACCTCAAAATACATGATTTCAGGGTGTGCACTGTACAAAATGTTTTCCCGTGTTTGATTTAGCCAACTATAATGTTGTTCAGGTATAATAGGAACGCAGGCCACCCAAAGAGTATACATAACAACGGACTTGCCTCTTTAGTTCGTTATTGGTGTTGTTGTTAGGGTAGGGGAAAGAATTAAGGGCCCGATGTAGGTAGGCAAATACCGGTCGGAAACGGCCGAAAATACCGATTTTCGGCCGTTTCCGACCGGTATTTGTATATTGAGATGTAGGAGCATGTCAAATTACAGAATCGGTAAAATTACCGATTCTGTAATTTAACATGTAGGTAGCACTGTAATCAGTGCTACAAGGGTTTAAGAATTTGTTATTTACCACCAACTAGAAGTTGGTGGTAAATAATGAAAACCCTTCAAAAAGCATTTCTTTGCTTTACAAATGTGCCATGTTGCATACATACATGCCCTAAGGGCATGTATGTCAGCAACATGTGCACCCATGCACAATTGAGGGTTGCAACAGGGTGTCAAACTGACACCCTGTCCCCCTTGCAAATTCGGTAATTTTACCGAATCGGTATTTACCGATTCGGTAATTGCCATTGATTCCTATGGGCCTCAAGGCCCATAGGAATCAATGGCAATTATTCTGTAATTACCGAATCGGTAAATACCGATTCGGTAATTACCGAATCTTACCGATTCGGTAATTTAAAAATAGAAATTACCTACATCCCATTTACCTACTCTTAAATACCGAATCGGTATGATTCGGTATTTAAGAGTAGGTAAATCGAGATTACCTACATCGGGCCCTAACTTTCTAAATCCATGTTTGAAAACTATCACTTTTAAATGAATACTTCTCAATGCACTTTTTGAATTTTGAAGAGACTGTCATATTTGTACACTATTGCTGCAAGACATCTTTAAAAATGAAGGTGTTTCCATAGTTAGGCACATGACTCCTGACTTTCTCTAACACCAATTAACCTTGAAATGAATGCTTGCCTGCCTTTTTATTATTACTAGTGCTGAGTTGAGTAAACAGCTTCCCAGTGCCCCTGTTAACCGGGGGGGGGGGGGGGGGGGGGGGGGGGGTCAAGGGGGCGGCATGTGCCCCTAGGGCCATACTTTGAGTATCAATAGATTAACACATGAACTCACTCGTACATACAGTCACTAACGCAAGCACACACCCATACAGCCACTCTCACATTTCCTCACTCACCTATACAGTCACTCATTCACTCACCCATACACCACTTATGCACCTACTTACCCATACAACCACTCACACATATATACATCCATTCACATACCCACTCATGCCTACACCACTGACACATCCACTCTCTCACTTGCACAGTCACACACACATTTACTCACCCATACACCACTTATGCACCTACTTACCCATACAACCACTCACACAGCCCATCAGTGAAATATACAGCCTTTCCAATACCCACTCAGGCATACACCACTAACACACCCACTCTCACCCACACAGTCACACACACAGCCACTCACTTACCTATACAGTCACTCACGTACCAATGCCACCCTTCACACACCCATAGAACCCCTCAGACACCTATTCACACATGGATACACACAGTCACACAGACACTCACATAATATTTGCTACAAATAGTATCACTCATTAGTAGTGCACACAGTATACTAATTTAACACTTGTAGTATCTTAGTACATACCGTTAACACTCAGAAACTTTTAGAAAACACTCACAATCACTGGATGCGGTCATCAGTGATGTCATTTGAGATGTCATCAGTGATGTCACTGACCATGTTATGGGTGATGTGATATGTGAGGTCATAAGCAGTGCATTGCAGGGGCGTAAGTTATAGTTATCTGAGGTAACTATAACTGCTGAATTTCTACGGCTTTGTAAGAGTTAAATCTGAGCCTAACTATAACGCCCCTGTAACATTTGTTTTTTCAAGTGACAATAAATATTCAGTGTTCCTGATAGGGAGATGGTGTTACTATTGTCTTCACTGAACATTTCTAACTTATTTACCTTATATATCACAGAAGTGACAGACCACCTCTGCAGTGCCACTACCTGCTATGAAGAACTGATGAAAACTGCTTGTGTGGTGGAAACCCGCCCTTGCTTCCCCTAGGCCAGATCCACAGTGATGAAATATTTAACACTGGCTGTCACACCTGAGGGCAGAGAGATTGCAACTCACACACTTGCAGCAGCTGTCAGGCACACACATGTAATATTTAAATTACACGCGTGCCACGCCTGTGCAGACCTGCTCTGGGCAACGCCTTGCAGAAGGCATGGCGTTTCACTGTGTATCTACGCCTCCATTTACTACATGTGGAGTGGAGGACTGATGCCTTTTCACATACGCTTCCTTCGTTCTATGCTTCAAAGTGTTGAAAAAACAAAACCAAACAAGCCAAACCTGTTTAGTTCCACTAGTGGGGACCACAGTGGCGTTACTTTAGAGAATAGATTGCAAACATAGGGTTACATTGCGATAGGGTATTCTCACTCATAGAGAGCATACACTACTAATGTGTGGTTAAATTGTGGTGGTTTACAGAAAGCGGATACTACAAATGTGTGGTTAAATTGTGGTGGTTTACAGAAAGCGGATACTACAAATGTGTGGTTAAATTGTGGTGGTTTACAGAAAGCGGATACTACAAATGTGTGGTTAAATTGTGGTGGTTTACAGAAAGCGGATACTACAAATGTGTGGTTAAATTGTGGTGGTTTACAGAGAGCGGATACTACAAATGTGTGGTTAAATTGTGGTGGTTTACAGAAAGCGGATACTACAAATGTGTGGTTAAATTGTGGTGGTTTACAGAGAGCGTATACTACAAATGTGTGGTTAAATTGTGGTGGTTTACAGAGAGCGGATACTACAAATGTGTGGTTAAATTGTGGTGGTTTACAGAAAGCGGATACTACAAATGTGTGGTTAAATTGTGGTGGTTTACAGAAAGCGGATACTACAAATGTGTGGTTAAATTGTGGTGGTTTACAGAAAGCGGATACTACAAATGTGTGGTTAAATTGTGGTGGTTTACAGAAAGCGGATACTACAAATGTGTGGTTAAATTGTGGTGGTTTACAG